>NC_045614.1:214817372-215451817 GCF_009829155.1 Mustela erminea
TAAAGGAAATTAAACAAAAAGCTATCACAGGTCATGCAGAGGAGCTTTGCACCAAGAGCAGAAGATGCATATATTTTTATATTATGTAATTCTTCAAAGCACAGAGTTCTCTGAGTTTTAGCACTTGCCTGGAGATTAGTCCTTGTGTTACTTTGTAGTGGAATCCTTACTTGTCCATGAGTCATAATCCAGCTGGTTGATGGTCACAAAAACCAGGGCATTCGTGATCATGTCTAACCATTGCCACAAGGTACTCTGAGCTTTTCACTTTGACACAGGATTAGCAAATTATGATTTCAAGGTCAATTTTCATGGAAAACTCTAAGGGAAAACACGTAAGAATGGGTTTCCCCTATAAGCGCTAGTTCCAGCGAGCTGGAAGGTTGTGGATTTACAGACTGTATCTTCCTTCACAAGAAGTCTGTGGTTTCAGTATTTCCCGATGATTTGCATTTAATAAATAGCATTCATCCACAGTGAGAGTCCAACCAAGCACTCAGCTGAGTGACAGACTTTACTGAGAAGCACTTCACGTTTGAACAGATCGACTTAGATGCAACTTGACCTCAGCGTGTTTCAGGAGGGGAAACGCAATGCTGGATAGGACCTCCTTGCAGTTCTCACAAACCCGGTGCTGGGTGGTGCAGTCCAGCGGGACTTTCTGTGACGAGCGCAATGCTCTACACCTGTTGGAATCGGGCACTTGAAATGTGACGAGTGCGACTGAGGAGTTGAGTATTTAGTGCTTATCATTTTGGTTCATTTAATTCGAATTTAGATAACTGCATGGAGCGTGCTGGACAGCTCTGGCTAAGACAGGACTGCCCTACTCAAAATGGCTTTCTCTTCTCCCTTCCCTCCTGCCCCACTCCCCGCTGGCGGCTGCCTGTCCATTCTTTCCCCAAGTCCGTAACTACTGCATACAGCAAGAGGACAAAGCGGACATTAAAGAAGGTGGCTCCTGAAGAGCCATGGGAAACAGCAATCAGCTGATGAGAGAAGCGTTCTGTATGTGGAGTCTCGGTGGGCTGGGGCTGAAAGGCTTGTAGGACACTCCTTTAGATGTGACACCTCTACAGCTTGTTCTCATTTCTTTTGGACTCTGGATCCCTGAAGGATGGGGACATGGGAGGGAGAACCAAACACCAGTCTTGCAGTCTTTGTCCAGCAGTAGCTGCTCAGTAAGGATTCTGCGGCTAAATAAAGGATACTGGAGTGTGGTAATTTCTACTTCAACCTGGGAGCTGTCTCCTTTTGCCATCTACCCTCCCTGAAGGACTGGTAGAGGCACTAACCAATGGACACTGGGGCTGTGGTGCTCAGCGGTATTTATTGGCAGCACTAAGTATTGTAATGGAAGATCCTGTAGAGAATTGAGTATCTGAGCACGCTCAAGAGAAGTTGGCCTATGACAACCACCTGTAGTGGGCCACAGAGTTATATTATTGGAAAAAAAGTCTGACTTACAGGGTAGCAGAATCAGTGCTTACGTACTCTAGACAGTGGCAAGCACCAGTAAATTAATTTTTTGTTCTCTCTTTTCAACCTTATAGGCAGCATTGATAAAGCAGGGACAGCCTTGCCTACCTGGGCCATAGCTCTGCTTGCAGTATCCCTGTCATTGCTTTTCATCCTGATAATTGTTCTGATTATAATATTCTGCTGTTGCTGTGTCTCCTCAAGACAAGGGAAAAAAGGTAATTTTTGGTTCATATAGATTTGTGTATATTTTTCAACTTTTGGTACAAGCACTTGAAACCCATTAGCTCCTTAGCAATTTCATAAGATGCATTGACCTTGAGAGCGTCCTTCACTTGGAAGTGGACATTTGAGCTTCAGAGTATGAAAGGACTTTCTGAAAAGGGTTACATTCCTTTGGGGCCTGGTGTAACCCCTCCGGGGAAGACCTAGATCTTCACACTTATAGGAAGGTGAAGAGACAGCACCTTTCTGAGCAAAGACATCGACTACTTGAATTTTGTGCTTATTTTCGAGGATGTAAGGGCATTATAATCTGCCTTTCAGGTGCTATGCTTTTTTTCCTATCTGAGCACATTAAAAGATTATTTCCTATTTTGTGTAATTCCAAATTGCCTTTTGTAGGAAAATGTTGTAGTTGGTAGGAAGAAAAAGAAGGTCTTCTGTCAAGTAAAAATAATACAGATAAAATTAATAAAGGTAATTATGCATCTCTTCTGAATGAGGTCTTTTGGAGTACTCAAAGCAGTGACCTTGTTTGGGGGTCAGGCTTGAATTCGAGGTTGGGGTGGGCTTGTGGTAGAATTCAGCTGTCTATGACTCCAGGAACCACAGGATCTTTTTATGTGGATGTCTTAGGACTTTCCAAGTGCTCAATGTATGTCCAGCCTTACCTTTCTTTGTCTCTTAAAAGCTTACCTATATGCCAATTTGAATATTTTCTACAGTTAAGGTATTTTTCTTAAAATCAGACTTATGATATTAGGCTATGTGTCAGTTCAATTGCATTTAAAATTTTATTAATGCTAATTGCCATTCGATGAGCACTTTTTGTGGCTGTCAGTCACCGTGTTAATTACCTTACATGGAATGCCTCTGTTACTGAGATATTCTGTGTAAAGTGCATAGTTACGCTCTATCTAGGCTAATTGTCGAGCCCGAACCCATGCGTGGATTTGCTTTGGGATTGGGAATTAATTCTGTCATACGACTTTATTCCCTAGGAAACAGAACATGAAAGGTAGTAAGCCTCTGTTGGCCCAGATTTGATGGAATTTGCTTTTACCTGGGAGTTACCCTATACGCCACAGACGGATTATTCAAATAAAATACACTGGATTTTAAGTGAAAACTATGGATAACTTAAATTTTAAGTGAGAAGTGACTAGGATTGTTCCGCGCCTTCACATTATTATTTTCAACATCAGCTGCTGTGGTGTTGAGGACTTTCTGGTTGTTTGGGTTGCTGCTTCTCTTCCGCTGTTTTTTGTCTGTTCCACAACAGCCTCATAAGATGGTTGTGAGGGTTGGTGGCCCACGTTAAGATGTGCACCAGGGTGACTCTGATTCTTAGCATCTTCATTTACAAGCTGGGAATAAGTTCCATCCTATAGACTGGTTGTGACAATAAAATAAAATGGTAGACGAAACTGTTTCTACCCTAGATTTTATCCTTTATTTAACACTGAGATGAAAAGCTCATGTAAGAGTGAGCTGTTTTTATTGCCCTTGTTCAAAACAAGTCTAGGTAAGGGCTATGGACAGCGCCTGTGACAGCCTACTTACAAGTCCACTGCATTGGGTAGAATTCACAGAGGACACTACACTTCCCCTTGACATAAATGTAAAAGATCAGGGAGGTCTGGATTTCCCCATAATTATCTCTATGCTTGAAAGCAACAAACATCAGTTTTCTTCAGAAGTATTTTCTGGCACATTGCTTTGCCAGTGTCTGGGAATTCTCAGTGCTCTGACTGGTTAACTGGGGACTGGCGAGGAGGGGTGAGGACCCCACTCAGTGTGGTCTGAAGGCCTTGGGATTGCTTCTGCTAATAGAGCAGAGAAACCGAGAGCCATCTCCTGGAGTGCGTTCCTTATGGGAATGCTAGTGACATTTCAGACTGTCATTCTCTTTCATTTCAAATAAGATTGCTTCTTAGGTCCATTTTGGGTTGTGAATTGGCAGATGTTATTTCAACTGGAAGTAAGTGAGAACATACCTAAAAATGAGGAAAATAAATTTTTTTTTAGATTTCAGTAATAGAAGGTCTAGACAGGAAAGCAGAGTTGCAAAGAACATTGGCTTTTGAGACAGTTGATTGGGGACTGGTGTGTGGTTCTCTTACTCCCTATTTTCAGGTTCTATGTCCCCTCCAGTCCAAGAATCCATTGATTAAAAACATTAGTAATTTAATGACAGCTTCTAGGGGTGGATGCAACTCCATGCATTAATACCATTACTACATACTGATTGAAAATGTATCTTAGAATCAAGGAAGTATGGTGCTTATACAATGTAATTCCTTATTTGTTATACTATGGTAATAAAATATAATAGTGTCTACTTTGTTAAAAATATGATGTTGCTAACACCTACCTCTTGGGTTGTTGTAAAGATAAAAATGAAATAATCTCTGTGATAGTGCTGGCACACAGTGAGTACTGAACAAATGGCAGAAGGTACTGGGAATGCCTCATGCCTCTTCCTAGTGAATAGAGTCTTTGTATTTCCCTAATCAATTCACTATTAAATACTTAATAGGTACCCACTATACTTCAGGTGCAGTAGTTATGATAGTTACTAGTGAATTCTACTTTCCTTATGCTTGAAAATTATTTGGTAACTTGGTATGGGGGAATTTAATAATACTCTAAGGGGTCACAAATACTCAGCAATGTACTTAAAATCAGGGGGATATTTTCAGAATAGCTATCTTGATTTTGCTAATGTGATTTCTGTCCCCACCCCTCCCCCCCCTTTTTTTTGCAGAGTCTAGTTATCAAAGTGAAATAAGGTAAGTTTGAAATCACATCAATTTTCTGAAAACAAAAACAAACAACTGAAAAATAACCAAACAACACCAACCCTACTACCACTAACATATACAGCTGTGGGATTTCAGGATTATGTTACTCAAAATAAAATACCAAAAATGGACAACTCTGAAAAACATGTATGCCAAACACAAACTCATATGGCAAAAACAACTGTAGAATAAAATAAGGGATGGAGCTACTGCCTACATCTGACTTGCTCTAGCTCACTTTGGAAACAGATTTTCTGCTTAGTGTCTGACATTCGCAGCTCTTTCCACAAGAGGACACTATGCACCATGACTGTTGCCCCTCCTGTTCTGAGTCAATGCAGGGGACTTGAGGACTATTTCAAGGGTAAAGAACAAGGCAGAGGCCCTGCTGGAATTTCTGGGACCGTGGAGAGCAGTGAGGCCAGCTGAATGGCTTCAGGCACATGAAACTGAACAGGGAGACAAATTAGGTAGTGTTCACTGCTTGTGCAACTAATGTGGGAGGGGACAGAAAAACCCCTGGCATTCCCATGGCTGCCCTGAAATGGCTGCAAGTACTTTTAAGGAAGCTGTGTCAGGGACCTACAATAATACAATAACCAGTTTAAATGTCTCAATATTTACACAAGTATAAACGCAGTAAGGGGAGGGATTTTTAGACAGAGCTCATTTTGCTGGGAGGTGTTATAACAAAACCACGGCTAATTTTCAGTATTTTATTAGATACTTTTAGTTTTTGAAATGCTGAGATTTTAAAACACCTTTTGGCTATCCATGGTGAACAAAGATGTGTACAGTCATCGTGTAACAGACACTAGCCATACTCCCTCTGACCCCGGAGGCTTACTGGTGATGATGTGGTGCTGGGGGAGCGGGCTGTGGTCTCTCTCAGGACGCCACAAAGCCGCAGTCTGAAACCACCTCCTTTGGAGCTTGACTTGGGACAAGAGGAGAGGACGGGAAATGGACTCCAGTAATTATTCTAGCATTTCTCTTGATGGCTGTCTCCAGCAAGCAGGGTGGCGGCCTGGATTCTTCCTTTCACCATTATGGACTTTGTAGTATTTTTTAATCTCTATTCTCTGGGATCTTAGATGATTTCAGGACCTAGAACAGTGGTCAGCAGCTATTTGGGGTCACAGATAGAGGATGAGAAGAATAAGGACAACAGCAGCAGTAATACGGCCGTAGGGATGACAATCGCTAGTGCACGCTGAGTGCTGAACGTGTGTTAGGTCCAGCGAGGAAAGGCAGGGCGGCTCACTGGCACCCCCGTATCCCACCTGGCTTCCCTGCTCTGTGCAAACTCCAGCTGCTCCCAGGCTCCTTCTGCAGTAAAATCATGCACACATTCCTTCCTATAGAACCAATGCTTGTTTATTATAGAAAAAATTAAAAATTTACTTTTAGGAGTGATTTTGAGGGGCCCTGGGGGTACAGTCTGTTGAGCATCCGACTCTTGATTTCTGCTGGGTCGTGATCTGAGGGACGTGAGACTGAGCCCTCCATGGGGCTCCGTGCCCAACGCGGAGTCTGTTTGAGACCTTCTCTCCCTCTGCAACTCCCCCCATAAAATAAATGAGTAAATCTTTAAAAACAGAGAAATGATTTTGAAATCACCCCTAATTCTACTGTTCGGAAGCAGGTATTGTTAAGTAAGTATGTACCTGCTCTCACACACATGTGCTCACATAGGTACATGCACATATGCATTTTGTGAAATTTGGATCAGCATGAATCTAATTTCGTAACTTGCTTGTCTTACTTGGCACTATTCTGAAGATTATTTCTGTTAATAAATTTCTGTAATAAATACATTTCTGTTAATAAATGGTAAAAATAAATTTCTGCTTAATAAAAATATCTTACTCAAGTATGAGTTCAGGGATACAAATTGTAGGTGTGTAGCTCAATTACTTTTCACAAAGCATACGGACCTTGAGTGGGGACATGCTGAACTAGAGTACCCTCAACACTCCAAACTCCCCATGCCCCTCAAATCACTGTCTGACCCTTCCTCAAAGGTCATGTCTTTTTTTTTTTTTTTTTTTTTAAGAGAGACAGAGTGAGAGAGAGGGGCCAAGGAGGGACAGAGAGAACCTTAAGCAGACTCCACGCCCAGTGCAGAGCCCAACACTGGGCTGGATCTCACAACCCTGATTCCAAATCAAGAGTCAGACATCCAGGCATCCCAAAGGTTATGTCTTCTGACCTCTATGCCCACATCCCCCGAGATTAGGTTCATATGAACTTTAAGTAAATGGAATCATATTGTGTATACTCATGCATTTTGGTTTTCTTAAGCATCACACTGTGAGATTGGTCCATATTGTTCAGTGAAGAGGTAGATGGTTTACTATTACATAATAGCAGACTGTGGGTATATATGCAATTGATTTTTCCTTTATACAGGCATTTGGATAGTTTTTGGAGTTATTATGAATTCTGTGGCACTAAACAGTTATGGATCTTTGGTGACGCGCTCATTAGTACTCCTCTCTGTATTCTCCCCGGGTGGGTGCAGGTGTACCAGTGAGCGCCGGGTAGGTGGAATCAATACCCCACAGTTTTCTAAAGTGGGTGTGCCAGTGTATACTTCCACCACAGTATGTGAGAGCTCTCATCTGTAATAATTTTTACAGGTGGCATGGAGTTTCATTTTAGAGATGTATTGTCATTTATTTCACTAGTCCTCTATGGTGGGGCACCTGTGTCATTTGCAGTTTTTGCTATTACAACATTCTTTCAAGTAAATCTTTGCACATACCTGGTTATTTCCCAAGAAGTCCTCCGTGGTCAAACACGAATATCTTTAACTCTTTGGATTTCCACTGCCAAGTTTTCTTCCCCTAGGATGTTGCCCAAATTTTTACTTTATTTCAGAGATTGGCATATGTTCTCTATAAAGGGCCAGATTGTAAATATTTTGCTTTTGCCGGCCGCATGCTCTCTATCACGGTTACTCAGTTTTGGCGTGGTACCATGCAGACAGCCAAAATTATATGGAAGCAGACAGGTGTGGCTGTGTTCCAGTGAAACTTTAATTACAGGAGGAGGTGGATTTGCCCTATGGGTCGCAGTTTTCCAAGCCTGCTTAATTTGGTCACTGGCTTCTGGGGGTTGATTGTGGATGGGGGAATGGAGTCCATGGGCATATTTCTGTCCACCTCAATGGGAGTGTGAGCAGGCAGACCACCTACACAGTCGTGCTGGTGCCTATAAGTTTCCATCCTGATGCTGTGGTTTAACAAGTAAGAGTGCTCTGGGCGAACCAGAGTGAACCCAACATCCATGGCTGGTTAACATTTGGCTTTTTAAAAATAAGTAATAAATTAAGTAAAATTAATTAATGAAATTAAAATTTAAATTAAGCAAAATAAAATTAAGTAATAAAATAAAATGGTCTAATTCCAGAAAATCCGCAAGTATGAAGACAAACAAAGAAAGTTTAGAGACAAATGTGAAAAGTGGGAGTGAAAACAATGCCTACAGCCCAGATGAACCCAGGATGGCAAGTGAGTGGGTGGGTGGGGCTGTCGGAAGACCTGAAGGGGAGTGTGGGGGAGGGGCTTGCTGACCCTGACAAGGCACCAGCTGCACAAGGCAGGGGACTCAGCCCTTGCTGGTCATTCTTTTTTGAGAAATTTTCAGAAGAAGGAGAAATTTCAGGGCTGGAAGAATATAGGAATATAGGAATATTCTAGAATATAGAAATATTCTATAAAAAGTAAAAATCTACCTATTTCCCCAAAGTTTAAAATAGAGTGGAATGATAATTTAAGGGCTTTAAAATAAATATTCTTTTTTTTTTAAATGCTTTCTCTTTTGTTAAAGCCATCTAGCTTTAGAAAAGCGTTTGAGGAGGGATTTTAATATATTGAGGGTCTCTTTCCCAAAATGTCAGATAAAACCGAAACTCAGCGAGAAATCTGTTCCTACTGAGCTTTGGACTGTGTGCAATGTTGAAGAACAAAACCCAATTTCAAAAAGTCTTTGTAGTGCCGGAATGTCTTCCCTTTGGAGGACAGAGTCCTTGAAGGGACATCTCGGAAGGCTTGGCCACTGGGAGGCAGCAGGGATCTGGTTTGATCTGAGATCCTTCTGGAAGGTAGATGAGAGAGGGGACGAGTGTGAATGGTCTGGAGAGGGAGACCCTAACAAGTTGCCTGGCAGAACAAATTCCTTGGAGAGATGTTTCATTAATCAGTTCTTGCTGAGAGCCCCCCCACCCCTCCTGCAAATTGTTTTCACTAAGACTGGGGCCGCCCTCCCAGCCCATTCCCCCCTTCACCATGGCGGTCTCCCACGTCCATTCCGAATGGCTCACTTCAGATTCTTAAAAAGTCTACGAAGCATGACTGTGTCCTTTCATATTCTGATCACAGCTTACAAAATTCCCTGGGGGCGAATATTTATTCATTAGTGTTTTGAGCAATTAATCAAGTAGTTTGACCAAAATCTAGGCCCAAACCAAACCTCTCTGTCTTTTTGTCCTCTTGTGTCATGTGTTTATTTTCCTTGGTCAGCATTAAAGCCACAGATTCACCTTGTCTCTGGATGAGACTCAGGAAGGACTGCATTGTGAGTTTTCCATGTTTTTATTTCATTAGAAGAATAAGTTTCCTCAAGGAAACTCTAAAGACAAGTCTGTTTATGGTTAAGGATTGCTTTATGCTTGGGTTACTGTATAAAAGCAAATGTGTTTCCTTATAAATCAGAATTGCTGGACTATTATTTGGGTTTTGTTACTTATCACTCTAAAATCACTCTTCCATTGCAGAGCTTGCTTCTCTCGCTCAAGAGTCCTCTGAATCCAGTGTTCGGGAACAACAAGGAAATAGACAACCTTATCAGGTGACTCAGATCATTTTCCAGATTTTGAGATTTTTTTTTGCCATTTAAAATCCGTTGCCTGATGGTAGGTGATTATAAAATGGTGCTTATAACCTGTGCTCACTGGTTAACCCGTTAGCATGGAGGACGTACACATCTCTTGCACAAAAGTGTAGGTGTGGGCTTGTAGACCTTGGGGTATCTCTTACATGCCCACCTAGAGATGATGAGTGGGCGGTTAGATGTATAGGTCTGGAGCTCCAGGGGAGGAATGCTAGTTGTAGATACTGTTGGTTGTTTGACAAACTCTGATGGGCCCCTTCTTTCCAAAGAACATGAAGAACACAGTCACCCAGGAACCATGAGGACATGGTATGTTATTTTTCTGGCACAGAGTCAGTGTTGGTTGCCACAGATGAGTGAACTGGAGCGCATACACAGAAAAAACGATTCTTCGTATCCACAGTCATATTAGGCAAAATACGTATTTTCTGACCTTCACGAAGTCACCTTCAAATGAGAAGCACTTTGATGTGACTCTGCGATGCTGTCCCTCATAGGCATGGGTATTCTCCTCTTTAGCTTTTAGAAAAGGCAGATTTGCAGATTGGGCTCCTGAAGCAAGTGAGTTCCCGAGGTCTTGGCTGTGTTCTGCCTACAAATCGCCATCGGTCTGAAGTGCCGCTGCTGGGAATGCCTCTCGACCCATCATTCTCTCTTGGGCTAGATATCGACTTGGGTTTCTGGGCCACTCCAGGCCGTAATACTCCTCCCTGCAGTTGGGATTCAGCTCAATCCATATATCTTGCCAGTGACGTGTGCCTTCTAGGCCTTTGTGGGGGGAGGGGTGAGTTTCGATTGATGCTCAGCTGTGTTTTGGGAGGACCTAAGTGATGTCACTACTGGAAAACCAGTGGTAGCCAGATGGGAAGACATATAAGGATCTATGGCACCAAAGAACATTGGCCCAAGTGACATTGTTGGGGACAAGTTCAGGCTCTGTCCTTAGGCTGGTGTCAGGAAAATGGAGAGGAAAATTCCCTCCCATTAAGGCTCTTGTCTTTGACACAATGTCATCGTTGTCTTCTTCTTCTTCTTCTTCTTCTTTATTTTTAACATATAATGCATTATTTGCCCCAGGAATACAGATCTGTGAATCACTGGGCTTACACATTTCACAGCACTCACCATAGCAGGCACATATGTCTTCTGATGCATCAGTCTGGCCCTGGGAGGGAAGGCTATAGAGATGCAACCGATTCTCCTCCGAGGGGTCATCTCTTGAGTAAGGGGCGGCTGGCCAAAGGGAGTTATCACTAGGCTGTGAAGGATGTTTCCTGTCAAACCTCTACAACTAGACCTGAATGGGAGCTGTGGCTGATGGAAGGGTTTTCTTCACCTAGTACCAAGCATGGTCACCCAGGAACACACTTCCTCCAGCCTTTATTTCTGTGGCTTTTCTATGGTTACCTTTTACGGTCATGTGTGTTTCCATCAGAGAAGCTGATGTACTTATTTCTGGGGTTGGGAGCATGGGGTAAGCAGGGAGGGAGTCAGAAAGGTCATGTCAGATGATCTCCCCCTGAAGTAGAAATGAGGACAAAGGGGGAACTCCAGATGGTTTTGGATATAGGAATGGAGAATGACATTTTGGAGCTTGGAGTAGATGCTTCTTAGGCTTGAAGTGTTTTGAAAATACGCATCGAGAGAAACTTAAGAAGTTTCTGCTACTTAAACATGTAACCAGCTAAATAATCTATTGGTGGAAAAAGAACAGTGGCCCAGAGTTGCTGGGCCCTGGGGAATGGTCACGCACACCTGTGTTTCTTGAAGAGTCTGTCAGTCTTCTAGGGAAGGGTTTATCTTGGCCCAGAACATCAAGGTCCTTAAGAAACCAACAGAAGACAAAGAAGAATAGCTGTTTTTGCCTGGGCTAAAGCCCGGTGGGGGCTGCTTAAATAGCTGGGTTCTTCTGCGTAGAGTTGGGGCACTTCAGTGCAAAGACAGTTTTGAAGAGGCCCCTCTCTGATCGTGATTCTCAGGGACAGGCCTAGGCTCTGTCCGTAGGTTGTTCATTTGGAGAACGTGAACCCGAGAGGTGGGTTATGCTTTTCGTGAGCACATACGGAAGGGATGGAGCAAGACGGATGGTGGAGAAAGTGGCTGGGCTTTGGAGCTCGTGGCCCAGAGAGGTCATAGTCCTGCATGTTGGCCGCTGGCCACTTGAGAGCTGCCAAGTGGCCAAGCCACTCCCTACTGAAGAGGTCAAGGTGAGCTGCGGCACCCCGGGGCCAGACCTGTAGCCGTGCCTGGTGCAGGATGCCATGCTGTCTCTGTGCAGGTGGAAGACGTCCTTCCTCAGAATGTTTTCTTTTCTCTTAGCCTTTCTCCATTCTGTAGGGAGCCTTGACCCCTAATGGACCAGGAGAGGCAGCTGAGAGCTTCTTAGAGCTCCTTCATCTGTTTTTCACCCCAGCCTCTTCTTCTTGGGCCTCAGTGTGCCTCCTGCCTGTGACAGAGCCGCCAGGGCTGCTGCGGGGTCCTTCCATGCACATGGGCTCCAGTGGGGCTCCTGCCCAAGAAGCTGGCTTGCGGGAGTTTAGGTCTGTTGACCCAGACTACACGATTGTGCAGAGTATCTGCACTAGCCTCGGGTCCTGCATAGCCTGTAGCTCCAGCTGAGAGATTTCCAGCTGGCAGGCAGCCTGCAGCCAAAGTTCTTCCAGCCCCAGCACCTCGGAGCTGGTAGAGGCAGATGCATGTCCGATCCGTGGAGGCGAGGTGCCTACGTCAATGACCGAGGCTCCCGTTTTGTATTAATAGGTCTCACAGTGGGGCGATCTTGGCTTTGCCAACAGCACAGCCACTGTAGAGTCTGTGCTCCCGTTCTCTCTTCATGCTGGCTTTCTCATCTGCTCAACCTGCTGCTCTTATTTTCGCTCAGCACTTTCAGATCTTAACTAACGGGTGGCCATGGACCACATGCAGTCTAGCGCAGCATTCCCGGGTGCTCATTAAAAAGTTGTTTGTTAAAGTGGAGAATGTCTTCAGTGCCTCGACTTCTGCTGTCACAGGCCAGGCGATACAAGACATGTGCATGCAGTAGACACAGTCCCTTTGCGGAGAATCACAATCTAGTCATGATAAGCAGTATTATTAGACCGATATAGATGAATACGCTACATAAAAATGCTGTGTTTTGGGTCATTGAGGAGAGGTATATAATTCCACGTCAGATTGTCACTTTGCTTGTTTGCAGTCTTGGGCACTTTTTTTTTTTTCCCCAAGGGATTCCTGTTTAGACATGATACAAGAAAGGGAAAGCCTGAAGGGCCAGGGGCGACGTATGGGAATTATTATTTTTTTTAAATTTTTTTAAAAATTTATTTTCAGCATAACAGTATTCATTGTTTTTGCACCACACCCAGTGCTCCATGCAATCCATGCCCTCTCCAATACCCACCACCTGGTTCCCCCAACCTCCCATCCCCCGCCCCTTCAAACCCCTCAGATTGTTTTTCAGAGTCCATAGACATATGGGAATTATTGATACAGCTTTTAGGATGCCCAGATTCTTGATCCCACCTATAGACTCCTGGCTCAGTGGACTTGGGGTGCAGCCTGAGTGTGTCTGAATTTTAAGACAACATGGAGGGATTGTCTAGGTGACCAGGTCTATGGGTAATTGACTACCTTATAACAAGATGGAAATGAGGGGCTTTGGGGCTGCAGAGACCCTGGAGCATGCATTAAGCTACAGGAAGGGTCAGAAAGGAAAACAAGAGTAATGTTCCAAACGGATGCATACCAAAATGTGATGCTTCTCTCCACTGATGATTCCTATCCGGGCTGGACTTACCGTTCAGGATATGTAATACCAACTTTGTTTCTAGGAAGGAGTTTCTGTTGGTGAAGTGCAGTAAACTCAGGTGTAACTGCCCATGAAACACATGAGGACAAAATTAATAAATAAAATTAGAAAGTCTCACTAACAATTACAGCTAACGGGAAGGACAAGCACCCTTTGTTTTATTTTATTTTATTTTATTTTAAATTTTTTCAATTTATTTATTTTCAGAAAAACAGTATTCATTATTTTTTCACCACACCCAGTGCTCCATGCAATCCGTGCCCTCTATAATACCCACCACCTGGTACCCCAACCTCCCACACCCCGCCACTTCAAACCCCCCAGATTGTTTTTCAGAGTCCATAGTCTCTCATGGTTCACCTCCCCTTCCAATTTACCCAACTCCCTTCTCCTCTCTAACACCCCTTGTCCTCCATGCTATTTGTTATGCTCCACAAATAAGCGAAACCATACGATAATTGGCTCTCTCTGCTTGACTTATTTCACTCAGCATCATCTCTTCCAGTCCTGTCCATGTTGCTACAAAAGTTGGGTATTTGTCCTTTCTGATGGAGGCATAATACTCCATAATGTATATGGACCACATCTTTGTTTTATATGAAGTCATGGGCTTTGCAAATGTTTTCCATCCTGGTGACTAGTTAACACAAAGGGTCCCCCTTTTCCTTTCCTGTTTCCAGGGCTCAACTCCCTGCCAGTCAATTTTTCTGTTTATTTTGGGCAACTCTGTTTCTTTCTCTCCGGAGTCTGTCAGTTTTGAACGGTGAGCGCATGGAGGTCTTGAAACGCAGATCAAGTCTTCCCCGCTAATCACCACCCTTCTGAGATAAACAGAAATACACTCTTGATAAATTTAGAAAACAGCAATGTGTTAGCGTAGCCCAACAGGGAAAACAAAAGGCAAACCACAAATGCAAAAATGTCAAGCCTATTCACAGCAGAAGGCCAGTTCTTAGAGCAGGGTGGTGAGGTGGCTCCCCCAGCTTCCTGTTCTCCCCGCATGACTGGGAGTCGCTAAGTTAAGCCCCAGAGCCAGAGTGATTCTATCCTCAAGACTTAATGACATTCCATTGCGACGTAAATAATGCATGGTGCCCAGTTACATTATTTAGGATGTGCAAGGCAGCTGCAGTGCCCTGGAATCTGAGCTGACAGTCTCAGAACTGGCAGGAAAACATAGCGCATGCTTTGCAATAGGGTAGTACTGCTGGGCAAGCACTGGCCCGTCTGGAGGAGTGTGCGGAGTGCCTGCAGACACATTTCCCAAGGGGAATGGCAAAGACCACGTTTCTGAGAGGAGGCAGCTGCGTGGCCTCCCAGGGAGAGAGCAGGCTGACCTGTACAGACAGTTCAATTTTGCTCCTCGCCTTTAGAATCAAAGTCTGTTTTTAAAGAAGGTTAGAAATATTTTATATTTTCATGCTGATTAGAATTTCCTTAGGAAGATTGAAAAAAAGAAAAAAAAAAAAGAAAACAAACCAGAAGAGTGCATCTTTCCTGTCATTTGCCTTCATACAAACAAATTCTGGATTCTTTGAACTGCATTACTCGTTAGGCCCGGAGCTTGGACACCTCTGGAGCGTGTGGTTATTGAAATAAGGCAAGAAAGGAAGGATGTGTGTTAACATCTTTGGTTCCTCTCTGGGCCCTCATGCGTCTTCTTATCTGATGAGTGGAGCTATCGGCTCAAATTTGCCTTTTATGTCGCTCTCCACTGATAAAACCCACCCTCCTCCCTTTGTCCCCAGGGACCTGACCACCGGTTGCCGGGACCCGCAGGTCGTCCACAGGTTTCCTTCATCATGACCAGTCCCAAGACTGTCAGGAATGCAACTCTGGTCTAGCCAAGATGTCCCTCCAGTTCCATTTTGCACGTGGCTGATGCCCTGCCTCACGCCGACACGGTTTCGACTTCCTCTCCGTCCCGAGGCTGGGCTCCCACTTCACTAGCGTTTCAGGGACAGAGCGAGGCTGGAGTGATCAGAATGGACACTTCGTGTGGGGAGAAAGAGTCCATTTCCCCACCTTCCAGGGTAAAATTTGGCTTTTGAAATGTTTCAAGATTTTCATGAATTCCACCAAGTTTCTAAGTAAAGCTGCAAATTCATCATCTTAATTTACTTGTCACTCGACACTCCTTCTTGCCAATCCCATCAATGGCGGATAAACCTCTATCTTACCACGACTTTTAAAAAATATTTTTGTTCTGTTATGTCCTATGAAGACAATATTTATGTGTGTTTAGCACGTGGGGCATTACTGTATATTATCTGTGAAAAAGGAGCATATGCATTAGGATCAATCAGAAATGTAAGATTTCCTGGAAAATCAGAAGTTATAGATTAAGAATAAGATTAAATTCAAAGCCAATGGGCATACTATGAAATATCTCATTATTGGATATTTATGTGAAGGCATTCACTTTTATCTGCTCCTTATCAGGCTGCTGTCATGTTGTCCGATGAGTTAGATGTGGATTATGATTTGTGGGGGACATACCTTACATGCTACAAATGCCGTGAAAAAGCTGGAAATGGGTAACATGTTCTTTAATAAATAAAAGAGAAAACACCAAAGAATGTTATTGCCTTTCTGAGTTCTGAACTATTCAGGTGGTGGCTGAAGGAATCATGACATTTAGGAGACTCTATTAAAAAAAATCACATTCTTCAATTTCTTTCATGAGTGTTCTATAGTTCCTCGAGTACAGTTCCTTTACCTCTTTGGTTAGGTTTATTCCCAGGTATCTTATGGTTCTTGGTGCTAGAGTAAACTGAATTGATTCTCTAATTTCCCTTTCTGTATTTTCATTGTTAGTGTATAAGAAAGCCACTGATTTCTGTACATTGACTTTGTATCCTGCCACGTTGTTGAATTGCTGTATGAGTTTTAGTAGTTGGGGGGTGGAGTCTTTTGAATTTTCCACATAAAGAATCATGTCATCTGTGAAGAGAGAGAGTTTGACTTCTTCATTGCCAATTTGGATACCTTTTATTTCTCTTTGTTGTCTGATTGCTGTTGCTAAGACTTCTAATACTATGTTGAACAAGAGTGGTAAGAGTGGGCATCCTTGTCGTGTTCCTGATCTCAAAGGGAAGGCTGAAAGCTTTTTCCCATTGAGGATGATATTTGCTGTGGATCTTTCATAGATAGACTTTATGAAGTTCAGGAATGTTCCCTCTATCCCTATACTTTGAAGCGTTTTAATCAGGAACGGATGCTGGATTTTGTCAAGTGCTTTTTCTGAAAAAATGTTCATCATCACTAGCCATCAGAGAGATTCAAATTAAAACTCATTGAGATACCATCTTACACCAGTTAGAATGGCCAAAATTAGAAAGACAGGAAACAACATGTGTTGGAGAGGATGTGGAGAAAGGGGAACCCTCTTACACTATTGATGGGAATGCAAGTTGGTGCAGCCACTTTGGAAAACAGTGTGGAGATTCCTCAAGAAATTAAAAATAGAGCTTCCCTATGACCCTGTGATCGCACTACTGGGTATTTACCCCAAAGATACAGATGTCGTGAAAAGAAGGGCCATCTGTACCCCAATGTTTATAGCAGCAATGGCCACGGTCGCCAAACTGTGGAAAGAACCAAGATGCCCTTCAGCGGACGAATGGATAAGGAAGATGTGGTCCATATACACTATGGAGTATGATGCCTCCATCAGAAAGGATGAATACCCAACTTTTGTAGCAACATGGACAGGACTGGAAGAGATTATGCTGAGTGAAATAAGTCAAGCAGAGAGAGCCAATTATCATATGGTTTCACTTATTTGTGGAGCATAACAAATAGCATGGAGGACAAGGGGAGTTAGAGAGGAGAAGGGATTGGGGGACATTGGAAGGGGAGGTGAACCATGAGAGACTATGGACTCTGAAAAACAATCTGAGGGTTTTGAAGGGGCGGAGCGTGGGAGGTTGGGGGAACCAGGTAGTGGCTATTAGAGAGGGCACGGATTGCATGGAGCACTGGGTGTGGTGCAAAAACAATGAATACTGTTATGCTCAAAAGAAATTAAAAAAAATTTTCTAATGGCACCACAAAGAGTAATAAAATGGATTTGATATAACAAAAATAAAATTCATTTGTTTAAAAAAAAGAGAGATGCAGTCTGTTCTACTCCTTGAAAAAAAAAATCACATTTTCATATTAGTCTTTGATTATTGTACATTTATCCCATAGAAGTTAATATGAATGTTGCTATAAAGAATAAAATTGCTGCCTTTTCCAGATATATATTTTTTTCATGTGAATGTTGTCAGTGAATTTCCTGCCCACCCGTCTCTTCATGTTTACCCCAGAGGCAGGGCTGTTATTTGGCAGAGAGCTGAGCCAGTTGGTACAGATTTCTTTGATGGTTAGTAATTAGCAACTGCTCAGTAATTAACAACATACCCAACCTTGGTACTGCTAACATGGAATGTGACTTTTAAAATGTGTTAAGGTTTTAGTGCTGCCTTAGAATTAGGCAGTAGCGATGACAGTCGCTAGTATGTGCTGAGTGCCGAACATATGTTAAGCCTGGGGAGGAAAGGTGGGGGGACTCACTGGGACCCCAAATCCCACCAGCTTTCCCTGCACTGTCTCCATTGTGCAAACACCAGCTGCTCCCAGGCTCCTTCTGCAGTAAAATAATAGACATACTTCTTCCTATAGAATCAATGCATGTTTATTATTAAAAAAGTAAAAATACAGTGTTAAGAAATGATTTTAAAATCACCCCCAATTCTATTGTTCAGAAGCAGGTCTTACCAGGTAAGAATATATCTGCTCACACACACACATATGTTCACATGGTTACACACACATACATATTTTGTGGAATTTGGACCATCGTAAACCTTACTTCATAGCTCGCTCTTCTCACTTGACACTATTCTGAGGATTATTTCTGCTAATAAATACTTGCCTACAACATTTTACTTCATTTGCTGAAGTAAATGTGAATATCTTCCTGAAGTGTAAGTCCAGAAAAGTACACGAACTGTCGGTGTGTAGTTTGGTTACTGTTCACAATGCATATGGGGCTTGAGTGGGGACATGCAGAACGGGAGCGCCCTAGCACCCCAACCTCCCCATGTCCCTCAAACCACTGTCTGCCCCTTCCTCAAAGGTAACCTTTCTCAAAGTTTCCTTAAAATGTGTTACGATCTTAGTGATTCTTCAGAGTAAAAGTTGTCAATTCCTCATGGTGATGTTTCTCCTCATTTAACACTCTGCTTGCAAATCCACTCAGTGGTCGACAGACCTGCATACCACCATGATTAATAAAATATTTTTATGATCTTGAATCACATTCTGCCTCTACCCTGAGTCCCCTCGTGTGAATCAACCACTAATTCCAGGGCTGGTTGCTGGCACACACATTGGGCTGCGTCAGGTGTTCATTCTGATTCACTGGTGCTCATACATTTTCTGTTCTGAGGGGCTGGTTCTCTTGCTGTATGGGTTGTCATATATTTTGAGGATCACCACCACTTAGAGGATCCTGAAAAAAATGTCATCTCTTCCAGGACTGTGTCCCTACAGGGAGGGAATTGGCTGCCTATTTCCTTTGAAGTAGAGGTAAAACGCAAAATGTTTTTTTAAAAATTTTTATTTAATTTTTTAAAATTTCTTTTCAGTGTTCCAGTATTCATTGTTTATGCACCACACCCAGTGCTCAATGCAATACATGCCCTCCACAACACCCACCACCAGGCTCACCCAACCCCCCACCCCCTGCCCCTCCAAAACCCTCAGATTGTTATTTTATTTTATTTATTTATTTGACAGACAGATATCCCAAGCAGGCAGAGAGGCAGGCAGAGAGAGAGAGAGAGAAGAAGTAGTCTCCCTGCTGAGCAGACAGCCCGATGGAGGACTCGATCCCTGGACCCTGAGATCATGAACTGAGCCGAAGGCAGAGGCTTAACCCACTGAAAAACCCAGGCACCCCCTCAGATTGTTTTTTCAGAGACCACAGTCTCTCATGGTTCATTTCTCCCTCCAAATTTCCCTCAGCTCCCTTCTTCTCTCCATCTCCCCACGTCCTCTGTGTTATTTCTTATGCTCCACAAATAAGCAAAACCATATGATAATTCACTCTCTCTGCTTGACTTATTTCACTCAGCATAATCTCTTCCAGGCCCATCCATGTTGATACAAAAGTTGGGTATTCGTCCTTTCTGATGGAGGCATAATACTCCATAGTGTACAAGGACCACATCTTCCTTATCTATTAGTCTGTTGAAGGGCATCTTGGTGCTTTACAGTTTGGTGACTGTGGCCATTGTTGCTATGCACAGTGGGGTACAGATGGTCCTTCTTTTCACTCCATCCGTATCTTTGGGGTAAATACCCATTAGTGCAGTTGCAGAGTCATAGGGAAGCTGGGGAAGCAGGCTCCCTGCTGAGCAGAGAGTCCGATGCCAGGCTTGATCCCAGGACCCTGAGATCATGACCAGAGCCAAAGGCAGAGGCTTAACCCACTGAGCCACCCAGGTGCCCCTCTATTTTTATTTCTTGAGGAATCTTCACACTGTTTTCCAAAGTGGCTGCACCAACTTGCATTCCCACCAACAGTGTAAGAGGGTTCTCCTTTCTCCACGTTCTCTCCAACACATGTTGTTTCCTGTCTTGTTAATTTTGTTCATTATAACTGGTGTAAAGTGGTTTTGGTTTTAATCTTCCTGATGACTTGTGATGATGAACATTTTTTCATGTGTCTGACAGCCATTTGTATGTCCTTATTGGAGAAGTGTCTGTTCATGTCTTCTACCCATTTTTTTTTTTGACATGTTTATCTGTTTTGTGTGTGTCGAGTTTGAGGAGTTCTTTTTTTTTTTATAAAGATTTTATTTATTTATTTGACAGATAGATCACAAGTAGGCAGAGAGGCAGGCAGAGAGAGAAAGGGAAGCAGGCTCCCTGCTGAGCAGAGAGCCCGATGCGGGGCTTGATCCCATGACCTGAGCCGAAAGCAGAGGCTTTAACCCACTGAGCCACCCAGGTGCCCCGAGGAGTTCTTTATAGATCCTGGATATCAGCCCTTTGTATTGTCATTTGTGAATATCCTCTTTCATTCTGTGGGTTGCCTCTTTGTTTTGTTGACTGTTTCCTTTGCTGTGCAGAAGTTTTTGATCTTGATGAAGTCCCCCAAATTCATTTTTGCTTTTGTTTCCTTTGTCTTTGGAAACATATCTTGAAAGATGTTGCTGTGGCTGATGTTGAAGAGATTACTGCCTATGTTTTCCTCTAGCATTCTGATGGATTCCTGCCTCACATTGAGGTATTTCATCCATTTTGAGTTTATCTTTGTATATGGTGTAAGATAAATGGATGAATTTCATTATTCTATACATAGGTGTCCAATTTTCCCAGCACCATTTATTGAAAAGACTTTTTTCCACTGTATATTTTTTCCTGCTTTGTCAAAGATTATTTGACCATAGAGTTGAGGGTCCATATCTGGGCTCTCTACTCTGTTCCACTGTTCTATGTATCTGTTTTTCTGCCAGTACCATGCTGTCTTGGTGTTCCAGCTTTGTAGTAAAGCTTGAAATCAGGCAACGTTATGCCCTCAGTTTTTTCTTTTTCAACATTTCCTTAGAAATTTGGGGTCTCTTCTGATTCCACACAAATTTTAGGATTGTTTGTTCCAGTTCTTTGAAAAATGTTGGTGGAATTTTGATCAGAATGGCATTGAAAGTATAGATTGCTCTAGGCACTAATTCAAAAGAAAAGAGAGAAGACCCAAATTAATAACATTATGAATGAAAAGGGAGAGATCACAACTAACACCAAGGAAATAAAAACAATAATCAGAAATTATTATGAACAGTTATATGCCAATAAGTTAAGCAACCTAGATGAAATGGATGCTTTCCTGGAAAACTATAAACATCCAAAACTGAAACAGGAAGAAATTGACAGTCTGAATGGACCAATATCTAGTAATGAGATTGAAGCAGTTATCAAAAACCTCCCAAAAAACAAGAGCCCAGGGCCTGACAGATTCCCTGAGGAATTCTACCAAACTTTCAAAGAAGAAATAATACTTATTCTTCTGAAGCTGTTTCAAAAAATTGAAGCAGAAGGAAAACTTCCAGACTCTTTATGAGGCCAGCATTACCCTGATCCCCAAACCAGGCAAAGATCCCATCAAAAAGGAGAATTTCAGACCAATGTCCCTGATAAATATGGATGCTAAGATTCTCAACAAGATCCTAACTAATAGGATCCAATAGTACATTAAAAAGAGTAGCCACCATGACCAGGTGGGATTTATCCCTGGGTTGCATGTGTGGTTCAACATTCGCAAATCAATCAATGTGATAGAACAAATCAATAAGGGAAGAGAGAAGAACCACATGGTTTTCTCAATTGATGTAGAAAAAGCATTTGACAAAATCCAGCATCCATTCCTGATTAAAACACTTCAAAGTCTAGGGATAGAGGGAACATTCCTAAACTTCATTAAATCGATCTATGAAAAACTCACAGCAAATATCATCCTCAATGGGAAAAAGCTGACAGCCTTCCCTTTGAGATCAGGGACATGACAAGGATGCCCACTCTCACCACTCTTGTTCAACACGGTACTAAAAGTCCTAGCAACAGCAATCAGACAACAAAGAGAAATAAAAAGTATTCAAATTGGCAATGAAGAAGTCAAACTCTCTCTCTTCGAAGATGAAATGATCTTTACATGGAAAACCCAAAAGACTTCACCCCCAAACTACTAGAACTCATTCAGCAATTCAGCAACGTGGCAGGATACAAAATCAATGTACAGAAATCAGTTGCTTTTTTATACATTAACAATGAAAATACAGAAAGGGGAATTAGAGAACAGATTCCATTTACTATAGCACCAAGAACCATAAAATACCTGAGAATAAACCTAACCAAAAAGGATCTGTACTCGAGCAACTACAGAACACTCATGAAAGAAATTGAAGAAGACACAAGAAGATGGAAGACCATTCCATGCTCATGGATTGGAAGAATAAACATTGTTAAAATGCAAAATGTTTAAAACCCATGATTATTGTTGTATTATTTTCCCAAGGTACTTTTATGGGCAAAAACATTGCTAATTCACCTGGTTAACGACGAGACCCTTGCTTATCATAACTTCTTTACTCTGTGCCAATATGGGTCTCTCTCCCAGCACCATCCTTGAGTGGATAAAGTCAAGCAGAAAGGTAAGGGCATCGTGAGACCCTTTGGGCAGAGCTGGTCAATGAGCAAACTCCATACTCTTCACTTCATGATTTGCTCTCCTTAAACCACCACAGCTCCCCGATCCAGAAACAAGGCAAATGTCATGTCAGTTATGCCTTTTGTAACCTTTGCAGAAGCTAGCATTCTGTAGGCGTTCAGTAAATACTGAGATCAAACAGGTCAATATTGAGAAAGACCGTATATCGAAGTGTAACGAATATTCACCATCTGCCTGCTGTAAGAATTGTATTTCTGTGGTTATTCTAGGAGACAGTAGGAGTTGCATGTAGAATGTCCTTGAACTTTAAGTTTTGAACTCTGCAGAACAATGCCAAAGCAATTTCATGGAAATGTCTCCAACTCAGGACTTCCTTTCAGTAGCTTATTGCAGATTAAGATTTCTCAGCCAGTTTTTATTGCACAAGATGTGGCAAGTTATTTGAACAGAATTATCCATAGCTGCATTGTCCAATGCCTTTGCACATGAGGTTGTTTGCATTTAAATTATTTGAAAGGAAATAAAATGTAAGATCCATTTTCTGGGTCCCACAAGCCACACATCAAGTGCTCAGTAGTCACGTGTGGCTAGTGGCCACCAGCTGGGCAGTGCAGATGGAAGATTTCGCTGCTGCAGAAAATTCTACAGGACAGTGTTGACCTAGAGTTAGCTGCTTGGAAATGACCTTGATGTGTCAAGGATGGGCTTTTTTACACACACACAGTCAATTGGTGTTTTCTGTCAGTCTTATGTCTGTGTACTTGCCAGTTTCTATTTAGGAACCCTGTAACCCCCAAGGAAGCTCTCCACTGAAAATGGTATTTTGCTGGTCTGGTAAATTCATCTCTTCCTTCCGCATTGCAGAGAGCTGAAGCAGGCTCAGGGGGATGCAGTGAGAGGGATCAGTCACAGCAAAATGTCATGGCCAAAGGCAGTCCCATCAGGGGCATTCCACAGCTTACTTGGAGTAGGACGTAAGTAGTAACATCAACACACAGAAGATAATTGGAGACCTCAGATAGAAATGTTTCCTTTGTTCTATGTGACCCTGACCTTGGAAACCATTAGAGGCATTCAAGTTGTCTTGCCTGATCCTGGGAGTTTGATGACCAAAAGCATGAATGGATGCTGCCAAACGTATAGGAGACACTGTGTCCACAACCAAGCCTTGCCGTGGGAGTGCTCCCGTTGTCGTTGGGGAAGAGTGCTCCATCTCATGTGAAGTCCTCCCCGTGGAGCACCTGAGATCTTGCAGCAGAGATGAGAAGGGTGTGGGAGGACAGTAAAGAAGGGCTGGGAGGGCAGCAGGATAGGACAGGGGGTGGAGCTGTTATCATCCTCAGAGCTGACGGGCCAGGGAGAGGTGGCTAGACTGGGATGGAGAGGCCCTTAGGTGAAGGGACGCTGCCAAGACCTGGATGCCTGGCAGTGGGGAGGAAGGTACCAAGACCCTTCTCCTCACGCTCCTGCTCATATCTCCCGTTGGCCAAGCACTACCAGAACCAGAGATCCATGGGGCCCTCTGATGTTGTCCATACAGGACAGAGAAGGGCAGAAAATGGATGTGGACAGCAGGCAGGCAGAAGGTGTCCAGCCTAGAGGATCTGGAAACATTTGGGAAACGGAAATCAAGGAAGGGAGAATGTGTTTGTAAACTCATTGGGAAAGATGTGTGGTTGAGTAGCATTCCACTCTTTCCTTCCCTTAGGGATGAATCCATTGACCAAAAGAGGACACCATTTGGGAAAAAGGAATTTGAAACACTGAACTTGAGTAGGTCATGGCTTTGGTGACACATCAGCAGACAAAAGAGTGGATGGCAGACCCATGAAGTCTCTTCTGGCACTTGCCTTTGTCAAGATGTTTTCTCTCTCTCTCTCTCTCTCTGTCACACACACACACACACACACACACACACACACACACACATACACACACACCCCTGCCCCATCCTCACCTGACACGGCCCAGCTGCCGGGACCAAAACTGCTCCTAGGTTGAGTGTGTGCAGATGTCCCTGGTCCCTGCTGCACGGGGAGGGAGCTATGCTCGTCTGCAGATGGCAAATATTTAACTCTCACCTAGTTCAGCCTGTAAATCATGCCATGGGCTACGGCCTTGGGTGAGACACTGTCTCCAGCATTTCTGAAACAGGTGCTCTGACATCTCCCTGGACCTGGGTGACATGCAGAGCTGGAGGTGGCAGGCTGGGTCTTGGGCTGTGAACCACCCATTTGCCTTCCCTCCTTTGTTGGCAGAGGCATGTTATTTCTTGCAACACAATGCGATTTGGAACCCACAGACTGACGAGAAGATTTATGAGACTTACTGCCCTGCCAATGGCTTCGGACTGAGAGATTCGTGACCAGCATGTAATCCTACTGGGCTGACAGAGCAGATAATGAGGGATTCCAGTAAAGTCTGTGGGGGAAATATGGTGGAGAATATAGTGATGATTGTTCTGTTCAGAAACCTTAAGAATCTATGCTATTTTACAGCATAACTTAATTTGAGAACAATTGCTAATATTATGCCTCAATTTCATGGCTCATAAAGTCTGAGGTAGTTCAAATAATAGCAAATTATTGTCTAAATCAAAAACTAATTTTAAACACTATAGTTGGTCTAGTTTTTTCCTTAGAAAGTGCAAATAGTGTGGGATTAGGTGAAATGTGGTTACCCTGAATGCTTGTATCCTCGCAGTAGCAGGAGATGGAAGGAAGTGCCCATTCCTTCTGCATCTTCAGAGTTATGTGGTATGTGGCTGTGTGTGCATGCTTGCATGTGTGTGCCTGTGTGTGTGCATGTTTGAGGTATTCATAATGTGACGTACATACGTGTGCATGTAAGTGGTTGTGTCTGTGTGGTATGTGTGCATCTGTGTGCGTGTTTGCCTGTGTGTGGTGTTCATTGCGTAATGTGCATGTGTGTACATGCATTTGTCTGTGTCTCTGTGTAATATGTTTGCATGCATGTGCATGTGTATATGCCTGTGTGTGGTGTTCATTGTGTGATGTGCATGTGTGGTGTGCAAGCATGTGTGTGTGAAGGAGCAAGGACAGGCGAGAGGTAATTGTTCAGTGTGAGCTACAGGAGCTGGTAGACTAAAGCCCGTGAGTCCAGTTCAGTCTGATGCTTACATTTGTATGGCCCCACACTAAGAATGGTTTTTAATTTTTAAATGGTTGAAAAGAATCAAAAGAAGAATAATATTTCATTATGTGTGAAAATTATATGGAATCTAAATTTCAGTGTCTGTAGTAGTTTTGTTGGGATGCAGCCATGGTTATGGATTGTCTGTGGCTCCTTGCAGGCTGCAGGGGCAGAAGCATGGAGCAGAGGCTGTGTGGTCCACAGAGCGTGAAGTAATGACTGCATGGCACTTTGCAGAAAGTGTGGTCTTCTGCACATGGGCAATTTCATGGGTTAGTTCACTTAATCCTTACTTAATCCTGTGGTGTGCTTTTGTCTCCATTGTATCAATGAGCAAAGTGAAGTCGTATGATATGTTCCCAGAGTGACATGCCTGTCTTCTGATCCCAGGTCTTTCTGATTCCAAAACTAGTTCTCTGTCTTCTCTCCATGCTGGGTGACATCTTCCCCCAGATCTCCACCACTCTAAGGATAAAATCTAAAATCCTATCATGCCCTGAGGCCCAGTTGGCTCTACCCCAACTCTCCTCGGCCATTTACCACTCTCTCCAAGTCACACTCTAGAGCAGGAGATTCCACAGTGGTCCATGGTGCTGCCCACCTCAGGGCCTTTGCACATGCCTGGAACATTCACCTCCTCCCTCTTTATTTGTCTACCTCCACCTGATCTTTTGGACTGTCCTTGGTGAAACCATCTGCATGGTTTTGTGCTGGGTCCACTCGTTATTCTTCTCACTATGGTTCTGGGTGGGAGTTGACAGCAGAGGAACATGTCCAAGATGTGGAAGGTAAATATGAAGGCCCAGTGACTACATGCTCTTCTGAGATGAATGATGCTCAGATGCCTTAAAGCTAACACATGTTGGCCCTCCAGCACCCTGGACCTCCTGACCTCCTTCTGCTCCTCTGGGTCCTGGGCAAGGGTATGTGCAGGCCTTAAGGGGCAGGGGGCTGCCTTCTGCAGGGTGCCTATGTCATGGGGGTCAGGAGAGCTGGGAGAAAACCAGGGGTCCCAGTTTTTCTTCCCAGATCCAAGTTTGCATTCCTGCTGTCCTGCTATTCTAGCTAATGGCAGTGAAAACAGGCCCATCCTGGACATAGAGGTAGGAGCTCGCTGTGGATTCTCATGGGCTTCCTTTCACAGTCTCCGGTGAGAGACTCTCCTGATCTTCTCACCTCTCACTTCTGGGCCTGTATTTCCCCAGCATCTCCTATGATTGTGTGAAGCTTGAGTCGCTATAATGAACCCCTTACTCACCCTTTATGTCACTGGGAGGGTTCTGCTCCCTTGATGGAACTCTAACAAACCTACTCCCTGTTGGGTTAATGCCTTGACTACGTTAACATATCACCTTAGACTTCTACATTGTGCTACCTAGGGGCATGATTATTTGTATGACAAGTTACTGAATGCCTCCTTCCCCTTTCAGTTCTGTGAAGGTGGGCATCTCCATGGCTGCCTTGTTCCCTGTGTAGCCTGGGCAGGCCCATTCCGTGTGCTCAGTACATACTTGTACAATGAACGATTTATGCCAAGAGCATGTGAACACTGATTTTGTTTTCAGGCAATTGTTTTGTTTTCGGCACCTCTAGGCTGTCAAGATCCATGGGCTAATGCCCTTTAGCAGCCACTTTCCACTCATTGGCTCACCTGGTGCCAGAAACGAAGGGGCCACAAGCTCCCACCTGCTGTTAAAACACAACACCGTTAAGGTCATCACCATGAGTGTTTTGGTCAGGGGATCCTTGTTGAGTTGCATTTTCCCTCTTGGAGGTCTGGAGGACCCCACTAGCATGATACAGGGGAAAGAGCTGTAGAGAGGCAATGGGACTTGCTGTCCAGGTGACCTTGGTCATGCCACCTGACTCACGTGAGCCATATCACACTGGGAAAACGTGTGAGTGTGGTTGGGTGCTTGAAGTTCTTAATGACTGACAGGTGCCAGTGGCTTTCAGTTGAGGGCAGGTTTCCTCAGGAGAACCCTGCAAAACTCTCAAATGATGGATAGTGAGAGACCTGTTTATATGAGCTTATGTTTTACTGTAAATATTTCACAGTAAATAAAAGCATAAAATTTGTTGTGCATGGAGGGCACCAAATTTTCCACGAATTCAATGGCTTGGAAAGATTGCAGTTGGTTTTGGGAGGGGCTTCATCCAGGGTGATTTGCCCTTTTGGCAAGCTGCATCACCAAGAGCACCACCACCTGTAGTCTCTGAGTTGCTTTCAGGAGACACAGGGACGAAGCCAGAATCAGAGCTGTGGTGTTCCCGGTGATTCTCAGTGTGGAGGCTGGGACTGGACGGCTTCCAGTGTCCTGGATGGAGTTCCATGGAGCATTGCCTTTGCTCTCTTATAAACAGCTTCCCTGTTAAATCTCCTTTATACCATATATAGGGCGTTATGTGGGGGGTTTTTTAAAAAATTTTTTTGTATCTTGAAACTGAGGCATCTAAGGAAGTTATGTTGTCTATGAATTTAATTTCAGAATAGTAGAACAGTCATTGCAAAGTAGTTTTTTTTTTTTTTTTAAGATTTTATTTATTTGACACAGAGAGAGTGAGCACAAGCAGGGAGACTGGGAGAGAGAGAAGCAGACTCCCCACTGAGCAGGGAGCATGATGCAGGGGTCGATCCCAGGACCTTGGGATCGTGACTAGAGCTGAAAGCAGATGCTTAACTGACTGAACCACCCAGGTGCCCTACAAAAACATTGTTATTCAAAATGGTGTTACATTCAAAAGGATAGGAGCCTTCAGACTACCTGTCAATGTCCTTCTAGCTTCATGGCATCACCGCATCTCCCCCATCCCCACAGCATCACATTTGACTTCCTGAGGAGCTTTGGCAAAGGGCAAGAAGAAGAACTCTCCATGTTACCATGTTTGGGTATGGATTTCTTCTCTTTCAATCTATTGTTCCCCTTACCTATGTGTTTACATGTAATTAGTTGAAAATATTTGAGTGATGGAGAATTACCAGTGACATCAGAGCCCCGTTGGAGAGCTTTCTAGCACTATGCTTGACATTTGTCTGTTGGCAGGATACATTTCTTCTTGTGCTGAAGTCAGCATTTACAGGCAGCAAACTGGCTGCTTAACATTGGATAGGGACTCTAATTTTGCTCAGGGTAGAGACTGCTGGAAAAAACAGTCAGTCAGACTTCAATGATAAAATGCTGGAGAAAGTAAAAAATTGTGGCCTTTCCTGAAGCCATAGAAGTCAGAGATCTAAGATCACAGGGCAACAGAATAGCCCGAAATCCAAAGAGACAGAGCCCTTCCCCTAGGAAAGGCAGGACATTAGCAGTGGGACAGAACATAGGAGGAAGTCCCCTGTACTATACAAGTTTCAAGGAAATCAGCTAAAATTTTAAGTGATTGCTCCTAGGCTGGTGTGGAGTAGCATGCCAGCAGAGAGTCCCTGGGAGCAGCAGACACAAAAGGGTTCACACTCACTCACAGACTCTGTTCCTTGCATCTCCATCAGGGACTCTCCAGAAAGACTAGGGTGGGAGGCTGAAGAGAGCCTTGTGGGATTGCGGTCAGTCACCTTCTCCCTGTGTCCTCACGTGGTTGTGTCTCTGTGCATATGCATTCTTGGTCTCTTCCTCTTCTTATAAAATCAGCAGTCAGATTGGATTAGAGTCCATTCCTTATGACCTTATATTGCCTTTATCACTTCCATAAAGACACTCCCATTGCCAAAGTCAGTCACATTCTGAAGTACTGGGGGTAGGGCTTCAACATATATGGCTTTGGGGGGAAACAACTCAATCCATAATGATACCAATAACTAAAACAACACAAACCCAGTTCCATCCTAACTAATTTACTCAAGCCTCACCACTTAAAAAAAATAACTTGTCATCCTATTATTAGTGTTTCCATATTGCTGTAGTCACTATGGTTGCCATGATTAAAGGCTAGATAATATTTCTTTCAGTGGATTTGTCATTCCTGTGTTCTTTCCTACTGTTGTGCATTTTAGGTTAGTTCCTTTTTTTTTTTTTTTTTTGCAAGGAAAAATTTTTTGCACCTATTTTCCATAATTTGGAATAGTGTGTTAGGATAGATTCTAAAAAGAGAAATTAGTGCGTGGAAGGGGATGACTCTCTTCATGTGGTGAATTGTGTTCCCTGCAAATTCATGTATTGAGCCCCAACTTTCATTATAATGGTATTTAGAGGTGGGGCCTTTGGGAGGTAATAAGGGATAAATGATGTCATGAGGGTAGGTCCCTAATCTGATGAGATCAGTGTCCCTGTAAGAGGAGGAGGAGGCACCAGTGCCCCTTCCCCACACCTCACCCCTAGTGTGTGCCTACAGAAGAAAGGCCATGTGAGCACACAGACAGAGCAGACTACTACAACCTCTTTGACATGTTACACGTGCATTACATTCCCCCAGTAAAGTCATCTACCTTTTCTTCTGGCCATTTACATAAAGTTCTCTGTGTGACCCCCTTTGAATGACTTCTATAAAAGTCTATAAACTTAAGATATTCAAATTCATGTCCTCATTTAAATAATTTATGCAGATATATGTCAGATCCCAGCACTGATATCCCACAACTGAAAGTCATGAATTTTGTACCTTTTTTTTTTTTTTAAGATTTTATTTATTTATTTGACAGACAGAGATCACAAGTCGGCAGAGAGGCAGGCAGAGAGGGAGGAAGGGAAGCAGGTTCCCTGCTGAGCAGAGAGCCCGATGTGGGGCTTGATCCCAGGACCCTGAGATCATGACCTGATCCGAAGGCAGAGGCTTCAACCCACTGAGCCACCCAGGCACCCCATGAATTTTGTATCTTTCAGCTTATCAATAACAAAGCAATACACTAATTCCAACATTTCTTTCTTTATTTTTAGATCAGCCCTTTCATGTACTGGGAAATATACATATGACCAAATGACCAAAATGAAACCAAAACCCAATAAAGCCCCAAGTCCCCCAAACTGAAAAGTCCCTGGAGTTAAATAAATTCATGCATAAACTTTATAATTATTTTATCATAGCCATTTCCCAAAGTATGTTTTTTTGTATCTTCATACACAAGAGTATTATCTGAATACATGTTGCTTTAATATGATTTATGTTAGTTTAAGACACAGGAAAACTTCGATGAAATACTCCTCTGTCATGTGTGTCAGCAAATACTGGGAGTGAGATCATGTAAAAATTAAGAATGAGTAACCAAGGAAAGATCGGCCATCACTCGATGATCTGACTTCTCTGATCATCCAAACATTTTTCCCCCTGGTATGTGGGTTCTCTGGGACCACGGGAGAGGGGCAAATTTTGTTTCAGGGCCTTTGTTTTGCTGTCTTCAATAGAAGCTAAGGAGTCAGTCAATGAACATTTATTGATTTTTTAAGGTTCTTAGGAGGCAAAGAATAAGATACTGCCTATTTGGACTTTTTGAGTCATTGGTTTTGTCAAAGTGCTATTCTAAGGCTGACTGCTGCTCACAATGGTGCCCTGGGGACCTGCCCTGGGTTTTCACATGAGTTATATCATCTGAAAGAGAGACACGTCATCTCTGCTTCTCAGGTCTGTCTACTTTACATTTCCTTAAAGACTGTTTATATTGGAGCCAAAGTATAGATCAGGACTTTTTGAGGGAAATTTTCAGATGATTCCAGATTGTCACTTAACGTTAAAATGGGTTCATCCATCCCATTATCCCCTCACTCAAATTCCTGACTTACACACACAGCAAAATTGATGGGGGTGGGGGAGGCTTTAGTTCAACTCTGAAGAAGGTGACTCCTGGAAGCAGGAGTTAGGGAGTAGGAGAGTGAGGTGGGGAGGAAGAAGAGAGCAGGTATGGATGTTATCTCTAATATGCACAAACCAACAGGACTTGCAGCTGTGAGGGCTCAGGCTGGGGCTGTTCCTACAAGAAGCTTGGGTGTCCCCAGAAAGGCGTACCTGAAGGACAGCAGGTTTATTCTCCTGCTTATTCCCACTGACTGGGGACGTTACTGTCCTTCTCCCTTTCTCCCAGCTACCAAGAAGATGCTGGAGTAGAAATGGGGGAGGCTCAGGGGCTGCCTGAGGTGGGATGTTGAAGAGTTCAGGGTTAGTCTGAGCACACTGGGAACTCTTCACCACATCTGTGACAGTGTGCTGGGGAGATGGGATTTGGGGAGCCAGCGGCATTGGCCTCAGTGACTTTGTCTCCCTTTCCTTTTCTTATCTGACCCTGTAACCAAACAAAGGAAGATCAGGAGAGGATAGAGTGAGGATTCAAGCTTCTGATATTAAGACTCGAACAGTCTAAGTCTTGCTTTTTTGGCAAACTGCTGAGAAAGTGTGCAATACTTGCAGCTGCACTTAGATCATGATAATTATAAGGAAACAAATTAATGAAGAAGCCTGGGGATACTGACGAGCATTCTTCCATTGTCACAGATATGCAAGTGGTTCTCTTAAAGACCTATAGGACCAAATAGACTTAAAAATTAACCAGAACAACATGCTTTAAACTCATATATTTTTTCAGGGCAAACAAGGGCAAGTACAATTACTTGCAACCTGCAAAATGCAAAATTTAGGTCTGTTCTCTGGAAAATGCAAACTCTGAGTTTCAAGACCAATGGCTAACTGTGGTGGAGGGCAACTGTATGGCTACAGTTGGCCATGTTTTAGGGTAGCACCAATATACCCTTGACTTTTTATTTCATCATCAAGATAAAAATACTAATGTCTATTTGAATGTGGTACTACATAATATAAAGATGTGATTTCTGCCTTCTCAAAAGCTTAAGATATAGAAGACACCACTAGGGGAGAGGCTAAATAATGCAGAGTCAGTCAAGAAAACAATTAAATGAATGTTTAAAAAAGCGAGCCATTGGCCTCATTACCAAATGGCAAGGTTGTGAGTGTGCTTATGAGTTCTTGTTTTGGGGAGGGTGCTTGGGAGATTTTGCTGTTGTTTTCCTGTAGTGGAGAGTTCTTTGAGAGAAATGGGTTTCAAGGACTGCTTATATTTAGGAAGAGGTAATGATAAGAGAGATCATCCATGGCTAGAGTGGGACTCCTGGGATGACCTGGAGATGGAACTATGGCAAACACTACAATGAGTACATTTCTAGAGAAGAACACACATTTTTGCAACTTGAAAGAGTTTTGTTGTAAGGTGGGTTCTTAGTAATGTTGGAGGAATGGCTAAAGAGACATGGTGTGTGACGTGCATAAGCCCAAGGGAAGGCTGGAAGACAATGGTGAGGTGGTGGGTTTTGTGCCAATTTACTGTGCAAGGGAGGAAGGGCACCAAGGGGAGAGAAGTCACCAGAAGAGGAAGAAACATTACCAGGGGTCAGAGGACAGCCCAGGAGAATTCTAAGCAGCAGACCTCACTGGTCTAGTGAGGAACAGGAGTCAGTGAGGAGTGAAACCGAGAGTGGGGAAAGTGGGAAACATAAAAAAGGACCTACCCTTGGCTGGGTTTTCCATAATTTGTATGTGATGGGTTCCTGAGGATCTTCTGAGGGAGACGTTCTGAATGGCCAGATTCTCTTTGGAGGACTTTAACCATGAATCATCCTCCATTATGTAACCGAAGTGCTGAATTTTACCTCTCGTTCTCTTGATGGTTGCTGGTGACTTGAGGTGAATCTGTATGGAAACGGGCCTGGTAGGAGCCCCTCAGCAGTGGCCGAGTGCTCAGCCACAGATTTCTGCAAGTGACACTACCTGTCTGTAGCATGCATCTCATTGCAGCATTTAAGAGGGAGGACCGTACAGGAGAGGCAATCCTGACAAGACCTCACCTCCCCCAGCCTCCCTGTCTGAGGATGAGATGAGAGCTATTTACCTACTTTCTCTCAGAGACCATCAAGAATAATTCCATTGCTCTGTATGCATATCTCTTTTTAGGTCAGTGTCCATTAGAGAACCAAGTCTTTTAGCTGGTCTTTTCCCACCCTGATTTGTGCCTCTTAAGGTTCTTTATATTCCCTTAAAAAAAAGAGAGATTTTATTTATTTATTTGAAAGACAAAGAGAGAGAGAGAGAACTTGAGAAGGGGGAGGGTCAGAGGGAGAAGCGACTTCCCGCTGAGCAGGGAGCTTGATGTGAGACTTGATTCTGGGACTCCAGTATCGTGACCTGAACCAAAGGCAGTTGCTTAACCAACTGAGCCAACCAGGTGCCCAGATCCTTTATATTCCTTAAGAGGACTCTGTCTCCCACCTCTTCCCTACCACTCAAAACATTCTACTGTGTCCTCTGCCATCTGGTCTGTCACCAGCAAAATCCCCTGGAGCTTCAAGTTGTTCTCAGAAAGTTTCCTTCTTTCTCAGAATGGGGTCTGCTCTCCCCCGAGGGAACCATAGGCCTCTTGAGTATTCTTCTCTAGTTCCCATGGAGCACAGGCCTGGGAAGAGGGTGGGCATCCTTTCTGCTTCTCATGGCCTCTTCCCCACCATTTCCTTCCTACTTCCCTCAAAAATTCTGGCCTTATCGGATAGCTACCATTACTGTATGTATTCATCTGGGTTCTCCAGAGAAACAGAGGCAGTCTCCTCTAATAGATAACATTATTATGTTATATTACAATATTATGTTTATATATAGGATGTACTGTGTATATATTGATGTTAAGGAACTGGATCCCATGATTATGGAGGAGTCCAAGATCTGTAATTGGCAAGTGAAGACCCAGGAGAGCTAAGGGTCTAGTTCTAGTCTGAGTTCAAAGGCTTGAGAACCAGGAGAGTGAATTTGTGTGTGAGATCCTGTCCGAATCTGAGTCTGAAGGCAGGAGAAGACCAGTGTCCCAGCTCAAATACAGGGAGGAGAGAGAAGAGATTCTTACTCTGTCTTTTACTCTATCTGAACACGCAGTGGATTGGAAGAGGCCCACCCTAATGGGAGAGGGCGCTCCACTCTACTCAGCTCGCTGATTCAGACGCGAGTCTCCTGCAGACTCCCTCCCAGACACATCCAGAGTAAGGGTTAGACAAATACTGGGGTGCCCCATGACATGTACAGTCAAGCATCATACCATACTGTCCTGTCACTGTCCTCCGCTGACCTCCTGGTCACTTCCCCATGTTCGTGGAAAAGTTGGACCCTTCATCCCTATCGTTCCCTGGGGAACCGTAGAGAAAATATTTTTATGTTTCTGCACAGTTAGAGTATTCTGAGCACATTTTACTAACCTTGAGGCCTGGGCTGAAAGAGCAAGCCTGGGAATTTGAAGTATGATTAGACAGGGAGAACTTTCCAGAGAGATTTGCCTCCCTGGAAGTGTATGTTTATAGTTCAAGGTGGGGATGAGACCCAGGACTATCCCTGAGACACTAATCTCTTCCTCTTGGAGTCATTTATTTACATTCCAAAGGGTGAGAACCCAGGATCCTTTCCAAGGAGAATTTATTTACACTAGGGAGTGACAAAGATTCTTTGTTTGACCAAACTTTAGTCAGGCTCCTGAACCTTCTCCTGGACCTGTCTGTGTGCTTCCTTGTAAAATCTAGTTTTATCAAGGAAACTGCCCAGACAGTTTAACCAGCAGCTCCCACCCTGGATGTCTGGTCAGGTTGCTCATCCTCCTCTTCTGCCCCAGGTGGGGTCTGATCACCTGGCCTGCCTTCAGCAAGAATCCCATGAGGTCAGTTTTGCCAGAATCCCCCTTAGCCCTGGGGTCTCTTCTTAGAAATGTTTTATCCACTGTCTCACACGTGCTCCTTGGCCATAATTTCTACTTGCTTATGCTGTATCAGCGTTGAGCCTGGCCTATAGTCAAATATATTTTCCCCTATTTTAATCATTCTGAATAAAATCTGTTTTTACTGCTTAACCTACTGTCCAACTCTGGTTTTCCTTAGACAAGAAATAAGTTCTATTTTCCTTTTTCAGAACAGGAGGAGGACTATGACACAAGCCATCCTATATCACCACCCAGATTGATTTATATATATATATATATATGTATATATATATATATATATATGTATTTTGTGGGCCACAGTGTGTGTAGGGGGACATCTGAAGCAGCTGTAATTGCATCTCATTGTATTACCTCAGGGGCAAGAATCCGGGTGCGAGGAAGAAGGGTGGTTATTAGAGGTAATAATTAATCTGTCCTTGTTCTGGAAACTCACAGCAGCTTCAACTGAATGCTAACAACTATGGATACTGCACACAGAACATTGCCCTCAGCACTGCTCCGGTGTTCTTGGTGACTGAACACTCATGTCAAACCACCACACTCAGGCTTCTTGGGTCCTTCATTTCCTCACCATGCACACATGTTTTTTTCTCTACTCCAGTCCCTACCCACTGCTTTGATAACTTCTTAGAACTCCAAAACTTAAACTCTAAACATATTCCACTCAGAATCCCCACTTACTTTTCTTTTTTTTTTTCTCCTTCCTTTCTTTCATCCTTCCTAGGAGAATGAGGGAGGGGCAGAGGGAGAGAAAGAGAGAGAGAGAGAGAGAGAGAGAGAGAGAGAGAATATCTCAAGGAGACTCTCTGTTGGGTGTGGAGTCTGACATGGGGCTTGACCTCATGACCCTGAAATCATGACCTGAGCTGAAACCAAGAGTTGGATGCTTAGTTGACTGAGCCTCCTAAGTGTCCCTCTTATCTTCACTTACTGTTGTCCTTGTGCTCCCATACTTACTCTGAATTGGGGCCACCAGTATATTAGCAATCCTTCTTCATTCTTCATCACTCCTTTTTCCATCCAGTTTAGAGCTCATGGTCCCTAAATATAACCACTCCCTTGTGCATATGCTCAGCTCCTTTGCCCTTCTTGACATTGCTCGGAAAAACTCCAGCCTTCACTACAGTAAATTTTCTGACTATTTTGTACTTGCTTCCCATGGCAGAACGTGATGCCAGCTGTTCCTGTTTTGAGTTCATCACACAACCTCACGTAGTTCTTTAGCACTGTCCACCTATCCTGCTACTTTCTCTGGTCAATTCCTTTTCACATACACAGAGATAATTATTTTATCCTTTCTCTTCTCTTCTGGAAATTGCTCATACCCTTCTGAATCAGTCAGTTTTGCTCTGTAACAAACAAGTACGAAATCTCGGTAGGCATTTGTGAACATACCTGTAGGTCTATGTACCACCCAGGTTGTTTGTTCCATGTGTCCCTCATTATCCTGGTAGCAGCTGGTGGCCAGGGTCACATTCTTCTCATGACAGTGGCTGAAGCAAAGGAGTCAGGACCAGGTGGACTAGGTCATTTTGTTTCTCTGCTAGCCTCATATTCACTTACATTCTGTTGGCCAAATTGAGTCACAAGGCCAAGACCCATCTCAATGGGGTGGAAAATTATACTTCCCAGTAGATGATCTTGTTTTATTTTACTGAATAATCAAAAGAGAACCACCTTACTTTTCCCCCAACAACTCGTGAATCCAACACCAGCCTCGGTCTGACTTTCATATTCTGCCTCCTCTCTTGTGGTAAAGGGCCTGCTGTAGCTATGTCGACTTCTCCAGTGTGTCCCAGATCCTGTCTCCTTTGGCCATACCAGCTGGCTTCCCTGTATTGTTGGCTTTTCCTTTTCTCCTGGATCATTCCCATTAGCCAGCACACTCTATTGTTTGCACTGAAGCATTATTCTTGTTTGATTTCTCACCCCCTCTAGCTACCAACCCCCTTAACAAAAGTCCTCATACGAGTTGCTCCAAATCACATTTCTCAATTCCAATCAAGATTTTTGTCCTCCACATTGAGCTCATGCTGGTCAGGGCCACCACCAAATGCCATCTTTTCAAACCCAGGGAACACTCAGCACTCTCCATCTTCCTTGACCCATTGGTGGCATTTGACATGGTTGGTCACTTCCTGAAATCTCCATGGTTTCAGTGAAGCTCCATTCTCCTCTTCCACCACATTAACTTATCTGCTTTTGTTTGTTCTTTGGGATTCTCCTCTTCCTGTGCTGTCTAAATGTTTTTGATTCATTCTGGACTGAGTTTTAGATTCCCAATGTACAGTCTGTCCCTAGATGGCTTCACATTTCACTTAGTGTCATGGCTGAGAGTTCCACAGTTTATATTTATCCTTGACCACCCACCCAGATGCCGGACTTGTTATCCACTTTACTACTTGGCATTACACTGGAATGTGGAATAGGCACCTCAAATATACATATAAGTACTAGATTTCTCCCCAACTTCACTGCTCCCCATTTCAGAAATGATGCCAGCTGTAGTCCAGCCATATGCTTTGGTTCTCTTCACATCTTTCATTCAGTGTCTTGTTGGACGTATCGTTCAGAGACATCTGGAATTCAGTTGTCACCACTTCTGTGGTTGGTAGAATAGTGGCCCCCCAAATATGTCCATTTTGTAATCTCCAGAACCTATGAATGTCACATACATGGCAACAGGGGCTGTGCAGATGGGACCTGGTCACAGACTATAGGGGGAGATTGTCCTAGATTATCTGGGTCACATGAGTTCTTAAAATGGAAGAGGAAAGCTGAAAGTTGGGTCAAAGAGATTTGATGTGGGTAGGAGTCAACTGCTGCTGCTGGCTTTGAAGATGAAAAAAAGAAGCCATGAGTGTAAGAATGTGGCACCTTCTAGAAGCTGGGATAGCCCTCCTTTCATGGCCTACAAGAAAATAGAGACCTTGGGTCTATAGCTACAAGGAACTGAATTCTTACAACTCAAATAAACATGGAACAGTTTCTTTCCTGGAGCATCCAGAGAGGAACGCCACCCTATCAACACTTCAATTTCAGCATCATGAAACTGTCCTGGACTACTGGCCTACAGAATTATAAGATAATAAATTAGTGTTCTTTTAAGGTACTAAGTTTGAGTTAACTTGTCACAGCAACACTGGGAAACAAATACAGCCTCTGTTACTATCACCCTGTGGGATGTACCATCATCTCTCATTGGCAATAGTCTCCTACTTACTTCTACTCCACAAGATAACCAAAGTGATATTTTATTTTTTAAAATTTTAAACATTTATTTATTAATTTGAGAAAGAGAGAGACTGCAAGCAAAGGGAGGGACAGAAGGAGAGGGAAAGAGAGGATCCCCAAGCAGACTCCACACTGAGCATGGAGCCCCAGTGCAGGACTTGATCCCAAGACCTTGAGATCATGACCTGAGCTGAAATCAAGAGTTGGATGCTCAAGCAACTGAGCCATCCAGGCATGCCCCAAAGTGATATTTTAATATATAAATCAAATCATGCCTTTCTCCTGCTCCTCTAAAAGCCTCTCAATACATTTAGGAAAAAATCCATTAAAAAAAAAACAGGGTCCTCAAGTCTCTATATGTCTAATACCTGTGTAATTTTACAATCTTGAATTCTTCCAGGCTCCTTCCTTCTCATTTTTCTACAAGTACACTGGTATACTTGCAGTTTCTAAAATATGCCACGCCTACCCCTGTCTTAGAGCTTTATGCTTCCAGTGCCCTTTTCTTGAATCCTTGCTTTTCTTTCAGATATTCACCAGATTAACTTCCTCATTTCATCAGGTCATGCTAACACAGTACCACCACAGGTAGGACCTCTCTGCCAACCATATTTATAATTGTGACCTCTCCTACTTTTGTCATCTCTATTCCTTTGTCTGCTGTATTATTGTTGGTAACATTTACTAGTATTCAAAATGAGTATTACAGAGCCCTTTCTTTGCTAGTTTATGGTCTCTTTCTGCCACTGGAAAATAAGCTTCTTGAGGGTCCCTAAAAGTCTGTCTTATGTATTGCTGTTTTGTGTGCTGCTGGCTAGAATAGCTTCTGGTATATAATAGGGGTCAATACATCTTTGTTGAATGAATAAATAAGGGGCAGTATCTGAGACTTGGATTTGATAAACCCATTTCTTTCCTACGTACCTTAAGTGCAAGGAGAAGGAATAGAGAGAGATGTTCTTAATTTTCTACATAATTAATTCTTTACCAGACAGATCAACATGTCATCAGGCTCCCTGGATGAAGAAGGGTCTTTTTAAGGTTGTGGAAGACAATGGTTCTGGATTAAGCTGGCATGTTGCACATCTCCTAACAGCAGAATCAGAGCCCAAGGGGCAAATCAAACAGGGGATCATTTGATAGGGCTAGTCAGCTTCTTGCTCAGGGTGATGGAGCTCAGAGTGTGAGAGGTCATAGCATTTTGCTTGCTCATTTGGCTTTCTGCTGAATTCACAGAGTTTTTGAGTATAATGATGGCTGAAGAAGGTTTTTCCCTCCTCCTGTTTACAAAATGAGCTGGTACCATGCTGTCACAGCCTACAGGAAATGTCACTGAGCATGACCTTCCAATTAAGTCACACATCTAGCATCTCTCATTTCTGATGACATTGTTGAAGTGCTGAGACATCAGGGCATGTGATGTTTAAAAAAAAAGAAAAGCAAACTTATTCGTTGAACAACTCTTTCACATTGGGAGAAAACTCCAGCAGGTTTGTCCTTGGGCCTACATGACCCACAAAACTCTTGTATCTCACTGTCCGCATCCTTCCACCTACACTTCAGGACCCCATGGCACAGCAGGGTTCACGCTCCTGTAGTCTTCTTTGTGTACATCATGAATTTTCTTATAGTTTTGACCAAACATTTTTTAATATGTATATATTTTATTAACATATGATGTATTATTTGTCTCAGGGTACAGGTCTGTGATTCATCAGTCTTACACAATTCACAGTGTTCACCATCGCACATGCTTTCCCCAGTATCCATCCCCCAGCCACCTCAGCCTTCCCACTTCCTTTCACTCCAGTTTGTTTCCTGAGATTGAGTCTCTTATGATTTGTCTCCCTCTCTGGTTTCATCTTTTTTCATTTTTCCCTCCCTTCCCCTATGATCCTCTGTCTTATTTCTCAAATTCCTCCTATCAGTGAGATCAATAATTATCTTTCTCTGATTGACTTATTTTGCTTAACATAATGCCCTCTAGTTCCATCCATGTCATTGCAAATGGCAAGATCTCAGTTTTTTTGATGGCTGTATCATATTCCATATATATATCTCCCACATCTTCTTTATCCATTCATCTGTTGATGTACATCTAGGCTTTTCCATAGTTTGGCTATTGTGGACACTGCTGCTATAAACACTGGGGTGTGTGTGCCCCTTTGGATCACTACATTTGTATCTTTGGGGTAAATACCCAGTAGTGCAATTGCTGGGCTGTAGGGTGCCTCTATTTTCAAATTTGAGGAAACTCCAACTGCAAAATAGAAATTTTAGGATAGAAATATAAATTTATCTTTATTTACCTACTCAAAAATAGTTGTTTTGTTTTGGTCAAATTACTCTGTGGGTACCCTTTTCCTGGCTGAGATGTCATTTTGACATGCGTGTTGACTTTTGTGTTTCTGCCTGTAGCAGTCTACAACTTAAAGGAGTCATGTGGAATGCACAGGGTAATGGTATGTGATGACATTTAGTAGAGCTTACTGTGTACCAGGCTCTGTGTTAAGAGAAACACTTTACAGACCTGTACCCCTGGGGATAAAAATATATGTTTATAAAAAATAAAAAATTAAAAAGAAGAAGAAAAAAAAAAGAAACACTTTATAGGTATAGTCCCTCATCTCCCAATTTCCTCACTTCAGTCTGGCTTCTGTCCCCAGGACAGCAGGGAATCAGTTCATGTCAAGGTCATCAGTGGATGCCATTTTGTTAAGATCCGTGAGAGCCATGTGGGTTCTCTCCCTGGCCCTTTTGGTAGCATCTGAACCAACTGACCACTTTCTCCTGAAACATTTTCCTCTTTGGCTTTCATGTTGTTTCATTTGCTTGATTTTCCTCCTCCCTCAAATTGCTTTTTTGTTATTTGTTATTACCAGATGTCGTCTTGGAGAAGCATGGTCCATGGTCTTTTTTCTCCTTCTATTTACTTTTTTTTTTTTCCCCCTTAGGTGATTCACTATGGTCCTGTGCCTTTACACATCTATATGCTGATGACTTGCAAATATATCTTCACCCTCATTTTCTTCCCTGAGCTCTGACTACTATGCCTCTCAAACCAAAAAACCCCAAATAGAACTTTTAGAGATCTCCACTATAAAATGAAAAAAATCTAGAAGAGATTCTTGATGCATCTTTTTGCATTAGTGCAACATCTGAATCCACTAGCAAGTCCTGCCAGCTCCACCTCCATGGTATACTTCCCCAACTCATCCACTGGGTGTATGCCTATGGCTCCCATCATGGTCCAAGCCACCATCACCTTTTGCCTGGATAACTGCCTTAGCCTCTTACCGGTCTCCTTGCTTTCACTGAAGCTCCAGTCTAAACAACACAGACTGTTTAAAAATTAAGTCAGATCTTATTTATTGTTTTGTTAAAACTATCCAAGAACTTCTCATTATACTTAAGGAAAACAAAGTCGTTCAAGGTCAAATTAATCTGGCTCTACTTTATTATTATGACTTCAGTTGTCACTCGCTGCCCGTATGTTACCACCCATGCACAAGCTCACTGGACTACCATGCTGCAGACTCCCCGGCCTATTTTTTCTTTCTGTGTTGGTCAAATTTGTTTCCACTTCAGGGCCTTTGTATTTGTTGGTCCTCTGTGTTGGACACTCTTTCCATATATCCCATTCAGATCTAAGATTTATGCCACCTTCTCAGAGAAGCTTTCCTTGTCTGGTTGGGAAACAGGCTCAGAGAGGCCCAGTAACTTGGGTGAGGCTGCTCTGCTGGTAATGCAACGTGTGTGAGTCTGAGCTCAGGTGGCCTGACTCCACTTCCCGTGGAGTGTGGTCACCTGTATGGTGACCGCTATTGTCTCTGTCTTTGCTTTCTCATAATAGGGGCAGAGAATATAGTATGATTCAGGGCTAGTTAGAGCTGCACTTGCAGAAGATACAAGGGATGGAAGGAAGCAGAAGAGATGAATTAGGAGGAAGTGAGCCCAAGAGCATTTTTGGCAACCTTATCACAGGATTGGAATCAGAAATGATGATGGGAATGATAATAGAAAAGAGTGGCTGTATCAACTTCTCTGTTAGGTCACTTAGGTGTTCCTTTTGGGTGATCTTTACCTCAACCTTGGGAGAGAGAAAGACAGATGCTTCTGAGGTGCCAAGAAAGAGGGTTCTTATATAAACACACTCAGATACCAGCATACTCTTCTAGAGCATGTACCAAGTTTAATAGTTTCCTCCCTTAATTTATGTCCACCTAGAACCTATATATATGACCTTATTTGGAAATAAGGTCTTTGCAGATGTAATCAAGTTATGATGAGGTCGTTAGGATAGGTCCTGAGTCCACAATAACTAGTGTCTCTACAAAGCTGGGAATTTGAACACAGAGATGCTGACGCATAGGGAGAATGCTGTGCAAAGATAGGCAGAGACAGGAGTAAAGCAGCTAGAAGGCAACCTACTCTAAGGACCGCTGGCAACAACCAGACCTGAAAGAGAAAAGTAAGGACTTTCTGCTAGAGTCTTCAGAAGAAGCATGGCCCTGTTGATGCTTTGACCTCAGACATCTGGTCTCCAGAACTGGGAGAGAATACATCTCTGTTTTATAAACCATCTACTTTGTGGTTATTTGGTTATCTGGTGGTAGCACCAGGAAACTAATATAGAGCCTCTCAATAATTGGCTACTATCAGAAGCTCAATATAAGTAAATTTTTCTTATTAAAGAGCTTACTTTGATTATTATTTTACTTAATTTTAAAAAAGATTTTATTTATTTGACAGAGAAAGAGTGAGAGAGCACAAGTGGTGGGGGGGCAGCAGAGGGGGAGGGAGAAGCAGGCTCCTTGCTGAGCAGGGAGCCAGATGAGGGGCTCGAACCAGGGACCCTGGGATCATCCTGAGCTGAAGGCAGAAGCTTAACTGACTGAGCCACCCAAGCGCCCCTTATTTTATTTTTTTTTAAAGTGGTTTCTACCAATCTATGTGAATAGACAGTGCATTCACATGTTGCTCAAGTGGAAAATCAATCTGGGAATGTGTGAAAAGCACCTCCTTCCTGGGCTCCCATTTCTCCTCCCTATAGGCAACAATTTTTATTAGTTTCTCGCATATTCCTCCAGGAAAATTTTGTGCATATGCAAGTAACTCAAGGACATATTCTCCCCCTATTCAAAAAACAAATCATAGCATACTATACACTCTGCTTTGCACCTTACTTTTTCACTTATTTATTTATCTTGGAAAACTTTCCATATGAATATATAAAGAGCATCTTGATCCGTTTTTACAGCTGCAAAATTTTCCATTGTGTGCTTGGAATGATAATTTATTTAGCTGGTCCTCTCATGATGGTCATTTAGATGGCTTCCAGTATTTTGCTTCTTTAGGCCCTGGAAATCACCATCCTGCTTTCCTTCTGTATGAATTTGACCACTATAGGGCCTCATATGAGTAGAATCATACCATTTTGTAATTTTGTTTCTGGTGTATTTCATTAGCATGATGTCATCAAGGTTTTTCCATGTTGGAACAGGTGTCAGAATTTCCTTCCTTTTTAAGGCTGAAGAATATTTCACTGCATGTTAGACCACATTTTGTTTACCCAATCACCTATGAATAGAATTTGAGCTCTTTGGTTCTTGTGAATAATGCTACTATGAACACAAGGGTTCAAATACATGTTCAAGGCCCCGATTACAGTCTTTTGGGTAAATATTCATAAGAGCAATTGTTGCATCATTTGGTAATTTTATGTTTGAGTTTTTGAGGAACCTCCATACTGTTCTCACAGTGGCTGCGCCATTTTACATTCCTATGAATAGTGCCCCAGGGTTCCAATTTCTTCACGTCGTCACCAATACTTGTTATTTTCTGATTTTTGGTAATAACCATCTTAGTGGTATGAAGTGGTATCTCATTATGATTAATGATTAATGATATCAAACATATTTTCATGTGCTTGTTGGCCATTTGCATACCATCTTTGGAGAACTATCTATTCAAGTTTTTGCTCATTTTTTAACTGGATTCTTTTTGTTGCTGTAAAGCCTCCATAATTGCTTTTTATATATCTAAACACCACCGCATATTGTGCTGTTTTTGATTTAAAAAAAATGTATAATAAGCAGTAGTTACAACATAACTACTTTTCTGCCTCACATAAGCAGAATTTATCCTTTCCTTTCCAGCTCAGAGATGCCTTGTCTCAGTGACTCTACTGCTCTGCAGTACAGGGAAAACTGAGGAGGCAGCTGCGGTGCAAACATTCAGATGTTGCATATCGTTGAGCCAAGGCTTCTGACTTCTTGGTGTAAGATTTTTAGTTCACGTATTTAACATTTAATAAAGACCTGCTATATGAACACTGCTTTTGCAGCTGACAAAACAAAAATGAACTAGAACTTGTCACTGTCTTTACAGACTTGTAGATAAAGAAACACATGATTGTAAGAGCAGGTGGAAGGACTGTAGGTCATGGGGAATGCAGGGAATGTCCTTTGGCATTACTCTGATTAGGAATGTCCTGGGCTCTATCACGTGAGTCAGAAGACTTAGAGGACCGTCACTCTATCAGATAACGATAAATTAGAACCAGAACAAAGGCTATTTCAATGTTTCCATCCCAGTCACCTTCTTATGGGTTCTTCAGCTACGAAATGGTACAAAGGTGGACATGAATTCATAAAGGGAATGTCACAAGAGTAGAGACTAATTGATCTAACTAAATTTTTCTTGAGCATTTACTGGATGCCCAATATTGTGCTAAGGCAGGGGCAGAAAATTCTTCTCTGATCTTCTCCATGTTAGCTCCATAGTAAGTCCACCTCCTAGGGTGAGACTGACAAAAGTACGGCATATGGTGCTTATGACAGACATCACTAACTGATGGTGACTTTTTCCCACTTAGCCCAGTGGTAGCTTCCCAACTCAGGGCCACCAGTCAATAAAGTTGGCATTGTGGATTAAACCCATTTGTTATTTGGTTGCTGAGGGTTTCCATTTGGGTCTCCCAAATTTAAGGGTCTCTATTAGTGTCTGCTGCTTGGAGGAGAGGAAACTTTGGTGTTTCAGGGAATGAAGACAGAGAGGCTGCTTTCCTCTGGACTTGGATCCTGGTGAGTCAAGGTTGCCACCTCTTTTTTCCTCTCAAGTTTATAATTTTTCTTTGAAAAAAAAAAAAAGACTAAAAGCTTCAGTGTGCTCATCTCTGAAGAGATGTCATTGCAGGCTTTTGATTGATTTGTTCACACAAGTGTTTGTATTCTGTTCGTCTGTGTACCTCCAGCTCCTACTCTAGTGCTTGAGACATGAGGGAGCTCAGAGAACGTTAGCTCAATGAATGACTGAATTTATAGGAGGCCAGAGTCTTTAGCCTACCCATTTGGTTAGATAAGAGTACAGGTAGACAATTAGTAGTACAATTACCAAGTAACTGCTTCCCAGGCCAGCAGGAAAGCTCCCATACAGCACTGCTACTTGGGAGCCGTGTATTGAGGCCTGCATTCATGCATTTCTTCATTCTGCACATGTTGGGTACTTGGGGCAGACCAGGAGAAAGATCCCCAACCCCATGGGACTTCCAGTCTCGTTGAGGTGACATACCTTCAACAAATAAATAGAGAGCTACAAACTGGATAAATACTAGGGGAGAGAGATTTCAGGAAGGATGCAGTTTAGATGGGGTTAAGTGTTGGCTGGTGATGAGGCGGGGTGGAGCTTGGCACTCAGTCCTTCACCAGGAGGTCTTCTGAGTGGTGACATATACCCCTACTAGGAAGGACCAAGAAGCACAGTGTTGTGCTGCTCTCTTTGCATCCAAGGCCCCTGGGTTCTTAGAGCAAGCTACTCTCCTCCATGAGTATGCGGTCTGTTATCTAACATGCTCTACCGGCGGTGGGATCCTAGTGAGCTTTCCAACATCATTAAAATTTCATCTGCTCAGACTTTGGTTCCAAGGAGGCAATAAACTAAATATTTAAGAGGACCCACGATTAAAGTAGACAGACAGCTCCAAAAAGTCTCCTACTTTGTAATTATAAAAATTAGCATAGTTTCCACTTCATAAAAATGTACTCTTACAGGGTTTATTGGTTTTTCACTTTATGGTGGCTTAACTAAATCTGAGCCCTCAGAGTTTGGATTTTTAAAAAAAATCCGTAAAAATAGTGACTTCATTCTGTTCTATTTAAAGTTTTAATTTCTTTTCTCCATTTTATGAAACAATTTTAATTGTATGTCAGATTTCAAATCCTGGTAAGACTCTGGAATCTTTATTCTATTTGATTGGCTTCATTCTTCCCTCCCTCCCTGCTCTCTCTCTCTCTCTCTCTTTTCTCCCTCCCCCATTCCTTTCTTTCTTCCTCTTCCCTCCCCCCCCTTCCCTTCCTCCCTCCCCCTCTTTCCCTTCCTTCGTCCCTCCCCGCTCCTTCCCTTCCTCCTTTCCTCCCCCCTCCCTTCCTTCCCGTTCTCTCCCTGTCTGCAAAATATAGACTTTGAACCGACCCCTCAAAATTAAACCCCCAAAAAAGTTAGATCCCATCTTCTCTTTACTAACAGACTCTACAAAGTTTACTAGTTATCGCTGGGGTAAGACTAAAGAGAGCATTTTAGAACCTTCTCTACAAATAAGGATACACAATGTTTAAAGATTAATTGTTAGTAATTTTCCCTTCATGGGACCATTATATTGACTTCCAGGAAGTCAGTATTCAGTCAATTTTCCATTTGCTTGTATATAATCAAGTCCTCCCACGATCTATTTTTCCTCTGTGGTGTCAGATATTTGGGCTACTTGCTGCTTCCTTGGCTGGGACAGTACTTCCTGAATGTCTCTGTCAGAGTGGTCTTTGAGGTAGAGGGACAAGGTACATGTCCCTTGGGTTCTGGGGATAGCACAGGGATGCTTACCAAAGGCACAAGACTTCTGTGTGATCTCACATTTAGTTTCACATTTCCCTACATTTGCATTTGTATTATATTCCTACTTGTTTTAAAATGTTTATTTCTCCAAACCTTCAAGTAACCTTGATGTATTTAGATGCTGTATTAAGCACACGTGTTCTACAGCTGTGTGTCTGAAGAACAGTGGGTACCTGGCCCAGATGAGCCACAGAGCATCTGGCTGTGGGACTCACAAGGTTTATTGAGTGCTCCAGGCAGTGGGTGAAAACCGAGCCTGATCTCATGTCGCCCCAGGACCCAGCAACCTGAAGTCTTGCTGTGAACAGAGCCCTGCTCCCTCATCTCATCCACGTGGCTCCTCGAGTGTGCCCCAAGAACCAGCAGGAGACTGGAGGAAGGAGGACCACCGACACCTGGCCCTTACCAGGGCCCCATTTGCGTTTGTGGGCTGTATCTCCTTCCTGAGAGAAGGTGCCAGATGCAAGCCTTTTCAATATCCTTTCACATCTCCAAATGCCATTTCCTGCCCGAGGCTTCACTTATTCCCCCAGCTAGAGTGGGGATCGCCCTCCTTCCTATTCGCTGGCAAAAGCAAGTTGCAACAAAACCAAAGGAGGAGACAGAGTTAAAGGGAAAGAGATGGAATTAGAGAATCCTTATTTTGTCGTTGTCACTCACTTGAGTCAGGTGAAAACCATGGGATGAAAAGCTGGGGAGCTGCGACCTCACACTACCTCAGATTAGCACCTCTCAGGCTCTTTATTAATCACAGGAGTAACTTCCTTGTCCAGCCCAGCTACCGTCAGCCACAGAGTCATGGGAGGAGCTGACATCATGGGCTCCCACTCTGATGCAGGGAGAAGGGCACGGCATCAGATATTATTAATCCGGCCCAGCACGCTGAACCTGAATCTAATAATGGGGACCAATGGACAAAATCAGACTGCTCAACCAACGTTCTATGAAACAACTGGCTCGGAGACTTACAAATATGTTGTTAATGAAAACAAAAACACAAACAGAGAAAAGGGATCTACCTCTTAGGTAAAAGGAAACAAAAGTATTATGCCTCCATCAGAAAGGACGAATACCCAACTTTTGTAGCAACATGGACGAGACTGGAAGAGATGATGCTGAGTGAAATAAGTCAAGCAGAGAGAGTCAATTATTATATGGTTTCACTTATTTGTGGAGCATAACAAATAGCATGGAGGACATGGGGAGTTAGAGAGGAGAAGGGAGTTGGGGGAAATTGGAAGGGGAGGTGAACCATGAGAGACTATGGACTCTGAAAAACAATCTGAGGGGTTTGAAGTGGCGGGGGGTGGGAGGTTGGGGTACCAGGTGGTGGGTATTATAGAGGGCACGGATTGCATGGAGCACTGGGTGTGGTGCGAAAATAATGAATACTGTTATGTTGAAAATAAATAAAAAATAAATTAAAAAAAAGGAAACAAAAGAGGCATGAAGATTAAATACATTGGTCCTTGATATGGTCTCAGATGATTGGGGCATTTGATAATATTATTTATTGTTATTTGTATGTATATTTGTTAATATTATTGTATACTGGAATTATTGCATATTTGATAATATTTATCTGTGTTAAATTTCTCAGGTGTGAAAATGATACTCAAATTATGTAGGAAAATGTCCCCTTTTTTAAAGAAATATTTGGGGATGAAATCTTTGGGAATGAAGGGTTAACCTTCATCGATACAAGATGATGGGAATTTTTGTGTGGGAGGCTTATATGAGAGAGCTGCCCAAATAACTTGAAAATAATGCAATAATAAGGCTTTTATAATAGAGGAGAGATGAGGCACAAGCTTTTAGATGATAAAGTTTTTATGAAGTTATGTTTTAAGGATCTAAACATGGGTAATAGAAAGGAGAAGAACATTTAAGTCAGAGAGGTTGATTTTTTTCAGAATAATTCATTTATTCAAGTTTTAGGAACCTTGCGTTTTTTCCCTCATTTTCATTTAATAGGGAAGCATTGGTTTATTTTATAAAGGGGCTCAGTGATGGTGAGGTTGGACTCTCGACCTTCCCATCAGACCCCAACAAGGTCCTGAGACATTCACAGTATTTTTCTTGGGTACTCCATAGTTTTTTCTGAACCCATCCTGGATGGAGTTGGAGGCATATGGCTTAATTAGTGAAGAGTCAGACCAGTCAGTGGGGGCCTACTCCCCTCCTCTTTGGAGGATGGGGTTTTCTTTAGTGGGGTCTCCTCATGAGTCTTGAGTCTTGAGTTCTGAGCACCTCCAGGTTGGACTCTAGGCAGACGGGGACTCCTACTGCTGCTGAGCAAACTCCAGGTGGAAGGGTCAACACTGTTGTTCCTAGGGGTGCATGAGAAAGCAGGCACCCCACACACAGTTCAAACCCATTATCAGCTGGATGGCCAGCTGACCGTCTTCTTAGCTCACTGGCAAAGCAGGCACACCTTGTCAAGGTGAGCACTATTTCTTCTTGGAGACAAGGCAGTTGGTCTCACCCAATGAGAGGGATGCCACCCCTATTATGTGACCTTGTTGTTGTTCCCTTGAAAACAATAAGCCCTGGCATCATTTTGCCCAGGAGTGTTTGGCTTCTTTCCAGGACCAGCGTCCATTACAAGAGCCTCTTCGCTGGCTGTGAATGAGTTTGTCTTTGTCCACAGGGAGGAGGACACTATTCTAAAGAGGTTGTTTTACCTCCAAATCTTTCCCAGTGATTGAAACAGTGGCAGTGGTTCCCAATTCGTAAGTCATTGGGGGATGTAATAAAATTAGACCATAACCTCATACTAACTCCCATGTATCTGGTTTTGTTTTTGTTACTGTTTATGATTCATAAAAATTTATGAATTTCTTTTAATTCTAGTCTGGGACATGGAGAGAACCTCCCCTTCTCTCCCAAGTTCATGGACCAGTTTGGGAGGGGGCTGATGGATATATTCACAGGGCACACTGTTGTCTCTTATCCTGTGTCTCATTGTGTCCCAATGATTGATTTATTTAAATATTTAAATTTAATTTATAGTCATTTTTTGAATAGGAAATACATTTGCAAGACTCAAAATTCAAAGCAATGTGAAAGGTGCACACGGAAATGTTCCCACCCATCCCATCTCCCACCTGCCTTGTGCTGTCATTCTCCACTTGCCCTCCATGTCCATTCTACACTCTTTCTCCCACTCAGCCCAGAAACTGCCTTCTGGAGTGCACTGACTAGGCTTTTTGGCCATCTGCCAGGGGAAGATGTTCACAGGGTGTGGGACAGTGCTGTAGGGAGCCCGGGGGCCATATGCATATACAGTCTTACTCCCCTTCTTAGAGAGAAGGCAGCACACTCTTCACCGGACAGTATATCCTGGAGGTATAGCATGTCCGTGCATAAGGAGACTCCTCCTGTTCTCTTTCCTTCTCTTCTTCTTTTTCTTCTCTCCCTCCCTCTCTCCTTTCTCTCCTGCTCTAGTCCTGCCTGAATTAATGAAGTTTTTGTTTAGACCTGTTGCATGTGTGTGTGTGTGTGTGTGTGTGTGTGTTGGGTGGATAGAAGGCAGGTTGCTTTCCTATGATGTGATCCCACTCAGTGGGAGAGGGAATCTGTGGTTGGGCTTGGATGTCCTCAAATCTACCTTCAACACCAGGATATTTGGGGGCCAGAGAGAAAAAAATGTTGGGGAAGTGGTAGGGGAGGCGGGAAAGATGGGGGCAGAAAGGTGGGGGCAGAGGGTAAAGCGTTTTTGACCAGAGTGGGTTGGTACTTCTGCTTCACCTCCGCAAATCTTCCTCAGTCCTTTGGTCTATGAGGTGTGAGCCATGGGGAATCCTCAGTTCTCTGATCTCAGTATGTGCTTGTGGTCCAATAGAGGAGCTAAAAAGCAACCTGTATTAGGGTCTATCAAACAAACAAACAAACAAAAAAACGTTTTAGCAATATTTAACTCAAATATAATTTATATTTAAATTTATATATAAATTTAATTTAATTTATTCGTTCCATTTCTTTGAAAAAGATGGATGGTACTTTGATAGGAATTGCATTAAATGTGTAGATTGCTTTAGGTAGCATAGACATTTTCACAATATTTATTCTTCCAATCCAGGAGCATGGAACATTTTTCCATTTCTTTGTGTCTTCCTCAATTTCTTTCATGAGTACTTTATAGTTTTCTGAGTATAGATTCTGTGTCTCTTTGGTTAGGTTTATTCCTAGGTATCTTATGGTTTTGGATGCAATTGTAAATGGGATTGACTCCTTAATTTCTCTTTCTTCTGTCTTGCTGTTGGTGTAGAGAAATGCAACTGATTTCTGTGCATTGATTTTATATCCTGACACTTTACTGAATTCCTGTATAAGTTCTAGCAGTTTTGGAGTGGAGTCTTTTGGGTTTTCCACATATAGTATCATATCATCTGCGAAGAGTGATAGTTTGACTTCTTCTTTGCCGATTTGGATGCCTTTAATTTCCTTTTGTTGTCTGATTGCTGAGGCTAGGACCTCTAGTACTATGTTGAATAGCAGTGGTGATAATGGACATCCCTGCCGTGTTCCTGACCTTAGCGGAAAAGCTTTCAGTTTTTCTCCATTGAGAATGATATTTGCGGTGGGTTTTTCATAGATGGCTTTGATGATATTGAGGTATGTGCCCTCTATCCCTACACTTTGAAGAGTTTTGATCAGGAAGGGATGCTGTACTTTGTCAAATTTATTCGTAGGGCTGATGGCTTCCCAGCATGTTGTCCATCTGGCATCGCTATCTGGGAGCACTATTTAATCTGAGGAGCTGAAAGCCTGTGACCCCCTTCTCCTTTCCATTCCCAGTGGCTGACTGACTGACTCTTATCAAGTAAGAGTTACCAGTTCAGTTTCCCTTCCAGGAAAGGAAGGGAAGAAAATGGCCATCCTGGAAAAAAGTGGGAGGCTATTCTAGAAGAAGGTTTTGGGAGAGAAGTGACGAGCTATAAAGAACTCAATAAGAGCATTGGAAAAACACTGTTCTTCACTGGGAAGCTCTGCCAACATGGGAGCTGTAAGGCCATGAGAGAGGAGAAGCCCCTTGTTTTCTCACCAGGGAATGTTTTCTTCGAGATTTTTGAGGGTGCAGGAAACCCATCTTGACTTGGAGGTGAGCAGCACAAGCCATTCCTAATTGCATTTGGAGAACCAGGCTCTGTCGGGGGCAGAGAAGGCACAGACTTCTGGGGAGAACAGTCTAGAAGGGGATCTTAGGCAGGATTCAACTTCCAAAGGTGGCCAGCTTGCCAGCAGCTTCCTTTTGCCCTGGGGTTAGGTGCCTTTCCCCCTGAAATTATTTGGAAGGACCGCCCCTAAATCCAGAGCCCTGGTGAGCAGGTGTTGGCAACGGCTTTCCTTGCACCAAGTGTCTCGGAACTAGAAAGGAAGAGTGGAGGCAGAGGTATACTTTTATCATCATCCTTTCTAAACTGCAAGAAATAATTATTGAGGCCTTTTTTAAACACATTAATTCCCTTGTCTGAATAGAGATTGAAATTTGTTAACTGATAATTAATGTCTTTTTTACCTTTTAATTTAAAGTTAACTGCCAGTGGAAAGTGCCAAGGAAAATTCTTGTGCTGTACCCAGTCAGTTAATGCTTCTGTGCTTTCTTGACCCGTGGCCAGTTGGAAGGCCAGGCGGTGGCATCTGTTTGCAAGTCCCAGGTTAGGGACTTGGGGAGCTTGAGATAAAAGTTATTTCTTTCATGCAAAATTATGCAAAAGGTAAGGTTGAAATAATTAAAATGAAAGGCATGTCCAAGTCCATAACCCCTTGAGATACCAATCCCAGCCCGCTTCCTGCTTGCTGGAGAGGAGAGAAAAGCTTTGCTTTGTCTTCCTGAGGATGACTGATGAGTCATCGTGGATAACAGCTTTCTCCAGAATCTTCCATAAGTGGAGGACATCTGGCCACCATGCTCAAAGTCTCCATTGGGATGATACCTCTTTTTTGTCCGGTTGTCATGAGCTGTCACAGATGGTGTTTAAAATTTCCCCAAAGGATACTTTCTTCCCATCATTGTTTATACCTTAGTTAATGACACATACTGTGTTCTGTCCAAGGTCGGGGAGCAGGAGGAACATACAATGTTCTTACCTAGAAGTTATTTTTTTATTGTATTTTGCACCACCCAAGTTTAATTTAGTTTCTTGTAGGATTCATATTTACCATTTATTGGCCCTTATTATGTGCCAAGCAGCTTGCTAAAGCCCTGAGATGTTGGTTTGAACCTTGTGAAATTGCAAATATTCAAGTGTCAGACCTATAAAACTGGGCATTTTCTGTATGGTTCAACTGAATACCTGATGTCATCTAGTCCTCACAATACATCTAAGGGGGGAGGCATCATTTAATTTGCTTTGGGTGGTGAAGAGCCACGGTTTGAGGGAAGTTTTGGTGTTTGCTTCAGGCTGTGTGGCTGGTAGGCTGGCAGAGCCTGCGGTCTTATTCTAAAGAGCCTGTGCTGTTTTCACCTTGCTCTGGGGCTCAGGACCCACACCTGTGTGTTTCAAAAAGTTTGGACCAAAATTCAAGGATTTTCAACAGGATGCAGTGCTGTATGCTGAGAAGACACTTAAAGGGGGCTGGTTTGTGTCACAGTGACTGGGAAGGGGGGGAGCTTTTGGCATTTACTGGATAGAACAAGGGCACTGAGTGTCCTGCAAGGTGTGGGGAGGTCCTAACAATGATCAGTCATTCTGCTCTAATGCTAATTGCTTTCTTTTTAGGGACATGGCCCAAATGAAGGCCAGGTTTCTTCAGACAATAGAATCTGAGCCTTCAAAGGTGAAAGTTTCTTTCTGTGTGTAGCTGATAAGCTGTCTGATCAGCACCACCCTTTTTCATTTAATTTAATTTTTTCAGGGTTCCAAGATTCATTGTTTAGGCACCATACCCAGTGCTCCATTCAATAGTTGCCCTCCTTAATACCCACCGCCAGGCTCACCAAACCCCCCACCCCCTCTCCCCTCCAAGCCCCTCAGTTTGTTTCTCAGAGTCCACAGTCTCTCATGGCTCGTCTCCCCCTCTGATTTCCTCCACTTCACTTTTCCTTTCCTTCCATGTTATTCCTTATGCTCCACAAGTAAGTGAAACCATATGATCAGCCCCTTTTTGAGGATGGGCTGGGTTTTCCCTCAGGCCCATGATTCTCTCATGGGACCATTTTTCCCAGACATAGTCAAGCCATACAGGGGTGGGCACCTGGCCAAGCTGGGCTAATTTCTAGGAGATACAACCACATATACACACAGAAACCCTCGGTGGCAGGAACCACACATGTGAACGTGGGCTTGTGGGTGGTCATCTTCTATTCATATGTGATCTTCAGGAGCTGGGAAAGCCCGTTCATGAAGAAAGAGGGTAGAAGCCGATTCTCCATACCTCCTGGTTCCCTGGGGGAAGGTCCAGCCTACTTTGTTGATCATCTGCCTTCTTGTCTAGGTTCTAGGAGGCAGGCTGCTTCCTTGCAATCAGTCTTTCTCTTTGGCTTAAGCCAGCTGGAAATGTCTGCTAGTTGTGAAACTAAGATAAGCCCAAGCAAGAGTGACACCTGCTCTGCTTTTGTCCACACATGACAGAATGTGAACAAGGAGGCATGCTTCAGACTCCCTCTTTAGAAGATAAAGTTATCCTTCATGCAAATGAGAAGACGCTCATCTTAATTTGACTCCACAGGAGGTTAATATTTTTAGAGTAGAAAAACTTAGCTTTCATTGTTCAAGGTGAATTTTCCATAATGAAAAAGGCAAATTACCTGTGAAACTGGCAGCTGTTATTAATTCAACAATTTCCAAAGGAAAATTTCCTTGTTTCCCTACTTAAAAACATTTTTTCCCCCTTTGAAATTCTTCTTTGAAATTGGTCTTGTTATTTGTCTGGAAGTTTATCCAATATTCACCAATTTATTGTGCAGCTAATTTTCATAAAATGGAAATGCATTATAATAATTGAACTTCACCATTTCAAAGTAAGAACATGGGTGCTTTCCACATCAAATAACTATTGCCTATGAACGCTTTTTATCCTGTGGATTTTTTGTGGGCAGTAAGAGCAGCTGTTTGCCTTGTGTTCAGATCATCATTGCTTAAGTATCCCAGCTTAATTATCTTCAAGGTTTTATCTTCATCAAAGTTACTGAGCAACTTGGAAATAATAGTTCCAACATCAACTAATAGAATTATGTATGAAAAAAATCCCGTTCTTAGATGCTGAAAGGAACCATGACAGCAGTGACACCTATACCACTCTTCTTTTATGTTTTATAATTATAAGTATTAGATCCCATCATTATGGAACAAGAATATACTTCTTTTATTAAAAAAATGGAATGTGCCTGTTACACAATGGAAATCAGATTCTCAGCTTATCAGGAACTTGGGGGCAATTCTTTATCTGAGAATTTCCTGGAATTCTTTTCTGTTGGAGTCGACTGTCCAGGTGACTCAACAGGGTTCTAGATAACTTCTAATGTTTTGGATATAATCCAGCTCCTGCAAAGCCCTGGATGCACCCCAGGCTTCAGTCTGGATTATTTGTGTCTGAACCCACTTCATTCATTTATCTTTGTTCTTTCCTCAGGAGGCAAGAGGTTAGCTTCTTGAGTAGAGTCGGGATTTCTCATGGTCCAAAGTCTAGTGATGGCAGTGTGTGTGTGTGTGTGTGTGTGTGTGTGTATGAGAGAGAGAGAGAGAAAGAGAGACTGAGGACACACACACACACACACAGACAGCTCAACAGAATAATAACTTCCACAAATATATCTGTGTCTTAATTCCCAGGACATGTGAATATGTTACCTTTCATGGCAAAGGGACTTTGCAGATGTTATTAAGTTAAAGATTTTGAGGTGGGAAGACTTTCCTGGATTGTCCCTATGGGCCCAATGTGATCACAAAGGTCCTCCAGGATCTTACTAAGACAGTTTATGGAGAGGATGGCGAGTCTTATGGATAGAATGACACAGATGCTCTCCTCGATCAAACTCTACTCAGGCCCTCCAAGCCCTCTTTTTGACTTTGCCTCAATCTTGGATCATAAAAAGTACAGACTCTCAGCACAGATGATTTCCCTTGGCAGGCCACACTAAGGGACTTGAATAAGTACTAACATAATTTCTGACAGCTCAAGGGTGTGTCTCTAGGATGATGACTGCATGCTCTTTTCTTTTTTAAAAGTGGCTTTTTAAAAATTTTTAAAATTTCTTTTCAGTGTAACAGTATTCATTGTTTTTGTACCACACCCAGTGCTCCATGCAATCCGTGCCCTCTCTAATACCCACCACCTGGTTCCCCCAACCTCCCACCCCCCCCTCAAAATCCTCAGATTGCACCCTCTTAAGTCCTGTCTGAGAAAGCTCAAGGCTGCCAAAACCTGGTGATGGGCAGTTGGGCCTCTGGACCTCCTGCTAGAGCTGTTACTTTAGAAATCTTGCCATTCATGAATTCTTTCTCTGTCCCCTTTTACATACAAGTCTTCTATCAGACAGAGCTGTCTTCTCAAGGACCTCCAAGCTGTACTGGAGCAATACTCAAGGAGATAACTCTTTGCTTGCTCTTACTTCCGGTCCCTGCAGGAGGGTAGGGTCTTAACTTTAGTGGATGACCTGCCCTAACCTGTACCAAGGCCCTCTGTCCTGAAGACATGTGAAGTTTGTTTCTCAGCAAATAAGCACCAGTGAAAAAATCTGAGTGGTCTAGTCACATGGGCCAACCCCATTTAATACCACTTAGTGTCTCTTTTTAGCACCTACAGGCCTTTAAGAAGTCTCCTGATTTCTGTCTTTGTAAAGTTGAGTTCAGTTCTTGTTGGACCCTTTTCTCTGTTTTTCAATAATTACTACTGAATGAAATATGTCCTTAGCACTTATAGTGTCTAGCTTGTTTGTCTCTAACAAGCACACAGGGAAGACAGTGCAGTTCCATCTGTTGACCTCCCTCAGGCCTTTAGACCATCAGAGCTCCACTGGACCCAAGAGGGACAGACTCACACCTCTCTTTCATCCAGCACCCATCTTTCCTCAGTCCCTCCTCATGGCAAAAATTCTCCCTCCTTCTGAAGTCTCAAGCCAAAGCCCCTTCACAGATGCATGAAGTGAACAAAACTTAGCCACCGTTGGAGAGAGGCAGGGATTAACGCAGCCAGGCAAAACCTCCTCGTTGGCCATGCCTCTGTGTCCAGACTGAGAGAAATACTCCTTCTTGTCTACTCTGGGAACTGTGCTCTGGTTTTCCTCACTTCCTGAGGTGAGTGACCTCAGTGATATCCTGGTCTGATACAATAACCACACCAGGCATTCAACTGGAAAGGTACAATGGCCACTCACAGAAGGTGTATTTCTGGCAGATGTGCCTTAGGTCAGCTCTCAGCCAGTCTTAGTACCCATGGATTCCCTCCCAGTTAACCTGTTAGTTCAGTCATCTGTAAGAATTCTCCACGTGTAATAAGTCATCCAGAGTCTCAAAAAACGCAGGTCTTCCTCTTCAGCCAATGTCCATGATTATTTCCCTTCTCTACCTTGAGAAGCAACCTGGCCTCCTGACTAATGTTTTGACCTACCTGGCACTGCCTACCACCTCTCATTTGAAACATGACTCACTTACTCATAATTTGAGGCCATTTCTATTCCTTGGCTCTGTGCCTCTCTGTCCCTTGCACTCAGCAGTTCTTTGGGAGAACTTCAGGGAAACTTCTCCTGGCTCCTCCCTTACGGTGTCTGGACTCCTCCCATCTCCTCTGGTCCTTAGTTCCCCCATGCCAAACTACAATGGTGAGTGTCAGTGGCCTGGCACAGAGCCACTGTCCCTTCTCACTGCTGGGCCCCTCCCTTCTCCCAGGGGTAAAGCCCCTTCCTGTAGCTATTCACCTATTCCCTAGATCTCTACTACCCTCGGCTGGTCTTCTCATGTGTTTCTGGCTACTCTTCCAGTAGTTCACATGCCTTACGTAGTTCTAAGTAGTTTTAAATGGCACTAGAGATCAGGGATGCACAGGACCCTGAAGCATTACTTGTCTCCAAGGTTCTTTTTAAAGGCAGGATTATTACAGTTAAGGCACATGTGTTCATGCAGGACTGGGCAGTGAGCTTGTCCACACTACAGTGTTTTGGGTAAAGATGTTGCTGTGAATGACATTCTGACTCTTATTGTTCAGGGTCACTGAATGGAATGGTATCACCCAAGATGTTTTTGACTTGTAGGTACATGGTTGCAGAATCTATTTCCCCCCTTTTTTAGGGAAAAAGAGGTGGGGAGAGGGGCAGAGGGAGAGAGAGCATCTCAAGAAGACTCCCCACTGAGTGTGGAGCCTGACGCAGGGCTTGATCTCACGACCCTTAGATCATGACCTGAGCCCAAATCAAGAGCCAGATGCTTAACCAACTGAACCACCCAGGAGCATCTGTAGACGGTATTTCTCAGAAAGGAATAAAGGCTTTTTCCTGTCAATTTCTATGATGAAGATGGCCTTGCTTTTTGGGATCCAAATATATGATGGCATCATGCATTTTTAAGCTTCATTCACCACGATTATGGTTTTGTCAAAATATCTCATTTATGAGGCTAGTAGCTCAGGCTGCTTTGGTGGAACATTTTGCTTGCTGCCCCCCACCCCAGCTGCTTAATTAGGGAATTAAATTTTTTCCAAAGACTTTTCGTTCCCTGAGTTTAATTGACTGAGATTTTCCCTAATTTTACAATATTGGTAATAAGTTTTTCAGCATGATCTAGCATTTGAAATTGTTTAAAGCAAGCATTCATATTAAATGGAATGAACTTATCACTTTCTGTGCTAATGTTTTATAGCCTTGAAAGAACCAAAATGACATGAAGGTTTTGCAGATTGATTTTGGACATCATCTTTGCTCTCATTTGGAAAGATATTAGCACAAATAAATAGCATTCTATTGACACATGCTTTAGGTCTAGATAGGGGCCGTATATAAATTCTTCTCTCATGACCCACTTAAATGCCGTACACTTTAACACAGCAGAAAGTGCCACTGGGAATACACTGTGGTCATTTACTTTCTGTCTAACCCTTCCCCAGCTTCCACCCAAGACATACACACATATACACACACAGATACCCCGAAAACTTTGTCCTGTTTGTGTGCATAACCCCTAGTACAGGGACGATTCTATCAACGAGCAGAGCAAGAACAGTGGAATCCACATCTTAATACACCCAAGAAGAAATAAGTTTTATAACATTTGATCACCATAAAAACTTGTTCTTAAGGGGAAAGAGTTGGATTGTATGAATTCAGGGAATTGGAAATCAATATTGTGGGTAACAACAGCTACGTTACCCATTTCTCTGGTGTTTTTATTTCCAGATCACTTGGAGATTCTCACGTAGACAGGGAGATGTGAGATTCATTTCCTTCCACATGACCCATGTTGCCTTCTCTGGGCCACTCTCATGATCATGGATGGACACTGATGTTTATGACCCTACTGATCCCTTCCTTGCCCCTGAATGAACAGTTCCGTTGATATCACTGAGTCCAAGCACATTACCATGCATGCTGCTGTGCAGTCAAGCACACAAATTCGAGAGCCAGACTGCTTCTTTCTAAAAATAAGACTTCGCATTTACTAACTGTGGGACTTGGGGCAATTTACTAACTTCTCTGAACTGCATGTTCTTTGAAAAAAAAATGAGGTTAATAAAATTGCCTATATTACTCAATTTTGTAAGAATGAGATGTAATAAGGCACCTACATCAGGGGCTTTGCCGGTTGGGTCATCGGGAGGTAGAAGTCACAGACAAGATTTCATAGAACAGGGACGCTTGGGTGGTTCAGGTGATTAAGTGACTGCCTTCAGCCCAGTCATGATCGTGGAGTCCCAGGATCAAGTCCCGCATCGGCCTCCCTGCTCAGCAAGAGACTCTGCTTTTCCCTCTGACCATACCCCCCTCACACTTTTTCTTGCAAATCAATCAATCAATCAATCTTAAAAAAAAAAAAAAGTCCACAGAACAGTTGATAATGAGGTGTAAAATTGCTGAATGGCTGACTGAAGGGGCAAAAAGAGAACACCAAGGTGTCACAGAGGTGGAAGCTGAAGGCAGCTACTTCCCCTCGGGCTGGGCAACAGAGGGAAGAATTCGGGATTATTAAAATTTAGAAGCTTAAAGGAAAGACGTCAAGGAGCCGGAGTTTAGACTCCGGGCATCTCTGGGGGAAGTGTGGTGAGGTTGATTCTGCAAATGTTGGGGAAAACCACAAACTAGATCCAGGTTGGAGGTAAGAAGTGCTGCCACCAATGGGAACAGAGATCAGGCAGGAAGGAGCAAGAAGGAAACAGGAAGGAACACACCTGTCCTTCCTCCTCCAGCCTTGCGGAATCCTGACCTACGTGCTCTCTCTTGGCTGATTCTGGAAGGGAGGGACTGGCCAACCTGAAGTGTGGTTTGCAGAATCCCAGGCGTAGAATCATAGACTGGGGACATATGAAAGACGCGCTACCGACCCCACCATCTCTACAGTTCATGCCTTTGAAAGGAAGGGATCGTATTTTCCTCCTAGTTTTGCATGCCTGGTAAGTTTTGGATGCCTGACATTATGAATGCCATATTGTGGGGTGGTTTACTCTGGGACTAATTGAACCCTATACCTAAGGCAGGGCTTCAATCCAATGCCTATGTATTTCAAGGTCACACCATTTTTGTTAGTGGGAACAGGAATGACTTCAGTTCTGTGAGATCTCCAGGAATGGTCCAGCGTCTCTCCCCAGAACTGGGAAGTGTCCTCCACTTTGGCTCCAGGGGGTCTATTTCGCACAGATCGGTATTCAGTCCCAGGCACAGGAGACCCCTCTAGGGCTCTCTCACTGCAGTAACCGCTCTGTTAGCCAGTCTTGGTCTCCCTGGTGCCCCCTGAAGAAAGCAATGTCCTCGATGTGTTTTTCAGACTTAAGGGTATACCCACCCTAGCCCTCTATTGAACCTCGGCTGGTATGAGATGGGACTCTGTTCAAGGTGATGTTATGTAATATTCTTGTCAGTGGATCAGAATCTCTTGAAGCCTCCAGTGGTGATGGAATTGGATAGAAAGAGGCCTATGGGCATTGAAGGAAACTCATACCAGAATATATGCCTATTCCAGTGAAGGCAAATTACTGTCTCTTCCAGGGTAGAAGGGGTCTAAGGTTTTAGCCTGCAACCAAAGGGCTGATCTCCTTGAGGGACGTTGTCTTATCAGGGGCTCACACCTTCTGATCCTCCTTCCAAATAAAGAAGGAAGAAGACACACTTGCTAGATCAATGACCGCATACCGCGTACCTGAGGCTATGTTTATCTTCTCTGGTAGAGATACCATGTCTGGCACAGTAGTTGTAATTTGGGCTGCTATCTGGTTGGGATCATGCAATTCTACGGACATCTTCCAGGGTCTGGCTTCTGTAGAGACCAAGATGGTGAACTAAGTAAAGATAAGTTAGAAACAACCAACCTGGCATCCTTTTGCTCTTTAAGGGTGGCAATGACCTCTGCTATTCCATTGGCCTGTGATGCTGGTTTTTAATGATCATTTTGGCTGAGGTGGGGGCAGTATCAGCATTTTTACTTGGCTTTCCCCACATGAAAGCTCTTACTCCACAGGCCATGGATCCATTGTGGAGATTCTACCAACAGCCCAGTATGTCTCTTTCCAGCGGACCCACGTTTGGTTGTGGGGGAATCCGTTGTTGTTTAGGAATCTGTGTTTCAGGTGATTGCTCCTGAGTCTGGAGACGGGCTCAGAGTGAACACTGGGTGGGGAATCTGGACTTTTTATTGGGATGCTTATGCTCAGCCTCTTGATTTTTCACCTTCAGTTTCTTGTACAGATTTGTGTAGATCCTTGTAGGGATGAGTTGGTGTAGATCTGGGTTTCTTATCCTCAGCACATTTTGCCCCAGATGATTCTTTGTTGCAGGAGACATTGTAATATTGTGGGAGACTTAGCAATGACTCTGGTCTCTATGTACATGATGTCATAAGACTCTCCCTGACCCGATGCTGGGACACTCACAAATATTTCCCACAGTTGTGACACCCTAAAATGTTTGCAGTGTCCCCTGGGCTTGGGGATCCTCTCGCTCTCCCTTTGAGAACCTCTAGTATGGACTGAGCAAGGCCCTTGTTGGTGCCCCTCTACTCTGCATCTATGGACACTTGATTAATATCTATCAACACAGGGCTCTGTGAGTCAACCCCCCTGGCTACCCTCAGACCTTTCTGCTCATTTGGATTATTGCACCGACAAGCTTTCAACGGATGACGATTCCAGTTGGCCCCTATTATTTCTGGATCTTATCATCCCTGCTGCTTTTAGGAAACCTGGTTCTGTATTGACTTCCCCTACCATCAGTCCTGGCCTGAGGAAGTCAGATACCACTGAGCCATCCAGGGGCACTGCAGTCCCTCTCAGCAGCACATTCCTTGTCCCTCTGGTGAAGGCAATGTCCTCAATGCAAATTTTTCCAGAATTTTATGGCATGCCCTCATCTCTGGACCTTTCAATCCCCCTTTCAGTTTTTGGCATAGAAGTTCTGGCATTTCTACTTCTTTCAGTGTGAACTACTACTTTCTGCAAGGTTCCAAAGCTATCCTAGCAGCTTGTTGGAACCATCTCTTGGGGGCTTGCCTGGAACGGTAAGTGTTATATCCTAGGATATATTTCTGGTATCAACAAACTTTCTCTTGTCCAACTTTATTTTCTGCCCCCAACTGTGGCTTTCTGCCTTGATCCAACACTCAGAACCAGCCATATATGCATTCTCATCTTGGCTTCTGCCAGAACATGTTGGCCAAGCCCTGCAGCTTCCTTTAGATTCTTCCCTTACCAGGCTCAACACTTGGGCCAGCTTTTACAGTGATTTGATTCTAGGTATGAGCCTGGCAGTCAGGTGGGGAGGTGGGCAGATCTGTGATCGGTATGCGCTGTCTTGCAAGACAGAAGTGTCTACGTCATCTTCAAGTACTGAGAGCGCTAGCCTTCAGCAATGAGGAGGAGGCCAGTGCCGTAGGCCCGGAATGATCAGGGGATCTGAGGTTCCAGATGTTCACATGCGTCCACCCATGACTCAGGATCTTGTCTCCTCCCGGCCAGATGCTGGCTTTGCACTGAGTAGGAGAACTTGCCTTCTCTGGGGTTTTGCTACACTATGGTCCCTCTTGGGCCTTGTCCCTCAGCTTTTTCTGCTCTAGCCGTAAGACACAAGATTTTTTTTTTTATTTTTCCTAGTTGCAGATTTTATTATTTTATTTTAAACATGTTTGTTTCAGGGTACAGGACTGTGATTCATCAGTCTTACACAATTCACAGCACTCACCATACACATACCCTCCCCAGTGCCCATCACGCAGCCCCCCATCCCTCTAGCCCTCTCCCCTCCAGCAACTGCAGTTTGTTTCCTGAGATTAAGTGTCTCTGATGGTTTGTCTCCCTCTCTGGTTTCGTCTCGTTTCATTTTCCCCTCCCTTCCCCTGTGATCCTCTAAGACACGAGAATTTCTGTGTGCTGCTGCAGGGGCCCGGGGTTTCACGCTGAGTCTTTAGTTCCTGGTTAGTCACTCTCAGCCTTGCCATGCTTTGCTCCATGGCCTTGACTTCCCAGCAAGTCTTCTCATTCCATTGTCCTTATACTTGTCTTTCCGACCTGTCTCTCCACGGGCTCCCTGGGCAGAGAGGGATTTGGGCTGTGATTCTGGCAGAGAAATTGCCTCAGTTGACCCAACAGGAAGTATTAGAGCTGCGCCGGACGACCCTGCAGAGCTGTCCGTTTTTGGCTGTGGAACTGACAGAACTGGGTATGGAAGGTCATCTGATGCATGATGACTTTGAGCAAGCAGGGCCATTTGGCTGGAGCGGCTTCCCCAGGAGAACCGAGCTGAGGGCTGAGTCCGTCACCAACACCCAGCACTCTGGGAATGAGCACTTCAGTCCTGGGAGAGTAGGGACCTGGGGGCTCCTCTAGAGTGTCCTCTAGAGAGAACCTCAGCCACAGGCCAGATGTCCCAGTCCCAGGCCACCATGGTATTTATTTCTTACAGTCCTGGGGGCTGGAGGCCCAAGATCAAGGAGCCAGCAGGGCTGGTTTCTTCCGAGGCCTCTCTCCTTGGCTTGGGGATGCTGCATACTCCCCCGTCCTCTTGTGGCTTTTTCTTTCTGTCTGTGTATCTTCAGAGTCTCCTCCTCTTTTTACAAGAACACCAGCCCTATTAGAGTAGGCCCCACCCTTAGGACCTTGCTGAACTTTCATTACCTTAAGGCCCCATCCCACATATGGTCACACCAGAGGTTAGGCCTTCAAAATGTGAATCTGGGGGGACACGAGTCAGCCTATAATACCAGACCCATGGGCTGACTCTGCAGAATCATTGGTTTGAAATTTTGGGAGGAGTTGCTGATGAACGAATTGGAGTTCACCTGTGTAGGACGTGAATGCAGGGAGACTAATTAAAAACTCAACAAAACATCGTTCTGAGAGCTGTCGTGGCTGCTGAGAGCAGAGAGCCCTACCAGCGGGCTCCCGATGTGGCCTTTAGCGATGGGCCCAGAATCGAGGAGTCAGAGACGGGGCTCTCTGAATGCAAACACCACTGACCTTTTCATCAAAGAGGGAGCTGCAGAGGGTGACACACGGCTCTGGGAACTCTCCAGGCAGACATTATCCCCAGGACAGCCTTGGACCTTTAATTGAGCTAAAAGGGACTGCAGGTTATAAAGTGACCTTTTCATCCATAAACAGGGAATAATTTAAGCCAGAAGAACAGTAGCAGCTTCTGGTGAGACTGTAGCCCTTGACGCTGGAAGTGAGACAAGACAGGTGCCCCGAACCATGGCAGGTAGATTGGACGCGTCCGTGTCTGTCTCCCACACCATCCCCTCTTCTCTCCTTCTGCCTGGTGACTTTTTACAGAAAACACGACTTCACAGAGTTTCATGGTGGGGTGGAAGTTGCATCTGGAAACACAGTTGTTTTAGGAGAGTATGAAAAGTGGAGGTGGAGGGAGAGAGGGAGAAAGAGCGAGTGCTCAGGGATAATGAATTTTCCATACCTCTGAGAGATAATAAAATGTACACATCCGTTATGCAGAAAACCCAGTTAATGGTGACAGAAGAGATGGGGAGGTATTCGTGTGGGACGGGCATGACAAGCCAGGAGTACAGCAGCAGCTGTACAGTATTATTTGCTAAAACCTTGGGACGCCATGGCCTAATATTCCTGTTAATCTATTTTTCCTTTAAAAAGTCACAAAAACACAGGGGTGCCTGGGTGGCTCAGTGGGTTAAGCCTCTGCCTTTGGCTCAGGTCATGATCCCAGGGTCCTGGGATCGAGCCCCGCATCGGGCTCTCTGCTCAGCAGGGAGCCTGCTTCCCTATCTCTCTCTGCCTGCCTCTTTGCCTACTTGTGATCTCTGTCTGTCAAATAAATAAATAAAATCTTAAAAAGAAGGTCACAAAAGCACACTCATCCAGGTTTAAAACAAGTTCATTTATATATTTCACCGTTTCAAAAAGCTGGCTTAAAATCCGACAACATAGAGACTGTTGAAATATCCTCTTTTATTATTTTTATTATTATTTATTGTTTTACAAATTTGTTTGTTTTAAAGAAAGATTTTTATTTATTTGAGAGAGAGACAGAGATATCAACAGAGATAATGAGAGGGAGCACATGAGTGGGGAGGCGGAGGGACGAGCAGGCTCCCTGTTGAGCAGGGAGCCCAATGGAGGACTTGATCCCAGGAACTGGAATTCAATTCTCAATTGATGAAGGCAGATGCTTAATGCGACTTAAGCATCTGAGTTAAGTTGGCTGAGCAACTCAGACACCCCTTTTCTCTCATTTTTAAAAGAGAAAATTCTTATATGTTGGTTTTAGAAGCTGAACCTTTTAATTTTATAGAAAAAAAAAGAACTTTCTTTATAGAGGAAGCTCTACACTTAGTGGGCGGTAGAAAGCTTACTTGTTTGGAAGTGGTTTTGGGAGCTAACTCAGTGCACCCATGGTTGATGGGAGAAAGGAGAGGTTGGGCGGGTCTCATCCTCTTTCATGAGGCTTAAAGTCCCAGCGGGGAGAGACAAGACTTGTGCAAGGGAGCACACACCTGAATCAGTTGTTGGAATAAACAGGTCCTTCTGGGAGAGGTCTGTAGAATTATGCTGCATTTCTACGTCTGTGGATATAACCAGAGTGGCTTCCTGGCTCTGGGCCATGTGACATCCAGAGATTGGCAGAAGGCTAGAATCTGTAAAGGGGACTAAAATTAAAGGCAACAGGAAGCAAGGTGGGGGATCAGAGGCAGGAGCTTCTGGGTCCACCCTTTAGGGTGGGATATCCTTAGCCTTTGGGGTTGGGGCTTCATAGACATCCAGGGACTTCAGGGGCTTCTGTTTGGAGGGCAGTGAAGGCAGGAGGGAGGGAAGGAGTCTAGCTCTTGACATTGGGCCATGATGCCTCCAACCTAAGAGGCATCCTAGGGATGGGATCTTCGGCGTCCTCCCCTGGTCCAAGCATTCAGGAATGAAGCTTGGACGGTGCTTGCACATGGCAGTTCACAGAAGAGTACAGAAGCAAAGGTGGGAGAGTGAAGTTAGAAGTGGATGTTTTAAAAGCCCCCATCCCCCCCAAAACTATACATAAAGGATGCAATTGGTATAAAAGTCTGAAGAATAGCCCCAGGTCATCAATACATAGTTGCCTATAAATAACCCTAAAGGAGGGTTGAGAAAGATTGCTTGGTCCATGCCTGCAACTTCAGGCAGGATCACACCCCCAAGAAGATGAAAATAATCTATCCGTATAATCCGTCATAAATTATAGAACCCCATGTCTGTATTTTAATTCAGCAAGGTTGAAGTAGTTCCCAAGGTCTAATATATGAAGCTATAGATCCAATTGTCTTGAAGTTCTTTCAAAATTTATTTCTTGGCTCAATATATTTGTTGTATATACTTTTGCTTAGGCTGGCAGATGCAAGATTTTACTCTTTCTATGTCACCAGTGGAGGAGAAGAGACACTGAGGAATGGAGAGGCTTTGCCAGTTCACGTGGAAAACCATCGTTCATGTCAAGGACTCAAGTTCCAGGCTCTTGGCTCATGACTCCATCTATCACGTCATATAGTGTTGGGCTACTACGAGTCATATAATAGGGCCACATAGATTCTAAAAGGAGGTAAAAGGAGGAGAATGGGCACGGGGTAGGAAAGACCCTGGGAAGCTTGGAAGGAGTGAGTGAGGTGTATGTGTATGTATGTGCATGTGTGTCTTATCACTGTTTCAAGCAACGATTCTCAAATTCAACTGCTTACCTGAACCACCTGGAAAGGTTTAAAGACCATCCACTTACCATCCTTGTCCCTTGGGATTCCAACATGTGGTCCAGGGAGCCTTTGCAACCTTTCCTCTGTTGGCTGGTCTTGTGGGGGCACCACTCTCCCAAGAAGATGGATGGCCTGGGAGCTGTGGTGCAGAGGCCCACTTGCTGGGGCAAGTTGGGAGGAGCACTCAGTGCCCAAGTGCCCGTGCAGCTGGCCCCCGAGCAGACATGGAGCCAGGACTGTGAGGCGTGCACCCCCGGAGACAAGCTGTGTAACCCACGGGTGCTGATTTCCCACAGCTGCCCAGTTGTCTCTCTGTGGCCACACTCACCTTTGCTCATCGTTGAGACAGACCGCTCCCCGACTCCTTAGCACGAGATAACAGTGTTGTGGAAGGTGTCATGTGGAAATTAACGGGGTTAAGTTGCATGACACATGGCAAATACTGATCAAATTCGCCTTAAGAGCCTTCTCTGCTTCTCCTAGAAGTCTCCAGAACTTGCTATGGTATCTGTATTAGTTTGCTGCGGCTGCCCGACCTAGGTGCCACAGGTCAGGTGGATTAAATGACAGAAGCTTAATTTCTCATGGTTCTGGAGTCTGGAAGCTGGAACATCAAGGGTTGGTTTCTCCTGAGGCCTTTCCCCTTTGCCTGTAGAGGGCCATCGTCTCCCTGGGTCTTCACAGCATCTTCCTTCTGTAAGGAGTCTGTGTTCTAACCTACTTTTCTTATACGGACGCCAGTCCTATTGGATTGGGATCCACTCATATGACCTCATTTTAGCGTATGTACCTCTTTTAGGAACTCATCTCTGTACAGTCACATTCTGAGTCACTGGGAGTTAGAACCTCAATATATGAAATTTGGAGGGACACAATTCTGCCAATAATGTTATCTATCTTCTATAGCCTTTATGATGGCCTGATTGGTTCACGCAGCAACGCCATGGCCCAGCCTGGGCACCTGTGCCAGACCCCTCCCCGGGAACTCTAGCAACGGTGCATTGCTCCTCGAACCTCCAGCTCCTGCTAATCTATGAGCATCTTTGTCATGAGAAAATTCATGTCTGCACCACAACCAGGCCAGCAGAGCACAGCCGAGTGCATTGTCTCCTCTGCCTCAGCACAGCCTGCAAAGCCTCAGGTGGGACTCTGTCCAGGTTGTATCTGGGAGCGATCACTCTCCACCTCCAAGCACCCTGTGCTCAGAATCCCCACCCATGCAGGCTTTCACAGGGGATGGTGGAAGGGTGGTTCTTCATGCAGAGAAGCAAATGCTGCCCCCTTCCTCTGGTCTGTTCTGCCTCGGCAAACCCAGCCTCCTCTGTCTCCCTCTCCTCCCCCTGGGAAGCCCCCAGGGCATCCTGTCTAGGCCTCCCATGTGTGAAACTGGGGACAGGGAAGGGACGAGGGAGTGAGAGGGCAATTCCAGGGCGTGCCGGCCGGCAGAGCTTTGTGCGGTTGGGATGATCAAATATGTGTATATATGTACATTGCTGTTTCTCTGTGAAATAGGAGTTATTACAACGAATAGACCCATCCTCCCATGGAGGGGGAAGCTTTCTATAGACACGTTCCCCTGGAAAGCAGCTGTAAATTGCGAAGATTGGTTCCCAGGAGCTGGAGGAGTCTTGGGCTTCTTGCTGCCTCGGGTTCGTTCTTGCTCACGTGCATGCAGCGGAGACAAGGGCTCTGGGCCAGGGTGCCAGGCCGGGCCTCCGCGGGCAGCCTGTAGTCGCTGGGACCCATCTGGGGGTGCTTGGCCTTCCACTCGCCATGGTGGACCTGACAAGGGAGTTGAAAGGAGAAGCCACCACAACAACGGGCGGCGGTAGCCAGAGGACGGAAGCAGAGACGGCCGAGCTTAGTGTCCATTCATCCTGCAGCTGCCGATGGAGTCTCCCCGTGTGGGGGATGGGTGAGGCCCCACCGGGCAGGCATCTGAGTAACAACGACCCACTTTCTCACGCATCTACCCACAGGAGCTATTTGGTAGCTGTCACTTGGATATGCTGATGTCCCCGTAGGTCCTTTGAGGAGTTACTCGTCATCGTTTAGAGTATCCATGACGGGAACTCACTGTTCTGCAGCCGAAGCTCCCGTTTGAACCTGAGGCTGAGCTGGCGCTGGCAAGTTGCAGCAGGGGTCCTGACCCGGCTCCGGCCAAGGAGATGGACCACGGCTCAGACCTCACGCTCTGCTTTGGCTACGATGCTGGCTGTGAAAGTCAAGGCTTCACTTGGATGCTGGGAAGACTCTTGGGGTCTCCTGAGCCCAGGGAGAAGGACAGAACCTCTTTGAGAGGCTACAGGCTGCAGCAGTGAAACCATTAGCAGGGCCCAGGGTCCCGACTATGTCCTTTTCCCATCGCTGGTGAGCTTGTGACAACACAGATAGGGCTGGGGACCCTCTCTCTCATTGCCGCGTGACTCTCCATGTCCATGTTCCAGAGCTGACATGCCCTCCCACCAAGGGAAGAAATCCCAGGGTAAAGCAGCCCGGCAGATTTGGGCGCGGGGTGGGGGGCAGCAGAAAACATTTCCTCCAAAGGCTGAGGTTTGTGCCCAGAAGAACAGGGGAGGTTGCAGCTCTTGGAGAGCATGGGCTGTTGTTTCCAGAATTGGCCTTTGAAAAACACACCTTCTTTCCACTGATATTGAAAACGTATTTTCCATGCGTCTAAGTCCTGGACTCTTGAGTTAATAGACAATGGCAAACCCGTGATATCTTTGTACCTCTTACTCGACCTTAAAAAAAAAAAAAAAAAAAAAAAATCAAGCGGTTCCTTCCTTCCTGGCAGAATGTGGAGCAGAAACCTGGCTGGCTTTCCGCTGCATTCCACTAGGGGGCCCCTCCTGCTCTCAGATGTCTGCCAGGCGTGCAGCAGGTGCAGGAAGCTCATTGGCTTACGGGAGGCATGATGCCACCGGGCAGCCCTTTTTAAGAGAAAAGCCAGGACCGGTGGAATAGCGACCCCTGAGCAGCATCCTGGGTGCTGAGCACGGTGCCGAGCGCAGGGATCCCGCAGCTGCCGTGTTAGAGCAACATGAGTGAGGTGAGTGGCCCTGTAAGCTGCAGAGGGAGACTTGGGGGTGAGAGGGGACGGGGGCCACAGTTGGTCTCGGAAAATATGAAGGGTTCCCAGTGGCGACGGAGCACAGATCAGCCCTGAAACTCTTTGCTTTGAGGGCTGACCCTATGGACATCTTGGTTGGTATGGCAGGTACAGACCCTGGTTAAGTTTGCAACTTTTTTAAAAAAATTGCCTTAGAAGGAGAAAGGGATTCATTGTGCTTCTGATTTGACTGTGACTTTGGAAAGTGCTTTGGGTGTAAGACCTCCAGAGAGAAAGCTGACGCTAGTCTTGGCGTCTCTGGAGGTTTGGGTGGCTTCCCGCTTGTCCTCACGTGTTTGCCTGGGGATACCTTGTGGAATGTTGGCAGGAAGGCTACCCGGTGACGGTCAGGCTTGGGAGAGAAGCAGGAGAAGGATCTAACGGCAGGGCCGTGGGGAAGCCCAAACTCTCTGTGCAGTCAGTCAGAGCACCGGTAACAGAGGCAGCTTGCCAGGACCGTGACAAACCTGCCTGTGGGGACGGGGCTGAAGACAGGACAGACGTGGACGGAAGACCAGCTACCATGTTCCTTTGCAAGTCCCTTCTCTGAATATGTTTCTAAAGAAGAGATTTTGTTGGGGGAAAACTGAGAGCTCATTTTATTTTTAAAAAGAGCCTGTTCTCTTTCTTTCTTTTAAATGAAGCAGGTTTGGGGGTCTACCACCCCCTCACTCAGCTCAGTAACCCAGACAAGTCCATTTTCATGTCTTTTGGGTCGGCACTTCAATAATGACTTTTAAAGACCTTTTGTATTCTCTATCTTTTTTTTTTTTTTGACAGATGGGTGATCCTTTTTTTGGAAGTCTAGAGTAAAATTAACTTCAGAAATAAGATGTGCCTTCACTACATCTCTCTCTCTCTGATGGGTGACTTTTGACATAAACGTGACAGGAAGAAGTGCGGGAAGTATATATGGTTTAGGAGTGAGGGTTGAGACAGAGTGGGGGTGAGGGAGTATGGAAGGACGGGGGGAAGCTGGGAGCCTCCCCCCGTGGATATGGCTGGGAGCTCCCAAAATGCCAGTGCACCTCCCTTTTGCCTGTTCTCAGCCCCCAGCTCTGTGTCTAGTGCTTCACTTGTGTTACCCCATTTGCCTCCCCAAATTGTGTGAGGAAAGTGCTAGTATTATTTGCAGTTGACAGATGGGGACACTGAGGCACAGAGAAGTTCAAGGTCAGCTGGTTCCAGGTCGGAGGCGAGTGAGGGGCAGGACTCAAGCTGCGTGGCTGGCGGCCGGCCGCCGGGTGGATCTCAGGGTCCAGAGAGCGTATGGAGCTCTCTGAGCCCTGGGTGCCACCGAAGGAGGGGGAGGAAGAGGAGCTGGGGCCTGAAGCAGAGACGGGGCGAGGTGGACCCGGCCTCCAGGTCCCGCGGCTTTCTGCTGGACTCCATGAGATTTCTGAGGCTTCTACCCTGTGTCAGCTCACCCTGCTCCCAGGGAGAAGTGATGGCTAGGGAGAGTTGGTCCGTAGGTATACAAATGAACAGTTTCACGGGGGAGTCAGAAAATAGTAGTGCACTGGGGGGCCCTTTTTCCATAGTTGGCTGCTCTGGGTTCGTCTGGAGCGGTGGTGCTCCTGCCGGCTCCCCTCGGGCTCTCACTGCATCTTTAGCCGGGGCTGGTGGCCGGCATCACACACATGAGCTTTCCAGAATGCCTCAGCTCAGCGGGGTTCACCCAACTGTGGGTCCCCAGGGAGAAAGCAAACACCCCAGAGCTCAGCCCATGATTGGGGTCACAACCTCGTTCCTGCTGGATGCAAAATTAGGGCAGCTCTGCAGTTGTGCCCTGCCCCCCCCGCCCCCCTTCCATTCCCTTAGACACGTTAGCAGGCCACCGGAAAAGCTTCCTTGAATGTTGATAAAATACTGCAGGAGGCACATCTGACGCCTTGACCTCCCTTTGCTCCCACCACACCCCTTCCAGCTCCCTCCTCCAACTCTCTCCCCTCCTGTCCCTCCTGCACCAGGCCCCCCACACCCACCCCTGTCACATGCAGCCCTAGTCCTCTGGCCACCAGCTGGGTGACCAGCTCTCTGGCTGGTCCCCAAGTTTCTGGGTGCGTGTCCCTCAGAGAGTGGGAATTTGTCCTTTCACTAAAACTTAAATCTGCTTAAAACATTTAATAAAGTCGAACAGAAGCTCCTTCCTGGGTAGAGCACTGAACCTCTCCCCACCCCAAAGCTTTTCCTTAGTTGGTTGAATTACATGTGGCTTCTTGTTGTAATCGCTCGCAGGCAGGGACGGCTTTCGGATGATCGTTTACTTGCTCGTGTAGCTAATTACGGCAGAGGGCCAAAGCAATGGATTTTGTCAGACTTTCCTCTGACTTCGGGATTTGTTTGAGTCCGGTGGGGGAATGGCGCCTGCTCCGGCTGACAGGGTTTGGGGCCCGCGGCAGAAACCCCCGAGCTCACAGCTGCTCCTTTGAACCGTGCTGGAGCTGGGCTTCGAGGAGAGGCCCCCAAAGGGCCAAATGGTCCCTGAGTGGGCCCTACTGCTCCGGCTCTTCTAGCTTTGAGGGGGGAGGGGTGGGGACTTGGGGACTGAGCTGGCTTTCCACGGAGTGACTCGAAGACGCAGTGTCATCTCCAGCCCCCGTGACAAGGCTTCTCGGAGAGAATGGTGATTGAAAAGAGCAGCGCCGGTGTAGTGAGGCAAGTCAAGTCCACATTTAGGGCACTGAGAGAGTGGAGGTGGTTTGTGGGGGTGTCCGACTTACATTTCAGGATTAAAGTATGTCAGATGCGTGTGGAGATAATTTAGTGGGAATCACAATGCAGGTTAAGGTGTGTTAGTTGGGTCAGGAATCCTCACCACGAAGGCCGAACTTTACAAAGTCCTCTTCTCTCTCCAACTGGACCCGCCGCACAGGACTCCCCTTGTCGAAACACCAAATACGAGTCCCATGAACAAGGACAGTCTGTCCTATTTTCTCGTGCAGGTGTGAGTTTTTAAGTTGCTCTTCAAAAGAACTTATTTAGGAGAGCCAGGAGCAAAATTTTAATGCAATAAAGGCACGCCTTTGGAGAATCAATTTAAAAAACGACACCCACCATCACCCTATTCGAGAGAGGGTGGGGGCAGCTCCTATTGAGTAATGCCTCGGATGACAGCTCTTAATTAGACCTGAGACCCCTTAGAGAAAGTGTTTTCCTGTCACCGCTCTTTTCTTGCACAGGCTTGGATGGGAGGTTGCAACTCCGTGTCAGGGTTATGAGCCTTTCTTCCACATAGACATTGCCCACAAAAGGACTGTGCCCATCAGAGGCATGATAGGAACACACTGCGGACATTTAAGGGCAAATGTTTAGACCCACATGCTTTTCCTTAACACAGCATCAGAAGCTACTGGCTACGCATTAAATCTCTAAAGAAGGAAGGGAACAGTGAACCACATTGTCTGGAGAGAGATTTGCAAGGGGAGGATGAGCTCACTTAAGTCTTGGGTGGGGGCATAGGAAGGACAGGATTCTTTTTTTTTTCCCCCAAAAGTAGCCATTGGTTAAAAAATATCATATGACCCTTTTTTGGACTTACCTAGTCAGTCGTCGAGGAAACCCATGATAAGACAAACTGTAGGAAACCGAACTGAAATGAGAATTATCATAGCCGTGTGATTTAATATGACTTCATCGTGAACTCTAGCGAATGCTAACGGGCAGGTGACCCGGTTCGCAGAGAACCGTGTGCTTTAGACCAGTTAAATGCAGATTCTGAGGGGAACCGCATAAGATGGATTTTACAACTGGCTGCAAGGGCCTAGCAACAGAAGGCCGAAGGACAATTCAATTTCTTCTGTAATTTTTAAAAATTATTTATTTCTTTTCAGCGTAACAGTATTCATTGTTTTTGCACCACACCCCGTGCTCCATGCAATCCGTGCCCTCCCTAATACCCACCACCTGGTACCCCGACCTCCCACCCCCCGCCCCTTTGAACCCCTCAGATTGTTTTTCAGAGTCCACAGTCTCTCATGGTTCACCTCCCCTTCCAATTTCCCCCAACTCCCTTCTCCTCTCCATCTCCCCATGTCCTCCATGCTATTTGTTATGCTCCACAAATAAGTGAAACCATATGATAATTGACTCTCTCTGCTTGACTTATTTCACTCAGCATCATCTCTTCCAGTCCTGTCCATGTTGCTACAAAAGTTGGGTCTTCTGTAATTTTAACCTCATTTGGGGGGTAGACCAGCAGCAGGGATGTAGGAAGGTCTAGAGGATCCACGTTCTGCTGGATCATACCAGTTAGGCACTCGCTCTACTCTGACTGGGGATGTTAGGTCCAGAAAGACACCAGTCCCAACTTGGGTTCTCAGTTCAACTTTTCTGGAGTGGGAACAAGTCACAGTTCAGCCGAGGAATGTAACTGCTGGGCTGACGGTTGTCGTGGGTTGCCGTACAATTTGTTTCCCTGATCCTACATTTCATTAACGAATGGTGTGTGATTAAGGAGTCTCCCTGTTTTCCTCTTTTGAATTCTAAGAATGACAGAACGCAAGATGTACTTTTTTTTTCAGAAGGAAAAATTGAAAAAAATGACTCACACTTGATTTTATTAAAGGTTTAGTTGAATAGTGTGATCAAGATGAAAAGGAAATACTTTTTTTTTTTGGTCAGGGACAGTGCCTTGAATTTATGATGAATATATTTTTGGCGTTATTTTTAAAATTATAATTTCTGCCTCAGTGTTTCATGAGAGGTGTTGTCACGGGGGAAGGCTGTCACCGTTTGTGAAACTGTGGTCCTTCCGTCCTCAGCTCCGTCCTTCTGGGCTCACCGTACTATCTGAACAGCTGAATCACATCACGAACCCAAGTCTGGAGCTTTTCATTAATTTAGAAAGGCTTTCTAGAAGGGGCTTCTTGCTGGAGGGTGGGAAAGAAGGACTTTAGAGGATACATACACACAGATCTATGTTATGTTTGCCTGATGGTTTTATAAAACACAGCATCCAAGCTCACGCTGTTACTGTCTTCACCTGTTTGGGTTGCTATGAGAAAGTCCCACAACTGAGTGCCTTATAAATCATAGACAATTACTGCTCCCAGTTCCAGAGGCTGGAAGTCTGAGATCAGGGAGCTGGCTTGGTCGGGTGAGAATCCTCTTCCTGGTTCATAGACAACCATCTCCTTTCTGTGTCCTCATATGTTGGAAGAAGGGACAGGGAGAGCCTGGGGTCTATTTTTTTTTTTTAGAGATTTTTTAAAATTTATATATTTGACACAGAGAAAGACGGCGAGAGAGGGAACACAAACAGGGTGAGTGGGAGAGGGAGAAGCTGACTCCCCGCTGAGCAGGGAGCCCGTGTGGGGCTCCATCTCAGGGTCCTGGGATCAAGACTGAAGCTGAAAGGGGACGCTTAACAGCTGAGCCCCCCAGGCGCTCCAAGTCTGGGGTCTTTGCTGTGAGAGCCTGAGTCTCATTTGTGGTAGCTCCCCACTCCCCAAAGTCCCACTCCTAATGCCTTCAGCTTGAGGATTAGGATTTCAGTGCATGAATTTTGAAGAAACACAAACATCCAGACCATAGAAAGTGCTATGGGTTGCATTTTATTTATTGGCATGGGTCATGTTGGCCTATGGCTGTGACCTTCCTTAGGACAGGAATGAATTTACATTGTCCACAAGACCTGGCTCCTGGTCTGGCACTTGGCAATATCCCTTTATGGGACGAATAAGGGGATTTTGTGGATTTTTCAGTTAATGGGACCAACAGACCGAATACCCTCTTTTCTAAATGTTGAGATTTGTCCAGACGGGTTTGGAAAAGAAAAAATTCTCTCTCTCTCTCTCTTTTTTTTTTTTTTTTTAACTCCTGGTTTGAAACCTGGGTTTTGTCATTTAAATCTTTTAAGTTGGAAATAGATACATTGTTATATATGCAAAATAAATGCTTTGACAGCAGGCAAAAAATGAGAAAATCTGGGGAGAATCTGGACAGAAAGAACCCTTGACATTTGGAAAAATGTCAACGAAAACAGGGGAGCTGAGGGAGGGACAGATAATTCTAATATTCTGTAGTCCGGGGTTGTCTCCACTGGGACCATTTCACTTTAGATAAGCTCTGTGAAATTCAAACAAAAGGAGCTGTAGGCAGAGCGGCAGAGCCCGTGAATGCCCTACAAAACGGTTTGCTGGATTGAAATAGAAAACCAATTTGATTGTGCTTCAGGGGGGATCAGAGAGAGCCTGAGCAGATCTTTAGTGAGATAATTCCTCGCGTCGAGTCACGGTCGACCACACTGCAAATCCTGGTATGTTGTTGAAGGCAAAGTATATCCCACATGCAGAAAGCAAGTTGCGTATTCAAATATTTTAATTCATATTTAAAAATTAACGATGTTTATATTCATTAACCAAATGTTTAAATTGATAGTTGCATATACAAGTGTTTTAAGTTAACTTATATCTTACATAGAAATATATGACATTTCATATGCTAAAAAGAGATGCATTTGCCTGTTCTCTGGGGAAACCAGACACTGAATTGGGTGACTTTGCCCCCGTGCGGTCCAGCAGCCTCTGTCTCTACATTCCTATCATTCCTGGGTCTCGACCGTTCACCGCGCTTCATCCCATCTTTGGAAAGAAGTGAGGTACAAGTAACGAGGAGAGAAATATTTTCCATTCGATTTGGTACAGGTGCCTTTCGAGCATGGATATGAGGATATTCTACAGATCATTGTTTTGCGCCATAAACCAAGTGAGTTTGCCACACCTGCCGCTGGTCCAGACCTATAAATCCAACATTCATTTCTGGGCTGTTTCACACGAACAATTCAGTGTAAGTTACACATTCCAGGCATCAGTGTGCTTGAATATTGTTTGTGCCTTGCAAATAGCCCGAAATTTATGCTTCAGAATCTCACTGAATGACTTCACATCCCATTTCTGAAAGGGAAACGCTTGGCCGTATTTATACCATTGCCGGCAGAAAAATCAATCACCCTCTAAATGCCATTATTTTGTATTTTACTCTTAAACTGCCACCTTATAAATAAAAATAAGACAAACTAGCACCATAAAGCAGGAGGGTAATCATCCACAAATTGAAAACTCCCCTGCAAAACATTGAGGGGAGAAGCGGCTAAAAAGTATGAATTGGTAGAAGTATTGGAATGAAGCAATTTTCGTATCATGATGTAACTAAACTACAGAACAGGAAAACCCTTTTTCTTGGAAGGTTTATGCTCCCAGTTTGAGGGCAGTCATGGGCTTTGCCAAGACTGAAATATCTCAAGTCATCGGTACTTTGATCCTTTACCCAATGGTATGGAATGCCTTTTGAATGTTAGTTTTTGAATATTTGGTTATGACTCTTTGGAAGCTATTTGATAGCTGAGGTTGTATCTGGATTGGCTGGAGATTACACTTTTCCTGCTATTACAGTCCCAACTGCGGAGTAGCAGCGCAGCAAAGAAATGGTCATCTGTCCTCATAACACACAACTGGCTTGACCAAGGTTCTAACAAAGTGATCGGTTATCTTGATTTTTTTTTTTTTTAAGATTTAATTTATTTACTTGACAGAGATCACAAGCAGGCAGAGAGGGGTGGAGGGAGACCGAGAAGCAGGCTCCTCGCTGAGCAGAGAGCCTGCCACAGGGCTCCATCCCAGGGCCCTGAGATCATGACCGGAGCCAAAGGCAGAGGCTTAACCCACTGAGCCACCCAGGCACCCCTGGTTATTTTGATTTTATACAATACCTGAAAAGAGGACCCCAGAAGTTGACAAGACTCATCAACAATTGTCTTGCCCAAACAGGATAAGTAAAAATAGAACAAGAAAATACGTTCTCTCTTTCTCCCCAAGAATTTTTTTTTTTTTTTTAGCCAGTATTCTTTTATGTCCATCAGGCGCTAAGTGCCACTATTTAAAAATTAAATAAGATATTATACCTGGGGTACCTGGGTGGCTCAGTTTGTTAAGCCTCTGCCTTCGGCTCAGGTCATGATCTTGGAGTCCCAGGATCGAGCCCCACATCGGGCTCTCTGCTCTCTGCTCAATAGGGAGTCTTCTTTCCCTGTGCCCTTCAGCCTGCTCGTGCTTTCCCTCTCAGTCTCCCTCACTCTCAAATAAATAAATAAATTCTTTAAAAAAAAAGTTATTATGCCTGTTTTTATTTAATTTAATTTAATTTTATTTAATATTTCTTTTTAAAATTTTTAAGTAATCTGTACACCCAAATGGGGCGTGAACTAGCAACCCTGAGATTAAGAGTCTCACGCTCCACTGACCAAGCTAGCCAGGTGCAACCCCCATACCTGTTTTTAAATGGAAGATTCTGACACATATAATTTCCTTATTAAGTAACATCCCTCTTTTGTCAGGGATTATGAGAAAAATATCACTTTTCTTTTCCTGGGCTTACCAAAATGGTAAAGTGCACCTGGGCTTTTCTTTTTCACATTTTCCGATGCTTGTTTGATAGGCAGAGAAATCCCCGATGCCGTGAATTGGTCAAGCAGTCTCGGTAATGGCACTTCCTCCAGTCTGATGGCTGTGGGTCAGGAGCTCGCCTTGGTGCTCATGAAGATGTTCTAGCAGTAGCGCCAAGGTCAGGTCGTACTCCCACTGCTTCCTTGTTGTTTTTGCTGATGGTGTTTGTATTCTTTTCAATCTGTGCAATTTGATGCAGTTTTTTTTTTAAATTTGGGTAAAAAGCCTACCATAATATTTGCTATCTTACCCATTTTTAAGTGTATAATTCGGTAGTGTAACGTGTATTTACTTTATTATGAAATAGACCTCCAGAACTGGGTCCTCCTGCAAAACCGAAATTCTACACTGTTAGACAACAAGTCCCCTCCCCCCAACCCCCTTCCTCTGGTGATCACTCTTCTACTTTCTGTCTCTGTGGATCTGATTACTCCAGGGGCCTCATATACATGGGCTCAGTATTTGTCCTTTTGTGCTTGGTTGATTACACTCAGCATGATGTCCTCAAGGTTCTTTCATGTCATGGCATGCAAGACTTTCTAAAAGTCACTTTCCTACTTAGTGGGGAGATTAGTTTCGTTAAAGGTAGATTATGTAATCTATAAATCCTCCTCCCGGAGCTCAAGGAACTGCAGTGCAGCACATGGTGATATTCTGAGAGCAAGTCAAGAGTTGTGGGACTCCCATTCTTTCCTACTCACCAAGTGACAATGTCCCTATCAATCCCGAAAGTAGCTATGGATAAAACCCTATTTTGTTCTTATTGATTTCCGAGCCTAGAAAGATATACATAGACATTTTAAAGTTTCCTTCACCATGCCTGGTTGTGAGAGTTAAGAACCTTACAGTTCCAGAGATGCCATTCCTGCCATAGTCTGTATCAGTGCTGCCCCCTGGGATTGTGCTGTGTACAACCTGTGCAGCTGAACATGGTGGTCCTGCCCTTTCCTGGGGCGTAGTTGCCCTGCTTAAAGACCACTGACCTAGAGAAAAACGATCATTTCTATGGTCCTACTTAGAATTCACGGAATTGAAGGAGACCACAGTTGTCATTTTATTCAAAGTAGTCATGTTAAAATAGGGAGCTGAGTGCCTGAAGGCAAATTTTGTTAAAAAAATCACAGAGATTCTTGAGGAAAAGCCAGTGTGGGTTTCACTTACACATTTCCTTTCCTATTAGATTTCTCATTTTCTGTCACATCCTGGATACAACCCAATTTCTTTTACACCTGCCCCAATTCCATTTAGGATTTAGATATGAAATCTATGAAAAACAGTATTGTCCTGGATTTTTTTTTTTTTATTAGCCTTGAGTAAAAAAAGAGCAGCTACAGAAATCTTGGTGAAGTCATTCTTTCTGCCCCCAGGTCTTCCACTTTATTTCTAGAGGTTCAAGTGTGCACTCTGAACCTCAACTCTTGTCCCAATAACATAAGGAGAGGTCAGTGAGCATTGGTGCACGGCTACCATGAAGTTCCTTGTTGAGACTGATGCTGACCGTCTTCTGACTTGCCTGCCAATTTCCTTGACTTTGTCTTTATATCAATCACTTTCATTTCTTGCCTTACCCCATCTCTGTTTGAGTAAGAAAGAGCATCTGAACCCCTCAAATAGAACTCTTAAAAAAACCTTTGCTCAGAGAATGGCAGCCCTTTGGTCAAAACCATTGTGTGTATCATCACATATTTTGTCAGCCATGTTTCCTTCTGCCTTCTAGAGTGGGAACCTTTAAAACAGAAACTATGTCTTCTACACTTTTCCTCTCTCTGGTACCTGCCCTTCAACCCATGTGGATGGGGGATCTATACATGTTGCACGCTGTGCTGGGTGAAGGAAGAAGACATGGCCCGTACCTCTCACCGAGCTTAGAGGCTATCCAGGGAGACAGAATCCTGTGAAATTAACCCAACTTCACATGTGGTCACTGTGTAAACTAGTGGAAACACTGACTAGTGCCATTGTTGTAGGAAGGAGAGGAAGGAAGGGTTCAGGGGACCTTCCCCATAGAGTCAATGCTTCTAGAAGTAGGGTCTCAGTACATATTGACTGAGGAATAACCACCATGGCTAATGGTTAGTCTGAAAATTCATGAATTTTAGAACCACATGACAATTTAGCAATCTTCAAGTCTGAGGAACAGATACATATCCATTATGATACTATAGTTGATTTCTACCTCTTGCCTGATGATACAAATTGTTTTAAATGTGTCATTTTCCCAACCTTATCAATGGATATTTAGGTTCTATTAAATTATCATGTCTTCCTTTAAAAGTGTTCAGTGAGTCATCTCTTTAGGACATTGGAAGCAGATTACACGTGTATCGTCAAGAAGACTTTTGGAATTGTGCAAATTGTGCCTATTGTTGCATTTTGAAAGTTCCATGTTCTGCTTGTGAGAAATGCCTAAGTGAATTCAGATAAGCCTGTAGCCCTCCTTCTGTACGAGTATTAACGTTTGTCCAGGGCAAGATATCACAGCTCACGTTGTATCTCAGAGCCCCTGGTGGATTCCTCACCACTCTGAGTGGCTTCTTCTCTTTGGAGTTGATTCAAGGCATGGGCTCATCCTGATATTTATAACTCTGTTCTCACATATGCATAAGTCCTGTCAAAATACAGAGATAATACGGTGCCACATCGCAAATATTATTTCTGGCAATGTTCTATACCTCAGAAATGTGGGCTATTTCACCTATTCAGGAAGATATTTTCTTAAAATAGATGTAGCAATTTGTCAAATCCCTCCACCAAATACCTCATGCAAGTTTACTGTTGTCTTTTCATCTGGATTTAATCCGTTCCATCTTTAAGGAGGACTCATCCTGGGGCACTATTTAGTGAATTTCCACACCACCTTTTTTCTTGCTGCGTTCTTGCTGAGAGCCAGATTTGGCTGAAATTCACGTGAGAGCTCCCTGACCACGGAATTTGGGATGAGGATTTTGAATTCTTACATGACAAACGCATAAAGGCAGCATCCTGTTGTAACTTCAGTACTGTAAGCAGTGCCCTTGGGGGGACACCTGACTCTCTCTCCCGGGTCCCTTGCATATTTCCACAAGGAGGAAAGACAGGGACTGAGGAGTCAGGCAGATCTCCACCAGCAATGAGACAATTTCAAGACGAGCAGGAGCTGTGGGGTTGTTTGCTCCTGTCTACTTCCTCATAAGATGCCTTCTGAGGTGATGGTGGCTCAGACAGAGCTGGACGGTCCTGGGGAAGTCCATGTTTGGACAGTAGGGCAGGACAGTGGCATGTGTGTGGGGCCCCAGGGAAAAACAGACATGTGGGGGCTCCAAGGAAAACATTATTAAGAATTTCAAGACCGGGATGCCTGGGTGGCTCAGTTGGTTAAGCGTCTGCCTTTGGTGCATGTCATGATCCCAGGGTCCTTGGATTGAGTCCCACATCTGGCTCTCTGCTCAATGCAGAGCCTGCTTCTCCCTCTGCCCCTCCCCCCAACTCCTGTGCTTGCTCTCTCTTTCTTTCTCTCTGACAAACAAACAAACAAACAATCACACAACAAAAACCAACAACAACAAAAACCCAAACCAAAAACAACCTTTCTTCCAAAATATTAAAAAAAAAAATAAAAAGAATTTCAAAACCATGATGACAGTGTTAAGCCAAGCTTGGGGCTTTTATGAGCCAGAGGCCCTATGTGACTGTACAGGTCGCATGGCCAGGAGGCTGGCTGTGGGTGAAGCTGGGGGCTTCCTGATTGCTTTTTAGTGGAGAGTGAGAGAGAAGGAGAGGGAGAGAGTGTGTGCTCTGATGAAGCATTTTTATCCCTTGGCAATGTCAGGAGAGTTTTATGTATTCTTCCCTCACCCAGAGGATGTTTTCAGAATGGCCCATGCCTGCCCACGGGAGCAGGTGGCTGGAGGGTCTTCCTGCTGAGTCAGAGGGAGCATCGAGGCTGGTTCTGAGCAAGCCCACCTAGCAGCATGCTTGCCCAAGAAACCAGGTGATGCTGGCTGACTGCCCAGGACTGCTGCGAGGTTGGAGGAATAACTTTGATTATAAAGCACTTGGAAAGCATACATTTTTTTAAAAGACCATGTAAATGCAAAACTGTGACCCCAGTCTGGAAAACTCCCTGCACTCCAATTCAAAATGACTTTACGGAGTGCTGACCATTGATTCAGATGGATGCGGTGGGCGGCCAGCTTGCGCCGAGGTACCTGCTACATCACGTTTTCTTCCCTGGGGGGGAAGGGACACGGAGAGCAGGAGTATGAGACGCGTTCAATTAAAGGGACGCTTCATGCTTGGGAAGCAAAGGGTCTCATCAGAGCAGGAGCCCGGGTCAGGATGTGCAGACACAAAGCTGTACCATGGCATGAGCGTCAGTCGCCTGGATCAACCCCGACCCAGGAAGGCGACCTTGACCTAAGTCACACCTGGGCTTGTTTTCCAGCAGATTACATGGCTCTGGATTTTGGGGGGACTTGGAAATAAGGCAGGGAGCCGCTATCCACCGAGAAGGAGGTAGAGCATGAGACTGAGCTGGTAGGTGGTGTTGGTGTCGGTGCTGGGTATGCGTGCATTTCATCGTCAGTGGGGAGATTGCTAGAATTTTCACCTCCCTGGGGTGCAGCTGATCAGATGGCCTGTCCACCTTCATCTGGTCTTCTAATCTGTCTCCGTTCACTCCCTGAGCCATGACAGCTGATTTATGACAAAGCAATCCCCTTTCTTCCAGAAGTACACAACCTCAGACTTCTACGTGTTCTGAAGCTATTTTCGTTTTAGTTGAGTGGGGGAGAAAATCTGGCTGCCTCTTCATTACCAAAAAAGAAAACCTCCGGTTTCTGCAGCCTCAGAACACCCCCTCGGGGAGAAGCACGCCGAGGAGCGTGCCGGGTTACCGTCTGAGCCTTATCACAAGGAGTCCGCACACGAGCCCGGAGCTTCAGCTTCCCTCGGAGGAGTGCGCAGAGGGGAGTGTGCAGAACTAGTTCAATGTGTGAGAAATAAATCAGGACACCCAGACAGAGGGAGTTACGGAGTGAGAGCTGTCCTCACATTCTCCAAGCCCTGTTCTCACGGGCGTGGGAAGCACGTCTGCAGGTCTGGGGTCTGAATGGGCTGAACACTGCACCGTGGTGACCGGGCTCCCTGGCAATCCTGTGAAGTATGTTCACCCCATCTTTCCCCTGAAACTGGCGACGCAATTTCATACACACAGCATGTTGGGTGATGTGAATTTCCACACTGAGGGGGAGTAAGGAGGAGGTTCAGGAAACACAACCCCCACTCTGCCACCAGACGGGTCCAGGCATAAAATATTTGTGCCATTGATGGCACAGGGGGTCATCAAAGTCAGATCTTCCATCTTCCAAGCCAATATTGCACCCTCTGCACGGGCAAGATGAAGCAGCAGGTGTGCAGACGCCCAGAGCAGTCTGCCTACGTCCACGCTCCTTCCCTTGCAGATGAGCAGCTGTAGATCCTTGGGCAAGTCACTGCGTCTCTCCCTCTGTGCCTCAAATTTTGTATCCATTAAATGGGACTAGTTGTCCTTTCCACGTCCTAGGATTGTTGCTACAGTAGCGTTCCACTGTTGCTTTGCAGAGATGGAGCCTGCTGCCTTGGTGCAAAGAAGGAAGGCTTTGCCAAACCTGGAAGCATGATCTCTCACTCAAGCCCACTTAAATGGGGCTTCTCTTGGCTAGCCGTGGATCTGGATGAGACTCTCCCCTCTCCTGCAGCGTGTTTTGTTCACTTGATGAGGAAGCTGAGTGCAGCCTTACATCATGGGGGGCTCAGCCATGGTGGAAACGTGTGGCCGTGGCGGATGGCCATGCAGGGCCTGGGAGGGGTGGCTGGTTAGGGCTCGGCAGGCCAAGATTCTCCCGGCTATGAGGGCAAGTTCATCCTGCGGTCTTCGGTCTTCACCTGACTGCACCTCGCACTGGGCTTTACCAGCCATTCTGGGGAAGGGAGGGAGGGGTAGAATGCCGGTGTTAGCGCTGAAAGCAAAGCACAGAGGTCTTTCTCTGGGGCCTCTGTAACCTGGGGGGACGTGGACCGTCTGGCCTCACATCTTCTCTGGCCTTTGAAATATAAAAGTGCCCTAAAAATAATATGACTAGAGGAGGGATGGGCAGGCTTGGTGTTTTCACAGTGATACAGTCCAGGTCTCATTTCGTCCCGGCCATGCCTGTTGGTTTTTGCCCCCATCATCATCTGTACAAGATCGACTTGTCCTTTACTAACGTAGTTTAGAGGCTCATCTCAGGGTTTGCCTTTACCGTTATCTTTTGTAGATGCTTTTCCAACTCCTTCTTTCTCACGGCTTTGGGCTGACCGGCTGTAGCTCCCGGGGTGGGGAGCAGAGCAAGTGTCCGCTGCCCTTTTCTGCTCCACGTGGCTCTGGTGTCTTCTGGGTGCACTCCGGGAAGTAGTGCACGTTGGGGTATCTGTGTCTTTGTCTGAGAGCCGGCTTTTATCTCTTGCTGGGTCACGGCAGCTGTTGGAGAAGCATCTGCCCTTTACCCCGATGACCTTTATTCTGAGGATATTCTAAGCAGTTGCCACCACGATAGGAAGGCAACGAAGGAAGGGCAGACGGAGAAGCGTTGCTCTGGATGCAGGTCAGATGGGAAGGTGAATGATGACGTCCACGTTCATGGATCCTTCTGGAAACTTACAGATCCATGGGACTTCCCAGGACCCTCAGGGCAGGCTAGTTCTGCTCTTGGTGGGGTCAGTAGAGAGGCTGTGTATCGGCTGATGCTTCCTTCTCAGCCTCAGCCGTGCGGGTCTCTGCAGATGAATCCGCTTCACACAGGGGCCCGCAGGACCGCTCCCGTCTCCCGGCGGCCCTCCCGCCTCTGCCACTGGTTACCATTCTACCCTCTTCCCACATCTTTCTTTCTGGGAAAAAACACAAGCTGTCCTCTGTATCAACACACAAAGCACATCCACCCTGGGATTAGAGGCCCACCTGAAATTAATAATAACTAAGAAGCAGAGACTACGTACTCGGTGAAAAAAATCATCACCAATCCCAATATTCTCTCTGTACATTCTCATAACAGCCATGTGAGCTAAGTTTTAATTTAATGTAATTTCATGTAATTTGACTTAATTTAATTTAATTTATTTTAATCCTTCATGGAGAAGAAACTGAGCATATGAAGATACCGAGCTCTGAGGAGTAAAATCACTGGTTCAGGGTCACGTGTAGGAGCTGGTGTTCCTCCTGGTCGCCAAACTGCTGGGCCCAATGTGCTTTCATACCTTAACCCACTGCAAATGGAACACAACGGAAACGCGAGAGGCAGACAGACCTCTTTTGAAGCCTGGCTTCCTGTTGCTTTGCCCTCTGGCTCCTTTCAGGGCCCAGGCCTGTGCCCTGAGACCATTTGCATCATATGTAATTCTCCGAGCCTGACGAAGGAGATGTAGCATTCTGGCTTCATGGAAGTGGAAACTGAGGCGTAGAGAAGCAAGTGACCTGCGCAGGGTCCCACAGCGGCTAAGGGGCAGCACTGGGAGAGTCTGGACGGTGTAATTCCAGGATTGCAGGAGATTTCCCTTACTTTTCTTTTGTCTTTCTTTCTTTTTTTAGTCGTATTTATAAAGGTATAATTTGCAGATAGTAAAAGCTACCTTTTTAGGTTTATAGCTGATGAGTTTTGACACGATTGCTTTCTAAGCACTGAGATACAGACTGTTTTACCGCTGACTGTCCTATCACACACGGTCCTGCCGCAGACTGTCCTGCTGCCCCATAAAGTTCTTTGTGAGTCTTTAGATTCAGCTCTTTGCTCCCCGTTAGCTCCAGAGCCTACTTTCTTCCCCATCACACCCTAAATAAAAATAATCCCAATTTATGATGCAAGCTCTCCGCACTGCCTTGAGATTACCACAGTCACCGAGGCCTGCATAGGTGTTTTGTGACTGACAGCGGAAGCGGTAGGAGTGTAGGGAAACGATCAGGGGAAGGAGGACAGTTCCGGCCCTTGCGAATCACTCCTGAGTCTCAAACTGCCGAGAGAATGCTCGGTGACAGCAGCTGCTGCCTGGTCTGTAAGTGGGCTTCTGTCCTGCTCTCTAAGTGGACACTCGGCCACCTGCTCACGGGGCCTCTTCAGGCCCATCTGGGAGAGAGGGCTAGGGAGGCTCCCTTGCCACAGAGCAAAGTACATGTATTTTCCGATATTTTCATAATGACCATATCCTATTTTATAAATGAAAAAAAAAAGTGTTATTTAACAAAGAAAATCAGCACAGGAAAGGTTTTTAAGGATGAAAAATACTAATTAAAAGATACGGGTGTAGGGGCGCCTGGGTAGCTCAGGTGGTTAAGGATCTCCCTTCGGCTCAGGTCATGATCCTCGAGTCCCGGAATCGAGTCCCACCTCGGGCTCCCTGCTCAGCAGAGACTCTGCTCCTTCTTCTCCCGCTGCTTTCCAGCTCGTGCTCTCTCTCTTTCAAATGAATAAATAAAATCTTAAAAAAATTAAAATATGGCTGTAGGACAAAGTATAAAGTGAATTTCAGTAAGACAAACCACACACAGATCCCTAAAAATGAAGGTGCTTTTGTAAATGGTCTGCGTAAACCACAGCAATGCGAATTACTTCTATTACCGTAAAGGTCAGGCTAAAGATGCTAGGGGCAGAATACAGCTTCTGGGGTGGCATTTGGGCCTGTGGGTCTTTCCCAACGCTGGCGAGCACCTGGAGGGGAATGAGGAAGAAGTACAAAGGTTAGTGCCCTTGTCTGTGAGGACCCCATCTCTTTTTCTTTTAACCAGTGATTGTTTTTTTAAACCCTTCCAGCTGAAGTCTCTTTTGCAATTAGTTTCCACACCTTCAGGGATTAAATTAGTGGAGTTTTACTGCTCCATTTTTGGATTGGAGAATTATAGGTGATTTAAAATATCAGTGCCAAGAAATGAAATCTGTTCTGTACTTACCATGCAATGTTGGCCTGAAAGTCTCTTCTGCTCTTCAGACAAATTCAGGGACTTTGATTTGGAAGCAGCTTTAAATGATGTGCCTTTGATGTTCCCGAGAAGCCACCTGTTCAATGACTGTGGTGGCCCCAAGCAGTCATCAACTTCCTGCTGGTCAACCTAGCCGCTCAGCCCACTTCACCGTGCCGTGGTCGCGGTTTTGCTCCCCTGTTCATTTAAAGTCTAATATTTCATTCAAGAGACTCATGAAACTCTGTCAATAAAATGTTAAATATAATACCATAGAAACACACATTTTTATTTCTTCATTAACATGGTGAGCAAATGAAAACACAAAAAGTGCTGGGAAGGGTGAGCTGAGATCCTCAGGGACAATCCCCGTCTTGATGTTTCCCCTGGGCAAGGCGTCGATTCTGGGAAGAACCTGCGTTGTTCCAAACGTCATGGCCCCTGAGCATGGCCCGCACCACAGATAGGAAGATTCGTGTTTTTCCTCTTATTTAGAACCCATCTGAGAAACTGCTCGTCACGATGCTACCATTTCAGGGGAGCTAGAAACCCTGAAACCATTGGAAATATGAATACAACAACAGCACGAAAAGAAGACAGCCCCGAGTAGAAAAATTACCTGGGCGAAAATGTATCCCTGGGGATAGACGGTGTTAAGTAGCAGTTTCTAACAAGAGCTTCCAAGCCATCATGGGAATGAGACGGATTTTTCTTTCGTTCTTTTGCCAAATCTCTGCAACTACTTGGTAGACAGAATCCAAGAGAGGCCGGATGTTGGAAACAGAGAGCAAAGTGCTTAAAAAAGAAACACACACACACACACACACACACACACACACACACACACACACATGCACGCGCGCGCAATGAAGATGCCTTCAAACAACTTCTTTCTTTTGTTGTAGACATGCATCTACTTGATATCACCGGGTTACACCACCTCTGGAAAACTTGCAAGCATGCAAGTTTTGCCAACATGCAAGCATGCCTCCTTGCAGCCGGGCTCTGACGTGCGGCCGGCAGGGGCCAGTGGTTATGACCGTTCCTTCTCAGAGGCGGGAGCAGAGACTCCAGTAAGGGATGTCCCCAGAGATGCACAGCAGGGGTGGGGGCACCATGACTCACACTGATCAAGATGTGGAAAAGCCCCCATTGACTCCCACTCACTCTGGTGAGCCCTGGTCCCTTACCTCTGCGCAGATCTTAGTCATCTTGGATCAAGCTCTTACCCGGCTCATAGAGATGGTTGGTTTATTCTCTGTGTGTCCCTCCAGGTTGTGAGCCAAACTAAGTCAGAGAATGTGCCCTTCTCCTGGGACACTCAGGCCCAGCCCAGTGCCTGGCTCACTGGAGAAAGTGAACGGTCCAGGAACGAGTCTCTCACCCAGGCTGAGTCCAGGCATCTGTCTGGCACTGAATCCATAACCCTGACTGCAGATGGGCCTGCACAATGGTGAATGTACCCAATTTTGACAATCTGCTTTTGTGAAGGATCTTTTATTTCTTAGCCTGGGAGAGATCAAAATTCTTAAACTGGAGTATTTTTCTTCTGCGGCAGCAGTGAGAGGCTGATGCCAGGCCAGTGAGCAACCTCTTTCACTGTCACTGGTCTAGCCTCTTGGGGGGACTGGGGAACAGGGGTGGAGAATAGGTGAGGCCCTGCTGACCTTGGGGATGGCCTGGGACGTTCACTTGAGAAGGTTCTTTGTTCCCCAAGCCTATGGAGGCTTTGGAAGTGGAGAACCTCTGGTCAAATCATGTCACTAAATTAAACATCAAACCAATAAAGATACAACACAGATTCATATACTTATATTAATTAATTAATTAATTTTTAGTTTCAGAGGTAGAATTTAGTGATTCATCAGCTGTGTATAACACGCAGCGCTCATTACATCACGCGCCATCCTGAATGCTCGTCCCCCAGTTACCCCCTCCGCCCTCCAGTAACCCACAGTTTAATTCCTAGAGTTCAGCATCCCTTATGGTTTGTCTTCCTTTCTGTTTTTATCTTATTTTATTTTTCCTTCCCTTCCCCCATGTTCATCCGTTTTGTTTCTCAAGTTCCACGAAAGAGTGAAATCATATAGTACTTATCTTTTCCTGACTGATTTATTTTGGTGAGCATGATACCCTCTAGTTCCATCCACATCATTGCCAATGGCAAGATTTCATTCTTTTTGATGGCTGAATAATATTCCATTTAAATGCTGTGAATGTACCTTCAGAAAACGTTCTCAGACTGTCATTTGGACCTGAAATTTAACCTGCTAAAATTCATTTCACATTTCGTTCTCTTCAAACTTCTGGAATGAAAAGTAAATACTTGATAAGGAAACCTGTGTCTCATCCTGAAGATGGAACCCTATGTACTGTCTGAACAATTTTGCAAGGAGACATACTGTTCAGTGTTCTGAGTTTGCGCTGAAGCAGAAGGAGGTTTTGGTAATTTGCTTTCATCCATGACATATGATTAGCATGCCCAATTCTACAGGTATGGATAGCAGAGCATGAAAGGTGAGCTCCCCCCACTTCAGTATTCTGAAGTCATATAATAAGAACTCGAAAAATGAGAGCATGAACTCATAACCTGTAGTTGTGTCCCATGAAAGAGCTGGAAATGGAAGTTTCTCAAAACTTTACTCAAGTAATTTTCCAAATCCTTGAAATTACATAACTTCTTGAATCTGTTACTTTGGGGGGAATGAGTGGCGAGTGCCTGGGGGAGCCGTGTGGACCCCGAGGCCAAAGGAAATGTCAGTAATACTGGTCGATCCTGCCTTCACATACAATGTGGACATCTTGTTTATCATGACTTTTTACGGTACTTTTGATTTTCTAAAATATTGATTTAAATTTTTTTTGTCTTTTTAAAGCTTTATTGAGGTGTAATTGACAAATAAAATTGTAACATGCTTGCAGTGAACAATGGGATGGTTTGATACGCGCGCACACTGTGACGGATTCCCACCATCGGGTTAATGTCCCCATTCCTCACCTGACATACTTACTTCTGTTTTTTGGTGGGAACACGTAATTTTACTCTCTTAGCAAATTTCAGTGATACAACAGTGTTATCAATGTAGTAATCATGTTGCACACGAGATCTTCAGATTTATTCATCTTAGAACATTGTACCTTTTTACCAATCCACCATTCTACTCTGCTTCTTTGAGTCTCCCTTCCTCTCTCTCCTTCCTTCCTTTCTTGCTTTTTTCAGATCCCATATGTAAGTGACCCCATGCAGTGTTGGTCTTAATTAATGGCTGATGGCTTTTTTGGTGCCCCCTTAAATTTTGTGTCTGAGGCCGTTGCCTCACTCACATTATCCGGTAGTGGCTACTCCCAGAACGCCAAGATTTTGTGGTGGATCGCAGAAGGAAGGATAGAGGACTGAGAAGTCATGCAGTTGCTCCTTCTCGAAGAAAGTGTGGCTTTTGCCACAAGTGTGCAGTCAGCTGGCTCACCACATCGCCACATTTTCTATCTAAGCTCGCCGTGTGAGGACATAGGTGCCAGTGGTGTGTATAGAACCCTGCACATGTACAGGTAATCAGACATGTCTCAACCTCCATGCTAAGCTCAAAGTGCAGAGAGAAATGGATTCAAAGCCACTTACTTACCAGAAAGTCAGCGTGGTCTGTTCCACTAGTGGAGTACAGAATAGGAACGGGTTGTCCGTGATGTTGCAACTTGGTTGAAAGAGTCACTCAGACAAATTTATGTGCTGAGTCAGACACCCTTCAGATGTCACTTCTGACTCTGTCAGGGAGGACCCCGTGGGTGGCCAGCTTCGTGTGGGCTCCACAGGCTTCAGGCAGGTGTGAAGTGACAGCATGCCCCTCCCGGCCACACCACGTGTCTCCACCTCTGCATCTCCTGCCCGGGCACTTCCTCCTTGTCCCCTGGTAGATGCCAGCTGTGAGACATCTCCCAGTCGAGAAGCCCCAGGAACTGGACTGGTGAGGGACAGCGGCCGGTGGCTTACTCGCTGACCTTTCCCTGCTGGGGTCCGCGGGGTCTCACCACTCTCGGAGGGGATGAGGTCGTTGTCAGCTGCAGCTGGCAAGAGGACTTGAGGATGAATCTCGCTTCCCTCCTGCCTCCTCGTCCACGTGCCCTCTCTAACAAAGTCGTAGCATTTGCCTCAGGCTCTCTGTTCTGGGAAACCAAATGAAAGACTTATTCTTTGTTATTTTCCTGTAGCCCCTGGTGCAGTGCAACTGTCAGAAAAATTACCTCAAAACTTACATGTTGAAGTACCAATCCTGCCTTTTTATGGATACGTGGCGTGTTATGAGCAAGAACTATCATGTACCCACTCTTTACCTGGGCTCCTTTTTATTGGGAGTTTATTAAATTCTGGAGTCCTAGCTTCTTTTTTCAAGTTAGCATGTCATGCATTATCTGTTTCAGGGGTACAGGTCTGCGAATCATTAGTCTTACACAGTTCACAGCACTCACTATAGCATATACCCTCCCCCATGTCCATAACCCAGCCACCCCATCCCACCCCCGCCAACCCCCAGCAACCCTCAATGGAATTCTATCTTCTTATTAGTTAATGTCACCGGGGAAGGACGCTTCCCTTCGGAGAACCCTGTGAGTTGTTTGGAAAGTGTTTAAGGGTTGGGGACAGTCCTCTGGCTGCGCTTCTGCCTTGTTCCCTCCGGTCTCCTCCCGGTCTCTCTGCAGACTCCATAGCGGGCACGCCTGCCACCAGCTCTTGCTGCAGGAGCTTACTTCAGTGTTGGAATCGGAATGTCTTGTGTCGCATCCTTAGAGGGCTATCTAGCATTTCCTAGTGACAAAATGAGGACAACAGAGAAAGAGGGAGTTTCCAAGCAAATGTGTCTGTGCTCTAAAAAGCGGAGTAGTTTTTATATTTCTGATTCTAAAAGTAAATTGAGTGGAATACACTTTCTCATATGAGACCCTCTGTCCCTTGAAGAGGTCCTGGGGATGGAGGACAGGGACACTATCTTGACATGTTGGAAGAGAGGATGTCACTGTGCCCGAGGGGGATGGGCATCGAGCTGGTCTGAGCTGCAGGGTTGCTGATTTCAGACGGCCAAAGAAGGAAGGGACTGTATTCTTCCAGACACTTAGGAAAGCTTGGGAGAAGGTGCTGGGTCTGGAGTGGGACAAGGTGTAGGGGAGGGTCCCAGCCAGGAGTGTTTCATGAACATAAAGTTGCTAGGGCTGGAGTTCACCAGGAGAGAACCCGATGAGAACATCTGTGCCAAGGGCCATGACGAAGGGCAGATGGAATCACGGTGATAAAAGTCCTATGTGATGACCACCAGAGACACCCCTCCCACCCCAGAAGAAGCAAGCTCTCAGATAGTTCCCCACTCCACTCAGCCTTCGCCTTAAACATACTGCAGGGTCTCAGAGAATTCTGAAATGAGATACTCCCAGAGAATAGTTCTTTTTCATCGGGATCATTTTCTGATCTGAGATACCGTCTCCTTGAGCCATCTATCAGTTTCGTTCCGCCTCCATCAAATTAGATCTGACACAGAAACCCCTGTCTTAGAAATCCTGAAAAATGAACTCCTTTTCTCCCCTGCGTGCATTTCATGTTGGATTTCCTTGGGTTTCTAAAATGTGATCTTTTATGGAACAAGGTATTCGTGACATTTGAAAAGTGTCACTGTTTAAGGTATTTAAAGACAGTGAGGGTGGAGTGCGCTCCTATTTTGCATTTGTGTTCCATTTAATTTTGACTTTATTCAACCCTACAACCCTGTTCTTTTAGTCTCTGAAATTCACTTTTCTCCCCCCAACTCATCTATGCATTATGTGGGGAAGGATGGAAGGTTTAAACACTGGAGTGTTCAGTTTTTGACAGCTGCCGTGTAGCTGGCTGGATCCTCTGTTGTGGTGGCCTGATTCCCTTCAGTGCAACCAAACCAGCCTTCCAGTTGAAGAGGGCACTTCAACACAGGGCAAAAAGAAAGGGGTGTTTTACTTGAAAATCTACCATATTTAAGAAATGTGTCATTTATTTAAGTGAAGATGATATATATTCCTGGTTGACTGTTGAGGTAACAATGCCATGACTTGGGACCTAAATGAAGTTTGTAGAACAGTTAGTGTTTGGCTAAACTGCAGCCATTCTCCATGGGAACACACGGACAGATCTAGTGTTCCGAAAATTCAAGATGTTCTACATTAGATATGAAGACAGGGCCCACATTTATATAACCTTTCCAACTTGTGGCTTTTACTTCCACTCCTGCCACAGAGAGTTGGTTTATCTTCTCAGAATGGGATTGGATTGGGTGGGCCTTTGCACTTCATGGTGACGGGGTTGGGAAGTGTGGTGGGCTTGACGACACCGGAACACTTGGTTTGATCACCTTCTCTCAAGTTATCCTCTGCACAAGGCAGGAAGGGTACACAGGGATGGTTAACTGGTTAACGTGGGTCTTTATCATTCACCCTATTCATTTACACAAACCAGAACCTGAAAGCAAGATTTTTCCAGATAACCCATCTACTGTTAATAAAGGGTTGACTAAGGATCTGGGAGTGTCTCATAACAACACTGGACACTAATGGGAGCTGGTAATCATATTTTTATCATACGGTTTTTAGGTGGGACAGAAATATACATTTTGAGGACATCATTACCCCTTAGTGAGAGTCACCTATAATGGTTTCCTCCTTGTCCAGTGCTCTGCTTCTCTTCCCAGGATCTTATTTAAATAGTTTTGTAACCAAGACACCCCTGCAGGTCTCTCATCTCTGCGCACCAAAGTCCTGTCTCTAGTCTCCACTGTGTCACCAACTAGCTTCTGATCTTAGACAAATCAGGCTCCCTTCCTGGTTGCATTTTCTTCACCTGAAAATTAGAGACTTCATAATCTCTGCAATCTTTTTTAAAAATATTTTATTTATTTATTTGACAGACAGAGATCACAAGTAGGCAGAGAGGCAGGTGGAGAGAGAGGGGGAAGCAAGCTCCCTGCTGAGCAGAGAGCCTGATGTGGGGCTTGATCCATCCCAGGACCCTGAGATCATGACCTGAGCCGAAGGCAGAGGCTTAACCCACTGAGCCACCCAGGAGCCCCTGCAATCTTTTTTAACTTGAAGCATATTTTCAATAATGACCAGAAAATTGGATTTACACAATACTTCTGTCTCTGTGAACTAGAACCATTCTGAACACAATGTTATTTAAAGATAGTAGTTGGGTAAGGTTTGAGGAAACATGCTTGTATGTTGACATGTATAACAGCTCCCCAGACCTCACAGAAACTCTTGCCCCATGATCCAAGACTGACCGTAAAATTTTCGTACTCTTGGTGGACCTGGTAAAATGAAAATGCACAATGTAGGCTTACACAATGACAGACAGATGACTCAACAGTAGGAGAAACTCAGACTACAAACCCAATATTTTTTCAGTTGATTAATCTTCTTTTGACCTGGACATTGGGATTGGAATGAGAGCATAACTGTGTAGGGGCCATCACTGACAAAAGTGACAATTCTCATTTTCTCACATTTGGCTATTTCCTCATTTTTCAGATGAGGTTTTCCTCCATCAACAGTAGCTTCCCATCTGGTGTTCCTTGGATGTGGGCGAGGGGGGCAGTCTGTGGGATTCCAATAGATCCTTTCTGGGCTTGACCCTTTCTTGGTCTCATGTGCCCCATGTTTTTACCACCTGAGCTCAGTAACATAGAACATGATATAATGCAACAGATATTTGAAATATTAGAAGTGACAAAAATAATCCTGAATATATCCGATAATTTCTTTCCCCTCCTTCTTTTTATGCCTTTAGCGACAAGGTGCTGGCGCGACCAATGGAAAAGACAAGACATCTGGCGAAAATGGTAAGATGACATGAATCACCCGGATATCTCCTCGTGTCACGTCTGCAGCCTTGCGCCCGTGGCAAATGTGGGTGATGCCTTCCGTGCAAACCAGCCTAGTCCACGTGTTTGTGCTTCGGGTTACAGGGGATCTGAGCAAAGCACAGAGAGCACCGTGGTCTGGTTTGACAAAGAAAACCAAGGCAGCTAAATGCAGTGATAGGAGCAGTTTCCTTCCCAAAGGAGGACTCTCGTTTTGGGCAGCATGATAATTACAATGCAAATATAGTTCTGTGCTTTCTTCATTAGGGCTGGTGAGAATCGTCAGAGTTGTTGTGAGATTAAAATGAGATCAAATGAGATAAGTGCTTTGAAAGCTGTGAAGTGCTCAACTCCTGACGGGAGCCTCTACAGTCTGCTTCAGGCCCCGCTAGGACCCAGAGCACAGTGTGGGCCCCAGGGGGTCAGGATCGGGGAGGGGCAGCAGTGAGTTCCCAGAGAATGGGAATGGGTGCTAGAGGCCAGAGCGTGTGCGTCCGGGGCCAGTCTCCATGCTGGCCTTGGCCTGTGGGAGCCATCACTGTATTTGTGGGGCCTGAGGCTCGGAGAGGGGGCGCTGGCTGTGACTGCGACTGGGAAGAGGGTGGGCTTGCAAGGAGACCCAGCTGGGTGTGAGCCCAGCGCCCCAGCTTCAGCGGGGTGAAGGGAGGTTGCGTGTTCGTGTTCCGGGTGAAGTTAGATTCTGGATGTTTGTACTTCTTGTTGATTATGAAATGAACTCGCTTTTGGGGGGCACGGGTCCTGCTTCGTGCTGTGTGGGATTTGTGCCTGTGCCTGCTGCCCCTGTCCTGGGTAATGCCGATCTCCACACCAGGTGTGAGAAACTCCCTGGGGGCCTTCAGGGTCCTCTGCCAGGTCTGCGCTGGGGCCTGGACAATACTCGGGTGCTGGAATGTTCTTCTGTGCTAGTGCTTTCCTCCTCTGCGGCCTCCCGACTCACTCGCCTGCTTCAGGCCGTCCCATTGGGCAGGGTCAGTGTGCTGACCCCAGGGTAAGAGGTCGTTATGTGAATGAGTCAGTGTGTCCCGATCTATGGGAGCTGGGGGCCCTTCCTGGCTTCCCCGTGTGAGTCGGGGTGGGCTGCTGGCACAGATGTCAGAGAGCAGAGAGGGACAACATGAGCGCTGCGCACACACAGGAAGGCAGAGGACCCCCAGCAGCTTGCTGGTCTCCCTGGCTCGTGGATTCGTAGCCATGTCTTTCCAGAGGCCTTCTGCTGGCCCCACAGCTTCAGGATCCTTACAGTCAAAAGACTTCTGAGTGACCTGCCGCTGGGACAGTCCTCATGCTTTTGCTCTCTGGCTTTTTCCATCCTTAAAAATTCTTGAAGACCCTGAGAATGGGGTCTTGGGGTTGGTTCCCATATTAGAAGTTAAAAAGGAGACATTTTTAAAAAGGTTTACATATTAATTTTATAAAAATAATATAATAATAATAATAACCCATGACATATTCATGTAAGTAAGATTTTAAGTGGAAAAATAATGACATTTTCCAAAACGGAAAAAAAAATACTATTTAGCAAAAGGATAGAGTTTTAGCAGTGTTTTATTATTATTTTTTTTTTCAAATCTTTTTAATGTCTGGCTTTACTAGAAGACAGGGATCTGCCTCTGCATTTCATCCTGTGGTATCGCATGTCATGTTGGCTCAGGAAAATTCCACTGTGAGCTCCTGAGAACGAGGTTGGAAAAAGCAAGTCATACCTTAGTACTCTAAAAAATAATTCTGATCTGAGCGCTTCTCAGAAGAGGGCCCCGCCCCCAGAGTACCTGGTTCACACTCTGAGCATTGCTGCTCCGGTGTGACTCCCGTATCACGTGTGAGGAGTCTGGACTCTGAGAATCAGGCAGAGGCCTGGCTCAGACCCCTCGTGTTCACTGCCTCCGCCCCCTAGCTCTATCCTGGCCTCTGTCCGATGGGTCCTACGAAGCATGTCTACATGCTCAGGGCTTTGCACCAGAGAGACGTATCAGCTGTTGCAGAAGACACGACTTTCTGCTGTTCTGAGGCATGACATTTTTTTAGCCCCAAACTGATCCCTTCTAGTGCAAATCAAATGTGTCTTTTCTGGAGGTATGGAAATCAATGGAAAGAAAAACTCAAGGTGCCGAGGATAAAGCTTTCCTTTATATAATTCTAGATATTAAAGGACATTCACTTCTGAGTAGAAAAAGGGATGTTTAGAATTAGAGATTATTCAGTAATCGTAGAACAAAGATGCTGTAATACGTTGTCCTTTGATTTCAGAAGAATTGCTCACAGGTGATATATGTACACAACATTTTATTATGCTATTGAGTTTGTGTTTTGCCTCTAAAAATGGACAAAGACAAAAGTACTAACAACCCAACAGTGATTGGGGTAAAGACTTGGTCTAAAAGACATTTTTCCTAAAAATCTAAGTCACTTCCTTAAATTTGTTCTTAAATTTGTAATATGAGAATATCATCTAAGAATTTGTTTTAACCTATTATTACATCCCATTGAAATTCAAACTATTTTACTCTGTCATCACAGGTGTCTCAAGAGACCTTTTAGCTGAATGTCTATTTCCCATTAGCACAAATGAAGCTGCCCACATGTGTGGAAGGAACAGGGACCCACGGGAGTGGGAACATGGAGCCCAGAACACCAAAATGTCAGGAGAGTTGGGTAGTAGTCAATTAATCATGAAATGATCATTAGTTGTCTACAAGTCAAAGTGTTCTTATTTCAACTATTATAAATTTGCTTTAGGCTTCCATTTAACACTTAAAGTAATGAAGACCGTGGCAGTGAGTTATGAGTGCATCGAAATTCTAGTTCAGATCACAGAAGACACATGTTGGATACATGAAGAGTCCAGAGGGATCTTAATTATTGACTCTGTTGGAATTTTGTTACATTAAACACTATCTCAAGAGTTCCACTGACAGGGAATCTGGGCTCTTGGTATTCCAAGATTATTTTTACAGGTGGTGTTGCCACTGTGGTGTTTATGGATGTGAGATAGGATACTTACCCACTCCACATCCAGGATGCCCCTGGGTACCAACCTCTGCATACACAGCCCAGCAAGCCCAGATAGTCTTCATCACGTCGGCAGTATGGAGACAGGTTCTTTGTAAATTTTAGGGTTATTATTGTTTTTAATTAAAAAGTGAATTCATGGGGTGCCTGGGTGGCTCTGCCTTTGGCTCAGGTCATGGTCCCAGGGTCCTGGGATCGAGCCCCGGGTCGGGCTCTCTGCTCAGTGGGGAGCCTGCTTCCCTCTCTCTCTGCCTGCCTTTCTGCCTATTTGTGATCTCTCTGTGTGTCAGATAAATAAAATAAAAATCTTAAAAAAAAAGTGAATTCATTAGGCTTTTGTTGGCCCAGAGATTTTCATTCCTCTATGAACAAAGTACTTTCACTACTTGATTAGTTGAGACCAAGAACTTTGTTTGTTACCCTCCTGGAGTGAAATGATAGTTCATACAGCTCCGGTTATGACTCATTTGCGGTGTTAAACTCAACTGCATTCATCAAAACAGACACAACCGATTATTCACCTCCAATCACCAGTTGGGACAAAAGCAAAAGGTGTTTTTGTTTCGTGTTTTTTTTGTTTGTTTGTTTGTTTGTGTGTGTGTGTCTGTTTGTTTTGTTTTTGGCTTTTTGTTTTTGGCAAGACAGCAATTTTCCTCGATGTCCTGATCTGTATTTTGATGCTTGTTCTTCAGAGGGACGCCAGGAGTTAAAGGTTTTATTGACAGAGAAAGTCGGGAAATACTGGAAGGAGAGTGGCCGCTGGGAGCCTCCAACATGAAGGAAAGATTTACGAATAATAAACCCCTGGCTGAGCTCACTTTCAGAGCCTGGAGGCTTACCCAAGCTAAATTGAATTTCTAAAACCGGAATGGATTTCTCTTGATTTAGTGAGCTGTGACGCATTTGTTTCCAGAAAGTTCTGTCTTTGGGGGTGGGGGCACGGATGCACCCGATTTAACAAAAGGATCCCTCCCTCCAGGCTGTGAGCAAATGTCCAGAAGGAAGGTGTTATTTGGCACCACCTGGACAGCTTACTGTGGCTGTAATTTCTTCGAGGCTTGAGTGCTTGAGAAAGAACTCAGGCACCGTGTTCGGTAGGTGTCGCCCTTCATGGGAAAGAGGCGGTGGTTTGAGAAACTTCTAGTAGGTGTGGGGATACTCTAGGGTCACATAGCATTCGGTTTGCTTTGACATGACCATATGATTGCTACCGGTGACTAAGAGAAAATGTCCTGGATGCTCTCCTCTCTTTGTTTTGAATGAAACCCAGGCGCATGGACATTTAAGTTTATCTTTCCTTTGGATTTGAGAAAACACACACACACGCACCCTGTATTTTGTTTTTCTGCTATCGAGTCGGTGGGGAGAGAGACGGAGGATTTGTGCTCATACGCAGACTTATTCACTACCGTTAATCTGGGTGTGGTTGTGCAAATAAGAAATGGAACAATATTTATCCCCAAAGCAGCCTCCTTTCAGCCCCAGATCACTTAGGAGAAAGCAACATCTTTTCTTTCGGTGTTCTTCGTGTACGATGACCGACCTTTTATATCTGCAAGTGGACGTGGGCAGATTTTGCCCAGGACGTCTAAGCTGCCGGCTTTCCCAGTTTGGGGAGGTGTGTGGACTGAGACCTCATGTACAAGGGTGGACGATGAACCAGGAATAGGATGTGTCCAGGAACAAAGGGGACTGAGTGTTCACCATCGCCACCGACAGGGACAGTCAGTCTGGCAGGAGGTGCTGCCTGGCGGATCCTGGTTTTGTGCACAGGACGTTTGGATGGAAGGCACCAGAAAGAAATGCAATTTCTAGAAAAAGCCTCCAGAGGTGTCACACCAGGCAACGAATGAGGCAGGGAGGTGACCTGGTTCCGTTTCAAGTTCGGGGTAGTAGAGACCAGAGTTTGGGGCTGGGAGAGAGAAGGTTGTAGCCCGTAGGGTGGGTTTGCGACCTTCCTGTGTTCCCACAGTCTGGAGTGTGCAGGCATCTGGAAGCCGGGCTCTGTGACGCTCTGCTCCGCACGGAGATCTAATATGCCAACTCTGCCTAAACCTCAGCGGGAGCTGAGGTGGGAACTTGCCATCCTCTGCTACTCCTCTTTGAAAAGGGGGAGAAAAAGAATTCGGGGTGCTGCACAGCAACATCTATCAGAAATACGCTGTTTAGAATGTTTACAGCCCGCACCTGGCGGTCGGAAAAGCACCTCCCCAAAGTTCTCAACCTCTCAGGTGTGCACCGATCACCAGGCCAGAAAGCTCTAAATCTGTCTCCGGCTGGTGTGATCAAGCCTCAAGCTGCGGGAAGCCCAGAATTCGCCTGTGCTGACATATTGCGAAGGTTGCCGCGAACACCTCAGACACATGAAGCTTTCAAGGCGAAAAAATCAAACGACTCTGGTCTCCATCTGGGGCCTCTGGGCCCTTCCTCTCTTTCTTTTAACATACTCCGAGCAACCAGGAAAAAAAAAAAAAGAAATTCAAAACCAGAGTGATAAAACGCTAACGCAGCGTTCAAATACTACAGCGGGATATGCCCTTCTTTGCTGTCAGCATGCAACGTACGGAAGATCTATATTCCAGAAGGAAGGGATGGGCACACAAGGTTGTTTCTGATATAGACCCAGAGGGAGGAAGAATGAAATTGGAGTTGCTGATTAAGCCAGGCCTTTAAACCACCAGGCTCTGCACACAAACCTGGTCATTGGGTAATATTGTTCAACAAGTGAGTCGATTCCACGTGAGGGTTGTTTTAGGGATTAGTGTCGACAGGAAATTTATTACTGTTAATCTTAGTTGTACCAGTGATTTTTTTTTTTGGCAGGGGGGTGCTCCAGGTGGAGCGTTATAATGACTTCTGTGTGCATGTCAGACCTGGGATAGATGTGGTGCTTCGAATCCACGGTTTTCGGAGTAAACACACTTGAAGGGTCATCAGTAGGAGAGGAGGTTGGTATCTGCTCCTTTTAAAAAAAAAAAATATTTTATTTATTTATTTCACAGAGAGAGTACAGGTAGACAGAGCGGGAGGCAGAGGGAGAGGGAGAAGCAGGCTCTCCACTGAGCAGGGAACCCGATGGGGCTCGATCCCAGGATCCCGGGATCTTAGGACTCTAGGATCATGACCTGAGCTGAAGGCAGCCGCTTAACCGACTGAGCCACCCAGGCACCCCAGTATCTGCTTCTTGTTGTCAGTCTCTACATCTGTGTACATTTGCATAGCTTAAAATGCTCTCATGCACAACCTTCTGTTTCATTCCCTGGCAGCCTTGGGAGGTGGGTAGGAGGCCGTGTCAGGCGACGCTCCTCGTGATGTCAGTGATCTGTCCAAGGTCACACGAATCACAGGAGGAAAGTTGTGCTCATCTGGCCAGCAGGGCAGACAAATTGTCTCCATGGACACTCGGTCCTGAGATGGCTCTGGGCTTGGGGTCTTGCTGCAACCTGGCTCTGGGCTTGGGGTCTTGCTGCAACCTGGCACCAAGGGTGGGCTGTGGTCTGAGCCCTTGGAACAGAATGAGCCTGACTGGCTTACATCTTGGCCAATCCAGAAACCAGAGTCTCAGCACCATCACCTCAACGCTTAGTTAACTAGTTACTGGCCTCTGGGAAATATATGTGATGTCAGACTCATTATGGAGACAGCCACATTAATTTTTCAAATGAACGCATTGAAACGGTATGCTAAATGATGGGCTTATCCGGATCTTTCTTCTTCTTCCTCTCTCCCTCCTTCCTTCCTTCCTTCTTTGTGAAATTGAACACTGGATAACTTTAGACCAGCTGAAGATAGAACTCTGTGTCATATCCTATGGAGAAGGCCCATATGCCTTAGCGGAAACCTGAAGGTACAAGTCAGGTTGAAAGAATTGCCATGTAAGATCTTTTTAAGCCCAAGAAGCAGCTCGGAGCAGGAAAATGTGATCCTTCTTTTCTCTGGAATCCTGCCTGAACTGGGACACAGGGATATCTCATATTCTGCTCATCAATTATTCGTATGGAAATAATATTTCTCAAGTGCTTGAAAACATTTTGCTCTTTTAAGCATATGAAACACTCGTAATTTTACTTATAGAATTAATTTGCACAGCAAGCAGCTTTTCAGAGGAGAGAACTGACTTGAATCTCAGCCTGGGCTCTCTGATAAGATGGTTTAAATTTGTAGGTTTCCTATTAGTGAGTTTGTTTGTGATTACAGAGGCATGTGGGAATGCTAATGTTCCTTCTTGAGAAAGGGTGTTCTTGGGAGATAGTGGGCTGAACTGTCTTCAGAAACTGAACTCCCTCTCAGGCGGGACCTGCCCTCCCACACTCACGAAGAGGGAACCTTGAGGTCCCTGTAACCTGTCTCCCTGGGCATCCTTCCAGCCACCACAGATCTCGCTTCAACTCGGGGGCAGACTTCTCCCTGCATCTCCCAATTCCTCAAGAAATTAAAAATAGAACTTCCCTATGACCTTGCCATTGCACTACTGGGTATTTACCCCAAAGATACAGATGGAGTGAAAAGAAGGGCCATCTGTATCCCAATGTTTATAGCAGCAATGGCCATGGTCACCAAACTGTGGAAAGAACCAAGATGCCCTTCAGCGGACGAATGGATAAGGAAGATGTGGTCCATATACGCTATGGAGGATTATGCCTCCATCAGAAAGGATGAATACCCAACTTTTGTAGCAACATGGACGGGACTGGAAGAGATTATGCTGAGTGAAATAAGTCAAGGAGAGAGAGTCAATTATCATATGGTTTCACTTATTTGTGGAGCATAACAAATAGCATGGAGGACAAGGGGAGATGGAGAGGAGAAGGGAGTTGGGGGAAATTGGAAGGGGAGGTGAACCATGAGAGACTATGGACTCTGAAAACCAATCTGAGGGGTTTGAAGTGGCGGGGGGGCGGTGGGAGGTTGGGATACCAGGTGGTGGGTATTATAGAGGGCACGGATTGCATGGAGCACTGGGTGTGATGAAAAAACAATGAATACTGTTATGCTGAAAAAAAAAAAAAAGAAAGAAAAAAGAAAAAAAAAGAGAAAGCTCTTTGCCACTGACTCTAGAACAGAGCTTTGGGGAGAGCTCCTGGGACGGACGTGTTGTGAGCTTATGAAAATTCCCCTCAACACTATCGATTGGTTTCTTCCCGCATTCTTCATCAGTAACGAGTGGGAGCTCCTGATCAATACTAATTAATTGTGACGATTTGGTTTAATTTGGACCAGTCAAGAAAAAGTGCTATTTTGTTTCCACGTACATTTTTTTTTTTCTCCTTAGTGGGCTTCTCCTTGTTTTTGGGAAGTGACTGATGTTCATTAACTCAGGCAAGCTGAGAACAGGTTTGGCTCTGAATGCTCTTAAGAGTTACTTCAAACTGTGATAATGGGTTTTTGTTCTGATTTTTGGCCTGCGCAAAACCTAGTGTAGCAGACTGGTAGAGTCGCTAAGGCAGAGGACAGGTGGCTTTGCCGGCTTTTTGGAAGGAGTCACGTGAGCAAAAGCCGTTCACCAGCCGTGTGCTCTGAAGACAAGACCTAGCGAACTCATTCCTGGGGGTTCTCGGGCACCTCCTTGCCTTTTTCACTCTCTGTGAAGGATGGGGCCACCAACATCAGGGTCCAGGGAAAGAGAAAACACAGCCCTTTTATTAAAGAATGATTAAGGGGAAATAACCCGTTGTGCTGAGTGTGGGGCCCTACACACATTGCCTGTCTGGGAAGTCAGCCTCTAACAAGGCGCCAGATACAAACTTTTTCCTTTAAAACTACTCAATATGTAGCGTTCATATGACGATATATTTTCCTCCCATACTTCCTAAACCACTGTCCTGGTTTAAGCACAGCAGATAGATAATTGGAAACTTTTTAGGGCGTGAACAATTAATTTGAATTTAAGTCATTTTCCACATAAGGAGCACAAAAGTTCCCTGCTCTCTGTGCTTGCTTTACTTCGTAAGGGACTGGGGGAATCCTCCTGCATCACTTCGTGTGCCCTTTGTAGTGGTGAATGATTTCTGGTTTTGCATTGTGCTTTGTAAAGGGTTGGAGAGGGCTCCAAAGTGTTTGGCCCATGGAGATGGGAGTTCTAAGTCTTCTCTTACAGCAGGACAGGTGTGACTTAGACCAGCTGCACACAGCAGACGGGGTGCACAGGGTTTCTGGGCCTAGATCTTAAGAAACCAGCAGCTTTGAAATTTTTGTCCCCGAAAAAGCTTGCTGTGGGAGAAGGCAGTGGCCACCTGAGAAGCCTGATACTATGGACCTGTCCTATCGTGAGAAAGCGCTGGCTAGCTGTGCGAAGCAGCGGCGGCTGACGTGCCCGACCGGCCTGGGATGGCGCCGTCTCTCCCAGCCCCACTGCAAGACGAGTGGTAATACCCCCCAGGTGCCTCTGGCCCCAGGACCCTCTCGCTGCAGCACACGGACGGTTCCACACAAGAAGTGCCCGGCTGAGCTCACCCTCCTCCAGAACCGGTGGGCAGAACAAGCACTTCCTGTGTTTATGCTGTTAAGTCTGGGACAGCGGCTGTCTGTTACAGACCTGCGCCTGTCCTCTTTATTAGCCTGGCGGTCAGCGATCCTCTCCCTCCTCCTCTCCTTCGAGGCCATTCCGGACTGTTCTGTCTTCTTGCTGGTAGGAATGTCATCTTTCCCGGAAGCGTACCTTTAGGTTCTCAAAAACCAGAACAGAGATGTTGCAAAACAGGATCAACTCCAGCCTTTTTCTGCACATTTGTTCGAAAAAGTATTTGCTCAGCACCTGCTCTGTGCTAGACATTGTTATCAGAAGGAGTAAGGGCGTATTTTAAAAGCGCAGCGCTGGGAGAATGGGGCCAGAAGTCCTTAGTGACAAATGGACGGGCCGTGGTCCTGGGGGTGGGGGAGAGGAGGGCACACCCCACCCCTGAGGAGCTGGAGGAGCGTTAACTACAAAGGGACCGTTTGCAAAGATGTGCACAGGGTTCAGGGAAACCCACACAGAACAGTGCAGCACCTCAGACTAGCAATGGCAGAGCCTGATGGGAGGCGCCTGAATGCGAAGAGGAAGACGTCTGAAGAGGCAGCCTGACAGGGACCGTGTCCTGCTGCTGAGGGACATACCTGAGCTGCCCAACAGTGCAGACGTACAGGGTTGTCAGATTTAGAAAGTAAAAGTATGGGACGCTCCGTTAAATTTCAGTGTCAGATAAGCAAAAAATAAAAATTAAAAAAAAAATTAAAGTATAAGTATGTCCTATGCCATATTTGGGACATACTTATACTAAACATTTTTCATTGTTTTTTCCTGAAGTTTGAATTTATAGGCAGCCTGTATTTTATCTTCAACGTTGGCAGAGAAAGAGGCAAGGGACTTAATGACCAGATCTCTCTTTCTGTCTTCGGATTGTCTGTCGTGCCGTCCGTTGGAGAAACCCAACCAAAGCCACAGGACGATGGTTAGGACAGGCAGAGAGCAAAGCTGAGGAGCAAAGCTTGAAAAAATTGCATTGTGCCTTGCTCATGCACTTTTGTCACTGAAGCCTGGGTCATCAGCTACCCCTCTCAGCGTTCCCTAATTTAAAAAAATGTAGCTTATTATACTAGGAGTGATGGCAGATGTACACAGACACAGCGACAGGAGTTTTGAAAGCAAATTCTGGATTGGTTTCAGAAAAAGCACAAAAAAGGAAGGAAAGAAGGAAGGAAGGAAAAGAGAGGAAGGGAGAGAAAGGAAGAAAGAAAGAAAGACCATTTATTAATATTGTCCCTTTAACTGTGTAGTGTCATTGGTTGATGAAAGCCCGTCAGCTCTATTTTTGGAAGAGCAGTTAGGCAGTCCGTGAACGTTAGTGTGTTTTCCAGGTGGTCAGTTTAAGGTCTCAGGCCCTCTCAGGTGTCATCCAGGAGCAGAGGGAGGTGGCCAAAGAATGCAGCCAGGAATGTGTGCAAAGCTGTGCACATCTCCACCTGGCCTGAAGGAGAGCCCCGATGGAAGCCCAGGCCAACTGGGAAGTGGGGGGTGTGTGAAGAGCAGACACCATCACCCCCTCCCGAAGCCAGGTTTATCAGGGCAGGAGGGAGCGCCGGCAGTTTTAGCCTCCTGGGATTTGGGCTGCCTGGGGCGTGGTCAGGCACCCTCCAGTGACGTGGGTCTGGAAGCCACAAACAAGCTTCCAGAAAAGCTGCCTCCCTGTGGCCCACTGAGCCTGTGGATGAGTCACCCACCTGCCCTGGGGAAAAGGAGGCCTGCCAGCGACCCCAGGAGCTCCCCAGGAGGGCAGGAAGAGCAGCGGCCAGCCTGGGGCCTGGGACTTGGTCTGGCACGCAGCCCTGGGCTCTCTCCAGGCTGAGATCTGCCTTCACTGTCCTGGAGAGGGAGGAGGTGGTAGGTTGGAGTCCTTAGTTTCAAACTTGTCTGACTGCGGGGTCAGCTGGTGAAGAAGTACAAGAAGCAAACATCCCTTCCTTCTAGTCCAGCGCAAACCGGAGCTAAAATCTACCCCCTCTCCTTCCTCACACAGCCGAGAGAATCGCTCTTTTGGGCATGTCAGGGAAGACAGTTTCCCACAGAAATGAGGACTTAAGCCCCTTTAATAGGAACCATATCCCGAAAGTTCAAGAGGAAAGGATAACCAATATTACAGGATCACTGAATTTGAAATACCGTTATTTATAAACTTTGTTTTTTCCAGTATTGATTTGAAGGTGTGTATATAATTATTATTTTTAACAGAAATGGTTGCTTGTCGTGATCGAGAAGTCTAAGTATTTGCACATCGCTAAATCTAATTTAATGAGACATTTAAAACAATTACATTTCCTTTGAAAGCTACCTCCCTCCGCCAGAAAACGGACTGACTCGTGGATGCTTCTGACCTGGGATTCCTCGGAGTTCTTGCCAGAGAACTCCTGTGCCAGCAGCCACTTTCCTTTTTCCTATTAGGATTTGGAATTGAGTCGACCAACGATTGACTGAAAGATGTATCGATTCCACAGAGCCAGACGGGGGGTGACGGTGGGGGTGGGACATGGGCAGACCGAGACTGCCTCTTTCACATTTAGGAGAATTCTCTTTCCAGTAATTTACGACTATGCGGAATAGAAGCTCGCTGCCATGTCTGTGCTTGGCAAGGGCCCTCTTCAGTATTTCTAAAATGCCTTCTTCTCTTTCGACCCTTCCACCACCCTGGACCCTGAAGATAATTGAAAATTGAACTGTGCTCCAGCATTCACTTAGAAAGCAACGTGTCCTTGGATGTCAGAGAGAATCTTTCCTGGCTAGGTGCTGATGTGAGCCAAGTCATTCCGACGTTAGACTCTTCCTATCATAATGAGCTCCCAGACCTAAGTGCAACAAATTGACCTTTGAACGTGGCACAACTCATTACCTACAGCACTCATTGCTAATCACAATGGAGACGGTGCGTCTCCTCGCCTCTGACCTTTCTTAGATTTTAGAGTTTCAGCGTTTCAGTGCAAACATAAACCCTTTGGCAGTTTGAATTGATGTGCCCTCACCGAGATTCAATTTCCCACCCATCCATAAAGCAAGCGTTTTTATAGCATGCTTTGCAAATGGGCTAGGTCATCAGAAACAGCCCACGAAGAGGTGAGTTGGAGATTATAGTGCATTTTCTGGCTACAGAAAGTTCTCTAAATGTTCCTCCAGATAGTGGCACTCAGTAAGTGTTCATAGGATTTTCAGAACTTTTGCTGGGCTCATCCGGGAATCAGCTGCTACCATGATGCCAGCTCCGCAGCATTTCGACATTTTAGTCAGTTACTTTTAGGTTTCTCTTTGCTTTTCGGCTGTTGCCCTGTTTGCAGTACCCCTGGACCTGCTCGGCTGGCTGTAAGGTCTGGCAAGAAAACCGTGTCTGCGTCTCCGTTTGCTCACCAAGGGCTGGGAGAAGAGGCAATCCTGTTTCTTGTCCCTGCCGTTTGTGGCTTGGCCATTGACACGTGGCTCAGCTGTGGTGAACTGTTTCACGTCTCTTGGCCCCATTCCTCATTGTGGGACAATGTTGTCTCTGGGCTGTTGCTATTTTGACGCTTTAGGATCCTGTGGTTGTCCCTTTCCGGGACACTAGAGGAGGTTTGACTTCTTTGGATTTTATGTTCTGCACACATCGAAGGAACAGTGCCTGTGAGACCGAAGGAGAAAAACGATGCTATTTCCCGGTGGAGGCAGTGGAGGGGAAAGAAAGTACAACGGGCAGAATCGGAATAGGATTGTCAGCGGCTGTGATAACAAATATAACTATTTCAACAAAATGGGAAAATTTGTTCTTTCATTGGACAGACTGCATTTCCGCATTGCTGCTTGCAGAACACGAACAGAGGCTCATTTTCTTGGACTTTCCGTGGTATGCATTTGGGTGTGTGTAAGGCTGCCTGACCAGCGGCTGGCCTCTCGGTGTGGACAGGTGGAGACGACAGTAGTCCACTCACCACAAAAACACAAAAGAAGCGGGCGGCCTCCTACGGCTGAACCGTGCACACCTGCACACATAAAAAGGTTGCTGTCAGCCCTCCTGCCATCCCTGAAATCAAATTGTTCCTGCGATTTCTTCCTTTCTTTCTTTCTTTTTTTTTTTTTTTTTGTTCCTGCGATTTTGCTTCCAGAAAATATTCTAATTATCCTTCGAAACTTTGTAACCATTTCACCTGAGGGTTTGGGCAATGCTCCGATGCCATGCACTACTGATATCGTGTGTGGGGTCACCGACAAGTGCCCCTCCAGATTCTGGCAAAGGAACGTTGAGATATAGCCACTCTTGGAAAAATGTCTTGCTTTGCATTTTCTATAAACCCAGCCCAGAGAGACTCTAAATTATGGCAATGAGTGGAGGATTTGAACTATAACTTTGAAATTACGAGCCAGATTAGTTGGTGGAAAGTGAGAATAGTGTCTTAAAAGACTCAGGGAGCTACCTGCGGATAAAATGAGCAGTCTTATTCTGTTGACACATCTCAAAGTTGAAAAAACTGTAACATCTTGCCAATTACATATCGGAGATGGAAGTAGACTGTTAGGTCACTCTGGCCATTCACAGCTGGCAAAATATATCTCTGGTGTGTATTTCCTCAGTTCAGCTTAAAATGACTTTAGTGAAAGGTCGGATGCCTCAGCTCTGGGGAGCACTTCTATTCTCTAACAGACCGATGTTAGACATTTTCCCCGAACATCCTGCCTAAATTGGTGTTCCATATCAGTTTCTTGATATCTGCCTCTATTAATGTTCCCTTGAGCAACTGCAACCCCAAATGGATATTTTATCACTGCTTATATTTTTGATCTAGACGGAAATGCTTCCATTACCTCTGTTGATCATCAGAATGCTTCAAGGGATGCTATTTCAATGCTGATCCTTTGAAAAATGATTTTTTTTTTTGAAAAAAGGCTATTTAGAAACTGAGTAAGATTAGATCATGTTGCTTGACACTGGAAATTTCTCTGTTTTTGGAATTCTTGAAATAAAAATACTCCGCTTTATTTTTGGTCTGTAAGGACTTCTGTGTGTGTCGGGGGTGGTTTGATGGCTCCCCTGTCAAAGCGGGACATAAAAATTCTTGCTTAAACAGTGACAATGGCTCATCAGACCAAGCACGGTTCACATCTGAATTTTCCTCAGGGGCTGGCTCTCCGAAACCAGTAGGAGATAAGTGGAGACTCCGAACTTCACCACGACCTGGGAAAGCGCTTCTCATTCCGTTTCTTCCTCAGATGAGTTGTTGGAACATTATTATGAAATAATTCTTTAAAGCAAAACCCAAACTCCGCTGTTGGCTAGTCCTTCTGGGTCTGGATACCAGATGTGGCTCACCTGCTGAGCCCAGATACCACCTAACCTCATTCTGTCCTGGGCATTTGACTTTATTCTCTTCTTACAACTATGTGAATCCATCTTTCTGGCGAGCAGAATAACAAATCCAAAGCTTAAAATGACGGCCCTCTAAGAAGCTCTTTCCAACAGATCAGCTTGGTCATGAGCTTGTAAGACGGTGGCGCTTGAAAAAAGCAAACAGAAGCGGTGCGTCGAGCATACGCAAAGGAACAGGGAAGCAGAGGCTAGTGGGGTCAAGACACCAGCCTGCGTGGAATTTAAACCCACAACTGACAGTTCCTGGAACCAGTTTATGTCTACACCTTTGTGATAGAGGCTCACACCTCTGTGCAAAGCCATCCCTGTCCTTAGGATATTACGACATGAAATGCATGGTCACGTTCAGGACATTTGAAGGATATTTAAAATATGGAAGTCGGCAACATGAGTAGTCTTGTCTTTCTTGCTGTGAGTGAGAGGAGCAGGGAGTGAAAGGAGGCACATGATGCATGACTGGACAGAGCATCCGGGCTGGCGGCAGCCTCAACTCTGAGATCTAAGCAGCAGCCATGTTCATCAGCCTGACCACAGCTGCACCAGCCATGCAGCTGCCTCTGGCTTTGCTTCACAGACACCCCCCTTTCAGGTGTCACCCAGAGCATTGCCCCCAAGAGTCAAATTCTGTATACACAATGGACACATCTGCCAATGGTCCTGCACATCTAAGGAAGCTTGTATTTCCTGAAAATCTGCACAGGAACATGCCTGTCCACTGGGATTAGAGGCACAGGGCCGAGAGCCAGGGTGGGAATGTGTCCGCTGAGATAGCACAGCCCTGCCGCTTAGCTGCTGTGGGGATCCAGGAAGAACACAGAAACATATGTCAGGGCTGGAGCCGGCCATCGACCGGCTGGAGGAAGGCCTCACTCACCAGGTATTGCCGCAGAGCACAGGGGAGAAGAGGTCTCCAGGCCAATGTCTGAACACAGTGTTGGTCCCTTTCTGGTGCGCATGTAATGCTTTTTCTATCCACGCTGCTGCCTCGCCACAGCCCGGTGCTCCTCTGCTCTGTAGACTTAGGAGCCTTTCCCTTCCTGCCTCACCAAGTCTGGAAAGCAGTCCATTTGCCTTAGCTCCTCCTTTCCCTCTAAAGGCATGTTCTCTGGAATGATAGGCAAGGGGAGCAAAGACCTTCAGGTTTCTACATTAATGAGGTGAGCTAGTGCTCCTTGGAGGCTGCTTGAAGATGGCCTGTCATTATGACTGCATTTTCTTTCATTTTAACACCAGAGAACTTTATAAAATTCTCCACGATGCTGAAATGTTCAGAGTTTAAACCTTTGAAACTTTGAGTGTTAGCAGGTAGGGGCAAATGAGTCCAAGATTTCACCCTTCTGAAATGGTAAAACCAGGTCATATAAGAGAAAGGGAAAACAGTTAATATTCTAAAGCTCTGAAAGAAGAAAAAAGTGGTCTTGGAGCAGATGGAAGGGAGGATGCTACATCTTGATTAAGGAAAACTCACATTTGTTTCCTGTATTTTCAAGTATTCCAAGTTACATACTTTCACAAGTATGAGAGGGGAAGGCTATGGAGTCAGAAGCCATGGTAGGAAAGCCTGAAAGTAATGTTGGGCAAAGGTTACTGAATATATTGGAAATATTTCTTTAAAAACCCTGAGGTTTTAAAAGTACTAAGTGCTGTAAAGAAATGGCCAGCCATATCAGAAATTGGACAAATGTACATAGCAGAAGAAAAAAAAACATATAGTTAAAAGGGAGGAAAATATAGCCAATGTACAGTGCTATATATTTGAATTTGTTATTAGCCTGAAATAAATTCAAATGAATTATATGCTCATTATAATATATGTGTAAGTAGATGAGGTTCATCTACAAGAAGCTCAGATCCTAAAATAACAACAGCCTAAACAATAAAGTTATCTCTTCCTCATAGAAAAAGTAGGTAGTTGAGGGCAGTCAGGATAGTTACAAGGAGCATTAAGCCCCTGTATTGTTCTTTGCATGAGACTTTTTTTTTAAAAGTTATAGCTTTTTATTTTTAAGATTTTATTTATTTATTTGACAGAAATCAAAGTAGGCAGAAAGGCAGGCAGAGAGAGAGAGTGGAAGGGAAGCAGGCTCCCCACTGAGCAGAGAGCCCAATGTGGGGCTCGATCCCAGGACCCTGGGATCATGACCTGAGCCGAAGGCAGAGGCTTTAACCCACTGAGCCACCCAGGCGCCCCAGCACAAGACTTTTAATTTATGGCCCAAAATGGCTGCTTAAGTGCTAGCCATTGCATCTGCATTCTGCCCAGCAGAAAGCTGGTAGGAATAAGAAAAAAAGTACAGAGTGTCAGTTTTCTTTTAGATTTCTTTTTTCCCACCAATATCATACTGGCTAGAAACTAGTTGTGTGGCCATACTCAACAGCAAGGAGGTTGGAAACCTAGTTTTGGATTTATAATTAAGGAAGGGGGGATAAGTGGATGCAAGGAGCAGATTCGTCCACAGCCCATTTCTGCTTATGGAGTTTCTCGAGCACGTACGTATCTGGCTGGTTTGTGTGGAGGGCTGGTCTAAGGTGATGGATGACTCCTTTGTTCTCTGTCCTCCCAATCAACCTGAAGTCATTTTTCTTTGTCAGCATGTGGACAAAGGCAAATTGTGGCTTTTCAGGGGGGTGTGCTGTAAGGGAAGTTAGCTGCTGATTCCTGGGAAGGAATTTTCATTCTTTGCATGTGCTTAAAAGAGGGAAAGAAACATTTGGTATGTTATCCTCACCTCTCAAAGGGTTCTCCTTTACCTACTTTGATTCAAGCTATTCTCCTGTAAGTACTAAAGAATTTTCTATGAAAATAAAATGAAAGCCGGCTCTCTGATCCCTAAACACATGGGGGATGACCCCCTTTCCTTACATAACATCACTGCCCTTCTCCTGCCCCCCTATAAACCAGGCCTGCCTGCAGCAAATGGTGGCAGAGACAACAGAACCACTGTCGCTAGATTTAGCACAAGGGGGTTATTACAGGGTATCAGCACCCTACAGAATTTCTGAAAGGCAGGGAACCCAGCCTGTACCGTGCACCTCCAGGAGCATCGCATCCAGAAACACCTGACCATGCAGGTTGTTCCAGCAGAATCCCCGCCAGTGGGGCTGCCTGGCTCATGACTGCCAGGCTCGTGCTCCAGAGAGATCCAAAGCCTCTGCCTCTGTGCTTGTCAGAGACGGGGTCTTTCTGTGTTTGCTGGCCACCGCCAGTGCTCACTTCTGCCTTCTCAGAACCCACTGCACTGCACCTGCCTGGCTGGCCCTCAGTCTGGGGAGCAGAATCCTCCTTCTAGGACCCCTGGGAATGGATTTCCTCCAGCAGGTCAGCATCTGTGGTGGAGCCAGCTGGTAGAAGGAGAGGGTCCTGGGTTAGCCAGTCTGCATGGCACCATCTCAGGTAGTGGTAATTGTAACTGTTCTTTGTATGTGACAAGGCAGGCTAGTGCACACTTTCTCCTTGTCCCTCTAAAACAAGTCTCAACTCATGATCATCTCCATCGCAAACACAGGGAAGCATCTGAACCCCAGAAAGGCAAATCTGAATACACTCAGTCGGTTGGAACTTGAATTTGAGCTTTCCCTGGTGAAGCTTTTTCTTCATACCGCATTTGCCTATCTTTATTTTTTTTTTTTTCCTAGAAAAATGTAAGCATTTTGGCTGGTGTTATGGGCTGAACTGCGTCTGCCCCTCCCAACATTCATTGGTTGAAGCCCTGATCCCCTAGCACTCCAGAATGGGACTGTATTGGGAGACAGGGTCTTTAAAGAAGTGGTTAAGGTCAAATGAGGTCATTAACATAGGTCTTAATCCAGGACAACTGGTTATTATAAGAAGAGGTCAGGACCCGGACTCGCACAAGGGTCGACCATGGGAGGACACAGGGAGAAGATGGGTCTGCAGACCCAGGAGGGGGGCTTCAGAGGAGCAAACTCTGCATGCACCTTGATCTCTGACTTCCAGCCTCCAGACTGTGAGCAAATCCATTTCTGCCTTTGAAGCCCCCTGCTGGTGGTACTTTGTTCCACAGCCCTCGCGGACCAGTACAACTCGGAGCCATTTTGCCTCTCCAATAGAAAAAAATAGTTTTTTCAATGATATTTCTGTCTTCTTGTTTGTTCTGTTCATGGCCTTAATGAATTTTGGGGAGAATTTGATCTCAGCAGCACCTCTGTGCAGCCAGAGGTTACCTAAAGGGCCCAGCCCCATAGTCTTTGTCTATAAGCAAGATGCATGGATGTCGGGGGCAGAGCAGTGGCCCCATGGAGGCAGAGCCCGTAGGAGCTGGAAGTAAGCCAGTGCTTTCAGCCGGCCCAATTAGGCTTTGCATTAACAACAGCCCGTTTTGCACAGTGGAGACTGTGGGTTTCAGAATGCCTCTCTTTTAGGACACCAGAGAATTTCTCTCTCTTGGAAAAGCTGGGAGAATCAAAAAGGTGCTAACTTGGTGTGTGGAAAGTTACAAGTGGGAAATACGTGTTTATCGGGTGTGCGAACACAGGAGACGCAGGCAGCCCTCGCTCCTGCTGCTGCTAATATCTGCCCTTGTTCATTAATCTCCACTGCTTAGCCAAGACCTGGAAAATTGCAATTCTCCGCACCAGCAGCCCCCATTCAATAAATCCCAAGCCAGCAGGCAGGAACGAGAAGCCGCTTGGAGCTCAGAGCTCTGGTGCCGGGTTGCTGGCATTCCATGCACAGGCCCAGCCATGGGGGAATGCAGTAACTCATGGCCGACTGGGTTTGTCCCCAGCTTTCTAAAGAAGGTGCAGGCTTTTCTTTTCTTTTTTAAATTGGCATTTCGTAAGATAGATACTGATGCCAGAATTTTTTGGAACTAGGCATACAAAATTATCTTTAGTATTTTTTTTGTGAGGGAGGACATGACCTCCTCTCTAACACCAGGTCCCTTGTTCCCTGGGTGCATTTTGATTCAATATGAGGCTTAAGGGATAAAAATTCCATTCTTTGCTGCTTTTCTTGCTGGTCTCTTTGCTTTCCCTGTCTCAAGGGCCTGGGCTTGTGTCCTTGTGCAGAAAGCCACACTGGCTATCCTTTCCCAGTAGGGGACCTGGGTGCCGGAGAGGGCGGAGACCCAGCTGAGAAGCTCCAGGAGCTCACGTTACTGTGTATCAATTAGTTTAAGTATATCAAGGGCAACACAATGGACAGATGTGGATTCTTTCCACGTTCATATTATACCCTGAAAGACAGTAGGGCATTCTAAGAACTTTAGTATTACAATACCCCATTTGCAAGGCATACTTAAGTTAAATGACTGTTATTTCTTAATGGTGTGCTAAAATTTAGGTCCTTTTATAGTAGGCTCTGTGCTGTGCCTCCTAATCAAGGCAAACTCCTACTCAGGACAATTATATCCCAATTTACTGCTTATGCACAAATTTCTGATCTACAGGATTAGGACTTGGGAAGTAATTTGTTTCTATAAAATACCTCTTAGAATATGGAGAGTTATAAGTATGTAAATGACCGTGTGTGCGTGTGTGTGCGCGCACAAGCCCCCATGTTCATGACTTACTACCAGTACCTCTAGGCAATGACTCTACACTGTCATAAACTCAGAAACAAATATATTTAATAGTTCCTTCGATCAAGCATGGGGGTTAATATGATGCTGAGTTTCAAACTTTTTATCAGATCCTGGGCTGTCACAGGACCCAGGAATAGCTCTTATGTTCTGGATGACTACGTGTCTGTTAATTTCTAAGGAGTTTATGCTAATTATTTGAAGTCTGCTACTTAGATTGTGGATGCACGGATGGAGAATAATTTTTCAAAACGTGTTGTTTCTTGGCAGTGCAGAGGCCCTGCCGTCCCTCCCTGGGCAGCTGGGTCTTCACCTCCCTTTGGGGACAAGCCTCCTCCCCTGACCCTGTCTCTTTCCTGGAACCCTTGACTGACCTCATAACATGCAGGCGGGCACTCAGCGCGCGCGTGCGCGCGCGCGCGCACACACACACACACACACATTGTTTTCGGAATTTATGAAATTCCATTATTTATTTGTGCATTTACCTTTCTATTTTCTGTTTCTCCCTGACAGAAAGGGTCTTTGGGTTTCTTCTTTTCTCTCTCTCAGCCCTTAGAACAGTGATGGACCGACATGAGGCCTTCTCCACCATTTGCTGCATGGTAAAATTTGGTGTAAATTCTCCTGGACTGCCTAGTAAATGAGCAGATTTTGCAAACTGTTTAATTGTATCATGTGTTTAACTTGGACCATTTAAAATTTTCTTTCCCCCTAAGAAATATTAGCTGGTCCACACGAAAGGCTGTCATGTTGGCCTCTAGGGATCTGAAAGTAATGCTACCCTGCTGATTAAAGCCAAGATTTGGAGCAAGGCTGGGCTTCCTGATCAGCCCTTGGCCAGCACTCACCAGGTGATCTTGGGAGAGGCACATCATGGTCTCTGTGCCTTTGAGAAATGGGGACAGTGGGCATTTCCTGCAGCTCTTGAGAATGCAACAGCCAGACAAGGGAAAGAATAAAAGCTCCTTTGAACCCTTTAGGGCCCAAAGTTAGGTGAAGTGTTATTCTAGGTTGAATTTTGTCCCCCAAATTCATATGCTAAAGCCCTGCACCTAGTCCCTTAGAATGAGGCCAAGTTTGGAGATAGGGACTTTGATGAGGTGATTAAGTTAAATCTAGGCTTTTATGGTATCTGACCAGTGTCCTTATAGGAAGGAGAAGAGATGCCAGACCATGTGAGGACACAGACGGAAGGTGGCTGTCGGCAAGCCAGGCAAAGTACAAGTATATACTCATATATACTTATATAAGTATGCCATGCTTGATCGAAGGAACTATTAAATATATTTGTTTCTGAGTTTATGACAATGTAGAGGTCTCTGGAAAAACGGAACCCGCTCACGTGTTAGTCGAGGACTTGAGCTTCAACTGAGAGAGAACGGATGTCTGTCATCCAAATTGTCCAGTCGGGGGCACTCTGTAATGGCAGCCGGGCAGGCGGCCACGGGTGCCCAGTAAGAACCTGTTGATGGGCTCTAGCTCTGATTGGAGGACCACTCTTCTAGCGCGGGCTCTGTGTTGATCAGAATACATGCACACAAATGGTATTTTGGCACGTCAAACCATTTTCCCCTACGAGGGATTTTCGCGGCCATATGGAAGACTTGCAGTATTCACCTGGGGTTGTCTTGGACTGGTAGTAGCTGCTTCCTTTTCTATTTATGATTCTTTATTTTACATTTGCTGTCAAATGATCTGTGGAAGAAAAACCACTTAACTCTATGAGGGAGAACCTATTTCATGCTCAGCGAAGGGTCGCTCTTATGACAATGACATCTTTAAGAATGGCTGTCTGTACATCTCTCTTAGGGCATCATAAAATCCACAACAGCAGAGCCACTTCCTGTCTCAGTTTCTGCAAGGAAAAGGCAGTATTTCAGGAAAATAGCATAAGGAATATCTACCGGACAGCACGGGGTTTCTTCCTAGGGACAGGGCAGGGCAGCACTGATCCCGAGACTCCCAAGCACTGAGGGACATCAGCGCTCATGGTGCTGGCCGGCGGCTGGTCTCTGGGCTATGGCTTGGTTGTCTGATGAAGTTTCTGCCGAGGGAGAGAAGTCTCGTTGTTTGGGACCGTTGTGCAGCTGGTTCTGCAAGAGAAGACTTGTGGACACGGACTGGAATGGAGGCAAATAGAAGGGCAGGTAGATAATGTGGGGGTAGTAATGGCCCAGACGGCCTCACACCATTGAGACCAAGCCTCACTTGGGGGAAATCTGAAAGGCTTGTGGGGGCTTCCCGCCCACCTGAACTCACAGGACGTTGCAGCTGTGGTGGTGCCCCTCACAGCCCAGAGCTACGTGGTCAGGAAGTCGGGTTCCCTCTTATTCTCGGGGAAGTCGGCAATCATTAGCTTTTTACAACCAGCTAATTGGTATGAATAACGTCTTGACCATTCTGCTGGTCAGCTTCAGAATGTCTTCACAGAGGGACGCCCAGAAATGATAAAATCCCTGTACTCCAGAGAGATGGGGTAATAGCAGCCATGCGGTAATGGGCAGGGGCACTACTGCTCGCTCAGGCTGGTGGAAAACCATCACCAGGAACCGGGTCCCTATGCCTTTTGCCTACCGGGATTCTGGACACAAATGTCAGGTGGAGAGCCCACCCTGCCCAGCTGTAAGCCCGCACGCATTTTTGTGAAGTGACAAGTAGAAGCATTTGGGGAATGGCTACAGGGTGTCTGGAGATGAGAACAGCACACATATTCCCTCCGCTCATTTACATCTACTGTGCCTTTTGCACAGGGTCTGGGCCCCCTTCAGTTACCGGTGCCTCCAAGCGCCGGTGACTGGGGACTGGCAGAGTTGATATTCACATGACCTGTGGGTTGTGGGCTGCACCTGTCTTTCTGTGTAGCCTCTGGGCCTTGTGCTGCTGAGCCAGGATGTGAAGTCACAAGCACAGCAAACACCACCTGCCGTCTAAGAGGCTGGGGAGGGTCTGACCCCTTGGCGCCATGGTCTCATTGCCTGTGATGGCTGTGTGGCTGGCCCTGCTGGGAAGCATCTCTTCCCTTCCCCTCCCCTCCCCTCCCCTCCCCTCCCCTTCCCTTCCTTTTCCCTCTGCATCAGGCCCCAAGCATTCAAGAGTCTGAGCAGGTGAAGGCCTTGGGGACTGGGGAGCCATGTGACTGCTCTAACTCCCTCCACACGCTTTGCAGCTCTGACCTATCCTGCTCAATACCACTGGGCTAGGAATTCACTTTATAGCATGGCCCTCATCTGCACAGAACACCAGGGCCTACGTGGAACTGACTTCTAAAAATGATTTTGCCTCTGTATTTTCCAGATAAGCAAACTGAGACCCAGAGAAGCTATGAACCTTCCTGAGAGTCCCACAGCCGTGAGACACATCCCTAAATCACTCTACTGGCTTCTGCCAGCTGCCTCCCTGGGATCAGGACTACCTGAGGGTTGGGAGGGAGTCAGTCTCATCCCAGAGAAGGCTGGAGGGCACTGCCTGTCTGATGCGAGGCTGCCTTTCCCTTGTTCCCTGGCCAGGTGCTGAGGGCAGGCATGGTTTTAGGCACAGAGGGTCTTAACAGCCCATCCAGAGCTCACCCTCTGTGGGGGTTTCTCAGGAGCTGTGTGTCTGAAGGTGCCCACCCCTGGATGGCTGTGAGTCCCTTCTCCGTACCCAGGCCCTGACCATTCCCGGTGGCACCCCTCCCTCCCCGTTAAACGACGCTTCCTTATGTCACTCCAGTGTAGCCATGCTCTGCATCTTGTTCATCAAGCTGCCCGAGGACTGTGCCCCTCAGCCGGTGCCACGGAGGCTTTGCCGGGGCACCTCCCGGCCTCCTGCTGCTGAGTCTGGGGCTCTCTGAGCCCTGCTTTCCTAGTATCAGGGCCACACCAAGCCATCGGTAGACGCTTGCTCAGTGGTAGTGAGCCCTGTGCCCCCAATCTAGTTGTCCCCCATTTCTCCACCACATTCTGGGTCCCCCTGCTCTGCTCTGGAAATCCTGGTGGAAGGAGTCACAGTGTCAGAACTTCCCCAGGGAATGCCTGACTCTGCCAAGTAAACAGAAAGTAACAATTCCTGAAATATTAGTGCTTTCTTTTCAAACATTGTGATATTTTTCCAGCAGAGGGAGGAATGCATAAATCACTTTCAGCTGGAGATATTAGTTTCAGAGATGATTGTGACAGTTATTTTTATGACCCATGCTCACAGTCTCATATATTTCTTAGATGTACATAATTTTCCATACCTTCTCATTTGTCAAAAATAATATTGTTGTTTTTGTCATGGTTATTAAGGGGACTCAGGTTGTTCAAAGCCTGCAGGTTGCAGCATTGTTTTAAATCTAAAAGGGAGGTTTTCTGGGCTCCCTTCAATGACAGCTGGTCTCCCCCATTGCAATCGGATGCAAGGGTCCCTCAGGGAGGAAGAGTATTTGGGGCTCTGAACTGTCATATGATGACTCCTAGTGCTGAAGGTGCTACTTACCTGCTGACATGGTTGGTGTCGAGGGTCCATCGCTGGGAGGGCCCCGTCCCAGGCTCATGCAGTAATGCTAAAGAAACGTGTTTAAGGTACTGACATGAGCTTCAGGGAACTCCTACCCTGCCCAGTGGCCCTATCCCTTACAGGTTCCCTGAAGTGCTGTTAAACTGTGGATGCACTGAGGCAGGGGCAGACAAACCCACTGTGTCCTCTGCATCATCTGGGCTTTCATGGGTTAGAAAAACATAGCCCCCAAATAGTCCCTGAACATTGGGACATTCTAAATGCACTACTCTTACGGGCACTGGTAGCCAATCCAATGTAGAGGAAAATGGGTCTATTGATTTAGGTCACAGATGTATCCGTCTGGCAGGGCTTGCGAAGCCACTGTCCTCTCCTCCCGGAGGAAGGTGTGGTTGGAGGGATCTAGCAGATCAGCTTTGTCTCTGGAAAGACGGACAGGAGTCTGCTTAGGGTCTGCAAAGGGGATGTCACATAGCTAGTTGCACCTGAAATAAGGTGCAGCTCATGTAATGTATATCCTTATCTTATCCTTCTCCTTATATCCTTGTCATCATTTGTCTGCGTCTATCTTCTGTTTATCTTTCTCTCTATCTACCTATCTTCTTTCTATCATCTATCCATCTATCTATCATCTATTATCTGTCACCTACCTCTTCTCTGTTATCTATTGATCTTCTATTATCTACCTGTTATCTGCCTATAGTCTATCTATTGTCTTTCTACTGTCTATATATTATCTATCAATCTATCTATTATCTGTCATCTACGCCTTCTCTATTATCTATTGATCATCTATTATCTATTATCTACCTGTTATCTGTCTATTGTCTGTCTATCTATCTATCTATTTTCTATCTACTATCTATATATTATCTATCCATCATCTATCTATCTAATCTATCTATCTATCATCTATCTCTCTATTACCTATCTTTCATCGATCTTCTATCTAGGAGAGAAAGAACAGAGCAAGCAGGAAAGAACAAGCCTGCCTCACTTGAAACGATCCCATGTCCTCCACCCTTTTTGTGAGGGGTGCTGCCTGAACATTATTATCCAAAATCACTGAGAAAGGAAGTGAGTGAATGATGAACTCAGGCTGCCTGGTGTCAAAGTCGGAGGTAGAGCCCTGTCCCTGCCTCAAGTGCCACAGACATTCCCATCCAGAGCTGGACGTGCCCAATACACTGCTGGGCTCCAGATGCAAGCCCAGGTGGCAGTGAGGTCTTGACCCAAGTGCTTTGGGGTCTGCCTTGAGCTAACTCTAGGGCCATGTTGGGTGCTTCATCTGTAGACAAAGTAGTTTGAGTCTCAACTCTGGCTGTATCTTGGAATCATCTGAGAGCCTTTCACGAAAACAGGGATTCCTGGTGTTCCCCCAGGGCTGCTGGTGCATGTGACTTGGTTTTGCTACCAGAAGCCCTGAGTCTGGAGAGGGGTCCTGGGCCTGTATTTTTTTTTTAGAAGATTTTATTTATTTATTTGAGAGAGAGAGAAAGAGAGAGAGAAAGCATAAGCAGGGTGGAGGGGTAGAAACAGAGGAAGAAGCAGACTCACTGCTGAGCAAGAAGCCCTATGCAGGACTGGATCCCAGGACCCTGAGATGACCAGAGCTAAAGGCAGTCCGCACCTGTTATGTTCTTAAAAAAGATAGTTTGGCAATTGTGATGATTAACTTTCTCCGGACTGAAGGAGTTGTGACAATGCTTCCTTTTTATAACTAGAGGATTTTATTTATTTATTTGTTTTTATGTCTGGCTAGAAGTTGATGCTGATGCCCAGTGAAAAGGGACACTCGGTCTGAGCTTTCACTTTGTTTTGGCTTCTATCTCATTTTCTATAATTATTACAGTGTGAGTTAGTTAAATCCTTCCAGTTTAGCAAGCATATTGCTAAGTCTCCCTCACTGGAACATAATGTAAGACCTGTGGAAGATCAACCAAATTGTGAAGTTCAGATGGGGTCATCCATTGGTGACAATGATAGAAACAGCAGCCTTCATTCAGTCAGCAGTTGCGTTGGCATCAGAAGTATATACAGGAACTCAGTGACTTTGACCCAAAGCTCTTGTGAATATCAGTTCCCCATTGGGTCAATATCTGTAGTTCTATTTAAATCTTCTCTATGAGGTTTTCAGGAAAAAGTCAAATCATAGCTAATATTTTTAACACCATGTGATATGTGGCCATGAGACATGGAAAATCACATACAGAAGGTATCTGAGGGGTTGGGACTGTGTTCTTGAGTTTCACAGTTTCTTGCAAGTGTAGAGTTGGGGCAGGCAGAGGACAGCCAAATCCTGGGCTCTGATGGGGGTCAGGAGAGACTCTACTCTGTAAACCAGGTCCTGTGCTGGGGATGGTGAGTGCATGCCGTGTGGTGACTGACGGCTTTCTGCCTTCCTGCTCTCAGCTCCGTGATGGCTTCACCTTTGTGTTTTCTCTTGTTACAGATGGGCAGAAGAAAGTTCAAGAAGAATTCGATATTGACATGGATGCGCCAGAGACAGAACGCGCAGCTGTGGCCATTCAGTCTCAGTTCAGAAAATTCCAGAAGAAAAAGGCTGGGTCCCAGTCTTAGTGGGAAAGCCCCTTCCTAGTATGCCAGAAGACACCGAATTCAACCATCATCTGTCAAGAAATTAAAAGAACAACACCCTAGAGAGAATCCATCTGCACACAATACACACATGCACACCTGTCCTGCAATGCATGTACAGAGACCCATGATATTTATTCCCTCATAGGAAGGTGTAGACAATTCAACTGTGGGTGGCTTAATCTCTGTTTATCTCTAGTACCATTCCTCCTGCAGCTAACTCTTGATGTTGTAATAAAATGGAGTTACGATGCGTGATTCAAGTGTCTGCTTTGACTCTCCCTTTAGAGTAACCCAGGAAGTGACTAGCGTTAGAGATGGCTGCAAAGCAGATGTCTTAAGAGGTAGGGCTGAAACACTGCTTCTGTGAGAAGCTTCCTCCTGGGAACAAGATATCTACTCTTTGCCATACCTGTCTCACTTGAAGAGTATTAACTGTCAACTGGCAATGCATTTTCCTCTTATGATGGGAGTAGAGCTCTGTATCCTGGGTGCCAAAAAGCCAGTCTCCCAGTGGAATTATGACTCACCCAGGAGAACAAGAAAGGGGAGGGCATGTGTCCCTCAGATATGCTCAGCAGGCACATCTCACAAATCCAAGGGGACACCCCCACTGCTGAGGCCGTTCTCTCTGCACCTGTATGGCTCCAGAGGGAAGGTGGTTCTCGAGTCCTTCCCCATCCCAACCTCCCTGAGCTCCTTACATTGTGATTTGCTACTTGCTGGAGTCTTTTGCCACAACCTGCAATTTGAGAAGCTGTCTGGCTTCTTTCCCATTAAGAGAACATCCTCCCCTGAGAACCTTGCAGGTAAATTGTTTCACACACCCAAAGGGGCTCCACAGGCTAGGAGGAGGGATTGTCACATGGAAAGGATGCCCTCACAGAGTAAAGAGCAGGGGGCCTAGGTCCTTGCCTTGGGGCCCCAGGTGGTAGAGCCCCAAACCACTGAATCTTGTGTTTGAGCTTCGCCATGTGAGAAGATGATATGGAAGTTGCATCTTTGTCTTCAGCATCCTGAGGGGGTCTGTGAGAGCACAGTGTTCTACTGAGGGGCACATGATCTCTTTCCTTCACAGCTCCTTAACCAGGGGTCAAGGTGGAAACATGAAGAAAGTGGAAAGAGGAGAGAGAGGGCTCTGTGTGTGTGTGTGTGGCTGTTCACACCTGTGCCTGGGAGTGCAGATGTAAAGTGTGGTGGAAGGGGGCCAGGGGCCGCCTGGGGTGGAGCCCGTGCTGATGCCTCCAGCAGGTCCCGTTTGGGGCCACAAGGGTCTGGACCGAAAAAATGCATCTGTGGGAAGATTAACGGTTTCAAAAACTCCATCTGAAAATGTGTCTTATGTGTTTTCTGGAGAGATCCCTCCTACCGAACCATTATCTGAGGCTGTTAGAGACAGGGGGTGGGCTCTGGGTTTCCCTGATGGTTTTCTAATTAGAGAAGTACTCAATAGTATTGCTTCGGTACCAGCAAACAGCCAGGGACTCCTGGAGCTCCTGGAAGCTATGGACCCACTGCAAACAGGACAGCAGGTCAAAGGGACACTCCAGAGCAAGCCTCCTGAGACTGCAGGGCAAATGCCATGGAAGTTATATGGGCTGCTCAGTAGTCTTTATGGAGGTAAAGAGAGTAGGGAACATAATTCAGATGAGTTCCCTCTATGTCCCACCCATCTGGTGCCCTCATTGTCCCTTCATTATCTGAATATTATCACATAAAGGGAGTGGGCTCCTTCCGGAGTGTGTCTGGACCTGATGGCTGGGGTGGGTTTCGTCCTGCTATGACTCAACCTGGAAGCAAATCTGGTTTTACACTGATTTGCTCCCCCTAGAGGGACTCTCCTTGCAAAGCTGGAGAATCTAACCAAGGTTCTTCTCCAATGTTCCAAAGGGATGGGAAACACTCTTCAGTAATAGTGGCCCATTGATACAGAAGGAGAGGGGGCCATTATGTCATGTTTGGAGAGGCCCTCAACAGCCCCAATATACCTCCCTGTTCCCAATCATGGGACAAGGGCATGTCTGAACTTCGAGCCATGGGAATGAAGTTTTTGTTTCTCAGGTAGATTCATAAGAGTGTCAAACTCTAGCTAAGAGCAGAGGGAAGACTTTGAATCACCCCGCTCTGCGTGGGAGTTGGTATGTTGAGTTTCTGGACTCATGGAGGCAGAGGAAGGAGAACGGGCTTATGGTACCAGGCTTGGAGGTCCTTTCTCTTTCTTTGGGCTGCAGTGTTCAACCCCAAGGAGGGAACGTCCCCAGAGTGTGCCCAAGGAGGGATGCGTAGAGTGTCAGCAAGCTGGAGCATCATTAACTCAGTTTCATTTCACACATATTTATTGAACTCCGACCATGTGTATGTACCGGTGTTATGGCCAACCTTGTCAAGATGCTGGCTGGCTGGAGGTGAAGAGGCCCAAATAAACAGATGATAAAATGGAGAGATTTATGCTGGAGGCAGCTCATCCAGGCTTGGAGAATCACTCAAGTTTCCCTGAGAAACTGCCACCCCAGCAAGGATGGGAAAGATGATGGGAGTCACTAGGTAAATAGGGTGGGTGGTTGCAGTTTATTGGTGGAGAAGGCTCTGGGCAAGGTCCAGGAGAAGGAGATGCTCAGCTTTGCCGAGGCGCCCTGTATTACCACATCTCAGCCTGGGGCATGTGGTTCTGTCACCCACACTTGGGCAGGCCAGAGGCAGGACTCAAAGTTTGAGACTTGGAACTGGGTTGGTCTTTGACTTTGGGTCGGCCAGGTGGCTGCAGAGAAGTTACCTACAGGAGCAGCAGCTTTCCTTTTCATCAAGGTCATGATCAAGTGAACTTAGGTGGATGGGAAAATATTAGGAATTTAAAATGAGATAAAGTACCTGAGTGTCTGGCTGAGTATAGATGTCCGGTACATGAAAGGCAATAATGGCAGACCCATGTGGCAGAGTCCATCACTGGATCCAGCGGCAGCAAGCTTTTTCCTGAATCAACCCAATGCAGAGTTTCCACGGGATTCAGCTTCTCTTGTTGACAGCCAGTTGGGCCAGTGGTGACACCTGACCGAGGAGGTGGGCTCAGCCAATCAGAATCCCTCTCTCATGAGTTTGGACTAATGGTCATGGTTAATGAGCTAGTTAACAGGAAAGAGATGTTGAGTTGGGGTCAAAACTGTTATTGTGACAGATTAATCTGAAAAAAGTTTCACAAAAACGGCAAACCCCTCCTTTTTTTCCAGAAAGTGACAAAAGCCAATTTGGAGAGAGATGTAAGAGAGTGTCAAGAGTATTGAGGGCCCAGAAGAGACAAAGGGTAGCTTAGGCTGAGTTAGTCATTTTGTTGCAATGAGCAGAAACCCCATTCACGTGAGCTAAAAACAGAATTATTCAGGACTCACAGACATCTAAAAATAGAATATCCAAGACATCCGAGTAAAAGAATAGAACACCATGGTCAGGCAGAATTACATTAAATTTATAAATACAACTGGAGTGTGGTGGGGGAAGAATTGACATGTTTATATTATTAACTTTATAGCATTTTACGACTTTCAGTGAAGTTTAATAGTTTTCTTCACAAAGGTCTTTCTATTCTATTTCTAGGTATTTCATGGTTTTTGTTGTCCTTCTAAATAGAATCTTTGGTGGTGGGTATTAAGGAGGGCACGTATTGCATGGAGCACTGGGCGTGGTGCATAAACAATGCATCCTGGAACACTGAAAAAATGACTAAAGTTAAATAGAAAATCTTTGCCAAGCTTTTCTATTTGTTTTGCTATTACTCAGGAAAACTACCAATCTGCATATTTAAGTCTATAACTACTCATCTTACTGAACTGCATATATCTGATGGTTTTTCAGTGGATTCTTTGGAATTTCCCAGTAGACAGTCCTATCATCTGCAAAGAACAATAATTTGTCTCTTTTCCCTCACATTTTTAGCTCCTTTATTTTCCTAGTATTCCTTATACTTCACCTTGCACTTTGAGGGAGACTTGGGGGTTGTGGCAGCCTTCGGTGACGGTGACAGACCACCTCTTGAGGTATTGTTCTCACAGCTCATCTATTTTGGGTTGACAGATTTTAACATCAGAGGGTCATGTATTTTCGTGTGCTGTAGTCTTCTTGTCATACCTTGGAAGGAAATAAATTTTATATATCCTGAAGACTAGTTTGGACAAATTAGTAGAATTATAAGGGAGGAGTAGGGAGGAGAGTTTTGGCTTGGTGCTTAAGGTGAGGATTCACATGTATGGCATGTTTAGGAGATTTCACTCGATTCCAATTCAAGGCATGGATCATTGAGGTGGGGTCCCCTGGTTAGTCATAGATCATTGAGGGGGGGTCCCCCTGGTTAGTCTGAGACATTCACAGTCTTAGTCAGCTTAGGTTTTTGTAACAAAATACCACAGACTGGGTGGCAACAGACGTTTATTTCTCATCTTCTGGAGGCGGGAGGTCCAAGATCAAGGTGTTGGCTAATTTGGTTCCTGGTGAAAGCCCTCCTCCTGGTTTGGTTGGTGGCCTCCTTTTTGCTGACTCTTCACATGGTAAAGAGAAAGAGAGCTCTGGTGTCTCTTCTTCTTATAAGGGCACCAATCCCACCATGGGCTTCCACCCTCATGGCCTCACCTAAACCCAATTGCCTCCCAAAGGCCCCACCTCCTAATACCATCATATTGGCAGTTAAGACTTTACCATATGAATTCTGGGGGAGAGAGACATTTAGTCCATGACACCTGCCTTTGCCGGTGCAGGGATGGCCAGTTCTTCTAGATGCCATTGACTGTAATGTGATCAGACTAACACATTGGACTTTATTCATGGCCTGGCTGATTTACTGCAGGGCTGCAATTTGTGGCCACTGCCTGACACTGTGTTGGCTCTATTCCCCTGATGACTGTGACAGTGGGCTCCGTTCGGTGCCACATTGCCCTTTTGGTAGTAGTTTGTTATTTGTTAACGGATGCTTAATTGAACAAGAATTAAGGGTGAGTGAGATGCTACTATGCTTTCTGTGACCTCCCCAGGAGACAGAGGTCCATAGGGCAGGGATAATGATGGGTTTGGCAGGGCCCTGAATAAAATAACCAAACAACCAGAAGATTGTCAAAAGTAGAAGGCACTAACCTTATCTTCTCTCTCTTGCTCCTTGCCCTGTAAAGCTGATCTGAATATGGAGATTTTAACCATTCCCCCACCAGCCACCTCCTCCCACCTCCACTGCCCAGATTATTTCTGTGTACCTCTGCTGCTATAGGGTCTCTGCCACCTGAGTGTTTTAAAAGATGCCATCACATGAGTCATGATTGCTCACAAAGGTTCGAGAAGTGCCTTTCTGTTAGAGGTTCTTGAGTTTGGTTGGGGGTCTTTTTCCAACCGCAACAACTCAAGAACAACTTCCTAGCCCACCTGTGAAATGAATATCAGAGCTTCCATTAGATGATTGTTTTGTCCAAAGCCAGGCTGAGTCCTTGACTAGTGAGATGGAATCCTGCATAGAAACACCCAGACACAGGTGAGACCATGGAGTGTTCCATGAGAACATGTTCAATGAGGGGCCCAAGCTTCTCTCCTGGGTTTCCCAAATGTGACTGCACTGTTTCCCTCTGGTGCAGCCATGGCCATCTGTGTCCCAGGCATTTAACCAATCACAGTGGTTAAAGCAATCACAGGGCATGCATCCTGTCTGAGAAAGAAGGCTTTGGCTGACTTGTTAAGTGTTGACTTGTGGTTAGAGCTAATGGTGGGGAGAGAATCAATGCCTTTCCACACCTGGATCACTTCAGCAGTCACTTCTCTGATTTCTCTACTCTGTACCCATTTTCCTCTTTCCAGTGCATTCCTTTGTGTCAGCCAATCATTTAAGAATGTAAATTGAATTATGTCATCTTTACCGTGCCTTCCCACTTCCAAACTTAAAATCCTTTGAGGGTTTCACTTTGTCTCAGGATAAAGCCAATTTCTTTGACACGGCCTTTGGCAACCTACATGGTGCCCTTTCTCTTCACTTTCTGGGAGTATCTCTTCCTCAAGCACACTTTTCCCCTGACCATAGTTCCTTTGAGCCTGTTCCTCTGTCATTGCATCCTTTAGTTCTGGGCTGTCATGCTACTTTCTGGAGCAGTTGAGATAAAACTACCTACGAGGAAAGATAAATCCCCAAATCCTGGATCCTGGGACCTGCAGAAGTTTATTTCTCACCGCAGAGCCTGATGCAAGTGTTCTGAGTCATGTCCAATCTCCATGTGGAAGATGGCTTCAAAGGTTTGTTATTGACAAGCCCTACAGGTGATCAGTTCCAATGGCCAGAATGCAGGCACATGCACTTTTCCTTCTTTCCTTTCCTTTCCTATCCTTTCTTTTCCATTTTTTTTTTCTTTTAGAGAGTATGCATGAAAAGGGAAAGGGCAGAGGGAGAGAGAAACTCTTAAGTATGTTTCATGACCATTGCAGATATTGATTCAGAGCTTGATCTAAGGACCTGAGATCATGACCAGAGCCAAAATGAAGAGTTGGTTGCTTAGCTGACTAAACCACCCAGGTGCCCCAAGGCCACACCCATTTTTAAGGGAAGCTATGAGCTCAGGAGGTAGAGGAAACAGGTTTTGGTGGACACACAGCAGTTTTCTGACACAAGAACTTCTGTCCTATCCCCACCTCACACTTGAGGTCCTGTTCTTGATCACACTTACTACAGCTTTAATCTCACGTGTGTTTATGTGATTCTCTGATTAAGGCTGGCCTCCTCTGCTCAGCTCTATTAGGTCAGGAATAATCATTTTATGAGCAGTTAAGTTGTTCAGCAAATACTTACCTTGAGAATTAGTGAATACATAGGTGTCCAAGTTTGTTGCATGTGCTTTACAGAAAATGTCTCTCCCAGCATATTTGAGCACAGAGGGACATAGAGAAATCCTGTGCTTTCATTTAGTAAACAGTCTGGAAAGACTATGATTTGGTCAGAGTTCAAAGTCAGCCTATAGTCTTTGGCTTTTCATTTTCTTTCTAAGGAGGGTCTTAGAAAGCCAGCCCTGTTGTAGATTTTCTTGTCACCCCAGTTTATGATGGGTAGGTATCCAGTGGAATCCAGTGCAGATGAACACTGATGCATGGGTACATTTCTAGTCCACCTCTCTTATGGAAAGGAAAAAAAAATCAAACAAATCCCCAAGCTTGTGGTGGCCTCAAGGACAACAGTGTTCTGAGTACTGCAAGTCCAGGATTATACTTACATATTTTTTTCATGTCATTCCTTCCATATAGGACATAGCCTCAGCTTTCCACTCACCCATCCTGGGAAAGAAGACCTCCTTGGACTAGGGTCAGTGTAGCCAGGATTTGACCTCAACTCAGTTACTATTATTAGTGTTATGCTGTAAGAACTGTAATTCTCTCCTGCCTCAGTCTATACCTCTATAAAGTGGGTATAATAAGCCCCCAGGATGGTAGGAGAGGAATGGGGTCTTTTCCATGTGTCATTCTGAAGCAAGATGCTGAGCACCTAATGTGTATTAATTCATGTGATTGTAGCAATCTTAGAAAATAGGTAATTTATCCCCAATTTTTAGATGAAGATACTAAATCTGAGAGAGGATAAGCGGTGCTCAAGGTTGTGCAGGTAGTGAGGGATGAGATGGAATTTCTTATCTGGGTCTGACTTGAAAATGTGGCTTTTAAAACCTAACTCACCCAGTATAAGTTACTGAATACGAATGTACCTTACAACCAGTGAAATTTCTTACCCACATAGGGCATCATTCAAGTTCTACAGCCCTCAGAGACCCCTGTGGTGCTTCCCTCATCCATTCAGGTCTTCAGGGGGTCCTCTTGACTTTGAATTCTGACAGTGGTGGTGGAAGATAGAACAATGGCCCTCAAAGGTGCCCATGGTCCAGTACCCAGCACCTGTGGCTACATTACCTTACATGGCAAAACAGACTCTGCTGTGATGTGATTAGATCACAGATCTTGAGATAGGGAGGTTATGCTGGGTGTTTGGTGGCTCAGTGTCATCATGGAGTTCTCATAAAAGGAAGACAAGAAGGTTGTGTCAGAAAAGATAAGGCTACTGAGCTAGATTGGGGAGACAGCCTTGGAAGGTGGAAGAGAGCCGGGGAGGCAACCAGTGTGGGTGGCCTCTAGAAACTAGAAAAGGTGAGGAAGAAGATCCTTCCTGGGGCCTCCAGAAAGAACTAAGCCCAGCCAAATTCTTGATTTTACTCCATAAAACTCATTTTGGACTTTGGACTTGCGCAACTGTTACTGCAAATTTGTGTTGTTTAAGCTACTAGATTTTGGGAATTTGTTGCAGTATGATAGGAAACGAATACAGTGGTATTTTCTTATACCTTAACACTCTGTGTGGTCTTGTAAATTTAGCTGTTACCCATGCGTTCAGTATTATCAGCCTATCTGTGAAGATAGCGTGGGGGAGACCAGTTTATCCCTCTCCATAAGGATGTTGTAGACACAAAAGAGGGATTGTGAAAAAGTCTCTTGGGTCCAAAACCATAGCCCACTGGTAAGGCCATTGAGAAGGCCAGCAAACCAGTGTGTCACCAAGCCCTATCTCTGGTAATAGAAGCTTCACACACAGCTTCATCACCCTGCAGTCTCTGTGGGGCTCTCAGACAGGGAGGTGTTGATGGTTGAAGGGATCCAGTAGTACTATGGGGTCCATAGCTGCTGGGACCAGACCACTGTGGCTGAACTCAACACATGGCAGTGCCCTGCCTTGGAGGTGGGCCAACACAGGCTGTCACTGCTTGTTCTTTCAGGGCTCAGGTATAGCTCAGGCTTTTTTGTGTATTTTGTTTGCAACAAGCCAGCAGGCTCTGCAGCACCAGGGCCCTGAGCCAAGCTGATGAACACAGTGGCCACAGGAGTGGTTTTGCCACTGCAGTGCTGTGTGCAGAGAGGGAGCAATGCAGGCTCTGCACCACTTATAATATTCCTCCTGTGTTCCCATCCTCCCACAGAAGTGGAGCTCTGAGCAAAGAAAGATGCACATCTCCACTATCCTCCCAGTGTAGATTAACAGTGAGGTGAGACAACTTTATTAATTTGATAACCTCCCAGGTGGGCATTCAATGGTGTGGGACCTCCATGGAGCTGTTCACAGAGTGGCTGGCTTGGTTTTTATGACTGTCTGGGTCTAAATGAACAAAGGCATTCTCCCGTTCCCCGGGGGAATTGCCAGGATCTCCATCAACCTCTTACTTACTCACTATAGCCCCTTATTTGCTTCATGCTCATAAATCAAAGAGCATTCAGTGCTGCAAACCACTGTAGAGGTCTCATATACCCTGAATTTTATAAACAAATAAAGCAAAGCTTGGAGTAATGGAGTGGTTTATCTGGGGCCTCAAGGCCAGACCCTGGCCCAGAGTCCTTCAGGGAGAGTGTGTCCTTGCAAGTTTAGACCACAGAGAGCAGATGCAGCCCATCCCAACTTCCCATCAGACACATGAAGCTGTACCTGACTACATCCTGACCCCTATAGACCCCTTGCTGGCCAGGCTATACAACCTTCTGCTAACATTCCCTAGAAGTGGAAGTAGAAGGAAGATCAGAAGCAAACAAATAGTGGGCTACCCCATAGCTATTTTAGTACAAATCTTGGGAGAGTGGAGAGGAGGAGGTGTGGCAGTCAGGATAAGCCCAGCTGCTTTCACCAAATACCCCAAATAATAGTGGTTCCAATAAGAGGGCTGTCTCATGTGGGGCAGTCTGTATCAAGCATTCCAGGGCTGTGTTGTACCTCCTGGTATCAGGAACAGTGTTTCTACCCACTTGTTTCACCATCCTTAGGTCCTTCCTTTCCCTTCTAATCATTGTGGGTCCACATTCCAGTATTAGGAAGGGTACATGGGGATGGAAACCTGGGAGGGAGGATACAGAGGGATAGCACACGGGTCATCTTGTGGCTTAAACTATGGAGATGGCATATGTATGGCCCAAGTTTTCCAGAAAGTTGTCATCAGTCCATTCTTCTCAGCAAGCGTGGTCTGGGGATATGTGACTGATGTGGTGTAGCATATGTTCTTATCACCTGCCCAGAACTCTCCAGTTAATGTGACAGTCTCCTCTTTTGAGCCTCTGTGACTCCCCTGAGGCTTCTTCTGGCTGGCATGCAGGGCAACAAGGGAGTGACAGGGTGTTCCTGCCACTCCGTGCAGTCCCCAGCTGATGCCTGATAGGGGTTGGAGGACAACTATACCAGTTTCCTCGCTCCTTGGGTGAGCTCATTCCAAGGCTGTTCTCTAAGCACAGAGCAACCTTGGTTGGCTTTGCTCCTTCCCGTGTCATGTCCTCACCTCCCTCCCCATGCTCCCTCAGATAACCTCCCAAATAAACCACTTACGTTTCAATCCTTACCTCAAAGTTTATTGGGGGAAACCAACTCTAGACATATGGTGAGGAAGACGTGTGGGCATTTTTAGCTAAAACTCCAGGTTCTAAGGATTCTGGACCATATGTTTTGTTTATATCCTATTTTTCACAACCTCTTTTTATTAAGAAATCAGCCTCTTAAGATGAAAACAGGCAAGAATTGGTTTAGTTTTTATCTATCAAGAGTAATTTCGTTACTTTACTTGAAGAAAAAGCTTGCCTTCAGGGAGAAGGTATGTGGAGTGGGATAGTGTAACCAATCTGCTTTGTTTTTGGCTCTGGATGAGTCCTGTGGGAATGAAGGAAATGAAGGAAACATGGCCTCTCTGTCCCTCCGAAGGCTGCCTCCAGTGGGAGATTGAAGATGTAAGAATATAAGGAAGCAAGTAAGGCTAGCATGCAAATGTGTCACATGGAGCTCATTAGTATGAGAGAGAGTGTGCTCATGCAATGGCGGGCTCTCCATGGCCAGGGTGAGGGGCAGAAGCTTCTTGGACTGGAAAGATGGAAAGTGGAGAGAGAAGAGCCCAACACTAGGGTCACAAGGTCTGTGACAAGACCACATGTTCTTGCATCAACTTCAACTATTTGATCACAGGAACTTCAGTCACAAAAAACTCCCTCTGGTTCCTTGGGCATTGCATATTAACTTACTCTCGACTTTTCCAGCTTAGCTGAACATGCATTTCATGTCACCGCAGGGACACTGCTATCTTCATTGATTTGTTATGACGTGGTGCTCAGGTCCCTGGGATATGCTAACATCTTGGGTCTGCTTCAGCATCTCAGGTTAAAATAAGGATGATATTCTCTACACAGGCACCTCCATACTTTCTCCTGGTGGTGTTACTCTCTGCCCACTCTCTCTGTTCCTCGCAGAGGTTCACTCACCTATTCTTTGTTGAAGCGCTCTTGGGCCCTTATCCTCCAGACCATTTTCAAGAAGGTTCTTGCTCCCCAAGAACAATTCCTTGTGTGTGGTCCAGTCTTCGTTTCCTCAAGACCCTTTGCCTGAGGGGTGATGCTTACCAGGAGGCTCCTTGATGCCTCATGACAACATATCCCTGATGCACACAAACACTCAATGTTCCTGGTTGCAGAGAAGCTTGAGCTAGTAGCCTGCACAGAGCTGAGCCTTTCTCCTGGCACCTCTGTTATTCTAGAACTATGAAAAGCTACTCCAGTTAAAATCAGTTTAGTTTGGAATGAGACCGATTGCACTGTGGCCCCTCAAGATCTTCTGAGACCTCTCTACTTTTTCTATAGTTTCTAAGCCTCAGACACTGACCTTCCAGTTTTCTTAAAGGGCAAACTAACAAACTGAATTGTCTGCCAGAAAAATTATATCATCTTTATCTTGCTTTAAACTAGATGCCTGACCTGGATTGAACCAGTCCCGGGTATGCCTCTTGGCTTCCTCTGGGACCGCACTGATTCTTAATGTGAGGTCTCCCTAGGAAATCGTGTCAATGTTCCTCTGTGGGGTTTGTGGACTTTAAAAGCTGGCTTTGTATTAAGTGGTCTGACTTGGTGTCTGAGCTGAGAGTGACTCAAGTAGGTTTTAGGGATAAGGTGGGACTAGCAGGGGGTTGTGTGTTTCTGTTGTGTGAGTCATTCTATCCTGGGCCCAGATTCACTTGAAAGATCCAGAACTCGATATGCCATCATGGATGAGGAGGTAGACTGCCTTCCTCCTCTTCTTCCCACCTTTTTGGCATTCAGGTCACTCTTCCTTTCTATCTCTCTCGAGTCCCACTTTAGATCCCTTAATAATAGTAGCTATTACTCAGGATAATTAATGCTTAATAATTAAAACCACATCTCAATGGTTTGATGCACAAGAAGTGAGTATCTCATTCCTATGAGGTCTCATGAGCACTGTGTAGCTCTCCTGAGCAGCTCTTCACCCAGGGGGCCACTCACAGACTCAGTCTCCATCTCTTGGTGACTCTGCTCTCTTGGATCATTTGCTTCTGAGAGAAAGAGCCTGAGGGATTATATGGTGTATTGATTTTTTAAGGCTTCCATAGAAAATTGCTGCAAACTAGGGTTTGATGACAACAGATGTTTATCATTTCACGGTTCTGGAGGCCAGAGCCCAAAGTCAAGCTATTGAGAGGGTTGGTTCCTTCAGGGGACACTGAGGGAGAATCTGTTTCATGCCTCTCTCCTAGTGTCTTGTGCTTCCTTGATTTTCCTTGTCTTGTAGACACACAGCTTCAGTCTCTGCCTTCACTTGGACCTCTTCTATATGTATCTCTCCCTCTCTCTCTTTGTTTCCTTTTAAAAAAGACACCTGTCATTTGATTTAGGGCCTCCTCTAAACCCAAGATTAGCTCATCTTATGGTCCTTGACTTAATTACATCCATAACTCCCTCCTCACCTTTTTCCCAAATAAGTTCACCTTCACAGGTTCTAGGGCTAGGACTTGGATATATCTTTTGGAGGACCACTACTCAACCTAGCATACGCAGTTTGTTTTATTGTCAGTCCTAGAGGGGTACACAAATCTACCTACATTCCACTGGCCAGAGCTAATCACGCAGCACAGCCATAGTTGTGGGGGAGGCTGGGAAAATAGTCTTCTAGTGTATCCAGAGAGAAGAAATGGAGGAGGGAGGCACCTGACCAGTTTCTGGCACCAGCAAACACTCAGGGGGTATTTACTCTGTGTCAGATGTCCTGCTAAGGACTTTGTAATGATAATTTCATTTTAATCATTTTTTATCCTCACAAGAAACTTTTACAGTAGATAGGTAGATACTCTCAGTTATCCAATTTCCAGATCAGTAAACAGAGGCAGAGAGCCCTTTGAATGATTTCCCAAGGTTATTTGTGGATGGTGGAAGCACTATTTTTGTCTAAGCAGACTGTTTTCAAAGCCTGTCCCTTTGGCCCCTGCATGACATGGCTCCTAACTGCACTGACCCCTGGCTATTTGTCCCTGTGAAACACAGTTGTTACCCTTCCTTGCATGTCCTCAAGCCTGTACTCTGATCTTCTTTTACTCATTGCTGGGGACCGACCTAGCTGGAGCCAAGTGCTTTTTGGGTGTTGCCTTTCCTAGGAAATGCTCATCTCTTCTCCCTGGGAGGTCTCTCAGCCTTCTTTCCCTCACAGTGACTTGTTCAAGGACATTTCAATGGACACCAATATAGCAGCCAAAGTAGTTACCTGCCAGCCCAGTAACAGGATGGAACCTACTGGCAGGAAGGACAATGCAGATGTCCCAGATTGACTGAGGTAAATGCTGACAAGTTCATCTGCCAGAGAAGAGGAACTGGCAAGTAGAGCCTCAAGAGAGGCTTGCAAGCACAATTATTGACTTTTGAGCTAGAGGATACTGTCCATTTATATCTGTTTTGGCCGCCTGCAGGACAGCATTTCGGTAGCTCTCACATAACCTACATGAAGCTGCAGAACATCAATTGGCTGCTTGTTTGAAGTGGATCCAAGCTACCTTGTCGGAATAGAGAACACAGCATATTTGTGAGCAGGAAGGCCTTGGATTCACGGCGTGTGGGGAGACAGACCTTCCTTCTCCCTGCTGCCCCTTCTGTCCTGGAAAATTTTCTGCTGGCTCGCAGAAGTCCAAAGAAGAAAAGATGCTAGTGTAATTTTGGAATTCATTACTGAATATTGATCCAGATCTGGCTTGTACACATAACAGAAAACAATATTTCTGTGAAGAAATAAAATCTAGGAGAGGAGTGAGGTTGGAGGAAGGGTAATAAGGAAGAAAGGAATCAGAGAAAGAGAGAGAGGCAGAAAGAGAAGAAAAAAGATACACATAAGCAGGAAGAAGATTTCCCTTTAGCTTGGTTTTGAGGTGAGAGAAAATGTTTCTTACCGTGTCCTTGGCAAGTGCATAGTCAGGGTACATCCATGCCCACTAAAAGTTCTGTGAGTTCTCTGTCAGTGTCTGCAGATGCACTAGGCTTCATTACAGAAGCTGGAGACCTGAGACCAATCCATGGATGTGGGGTATACCTGAAGTCATGAGCTGACGGCAGTTCACCTTGTACCTGCTATGTAAGAGGCATTGTACCAACTCCTTGGGACGCAGAGTGAATGATGTGATTAGTTCTCACAGTTTGCAGTGGTTAGGCACACTGCTAAGGCATGACCATCTGTCTTCAAGGAGCTTGCTTTTTAATGGAGGTGATAGACATACTTACAAAAAAGATAAAATGTCAAATTCTTTGGCAGATAGATGAAGAATGGAAAGGAGTGAGATCAATTTCAACAAGAGAAAACTTCCTGGAGAAGTGTGTCTTGAAAAAAGCATAGAGCTTAGACATGTGGGGATAGAAAAAGGGACATTCTTGGAGGGCCAGACATAGAGGCAAGAAAATACTTGTTTGGGAGAATAATAGCTATCACAATTTGGGGAAAGTGCAGGGAGATTTGGATGGTGGGGTGGAACCAAAGCCTGGAGAGGTAGTTTAAGGCAAGGCCAGATTACAGATGGCCCCTGTGGCAGAGATGGCTTGTAGTCCACCAGCCAGTCTTCTCCTTATTTTGGAGACCCAGCCATTTTACACGTCCCAGCCTTCCTCACCCTTATATGTGACTATGTGACATGTGAATCCCAACCAAGGGAACAGGGGCAGAAGCATCTGCAAGAAAAGAAGAGTGGACACCATGGGTGGGTAAAGGGTAAGTCTGTGCAACTGCACCCCCACTTCTTACCATGCCAGTTGTCACCACCACCACCACTATCAACACTACCACCACTGTTACAATCACTACCATCAGTATCACCACCATCAACACCAACACCAATGCCACCTCTACTATCACCATTACTACCATCAATACTATCAATACTACCACCACCACCACCATTACTATTACCACCACTATCACTACCACCACCATCAACACAACCACCACCGTTACATTACCACCATCAATACCAGCACCATCAATACCACCACCAATACCACCTCTACTATCACCATTAGCACCATCAACACCATCACTACCACAACCACTACCACCATCACCACCACCATCACCATCATCACTACCATTACCATCATCACAACCATCACTGTTAATGTCATAACCACCACCACCACCAATCACCACTACCATCTCCACCACTATCACCACCATCACCATCACTATCACCACCACCACCACTATGGCAGATCCACCATTACATCACTATCATCATGATGCCTCTACTACTGCCATTACCACTGACAGGATTATCAAGTGCACATGCTATACCAGGTGTTGTTCTGAGTATTCTCACATCTTATCTATCTCATTTAACCTTGACATTGACCCTGTGAGGTGGGCATTATGATGAGTCCATTTTGAAGATATCTTTAAAACCACTAGTTGTGTTCTAGATTTCAGAAATTTTAGCCCACCTATGCTTTTGAACTTTTTTGAAATTAATTTTTTTTAAATTTATTTTTTATTTTCAGCATAACAGTATTCATTATTTTTGTACCACACCCACTGGGTGTGGTGCAGAAATTAATTCTTGAATCATAGTATTCAGGTCATGGCTTAGGTTTTGTTTTCATTTCATTTTCATTTATTTTTTAATTTCTTTTCAGTGTTCCAGAATTCATTGTTTATGCACCACACACAGTGCTCCATGCAATACGTGCCCTCCATAATACCCACCAGCAGGCTCACCCAACCTCCTACCCTCTCCCCTCCAAAACCCTCAGTTTGTTTCTCAGAGACCAGGCTTTGTTTTCTTAATCATGTTCACCATGAGTCTTGTAGTCTTTTAGTTAATTAAATACTAGACCATGGTTTTCAAATAAAAGCACATTTAGCTGCAGATGGAAGAGTTTCTAGCAAAGTGCTGAAGCATACAAATGTTTAGTGTTGTATAACTCCTTAAAACTTAGTCAGCAACAGCCATTGCTTTGATAACTGTCCTTCACTCTTATGTCTCTCGCTGTTGATGAAATTATATAGGATAAATAAAATTAGGTGTTTAGAAAGTTAACCTATGGTGGAACAGAAAAGTGAAGATGGTTTTTGAAACAAAATGTTCTGATGTGAGTGCCGAATTCCTCTGTAACCTCCATTAATTCCTTCTACCTCTCTACAGCTACCATCATTTTTTTACTTCACTCTTCATTCATGCCTTGACCATTGTCTCTAATGTCTCTACTTTACTTTCTTTTTAGTCTCTTCCTGGATCAGCCATTTCTCAGGCTACACATTCCCTCCCCCTCTTCATGTGCTGCCTGTAGATTTTAGTTAAATTTAACCTTTAAAAATGTTGTATAGTTCTACAGTTCTTATTAAAAAAAAAAACAGCAATGCTCTGCCTTACCCTTCCCATCTCTATGTCCTATTTCCCAAAGGAAATTTTTTCAACTTCTTCAGATGTTTCTTTGAGCATTTACCTCCATATTTCTAAAACAAGCTTACACAGCTCTTACAATTTCAGTTTCAGATATTCTGTGTGAACTTCCTAAATCAAACACAAGTATTTACCTCCCTCTCAATCTTTTTCTTCTATTCTCTCAATATAATTATATTTTAATTGGGTTTGGCATTTTCATTATTATGTTAATAATATAATATATATAAGTTATATATTATAACAATATACTATATAACATATAATATAGTTATATATTATATATAATATAAGATATATTAAGTTACCATAATATTTAGCTGAATAATTTAATGTACCATCCATTGTATTTTCTTTCCTGAGTTCATAATTGTCTATCTTTTTCTGCTTATGTTTTATGTACTTACCACTACTGTAATCCCAAAATTTCCACCCAAAGTATATATGTCCCCAGTCCATTTAAATACCTCAAGTAATCTGTAGCTTCCTTCATTCTTGACATATTTCTCAATCCTCTTGCTTCATTAGGATGGCAGCACAACTTTCACCCTAGAGTGTCCATCTATCCCTCAGGAAGTCACTTAATATGTCTCCTAAGTTAAAGTTACAAACTTTTGGGTCTTATATGGTCCTCTTTCTTGGTTAACTCCTTCAGGTTGATGGGACATATCTTTGGATTCCTACTAAGGAAGAATACCTGGAAGGCATATTTTTTTAAGATTGTATATTAAAAAAAATTTACTGTGTTATGTTAGTCACCATACGATACATCATTAGTTTTTAATGTGGTGTGCCAAGATTCATTGTTTACATATAACAACCAGTGCTCCATGCAATACATGTCTTCTTTAATATCCATCATCAGGCAACCACCACTCCCCCCAAAAACCCTAGTTTGTTTCTCAGAGACCACAGTCTCTCATGGTTTGTCTTTCCTCGATTTTCCCCCTTCACTTTTCCCTTTCTTCTCCTAAAGTCCTCCATGCCATTCCTTATGTTCCACAAGTAAATGAAACCGTATAATAATTGACTTTCTCTGCTTGACTTTTTTCAGTCAGTATAATCTCCTCCAGAGCCATCCATGCTGATGCGAAAGTTGGGTATCCATCCTTTCTTTCTTTTTTTTTTTTGACCTACTATAGTTAAGATTTTTATTAAGGTATAGTACATATTACATATCATAGAATTCACACATTATAAGCATACAATTTGATGATTTTTAGTAAGTTTACAAAATTGTGCAACCATCACCACAATCCAATTTTAGAACATTTCTGTCACCCTGGAAAGCAACCTCCTGCCCATTTGCAGTCAATTCCTGTTCCAACCGCAGTCCTAGGCAACCACTAACTTACTTACTGTCTGTACTTGGATGAGTAATATTCCATTATATATATGGATCATCTCTTATTTATCTATTCATCTGTTTAAGAGCATCTTGGGTTATTTTTGAAGATGTGTTTTTCTTAACTTTTACAATTGAGTGGCAGTTTGGCTAGGTATAAAAATCTAGGTTGTGAATAATTATTTTCAGCTTTCTTATATTTCTCATTATATTCCAATTTCTTATATTTTCAGATTTCTTATAAATGCATTTTCCCCAGCTTTTTTAATACATAATTTACAGATAATAAAATTTATTCTTGAAAAGTATATATTTTTTAATTTTGGTAATTATATATAATTATGTAACCACAGCTACAATCAAGATATAGAATAGTTCTCACTCTAAAGATTACCCCTCTACAGTCAGTCCTCAGGAAACTACTGCTCAGTTTTGTGTCACAATAGTTTTGTCTTTTCCAAAATTTCATATGAATGGAATCATACAGTTTATAGACTTTCGTATTTATCCTTTTTCACTTAGCATGATATTTTCAGAACTACTATAGTATATTGTTTTTGTATTAATTCGTTATTCCTTTTTTATGGCTGAAAAGTATCCCACAATATATATGTACTGCAATTTGTCCCTCCACCAGTTGATGGACATTTTGTTTGTATCAGTTTTAGGATTTTATTAATCATTCTGCAACAAACATTTGCATACAAGTCTTTGTGTGCACATATGTTTCTATTTCATTTCTTTCTCTGTGAGTGGGTGAGATTTCTGGGTCATAAGGTAGGTTTGTGTTTAGTTTGCTAAGAAATGGCTGAACTGTTTTCCAAAGTGGCTGTGCTATTTACATTCCCACCAGCAATGTATGGGAATTTGGCTAATCTCACATCTTTGTCAACACTTGGTATTGTTTCTTAAGGTTTTTTAAAGATGTTTTTCATCATGTTACTGTCTGTACTGTTTCTGAAGAGAAGTCACATATGATTTTGATTTTCAATCTTTTATCTGTGCCCTGGTATTTTTTGTTATGTATTAAGCTTTTAAAAAAATTTATTTATGTATTTTTTTCAGTGTAACAGTATTCATTGTTTTTGCACCACACCCACTGCTCTATGCAATCCATGCCCTCTCCCATACCCACCACCTGGTTCCACCAACCTTTCACCCACCGCCCCTTCAAAACCCTCAGATTGTTTTTCAGAGTCCATAGTCTCTCATGGTTCACCTCCCCTTCCAATTTCCCCCAACTCCCTTCTCCTCTCCATCTCCCCTTGTCCTCCCTGCTATTTGTTATGCTCCACAAATAAGTGAAACCATATCATAATTGACTCTCTCTGCTTGACTTATTTCACTCAGCATAATCTCTTCCAGTCCCGTCCACTTTGCTACAAAAGTTGGGAATTCATCCTTTCTGATGGAGGCATAATACTCCATAGTGTATATGGACCACATCTTCCTTATCCATTCATCTGTTGAAGGGCATCTTGGTTCTTTTTACAGTTTGGCGACCTTGGCCATTGCTGCTATAAACATTGGGGTACAGATGGCCCTTCTTTTCACGACATCTGTATCTTTGGGGTAAATACCCAGTAGTGCAATTGTATTAAGCTTTTATTTTTATTCCAGTATAGTTAACATTCAGTGTTGTATTAATTTCAGGTGCACATGATAGTGGTTCAACTCTGCCATACAATACCTGGTGCACATCACAATAACTGCGGTCCTTAATCCCCATCACCTCTTTCACCCATCCCCTACCCAACCTCCCCTCTGTTGACCATCAGTTTGTTCTCTGTAGTTAAGAGTCTCTTTCCTGTTTCTTTTTCTCTCTCTCTGTCTCTTTTTACCTTTGCTCACTTGTTTTGTTTATTATATTCCATATATGAGTGAAATCATAGCATCTGTCTTTCTCTGATGGACTTATTTTGCTTAGAATAACACTCTCTAGATCCCTCCTTGTTGTTGAAATTGGCAAGATTTGCTCTGGAAACTTTAAGGTCCTTCTCTGTATCCCAGTTTTCTGAAAATTTACAGTGATGTGCTTTGAGATACGTGTCTTTCATCCTTCTTCTTCCTTTTTTTTTTTTTTTTTTTGGATTTCTTTTCAGCATAACAGTATTCATTGTTTTTTCATCCTTCTGTACCAGTTGTTTAAAGCAGACTTTCCAACTGGAGCCTCATGTCCTTTAGCTCCTGGAAATTTTCCTAAATTATTTTTTTAAATAATTTATTCCCTTCTGTTCCTCTCTGAACACATTTTTTAAAAGCCTCTATTGTGTGAGAATTGGCTTTCTAGAACAAGTCCTTCCATTTCATTTACTTTTCTTTCATACTTTCAATTTCTCTATCATTTTGTCTTACTAGCTAAAAGATTTTTTCAATTTTGTCTTTCAGTATTTCTATTGTGCTCTCCATTTTGATATCATATTTTTAGTTTCCAAGAGTTATTTATTTGTTGTTTGAATATAATTATTTTATAATCACACTCTATTGTTGATTTATTAAAACAGCATCTACCCATATCTATCAGGATATTAATTGCAGCTTCTCCCCCCAGAGATAGATTATTATCCTTGCGTCATCCTTATTTCCTTTTTGCTCTTTATTTTGGAATTTGTCTTTTCTTTTCCTGCTAGATCATGATTCTCAACAGGGTATGTGTGGGCATTGGAGGAAGAGGAGGGGCAGGAGAGGAGGAAGAAGAGAAGGGAATGAGGAAGAGGAGGAGGATTTTATTCTCAGGCATATTTGGCAATATCTAGAGATACTTTCAGTTGTTACAGCTGGAGTGGGTGCTACCCCTCTAATGAGTAGAGGTCAGGGATGTTGCTAAACATTTTACAGGATGACCACCCCCCCATCCTGAGGCAAAGAATTATTCAGCCCCAAATGTTAATGGTGCAGAGGTTGAGAGCTGCTGAATGCTTTTTTTAAATTTATTTTTTATTTTCAGCATAATGATATTCATTATTTTTGCACCACACCCAGTGCTCCATGCAATCCATGCCCTCTCTAATACCCACCACCTGGTACCCCGACCTCCCACACCCCACCCCTTCAAAACCCTCAGATTGTTTTTCAGAGTCCATAGTCTCTCATGGTTCACCTCCCCTTCCAATTTCCCCCAACTCTCTTCTCCTCTCTATCTCCCCATGTCCTTCATGCTATTTGTTATGTTCCACAAATAAGTGAAACCATATGATAATTGATTCTGCTGAATGCTTTTGTCAAATGTCTGGTGGTCCTTGGCTGTCAGTTCATATTTAAAGTCCAACACAGTACAAACTATTTATTGGCAGAGCTTGTTGACTGACGGATCCCGCATAGAGAAATGTGGCTGGGTATTTTCATTGTTGTCTAGGTCATTGGCAGAGCTGAAGAGAAATCCTTAACTCTCCCAAGTATGAATGTGTAGGAGGCAGAGGAAGAATAGCAACCCAGCTGAGGAGGGAGAGAGTCCCAGGGTCTCAGGACTGAGTGTGTGAACTTATTTAATTCTTGTGTTTCTATCTATTCCCTGACCTCAGCTCTGTATACCTTGCCTCTGTCTCAGTCTCTCCAGAGAATGAACATCGATCTTTTGCTGGGTCAAGGAAGATAACTTAGGACATAACACCTTTACATGGACTTTCAATCCATGTTTTGCTTTTGCTGATAACTGGATCCCCCATTGCTTCCCTGAGCTCTAACCTCAGCCCAGCCTCCCTGGGGTTCATCTGCTCTTTCAGAGTTGCCTCTGCTGCTTTTCCACAGCAGCTGTCATGCACCCTGGGAGTACTTCCTAAACACCCACCTCACTGCCAGCAGTTCCCTAAATTCTTGGTGGCTCATCCCACCTCCTGCCTGACTTCCCAGACTGAAGCCATTCCAATGTAAACCCCTGACTCCATTCCCCTTAAGGACATTTCTAAGCTGCACCATATCTCTCACTCCTCTTTATGAAGAAATATCTATTTCCTTGAAAAGGCACACCATCAACCCTGTATGGGATTAACTCCTCTGGTCTCTTAGGAAAGGTGCCCCCACATTTTCACTTTTTTCTTGAATCCTTAGTTTCTCTCTCATAGTCTTCCTTTTCCCTGAGATGACACAGTTAGGTTTAAAAATGACCCTGGTGTTTCCTAAGATTTCTATCCTTCCCTTAATGACCAAATTTCTTTTTACAAGTTGTCTGCACTACTTAAAAACACTTAGCCAACTGGTATGTGCTGACTGGCCCTTACTTCTGTCCCTCCACATCACTGGGGATAGTTTTGCCTTGCACCTTCTGAGATAACCCCATGTTTCTCCTCCCTCTTGTCACTGATGCTTCTCCTTCTTTTTGCTGATTTCTTCTGTCTCCTCTACTGAGTCTTCCTCTTGCACTAGTACTAACCAAATACCTACACTAATGCTCAGAGCAACCTCAGGATAAACTTATTTATACCCATGGCTTCTCTCAGTTGACTTTCAAATCTCCATCACCAGCTTCTAGGTTTTAAATGCTCAGACTCTGTATAAAGCACATCTGAGAGAAGTAACCCTTTGATTTTAGATTATGTTGGGGGAGGAAAGATGGTAGCCCAAAATATTGCTATAATGGTTTGATCCATATGGCAGTATACAGTGGGTCACCAACCTGCTGGGTTCATCCCATCAAGGGTGGAAGCAGCCTCCCACCTCAGCTAAAAAGCCAGTATTTTTGCTCTTCTTCCACACTAAATCCTTATTTACCCTTTCTTAATTTGGGACCTTTTTTACTCCTAAACTATTCACATCTGTTTCCCAAATTACTCTGAAATTACTTTTTATAGTGCATCTATAGCTTGACCAAAGAAATATGTTCAATTCAAAATGAAAGCATAATTTTGTTTATTCTGTGACTTAGAGCACAAAGGAGTAAGGCAAACCTCCTCTGAAACCCACACTCGCTCACACACTCATTATGCTGACCCTGGATTGAGTCTTGTGGCTTAGGTTGTTGGCCCTGGCTCACACTTTAATCACCTGGGGAGCTCTTGAAGCATGACATTGTTCAAGCCCCACCCCAGATCAATTACGGGCCTTGGGCATCAGTCTTCTTACAAAGCTTGTTCATGTGATTCTAACGTGCTGCTAGAGCTGGGAAACATGGTTTCAGCTGTTTTTTTTTTTTGTTTTTTTTTTTCTTTGCCCAGCTTTTATTCTTTTTTGGTCAACACTCAAATCTTACTGTAGTGGCTCTCAAACTTGAGTGGATGTAAGACTCTCCTGGAGAACTTATTAAGCAAGATTTCTGAGCCTTGCTTTCAGAGTTTCTGATTCAGGAGATCTGGCTAGGCCTAAGAATCTCCATTTCTGACAAACTCCCAGGTGATGATGATGCTGGCCTGAGGATCACACTTTGAGAACCATTGCCTTACTCTGTCTAAGAACATGAGTCTTTTGGAGTCTGCTTCTCAGCATCAGGCTGATCCATAGTCTCTATGTGGCATTAATAGTCCCACATCTTGGAAAATCCCTCAGTCTCAGGAAAACTGAAACAAGGGGTTACCAAAAAGATATGTCCCCATCCTAACCCCCAGAACCCGTAACTATGATTTTATTTGGGGAAAAAAAAGAGGGTTTTTGTAGATGTAATTAAAAAGACTCTTGGGATGAGGAGATCATACTGGATTATCTGGGTGGGCCCCAAATCAATGACAAGTGTCTAAAATAGCGAGGTGGAGGGAAATTACAGACAGAAGAGAAGGACCTGTGGCCACGGAGGCTTAGATTGGAGAAATCAGCCACAACCAAGGAGTTTCCTGGGGCTACCAGAAGCTGGAAGAAGCAAGGAAAGGATTCTTCTAGAGAACTTTCTATGGAGGGAGAAAGTGTGGATTGGTTGGCTCTTTGATTTTGGACTTCTCTGAAACTGTGAGGGAATACATTTCTCCTGTTCTTAAGCTACCAAATTCATGGTAAGTTATGACAATAGCTGCAGGACATTGATAGAGTGGCCTTCACCACCGTTCATCTGCTGAGGGTGTTTCTTGTCTCTTGTGCCCATAAAAAGTGAGCTATTTTGGAAAATACATTGTCTCCACAAAGACTGGCTGATTGACTAATGAGTCTGTTAAAATGCTTCCCAGAAAGAACAGGCTAGAAGCCAATGGATTGCAGCTAATCTGATATATTAAAAAGTTCTGAAGATTATCTCTAGTAGGTCATTAAGCAGCAAATGATGTAAATAGAAAATCTAATAATACTAAATGTGCTACTTTGTTATGCAAGATATGGCAGCCCAACAATTGTGGGCATCCTGTCAGAAATGTTCTGGAGCGATTGTGCCTGGTAACAAAAAAGAGAACCATGTGGAGAGCCTGGAGAGTGCCAGCATGTCCTCGACCACTGGGAAAGTCCTTCCAGCCCAGAGTCAGGGATTGAAGGGTTTTCTGTGTTCGGGGAATGTATTGGCACCTTTGCATTATTAGGCCACATAGAGACAGAGCCTAAGAGAGAGGTCTGGGCCACTCTGAGGGGCATCACTTGTCAATTACATGTCACTTGTTAGGGCTTTATTCATAGTGTTTGGAAGAGGAAGGTTAAGATACATACAGAAAGCTCCAGGAAGGGCAGGTTTTCTTGCAATGGTCTTTGGATCCCATGCCCTGGGCTAGTTCTATCCTGGAAAACTGGTGTGGGTCTCTGTGGGGTCCACGGGCTTCTTCTGAGGGGTCTCTGGCTTCTACATCCTTGCTGAGGTCTGAGTCATGGTTTTCCTGATATTCACCTTCTGGACTGCCCTGTGAATGTACCACTGTGTAAACTCACTTGTCCAGGTTGCCCATACTGGTATATGTCTGGCATATACTGAGATGTGCTATGCTTTTTCTGTTTATTTTTTTGAAGATGTCCATCCATTGTCTCATGTACTTTCTTCTGCATGCTGTGATTACTAATCATTTAAGGACAATAATCAGGCCATCTGATTTTTCTTACTTTCAAAACACCCAGATTTGGCACCAGCACACAGTGGGATTGTATCTGACATATATGCATTCACAGTTCCCACTATTTTTAAAATTATTTCTGTACATTGACTTTGTATCCTGCCACATTACTGAATTGCTATATGAGTTCTAGTAGTTTGGGGGTGGAGTCTTTTGGGTTTTCCATATTAAGAATCATGTCATCTACAAAGAGAGAGAGTTTGACTTATTCATTGCCAATTTGGATACCTTTTATTTCTCTTTGTAATTACTGAATCTGGTTCAGCTGTGAATTGAATGGGGCCCCCTGGATGGGCCTCAAAATGTGGCTAAATGTTCTAGAACACAAGGTAAAGGATCAACACAGCAGGTGGGGAGAGGATGAGAGCGCCAGGGTCAGAGTTCAGTGCCCAGCATCTGCAAACGTTCAGGGACTACGTATTGAATGAATGCTGCCTGAGGGAATTAACAGTGTCTAACATATTGTAACAGAATACTTTGTGGGTGTTTTTGCATCCAGAGAGAATCTGTTTGGAAACTCTGCAATGCCTTTTCTTATGGGACTGACTTCTTTTCTAAGACCGCAGAGGAGAAACTCTCAGTTACATTTAGCGTCATGTTCAGCCGAAGACATAATCAGCCCAAAGGCCCAAAATGTGTTTGAAAGCTGGTGTTCTAGCCTAAAAAATCACATGAATGTTCATTCTAATCTCCAGTGTTTGCATTGTACATTGTGCAGGGAGGAAGGTAACCAGTCTTTAGGGAAGATGTGTCATGTGTATTTCATTACTTTATTTCCAGCTCCTTCTAAATCTGGGGCTCAGGGTCTTCTTGCACTGCCCTAAAACATACTGGCCCAGAGCACAACTGTAAGGAGCTGTATTAAAATAGTGATTTTAAAAAGGAAGAAAATAGGGATTTTAAAAAGGAAGTGATGTGCATAGTTTGTAATGTAGAAAGATGTTAGATCTCATACTTAGCTCCCCCAGATAACTCTACAGCTAGTGTTGCAGCATGAACTCACAGAAAATATAAAGTGCTTCTTGCTAAATATAGAAGCAATTTGTCCAGATACAAAAGGCTAGTGTGACAGGCTTTGCAACATTTTTTTTCTTTTTTTTATCAAGAAAGAATTGTTAGTAAGCTACAATGCTGTGGGTTTTAACTCATAGGTTTGCTATTGAAATTTTTAATTTGGGAAGGCTTACATTAAAAAAAATGCTTGGCTTGCAAAGCTATTAGTAATTTAGGCTATGTTTTCTTTGGGATTTATTTACTGATTTCATTGAGAGTTTACAGTATGGGGAAGAGAAGGTGACTATTTTTGAATGTGGTAGAAGCTATGCTATAGAAAGGTTCTAAACTGGAGAAATAAGATTGAACAAACTATCTCCTGCCAATGGGGAGATAGTTATTTCAAATACCAACAATCTTGTATTAGTTACCTTGTGAAAAAATTAGAACAACTTTTATGTCAGTTCCTTGTAAATTTTAACGGGAATTGTTACAGCACTTTATCATGAAGTCCCAAATCCAAAGTGAATTTTGTAAAACGAACTTCTTGTGCTAAAAAAGAAAATGTGTGTCCAAGGATAGTCAGGCTTCCTCCTGATAAACACTGGCCATGTTTTCTTAGCTATTGTTCTGTACTTCTGAGATACTCTTACGAGCTAACTAGTGTCTTTGAATCTTGGAAACACAAGCCAATGTCATGTACATGAAATTAAACTCAGAAAAAAGTTTCATCCTGGTTTGAGCACTCTTGATAAACATTGGGAGGTTGGGATACCAGGTGGTGGGTATTATAGAGGGCACAGATTGCATGGAGCACTGGGTATGGTGAAAAAATAATGAATACTGTCATGCTGAAAATAAATAAATTTAATTAAGATTGGGAGGGAGACAAACCATAAGTGACTCTTAATCTCACAAAACAAACTGAGGGTTGCTGGGGGGAGGGGGTTTGGGAGAAGGGGGGTGGGATTATGGACATTGGGGAACGTATGTGCTATGGTGAGTGCTGTGAAGTGTGTAAACCTGGTGATTCACAGACCTGTACCCCTGGGGATAAAAATATATGTTTATAAAAAAAAACATTGAAAAATAGATTTTTAAAAATAAGTTCTGACCTTGAGAAGTTATAATATGTGATAGGATAAAGCCAAAGAGAAATAGCATCTAAAAATCATGTGAAACTGCTAACTCTGTCCTGGATTTTAAAAGTACGTGTGGGCACTCACTTTATTTTATTTTATGTTTTTATTTTATTTTTTATTTTTACTGTGTTATGTTAGTCACCATACAGTACATCATTAGTTTTTTTTTATATTAATTTATTTATTTTCAGCATAACAGTATTCGTTTTTTCACCACACCCAGTGCTCCATGCAATCCGTGCCCTCTATAATACCCACCACCAGGTACCCTAACCTCCCACGCCCCCCCCACTTCAAACACCTCAGATTGTTTTTCAGAGTCCAGTCTTTCATGATTCACCTCCCCTTCCAATTCCCCCCAACTCCCTTCTCCTCTCTAACTCCCCATGTCCTCCATGCTATTTGTTATGCTCCACAAATAAGTGAAACCATATGATAATTGACTCTCTCTGCTTGACTTATTTCACTCAGCATAATCTCTTCCAGTCCCGTCCATGTTACTACAAAAGTTGGGTATTCATCCTTTCTGATGGAGGCATAATACTCCATAGTGTATATGGACCACATCTTCCTTATCCATTCGTCTGTTGAAGGGCATCTTGGTTCTTTCCACAGCTTGGCGACCGTGGCCATTGCTGCTATAAACATTGGGGTACAGATGGCCCTTCTTTTGTGGTGAAAAAATGAATACTGTTATGCTGAAAATAAATAAATTAATATAAAAAAACTAGCATCTGAGGAGTTCATTATAGATCCTGGATATCAACCTTTTGTCTGTACTGTCATTTGCAAATATCTTCTCCCATTCCGTGGGTTGCCTCTTTGTTTTTTTGATTGTTTCCTTTGCTGTGCAGAAGCTTTTGATTTTGATTAAGTCCCAAAAGTTTATTTTAACTTTTGTTTCCTTTGCTTTTGGAGACATATCTTGAAAGAAGTTGCTGTGGCTGATATCGAAGAGGTTACTGTCTATGTTCTCTTCCAGGATTCTAATGGATTCCTGTCTCACGTTGAGGCCTTTTATCCATTTTGAGTTTATCTTTGTGTACGGTGTAAGAGAATGGTCGAGTTTCATTCTTCTACATATAGCTGTCCAGTTTTCCGAGCACCATTTATTGAAGAGACTGCCTTTTTTCCACTGTATATTTTTTCCTGTTTTGTTGAAGATTAATTGACCATAGAGTTGAGGGTCCATATCTGGGCTCTCTACTCTGTTCTACTGGTTTATGTGGCTGTTTTTATGCCAGTACCATGCTGTCTTGGTGATCACAGCTTTGTAATAAAGCTTGAAATCAGGTAATGTGAGGCCCCCAGTTTTATTTTTGTTTTTCAACATTTCCTTAGCGATTAGGGGTCTCTTCTGATTCCATACAAATTTTTGGATTATTACATCATTAGTTTTTGATGCAGTGTTCCAAGATTCATTGTTTGCCTATAACACAGTGCTCCATGCAGCCTGTGCCCTCCTTAATACCCACCACCAGTCTCACCCATCCCTTCACCCCCTCCCTTTTAAAACTCTCTGTTTCCTTCTCAGAGTCCATAGTCTCTCATGATTTGTCTCCCACTTCAAAGACCTTCCTGGTATGAAACTAAGTTTCATGAAAAAAAGTGGCATTTCCAAGTGTCTCAGAGTTAAGTTTGCCTGAGGAGGAAGACATTATCGTGTATGTGTGATTAAGTCAGAAGGCCCCATTTGGAAAGGCATTTACCATACCTTCCACTCATTACCTGACTGTGCAAGTGTTGTCCCTAGAATACTTGCACACTGAGTTTGCACAGACTGCCACCCATGGGTGTAGACCACCATTGGGTGAACACATAACATGTTTAACTGTCAGATCCAGGTCAGGGGGATGTTGTGAGGCCATGGGTGGTGCTGCACAAGTATTCTTGTTGCATTTTCCAGGCCACCCTTCTTCCAAGTCATTCCCAAAACTTGCTTCTATCAATGTTGATGTTTATGGAGAAACTGAGCTGTCAAGTTGTGTTGGATGTTCTTACTTGCTTAGTTTTTTGAAACGTGTTGACCTGATGTTTTCCACCTTGAATTTCAAGAGCCATGTGGATTTTTTTTAGTTATTTTTTTTAAAATTAATTTATTTATTTTCAGAAAAAACAGTATTCATTATTTTTTTTTTTTACCTCACCCAGTGCTCAATGCAATCCGTGCCCTCTATTTTTTTTTTTTTTTTCAGAAGTTCAAATTCCCTAAGTGTGTATGTTATCTTTAGCTGGGGCTCAAAAAGAAAATAGGAAAGCATTTATAAAAGGGAGACTTTTCAAAGAATGTTATTTCTATACTTTTATTTTTAACAGTTTGAGTAGACATTTAAAGAGACTCTTTCATGTCAGCAAGGGAGCTTACAGAATAAAACTTTTCTTAAAAATTAGAACTTTTGTAAAAATCCCAGAAAAAAACCACAACAATTTCACTTAGGGCAGGAAACAGAAGAGCAGAGATGAGGTATAGGACAAAGTGTATGGGTCTGACCTGGGTTCTTTCCTCAGTTTGAGAGAAATCAGCAATTTTTGACTTTTGTCTTTTATCTTTTGATATCAACAGTCTTTATTTTCATTTCATTTCAGAAACTGTCATTCATGGATCTTTTTCTGGATCTTACAGCCTGAAGGAGGGCAAATTCTTCACCATGGCTACAAACTTTGGTCTTTCCCACTGCCTTCCTCAGAAGATTCTTTTTCTCTTTATCAAACCAGTAGTCCTGTAACTAGTAGACTATTTCTTCCCATTCCACCAGCAATCTCTCCCCCAAATCCCGTGCTTGGTCTGGGTTAGATGGCCAGCCATTCCAACTGTTCTCTCACTAATGTCAGTTTCAGTATCTGCTTGAATTTCCTCATCACTCATGTGGTTTTTGGTCAACATGGATTAAATTCTCGTGCATACATGCATGTGTGTGTGTGTGTGTGTGTGTGTGTGTGTGTGCCTGTGAACATGTATGTGTTTTTTTATAGCCTTGATGTTGAAATTTTAGATGCTACTGGAGAAAGATACTCAATACCACAAAATTGTCTTATGTAATCCTAGCTGAAGTCAATGGTTACCTGGTATTTCTTATCATTTATTTTATTTTTATTTTTTTGAGATTTATTTACTTTTTTTAGAGAGAAAGAAAGAGAGGGAGTGGTGCTTGAATGAGGGGAGGGGCAGAGGGAGAAGGAGAGAATCTCAAGCAGACTCCCCACTGACAGTGGAGCCCCACATAGGACTCAGTCTCACGACCATGAGATCATGACCTGAGCCAAAACCAAGAGTCAGACACTCAATGGACTGAGCCACCCAGGTGCCCTTTATCATTTATTTTGGTTAATTCCTTAGAGGATTGCTTACAGCGTCTTCAAGTCTCAGACTGACTCCTTAAACTTCATTCTCTGATGGTGAACTGTGTCCTGCCCTGCTGAGAAGATAGGGCTGTATAAACTCTCCCTTACTCTTGGCTTCTCCGACCTGCATATCAGAATTATATTTCATCTATTGCTCCCTTCTCTTTTGCTAATATGCCAGAAGATGGAATAAATCTCCCCCTTTTTCACTGCTGGAAAATTCTCAGCCATTATTTCTTTGAGATGACTTCTGCTCAATTTCCCCTCTTCCTTCCCCTCTCTGGGACACAAGCACAGGTATGGTGGACTTTCTGATAGTAGCCACGTGTCATTTAGGTTCTTAATGGTTTTTCCCACTATTTTTTTTTTCTTTCCACAATTTGGGTGGGTTCTAGTTCTTCTCCCAATGTGTTAACACTTGTTCTGTGTGTCCAGTCTGCCATTAAACCTGTACACTATCATCACAACTTCAGACATTATGCTTTTTTCAATTTTAGATGTTCATTGATTATTGATGAACTTAAGTTCTCCTACAAAATTCTCCACCTTTTGGTCTATCTTATTATTATTTTCTTCATTTTTTTCCCCACGTTTCTGCATACTTTATTTGTTACAAACACACAATTTTTAAATACAGACTGTAAAACTCCATTTGCGGAGTCTGCAATGGTGAGGAGTGCACACCAGCAGTAAGAGCTCTTCAGCTTTGGGCTCTGTGTTTCTGTCAGCTTTGCTAGTTAGTGGTCAGCACGGGACCCGCCGGACACAGGCCCATCGGAAGCTTCCGGCTGTGCCCACGTGGCAGCCTCACTGGCGTCCACACCGGCGGGTGCCCGAGCTTCCGCCTCTGGGTCGTGAGTGCAACAGCCCGTCTACACTCTGCTTCTGAACGGTTTCCAGGAAGTGTGATTTCTGAACGGCACTGCACCTCACGGGCCCTGAACTGCCCATGCAGCAGTTAAAGTGCATTCTTCTTTTAGAAAATAAGAGGAATAATCTTTACTCTTTAACCAAGGTACTTAAAAAAATGAACTTTTTGGTCTCTCAGCAGATATTCCCAAGTTGATCCTATCGCTACAAATTTCGGCGTTCTATTTACAAGTATTTATAGGGTTACGGGTGGAAGGGGCCTTACAAAATTAAAGGTGCAGCTTCTCTTGAAGCAGAAATCAGTTCTATAAATTCACACACAGGAACACACACTTGGTTTAGGACGCACAAGCATGTGGGTATTTACAGAGACGGAAGACCCCCCCAGACCCCTTTTTAAGTACCTAGTTGTCTGTCTAGATCAGGAAGTTCGGTCTCCTGCCATCAAGATTTGGTTTTACATCATTTTGAACGACTTCTGCAGAGTCCCTGCGGGCAGGACCCCAGCCCCGACTTCGGAGTGAACCGTCGAGTGGAAGGAGGCCGGGGGCTGTGCGGACGCGGAGGGCTCCTGCAGGCGGGAAGCTGTGCCTCCGGAAATGGGTCAGGAGACAAATGGACTCAGGAATGATCCTGGGAAAACATTTGCATGAAGGAGCAAAAGGAAGAATCAATCCCCACCAGCTGTTCAATGACACCGATGGTCTCGGTGATCCCCCCAGCAGTGAGGGCAACAGCCTCCTGCTACCACAGCCGCTGGGGCGAGGCTTGAGAAGCGTGCCCCCTGCTTGGGCTTGCACACCCCCGTGAACTCCCCCAGGCCAGAAAGCCTTGGTGTGCGGGGTGCCCTGCGGGTCTAGGCCTCCCGTCGGAGCCATGAACAGCTAAAACCGCCTGACGCCTACGACACACGTGCTTTGTGAGAGTCTGGTCCCGCAGTGTTCTTGGGCCTCTCTCTGCAGTTGTGTCTCTGAAAATGGAATTTAAAAAAAGAAGGAACATCCCACTGCCATTGTTTCCAGCCAGGCCGTTCTAAATATCCTGATCTGCCGATGCCAAGAACACCGGGGATACAGTCTGCCGCTAGACCTCCCGGAGGCAGGACAGACCGACACACTTGTGTCGGGGTCGTGCCCCTCAGATGGCGCCGGCTACATAGCCCGAGCAGCACAGACAGCCTGAAAAACATGTGTCCTGGCCACACGTGACCTCCTGCTCGTCACATGAACACCGCACGCCACCACTGCCTAGGAGCCCCAGATACCTCCTGTTCACGTGAACACCCCTGTGATTGGCTGTTATGCCCTATATAAGGCAAGGGAACTTCCCCGCAAGGGAAGGAGAAAGAAGGGTAAGGAAAAAGATAGACCAGGGAATAAACAAGAACTTGTGCATCGACCTGTGTGTGTGTGTTGGTGTTGCGTCATCGCTGCAGGCAGGGAGGGCACAACATTTGGTGCTGAAACCCGGGAACTGTGAGTATATTTAAAAATAGCAAAGATACAGTGAAGGTAGAAATTCTGATACTGGTTGAGATATGTTCTGATGTTCTGATTTACTGATAATATTGAGGTATATTTAATTTTTTAATTTTATGTGCATTGATCTCACATTGAACAGTTTGTCAGAGTGAAATACAATGTTTCCATTTTGTTTACTTGATTTTTAGAAGTGATAGTTCTAACAGGAGGATTTCATGGAATAGAAGTTGTGCAGCTTTTTAAACTTAGCATAAACTCATGTATTCATGAGTACCTTTTCCCCCTCGTCATATTGCACGTTCGTCCTTAGGACGACCACAAAGGAAAGGTTAGAAGTTTGCTGAAGAGCAACCACAAAGGGACAGCAGCCATATGTTCGCGGATCGCAACTATAAAGATAAAGATAATGAGGTTGGAAATTTCTAGACTCCGAATGGAGAGCCCCTTGTGGACACTTTTGAAAGCTAACAGAACCCCTCTTGAGAGTTATTTAAGAAGTTGTTTTTCAGGAGGTGGGAATTTGAATAGTAAACCTGCATCATCTTTGTGAAACCTTAAGATGATGAAATAGAACCTTTCTTTGTTCCTATTTCTTTAGTTATCACTGTCTTATCTAACACTTTGAACCAGTTAACTCAGTTGGAGCAAGGTGCTAATGTGGCTAAGGATGGGAGTTCAATCCTTTTATAGGTTCCTTAACTTGACACACTTACACAGAACTCTTCATAGCTACAGATTGCCACTTCTTGTAGGTATATATTTTGCAATTCAGCTCTTAGTCACAGGGAAGGTGAGGGGTATAGCTTAGCATAAGCCTTTCATCTCAAATGGAAAGACAGCTTAAATAATTGGTATATGTGATACTATAGACTTTTAATCTAATATTTAAATTAAACATAATAATGTAATATCTAAAATATGTGTCACTATAATTTTCTCTGGGTAAGACCATTTTCTAAATAGTATCTTTTAAAAATTAAATCTCAATGAATTAAGTTTCAGTAAAAATTAGGTACAAATACAAATAAAACATAGTAAGAAAAGGTGAAATCCTGTTAACACTGAGTTCTTGTGCCTAAGTTTGGGTTTATTAAAGGAAAGTATACTTGGTGCTATACAAGGCAGCAGAGTCTTCAGTTCACATATACTATTCAGTATCACACAACTCCTAATTTCTGTTCTTGGCCTTTGCAGTTTATGTTAGTACCAGTTCATGTTAGTACTTTTCTCAGTTATGAGTTATGATTAGTATTATTTTTAGTACAATTTTTTGGTAAAAGATGTTAGATAAGTAAATATTGTTAAACACTTCAGTTGCTCTTAAGCTCCTCACATGCTGTTTAATCAGAAGAGTGTTGATTTGATCTCCAGAAAGAACCCAAGAAAGAGTTTACAAAGTATTTTGGCTGTTGTACTGACCTAGATTAGGATAGTTGCTGTCTGTCATTGCTCATTTGATATTGTGCTGCTAGGCAGTACCCAGAACTGAGGGACTACCCAACATCTCTATGCCTTTTTACCTCTTCTACCATCTTAGGTATTCTGTACTTGACTTTGCTAACTTTGCAGGTCTAGGGATGAGAAGTTTATTGTGGTAATGGAGGGTTATAATCAAGTAATTTGCTTCTGCTAGAGATAAAGTGAATGGATTTTGTAATGCGTGGTCATGATCAGAATAAAGGTTAAAAGGAAGCAAGCATAACGACTCGACAGTTTTTCCTTTGTTTTTCTCTACCAATGCAAGTACCGGCTTTCCATCTCTACCATACGAGAACACTGAAGCAGCTTATAGCATCACTTCCTTACTCCTTCCCGGGAGCCTTTGCTTCTTTGTTCATTTTCACTATTCTTCTTCCTTTCAACCCCCTTGTATATCACTCGTAATGATCCTCAATCAAAGGGTAGATCTCCTCCAGGAACAAATGAACCTAATGTCGCAAATTCTCTCCACCAGTTGTATCCAGCCCTTATCGGGCATATGCATCACATCTAACTTGTATTCTAATCTCTCCCGAGCAGTGAACCTCTCCCGAGAATTATCTCAGATGCTCAACGGCACCTGGTCAGCCAAATTCCACAATCTGACAGCCTCCCTCTGGATGGAGATTCTGCAGATCAATGCCACGAGAGTCAACCCTCTCACAACCTCCCAATTCCTACAAACTATGCAGGCAGTGGTGGCTTTTGGGAAATCCTGGTTTGGGACTATTGCACTCGGCTGTATTGTGCTCCTCGTCCTCCTCCTGGCGCTGTGTTGGATAAGGGCCCTCCAACGCACGTTAGCCAGAGACTGGCAGGCTGTACATCAAGCCTTGGTAGTCACAGAGCATGGCAGCTCACCCCAAGTATGGCTTAGCATGCTGGACTGGTAGTCAGTGATGGGTAATGAGGACGATAACGGCGTACCAACCTAAGACAGAAGCTGCAGCATGCTCTGCAGTATTTGATGACGGGTAAGGGCGCAAGTTGATCATCCCAACCTAAGACAGGCATCCCAAGTTGATCATCCCAACCCTTATCCATACAAATAAATAAAGAAGGGGGAGCTGTCGGGTCGCGCCCCTCAGATGGCGCCGGTTGCACCCCTAAGATGGTGCCGGCTACATAGCCCGAGCAGCATGGACAGCCTGAAAAACATCCATCCTGGCCACATGTGATCTCGTGCTCGTCACATGAACACCACATGCCACCACTGCCTACGAGCCCCAGATACCTCCTGTTCACGTGAACACCTCTGTGATTGGCTGTATACCTCCTGTTCACGTGAACACCCCTGTGATTGGCTGTTATGCCCTATATAAGGCAAGGGAACTTCCCCGCAAGGGAAGGAGAAAGAAGGGGAGGGAAAAAGATAGACCAGGGAATAAACAAGAGCTTGTGCATCGACCTGTGTGTGTGTTGGTGTTGCGTCATCTCTGCAGGCAGGGAGGGCACGACACACTTGCGCACAGGCAGCACGAAGGGGCTCTCCCGCTTGCCCTCAGCAAGACCTCCCCCAGGTCCCCGATGGACACAGTGGACCCTCCCTTGTTGGGGTCTGCAGACCTCTCACACACAGGGCCCCCGAGATTTGCTCCTGGACTCCTGACCTCAAGCTCGCTTAAGTACAGCCAGGCCCCCTCATCAGACCGTTTGCTGGCACCCCCCACGGGGGAGAACCCCCTCTTGGCTTCAAACAAAGCTTCGTTTCCCCTGCGAGGGACCTGCGGAGCAGGGGATAACCCATGCGGCAGCTGCGCTGTTAGAGAGCGAAAATATTAATCAAATTAAATCCTTGTTTTCTCTCCCTAGTGTGTAGCTTATCTGTGTTTCTATTTCTATTGAATGTTTTTTCTATTGATTATTGGTCATTCAATCTCCCCTCTTTGCATATCTAATTTTTAAATTCATACTGTATTATAAAAAAATAGTACATACTACACTTGATGTTATCTTCCACTCAAAAGACTTTTTCTTTCTTTTTTGGGCAGGGAGGATGAGGGGTTTATAACTACACAGTCAGGATTGAGTCAATTGGGTGTTGAGTGGCAATTGTAGTTAAGACTCAGTTTACATCTGATTCATTACTATTTCAGGCTTTTACTGAGAACATAATTGTTCTTTTTCTCAGCCTTGAAAAACAAGAAAGTTCAGTTCTGCCCTTCAGAGATTTTCAACTTCGTTCTTTAACTTCACACACACACACACGTATATATAATATATAACAAGTATAGTTACATATGTCATTTATACATAACATTTATAATATATATTATATAATTATACAATTATATATATGATTATATTATAATTATATAATATATAATATTATAAATGTACGTATTAAATAGTATTATATATGATTATAATATTATATATATATCATATGTATTATCTTTTTCTGCAAAACTCATCACCTCAGACATAGAAACTTAAAACAGCAAACATTGTTACCTCAGTTTCTGTGAGACAAGAGTTTGGGAGCAGGTTAGCTGGGCAGTTTGGCTGAGGGTCTCTCATGAAGTTGCAGTCAAGGTGTTGGCTAGGGCTGCCATCAGAATGAAGACTGGATCAGAGCTGGAAGATTCACCTGCAAGCTGTGGCTCACTTCACTTCACTTCACTTGGCTGTTGTGCCCTTTCCTCCTGTTTGGATGTTGACCAGAAGCCTCATTTCCTCACCATGTGACCTCTTTATGGGGCACTTATGTGTTGTTATGACATGTCAGGGCGTTTTCCCCAGAATGAATGATTCAACAGAAAGAGGAAGGTGGAAGTCACATATCTTTATGACCTGGCCTCAAAAGCCATTCTCCATCACACCTACCACATTCTATTCCTTAGAAATGAGTTTCTAAACAGAGTCCACACTCAAGGAGAGGAAACTATCTCTACTGAAGGGAAGGGTATTGAAGCATTTGTGAACACACCTTAAACTACCACACCTCCACAAGCATCTTTAGAAACCTGGCACATATATTGAGGGATGATCTGCCTTTTGTTTGAGGCAGACTCTCTGAAACTCTTTGCTTTTTTAGCATCAAGAGAATGCAAGAGAACTTGTTTTTTTGTCTAGAGTGTGTGGTCTGAAGTCTCCCACATGGTCCAAAACTCAGAGAATGTCCTGAGGCCCCTCTCCATTCCCATTTGTCACCCCAGTCTGGTGTGCTGCTGGAAGCTCAGCTGTTTCTTTTTCTCCTGATGGAAACCCTCTGTGGATCCTGACCACCAGCAGCCACCAGGAATGGGAAGTGCTCTGGGGGAATAGTGGATGGCCATCATCACATCATCTCTGAGTGACTAATCTGTGTTTGGAATCTTAGTTCATTAGTCCCTCATATTGCTTCCACAGTTCTCAGATGCTTTACAAACATAATTTTGTAATTTCTTCACTTTTTTGTGGATGCTACAGTAGAAGCATTGGCTTGCCATGACTGCTACAACCCACCCTGAGGCAGAAGCTGCTCTCTTCCTTTAGAAGAAAAAGTCTCCATTTGTTTTCTTGTTTCTGTGTCCTCTGGGGTCTTGCTTCATGAAGTATATGCTCTCTCCCTGGAATTTCTCTTTGCTTCTGTTCTTTACAGACAAGCAGCTTTATGTCTTTGCTCTCTTGAGTGAATCTAGTGTTTGCAACCCTGACATCTCTTTGAAACCAACCTCCAACTTCCCTTCCGCTCTAGTGTTGGAGTTCCTTTGCTTCATCTCCCATTTGGGTCCTTACCCTCTGGTTTCTCAAAGCCCCCATATAAAGTCCTATAGTGACCCGACCCCTCTAGTGACCTCGTGACAAAGCCCAGAGGCTTCTTCTCAGTTGACCCCACACCCAAACATGCAGCAGTGTCTACTGTTAAAAACCACTGTTCTGGGGCACCTGGGTGGCTCAGTGGGTTAAAGCCTCTGCCTTCAGCTCAGGTCATGATTCCAGGGGCCTGGGATCGAGCCCCGAGTCAGGCTCTCTGCTCCCTGGGGAGCCTGCTTCCCTTCCTCTCTCTCTGCCTGCCTCTCTGCCTACTTGTGATCTCTCTCTCTGTCAAATAAATAAATAAAACCTTTAAAAAAAAAACCTGCTGTTCTTTGGCATTTCCCTTGACGCACTCCATTTTGGTACATCTTCTTCCCCCTGATATACTCTTTTCTCTCATTGTTGGATGTTCCCTCTGAATTTCACTAAAACCCAGAGCTTTCCCTTCCATTTCTATTCAAGTGATCCGCCAATTTCACTTTTGTCAACTCTTACCTTTCGCATGGGACACAAACCAGGATTCAAGTGCTTATCAGACATCTCCATTTGACTAGCCCAATATTACCTTAAATACAGTATTTTGACTTGAAATTTTATTTTCAGAATCTCTGTTTATTCTTCAAGACCCAGCTCATGCTTCCCTTCCACCTACATCCTTCTGTGGTCCCACAGGCTACATGGTGTGGGGTGAGCAGGTTTGTCTGTGCCGCCCATGAGACTCTGGTGTGGCATTCACACTCCATGCTGCATCGCCTGTCCATCTTGCCTCCCTAGAGCACTGGTTCTCAGCTTGGGGGGAGGATCACACTATTCCCCTGCCTCCTAAGGAATGTGACAATGTATGAAGATGTTGTATGTGTGACTCTTCAGACACTGCTATTGGCATCTAAAGAGTAAGAGGCAGGGTCTGCTGAGCATCTTCTAGTACAAAAACCAGCCTCACAGCAAAGAAACCCAGTGTCTACAGCTGAGAAGCCACTCAACACTATCAGTCTTTTAGAAAATAGTGACAGGTTTTCCTATCTGTGAACCCACAGTGTCTTACTCACTGTGTGCACTCAATATATGTGTATGAAATGTCGGAAAGAAATGAAACTCATTAAATGCACTCTGATGAAGTGAATTGGGGGAAATAGGAGGGAGAGATGAACCATGAGAGACTGTGGACTCTTAGAAACCAACCAAGGGTTTTAGAAAGGAGGGGGGTAGGGGGTTGGGTGAGCCTGGTGGTGGGTATTAAGGAGGGCACGTATTGCACAGAGCACTGGGTATGGTGCATAAACAATGGATCTTGAAACATTGAAAAAATAAAATTAAATTAAAAAATACACTCTGCTGCTTTATCTTCTTTTCTACGTTCTGTAATACCTTATTCTCTTTTTGTTTTCTAAAATCTTTTTTCCCTTTTTGTTTACTAAAATCTTATATACGGTTCAACTCGAATACTAGGAGCAGTCCACGGGGTCTGTCACGGCCTCTGCAGGACTCCTCTCTCTTCTGTATGCTCCCAAAGCAATGCACCAGGAACATTTACCCCTCTTCTGGAGAAGTACGTGTATTTGCTTCCGTTGTCACCTCCCTCAGTGATTCCTAAGTCCTCTGGGAACAAGGTTGGCTAACTGGTCTTTTTAGAGTGCTCCCAGCACAGTGCCTCTGGAGAGTGGGGCTGTGTTTCATCCTGAATAAACTGACTCAGTCTCTCTCAATCCAGGAGTCCTTCCTGGGTACCATGCCACATCCCCTAAAATGATGCAGAAACCAATAGATTATTTGAACCTCCTGATCAGTGTCCTCTGTTTTCTGATAATAAATGCCTAATTTGGGGCACTTGTGTGGCTTAGTCAGTTAAGCATCTGCCTTTGGCACAGGTCATGGTCTCAGGGTCCTGGGATCCAGCCCTGCCTCAGGCTCCCTGCTCAGTGGGGAGCCTGCTTCCTCCTCTCTCTCCCCCACTCATGTTCTTGCTCAATCTTCTCTCTCTCTTTACTAAATAAAAAAAAATCTTTAAAAAAGGTTTAATTGGGAACCGATAGGTCGGTGATGCCTATAGTATTTATTAAATTCCAACAAAAGGACTTTTAAAACATCTTGTTTAGCAACAGCATCACTGGAATTAATACACTGCCTTTCTGTAATGATGGACAGTTTTTATTTTAGTATATAAATCTCTGTACGTTTGCAGAAAGAAAATAAAACATACCACTAAACAGTCACACCTGGCTTACAGCCCTGAAGGTAGCATGATATTTTTGCCCCAAAATATGCCACTTTGGTATAGGGATTATTCTGAACTAAAGACAGAACAGATATAAGAAAAGCTCTCTGACCTTGCCCAGTTGTCTAAAAGGAAGACATAGATTTGTAAAGATGTCCCCTCCTGCACTTGCTACAAGGACAGAAGTTAATTCCTGGAGACAACTCTGCACATTTACTGACCCTATGATGGCCCCAGAGAAATCTACATAGCAGGTTTTACCAGATAGACTTATTTTTCATTGGTTTCTCCATATATTTACCTTTCCAGAATTTGCCACCTCTAGAAGCTGACAACCTTTTTCTATATCTTATCACTTCTCTGAGAATGTGTTGTTCTCTTGTTAAAATGCTATAGATGCCCAAGTTCTAATGATCCCTTTGAGTTCCTCATTGCTGGGTACCCTTATGTGTACATACGTGGCATGTATTAATAAGTTTCTGTCTGTTTTTCTCCTGTTAATCTTTTTTCTCTTTCTTTCTTTCTTTCTTTCTTTTTTTTTTCCTTTTTTTTTTTTTTTTTTTTTTTTTTTTTTTGGTCAGTTTAATTTACAGCATTCCAGGAACCCAAGATGGGCAGAGGAAAAGGTGCCCTATTGTACCTCCAAACCATCATGAATCAGTTTGGAGATAAGGCCGCTTATTTAAAAAGACCTATGGGCTGGCATGAGGCATAGAGCGGGGAGCAGCATGCTCTTTCAAAGACAGACCCGTCCTTCTTGCTGTTGCCAAATTCTTGCTCTTTGATGGTGGGTTTGAATTTCTGAAATTGTCTAAAATCATTCCGAGTTGAGAAGAGAGAGCAAAGAGAGCCATGTGTCCTCTCTAACCCACCCTCAAGTTAGAAATGGGGCTTAGGTAAAACACTGAAGCCTGAATTTCTGGAGCCACTTATAAACAAGTTCAGAAAGCCATTCCAATGTTGCTTTATACATTCTAGCACCGCCGAACAGCTTCCAGTGACTCCAAGTAGCTACTCAGAGTCTCAAACTCATGTCGATATGTAAACACAGTTGGTGGAAATTTAAGCTCGTACAGGAACTCGGGGAAACAGTATGGAGGTTCCTCAAGAAGTTGGAAATAGAGCTACCCTAGGACCCAGAAATTGCATTACTGGGTATTTACCCCAAAGATACCGATGCAGTGAAATGAAGAGACACCTGAAGCCCAATATTCATAGCAGCAATGTCCACAATAGCCAAACTGTGGAAGGAGCAGAGATGTGCTTCAACAGATGAATAGATAAGGAAGATGTGATATTGCACACACACACACACACACACACACACACACACACACCCCACATTGGACTACTACTCAGCCATCAGAAACTATGAATACGTACTATTTGCATTGATGTGAAGGGAACTGGAGGGTATTACACTAAGTGAAATCAGTTGGTCAGAGAAAGACAGTTACATGGTTTCACTCCTGTGTAGAATATAAGAAATAGTACAGAGGATCCTAGGGGAAGGGAGGGAAAACTGAATGGGAAGAAATCAGAGAGGGACACAAACCATGAGAGACTCTTGACTTTGTGAAACAAACAGGATTCTGGAAGGGGAGGTGGGTGTGAGGAATGGGGTAACTGGGCATTGGGTGTTATATGCAGCTGGGTGTTGCACTAGGTGTTATACGCAACTGATGAGTCATTGAACACTGTATCTGAAATGAATTACTATATGTTGGCTAATTGAATTTAAATAAAAAACAAATTCTGTCATGATCCTATTATCTGTTAATCACACCTCCTTTTGAAAGTGTGTTTAAAGACCTTGTGAAGAGACGATGGGTCCTACTTGGTTAGAAAAGACTAGAATATTCAGAAGACTGGGGCAAAAGAACATTCAACATCCTTCTCCTGAATGACTCCTTGAAATACTTTTATTACTTTAAGTCATGGTGTCTCTGTTCTGCCTCTGGCTAGGAAACTTCCAGGCATCTTAGATTAGGTTTTCTGTGCTTCCAACACAAGCATATCATTGGGGAGCTAAATTACATTTAGAAGTTGCATTTTTATTTTGATGATATATAGTTGATTGACTTCGCACTCAATTTAATAGAGTAATCATCTTGCTCCCGAGTGGCTATGACATGCTCAGTGCCCGAGGCCACGAGCCAGAACCTAGATCTGTTATAAGAAAGTCATCAAGTTTTTTCATAGAGCAAAGAAAGAGAATAGATTCTCTGCTACACACCCTCCAGCCCTACCAGCTGTTTTGAACTCATTTTCACTGGGATTCCAAAATTAATGAATTATCTTTTTCAAAACAATAATATGTTTGTACAAATTGATGTGACCTGAGTGGACAAAATAGGTGTTTGTTTTGCCTTTGGGTAGGCATGGGGTGTAATGTTGCATACTTAGTTTCATCTTCATTTTCAAAATACACACACACATGCACACACACACATACACACACACATTGCAAATTGTGATGAAAAATTCTAGAACATCTAATTCCACAGTGATGAGGTTGGATTACAGTATATATTACAGTTCTGTCTTGACTTAAAATTTACAGCTCATATTTTGTGTTTTATTTTTCAAAACAATCACTGGGGGTGGGGAGGGAGTAACTCACTAGAGTTGAGAACATGACCAGGTTGGGCTTCAGGGTCAGTCTTTGACTTAGGTCATCCACCCACTTCATTATAAGAGTGTTTCTCAAACTCAAATACTGGACAGACCCCCGTATGATACTTGTACTGGAGAATCCTTCTTATAAGAAATGCACAAGTGAAATACTTCCATCTTGGTGATCACCTGGCCTAATAACATCATAAATCCAGAGACTAGCATGAGCATCTGGCTCTTGGACTATGCTCATGCCTTTGAAGGTTAGCATCAAAGTGAGAACACACAACGGACAAGATACAAAGGATTATAACATTTGAGTGTGCCCTGTGAATCTGGGGACTCCAAGACTAAAAAAACAACATGACTTATGACAAAGAATTTTTTTAACTTTCTTGAGTGAAGATGTAGAATTTAAATTTGAATATGCAAGCTTTGGCAGAGAGTGCGAGCCTCAGTTCTCAAACTCAAACATGGAAAAAATGCAGCCCTGTTTCCATACGTTTATCCTAAGCCCATGAAGATGGTGGTAGTGGAAGGTCCTAGTTAATTAGACATAATCACTGCAAGGTCAGGGTTTCCTTTGGTGATTCAGGGTCTTCTCTTCTCTCTTAAGTGTGAGTCTATTTCAAGGGTGGTAGGTTTAGGAAGTTCCACAGGATAGGAGGAAAGGGGCATCTTGGTTTTGGGTGTCATGGTCTACTCTTGTGAGCATCTGAGAGCTCCATGTTCCATTTGGTTGGGGGTCACTGGTCCACCTAGGTCTTTCTACAGGGAGCCCTTGGCAGGTGCTTTTGTGCTCTGTTTTGTCATTACCTAAGTGATCCTCAGCAAGGGTGTTATGATAGTTAATTTTGTGTCAACTTGACTGGGTTAAGGGTTGCCCAGATAGCTGGTAAAACATTATTTCTGGGTGTGTCTATGACGGTGTTTCCAGAAGAGACTAACATTTGAGTCAGTAGACTGAGTATAAAGATCTGCCCTCTCTAAGGTGGGGGACACCACACAATCCACTGGCAGCCTAAACAGAATAAATAGAACCAAGGACAAATTCTTCCTCTTTTGGGGACATTCATTTTCTCTCATCCTTAAACATCAGTTCCCCTGGTTCTGTGGCCTTTGGACTCGGGGGTTTCCACCTGTGACCCCCGCCCTATCTGGTTGAGACTTGAACCGAATTATTCCACCTACTTTCCTGGGTCCCTGACTTGCAGGCAACAGACTGTGGGACTTTTTAGCCCTCATAACCACAGGAGCCAATTCCCATAATACATCTGTTCTTATATATATCTCTATTTATCTTATTCTCTGGAGAACCTGGCTATTATAGATGGGACACTCTCATCTTATGCAGAGGTTTGTGGGCCTATCCAAGCTGTCACTTCTTCTGCAATACACTACCTGGGATGTTGGTCCCCAGAAGAAGAAAGGCATAGGACACCTCTGCTCCTGGGTCCCTAAACTTCTCCAGGTGGGGAAGGCACATTTGTCATTCTTCCCTTGTGTAGATCAGGTTTCTTCAAAGAAACAGAACCAGTGGGGTCTTCCATAGATAGAAGAATAGCTAGATAGCTAGCTATATAGATATTTATTTGAAGGAATTGGTTCATGTCATTGCATAATTGTGAGGACTACAAAGTCTGAAATCTGTAGATTTGGTCAACAAACTGGAATTCAAGTGAGTTGATATTAGAGTCCTCAGTTCAAGTCACACAGGGAAGCAGGCTGAAATTTCAGGCAAAATTCCTAGGCTGCAGACTCAATTTTGATTTCCTTCCTCTCTGGGAAAGCCACAATATTTGCCTGGAAGATCTTCATCTGATTAGATGAGGCCCACCCACATTGTTATTGGCTTTATTCAAAGTCTATGATTTAGATGACATTCATATCTACAAAATATCATCACAGGAACATCTAGGCTGGTGTTTTACTGCAGAACTGTGCACCATGGTCCAGCCAAGTTCATACATAACATTAACTGTGACACCCTTTCTTGCGTGACTTGGCTCTATAGAACAGACCAGCCTGGGTCTGGAGTATCTTTTCAGGACAGCCACTGACCTCAAATTATCAGACATCCTTTATTGCATGCCTTCTCTCCAGCGTGGGGACATTTAAAAATTCTCACATGGGGCAGGAAAAACTGGATCTCACCTTATCCTATGTTCTTCCAAATCTGTTGTTTATGGTGTAAAATGTGCTTCCTTGGGTCCTTTAGGATTGTGGTCTCTGTCACTCAAGTGGCTTTTTATGTCAACTATAGTTTCTTTAGTGACTTGGAAAGGTTGATTTTAGACTCAAAAGCTGAGTTGACACCCTGGTTCTGTTGTGTTATCACAGAGGGAATGGATCACACAACAAAGGACTCTGTGATGTTGCAGCTGCTGCCTGGTCCCAGGGGGAGCAACACAGGGCACAAGCAGAGTCTCTGGGGTTGGGAACCCTGGAGCCAGGCCATCAGCACTGCCACGGCTGCATTTCTACCACATCCATCTGACGGCCCACATTGTTGATGAGATCGCATGTGTGTTCTCTGCCCCTGGACCAGAGCCTTCTCTGCGGCCGCCTCTGCTGGTCATTCATCCTGCATCTACCCTGTAGTTAGGTTTCACCAAAAAGAAGCTGAGTGGAATCGAAAAATGCTTCCAATTTTTCTCTCATACTTGATGACCGTCTGAGCGAGGCCAGGGAGAAAACCAAGGATACATGTCTGTAAAAGAGAACTGGAATCTCTTTGTCCTCTCTGGCTGGCGCTGTTCTCTAAAGTAGTTGAATGTTTCCACAACCATGGAGACCCAGGGCTTTCTGAATTTGCACCTCTCTCCACAAAGCTCTTTCCTGTGGTTAGAGAATAAGGCCAAACCCATCTTCTTGGTCACTCAAGTCAGTTATTCTAGTTGGATTTTGGGAAGTAAGACAGACATAGTAGGAAGATCTAACTGTATCATTTAGAGCTAGTCCTCTGTGTCCTTGAACACGTTTCTAGTATCTAGCAAGAAAAAGTTGGCTCTGTGAAATATGGCATTTCTTTTACTTGCTGGTGAAGACCTACATAAATCTAAGGCTGTGTATCTTTGAACAAAGACATACTATGGTACATAACTAGCACAGAGGAGGCTCTCGGTATTATCTGTGCAATAAATGAATACATGTTAGTAATATAGAGGCTCATATAAAATGTAAACTAGTTACTGAGCCGCAGGAAGGACAATTGTCCATGTGACTTAAACTATTTGGCATTGTTGACCCAGATATTACCATGCTCATTTCCCATTCTGAGGGCTTTTTGTCCGTGAATCAATTGTTAAGACCTCTAAGGTGAACCAGAGAGGAATTCACTGGAAGCTTCCAGGAATGAAGGGAAGCCTGGAGAGTCCAGCTCAGAGAAGACAGGGACTAAGGTAGATTCAGCAGCAGTGCTGGAGTCCAGGGGGCTCCAGTCTGGATGTCCATGTTGATGCTGTCACCACTCCTGGATACCTAATGCCAGTCCTGACATGCCCTAGGGGCCGAGGCTGCCCTGGACATCTGTTTTCATCATCTTGCAGCCACCATGACCACTTATCTCCTCCATCCTGGCAGATCTCTGGGTCACCTTCCTGGATGCAAGGCTCAGGCAGGAACTTCTTGGTGGTCAAATGGAAGTCGGTAACAGTCAGGGTGGCATGCACAGCATTGCTGTCCACCAAGATTCACACAATGTGGAGATTCCAGTGTCCAGAATCCTGGTGAGCAAAACCCCCAGTGACACTCACTGCCATGTTGCAGCTGACTCGTGAGCACATGTGGTCTTACAGGAATGAAAGCAGTGTGGTACTAAGGAAGCAACCTTATGTTTCTATGGAGCCACTTAGCAGAGTTGGGTTCATGATAGACATTGTTTATTATGGCTGATTTATTATTCATCATTAGTAGCAATAGGCATTTGCCCAGATTTTTAAAACAGTGCGTAACAACTAATGGTCCGTGGGCTGGTTGTCTGTGAAATTGTTCAGTAGGGGAATTTTGTCTCAGACACCGCCTGTCCTGCCTTTTCCACTCTCCCACCCACCCCCTTCCCATTCCCACTCTCTTTCCATGCTGTCTGATCCCCTTCCTCCATGACGCAGGGTCTTGTTCTTTGCTGGTGGTCAACTAATGTTTGCTAAAGGAGTTTACACTGAGAAGGGCTTACATGCGGAGCTATTTGTATTCATACCAAGAGCTGCAAAGATCTTGCAGTTGGCAAGGCCCAGAGAATGCATCTTTAGTGGTGACACTTACTGCCACAGGAATAAGGAGAATGCAGTAAGTAAGCACATGTTACAGGAATACGTGTTGGGTGCAGAGGGAAATGCCTTGAATGTGCTATCTCCTCCTGGGCATGGAATTGTCACAATCTTTGCGCTGGCTATGACTATTATTATCCTCTTGATTTTCAGATGGGAAAACCAAGGCCTAGAGTCAAGGGTTGAACCCACTTTTGGCCAATCCCATAGCTCAGGCTGGGAGCTGTGGATCAAACTGTCCCACCTTCCGTCTTAGAGCGCCTTCTCCCAGTGCTCATTCTTGACACTGCTGCCCACTCCAATGATAAGGAAAACAACTTAAGGATCCTGGAGGAGTCCTGTGTTTGTCAGGGTTCTCCAGGGAAACAGAACCACTAGGATATGTAGATAATCAGCTCACGTCATCATGGAGGCTGCGAGTCTGAGATCTGCAGTCTGCAGGCTGGGCACCCAGAAGAGCTGATGGTGTAGTTCTACTCCGAGTCCAAGTCTGAAGGTAGAAGACCGGCGTCCCAGCTGCAGTCAGGCAGAGAGTGAAGTTATGTGTTACATAGTCTTTTTGTTCTATCCAGGCCTTTAACTGGTTGGACCAGACCCACACACATGGGTAAGACAATGGGCTATACTCAGCCTGCCAATTCAAGTGTTGATTGCATCCAGAAGCATCCTGACAGACACACCCAGAATAACATTTGACTAAATGCAGGGCACCCATGACCCCAGTCAAGTTGACCCATAAAATTGGCTATCACAAGTGCAAATCTTCTAAAGTGTTTTGAGGAGAAGTGAGTTGGCGGAAACTGGAGGGAAAGACGAATTAGGAGAGACTGTGGACTCTGAGAAACAAACTGAGCATTTGCGAGGGGAGGGGGATAAGAGGTTGGGTGAGCCTGGTGGTGGGTATTATGGAGGGCACATATTGCATGGAGCACTGTGTGTGGTGCATAAACAATGAATTTTGGAACACTGAAAATAAATTTTTAAAAAATTAAGAAAAAAACATTCTAAAGTATTTTGAGCTCCCTAAAGCCAAGAATTAATTTTTGCTCTTTTTTGAAGTATTTTGTTACCTGTGAATATTCAGGACTCAGCTAGTCAAGCTGAGTTGAGTAAGTCTTTACCAGACCTTAGTTTCAGTGCACGGTGGCTGGTGGGGATGGACAATCCCAGGGGCTACGGTGAGGGATCATGTGTCCAGCAAGCCCAGGACATCAGAGCCAGAAAAGCCTGGTTTTAAGCCTTGTGTCTGCAAATAAGTAATTCAAGGTCTCCAAGTCTGCAGATGGAGGAGGATAGCATCTGCTTTCTGGAGCTGCTGTGAAGATTGGAGAGAGGGCTGGGGGCACGCTGGACACGTAGTGGCCCACCATAAGCGGGTGCTGTTATATTAAGTGAGGAAGAAAATGAAATCAGCTTTCGTGGCAAGGATCAAAGATGGCAGCTATATTACCAGCTGTGCCCAAAGTCATTTAGGGAGTTGGTCCTCCCCAAGCCGGCATCCATCAACTGGCCATTTAAAGATATTTTCACAATCTCTTCTGGACTGCTTCATTTAAGAGACACCCAGCATGCCTCCTTTTAAGTCATAAAGTCACTGAAAATAAGTCACTGAAAATGTGACCTTTGTGTTCTAAAGCAGCTTTTATCTCGTGCAAACAGAATCTCTGAAATGCCGAGAAAACCTTTCAAGTGAGGACATTTGCTAAAGACTGGCATAGCCAGAATAGATGACCTTTTAATTGATGGTGTACCGAGCTCTCAGAAATCAAGTTCAAAGTTAATTTGTCAAACACTGTTTCTTTAAGAACTTGAGAGCCATGACTTCTTTCTTTCTAATGACAGCATAGGGGTTTTACTTTTTTAGCCAGTATTTGCTCCTTTTTAATATCCGCCCCCATCTCCAGCATCTCTGGACTTTGACATAGAAGTTCATTCTCTGTGGGTCAGGGCCTCTGTTGAGAGAACCCAGGGAAACAGAGTAGGCTTCAAGACTCACAAAGACTTACAAAGAGTTCCCAAAGGTCTAGGAGGACAAATGTTGGGTCTGATATTGCAAGTCACTGAAAATCCATTTTGGAATTATGGCGCAGTTGAGACTTTCTGCTGATTCTGTTCAATTTCCCCTTGCTTACCACGCAGTGGTAAGTTGTGGCTGTTAGTGGGAATGCTTGCCCCTGGGAGGAATGGATCTGGGTACTTCCTTAGACTTGAAATAGCCTTTAGCTCTTTTATACTTGGCCAAGCTACTCCTTTCAACTTGATAATTCTTTCATTTCGCAAATGTCCTTTCTGTTCTGGACTTTCCTGGGCACCACGGCTCAACTCAGCCATGCCGTGAACTGATTCCCAAGTAAACTCTTCTGATGGGGTAACTTCTGTTCCTTTCAGTCACCAATATCTTTGTAAAGATTCATATTTGCTTATTTATGTAGCATGTATTTGAAAAAAAAATCCAATAGAATGTTTGGCTGTGTGGATTTCTAGAATGTTCCATGTACTCACAAGTTTTTTATCTACTCCCACTTTCTGGGAGTCTTGGTTTGTCTTGAGTACACCAAGGTCATGAATACAGATGGCCTGAGGTTTGGTCAGTAATCCCATGTCTGTCCAAAGGGTAAATCCTAAAATCTTGCCATGCTGGACCCCCTATAGCCTGGAGCCACACCTTTAATAAAGCCCAGACCATGTCCACTTCTCCCAGGAGGGGGTCATCTTTTCTTCAGTCCCTTATCTCTCTCCCCTTGAGGTGGCCCATCAAGTCAGGATACACAAACACTCTTGGTGCCGGTGCTCCTGCCCCTTCCCCCAAAGTGTTCCTGCCCAGAAGGCCATTCCTGAGGGTTCTGCAGCTATTTGAAAGCATGTGCAATCAACTTCAGATGGAAGGAAACTGCTTCAGCCCAGCGTACTTTTAGCTCAGGGTAGCTAAGAGCCATGGAATGCTGATTTATTTTTCATTTTTTGCCAGCAGCACATAACTGCCTCTTTAAATTATTTCAGCTAACTTCCATTGATGGTCTGTGGATAAACAAAAGTGCCAGTTGCACTGAATTTGTGGGGTGGTTGGTTTCACATAAAAGAGGCATGTCCTAAGTAGGAGATCTGAGCTCCAGAGCATCTAATTAGGAAAACCCAAAGACAGCCTTGGTAAATGTCTCCCAGGGAGCTCGCAGCTGGGCTCAGGCATCAAATGCAAATTAAAGATTCATAGATTCTGAGTCATTAGAAACTATGTAACAATCATAAGGCCTACAGTCAGCTCTTGGGGAAAATAGAAGGCACCATTATGGATTTAAAAGTCATTTGTCCTAGTGTGTTTGTGTGTGTCTGCGTGTGTGTGTGTGATGCAAGAATGTTCAGTGGGTGACCTTTGTTTCATAGGTCTCCTGTCTTGGCCTCCACTAGGCCCCTGGCCTCCACCCTGTACTCTGTGTCTCCCCTATAGGCACCTACATGGAATTTAATGCCTCTAAGTTCTTGTTATTTTGCTGGTTGTCATATTTGGAAAACTAATTTCCACTAAGCATTTTAGCATTTTAAACGAACACATTTTAATGTTTCAAGATATACAAGGATTCATGTCCCATAGTGGCATGTAGGCTCTTAAAGAGTTGATGGAAAAATGGTGGCTAGAGGTGTCTTTTGCTCACTCCATCAGTAAGTGACCTGGGCTGAGAACAAATGATCCCCCTTGTTGCTTATAAACTGCAACAATGTATCCTCTAGGTTCCTGGGAAGGTGGTTTATAACTGCAGCAGTGTATCCTCTCCTTTCTGTAGAAGTCCAGAGTCAAGGTGTCAGCACAGCCAGTCTCCCTCCCAAACTCCCTCCTAGGCTCCTTCCACGCCCCCTCCAGCTCCTGGTGGCCCCAGGTGTTCCTTGGCTTGTGGCTGCATCCCTCCAGTTTCTGTCTCTATGGCCACAAAGAGTCACATGCATTTTATTAGTCCACACATTGGCCATAAAAGACAGGGAAAATTCTTTGTATTGAGCTGGAGAGGAGAGCGCACTGTGGTTAACCACGATTATGCTTTGTCTCAGAGACCCCTTTCCTTGGTCTTTCTCCTCACCCTGCCAGGCTCTTCCTGGAACAACATAGCCAGATGGCATCAGTCAAAAGAAGTATGACAAGAAATCAGTGGTTATGGCCTGACAGCCAACTTGGGAAATCTGTGCCCCTTCTCCAGGGGTTTCTGAATTTAATGTTTCTTGCTCAGTCTTTTTATGTTCTGCACTCGATGGCAGGCAATGATTTTCCTTTGAGACAGCTACAGCTTGGAGTTTCTCTGGGCAGAAGTCATCTTTTGGAGCCATAAAAATCTAGGCAGAATCCAAGAAACTCACTGGTGGTCCCAGTGCATCTCTCAGTGATCACTCTACTGAATCACAGGAGACAGAAAATTTGGTCTAAGTTCCACTGACTGCTATTACAAAGTCGGGATTTATTACAGAGCTCAGAAGTCTAGCAATCCTGGGAAATCAGGGAGGAAAGAGGAAATTCCCAGCTCTTCAGCAGAACTACTCTAGTAAATAGATACAATCCTGTCTCTCATTGTGAGCTTAAAGGAAGGACTAACTTCAGAGATCTAGAAGATTCTGCTGTTGAGGCTACTTAAAAGTGGCTGGTTCCAAAATCCTCAAGTGTTCTGTTTGTAGAACAAATGAAGTTTTAACGGCCTGTAGTGCCATTTGAATATTCATGCTAATAGGTATTTTCCATTTAGGAAATAAGGAGAGTAACCAAGAATTAATTTCAATGGCTGGCAGTTGTTAAAGGCAACTAATTTACCCTGATTCTTGACTAGAAGAAGCAAATTGCCACATCCATTAAGGAAATTAAAGGAGGCCATTCTTTTCTCTTTCACCTGCACCAGCCCCAGGGCACCCTACATATGCTGAGCATTCAAATGTCTCCCAAATGTGTTTACCAGTTTTATTCCAACCATTAAGTGCTATTTTCCATTTACTGCTATTCAGTTAACCATAGAGGACCCCAATATGAAAACCTACATTAGGTTTGAAGAGTCCAATACTTACAGCACATTATTAGGTCCTTCAGAGAAGAATGGGGCCCTACAGATGGGCAGTAAAACTTGTAGGTCATGGTTGTGCAGATCAGAATCCTGGTCGCTGCTCCCAGTTAAGTATGTAGATTTCAGAATGTATAGACCTGACGGGGTGAGGAGTTTGGATGCTCTCCTTTGCGTAATTGGACAAGCCAAAAAGAAAGCATTTGCAAGAAAGAACCGGATGGTCTATTTCTTTTCCAGTCTTCAGTCAGGACCATAAGAATCATTCTTGACCCACCTTCTCCCCAAATCAACATGTTAGATGTCAGAACCTCTACTCATACAGCTTGTCTGAAAATAGTGATTTTTCTTTTTGAGAATCATTCCTTGAGGGTTTCTTGCTTTCTTTCTTTCTTTCTTTCTTTCTTTCTTTCTTTCTTTCTTTCTTTCTTTCTTTCTTTTCAGCTGAGACTGGCAGTCTTAAAGAAGACCACCTGGACTGAGAATCAGCCTCCCTGTCTCTTAGATCTGGTTCTGCCACTAACTAGGTTGGTGGACTGCTGAAAGTTCTCTATTATGCTAAGTCTCAGTGTCCTCATATCTGCGGCACAGATGTTAGGCCAGACCATTTTCAGTGTTGTTTCTAGATATTTATTTATTTATTTATTTATTTATGATATATATATATTTATTTATTTTAAAAAAGATTTGTTGATTTATTTTAGAGAGAGAGAGAGAGCACGGAGGGGAGGGACAGAGGGTGAGGAAAAGAGAGCTCCCAAGCAGACTCCTTACTGAGCATAGAGCCTGATGCTTGATCTCATGACCCTGAGATCATGACCTGAGCTGAAACCAAGAATTAGGATGCCTCACTCAACTGAGTCACCCAGGCACCCCTGTCTGTTTCTATTTAATACTCACTTAGACAATGGTACTTCCCCACTAGTGGAAGCTCATACCATACCAAGTCCAAAAAGACCTTTAAGTACTCTAACAAAAGAAAACCAGAGAAGAGAAAGGTTCTAGGATCTTAATGAGGAACTGAAATATCCTAGACATGGAAGTATGCCTTATACACTTGAGTACAGAAAATTTCCCCCAGTGGTCTTCCCTATGTCAAATTCTGTTATATGGAGAGCCACCCCTTCCTACTTTGCCTGTAAATGCATACTGTTTAGATAAGTATGCACAGATTTCTCCAAAATGTTTGAACTATTTTTACTCACTGAACTTCTGACACCAAATCTGTGAGGTTTTCCACACCAAGCAATTCTTCAGTTTTATGAGAAAGCCAGCCAGGTGCCCTCAATTCTGTTCAGTTCTGACACTAACCATCCAGGGTTAGGGTCAGACCCCATAGCTAAGGGCTCAGGCCCACAAGGCTGCCCCCATTTCAGTCAATCCCAAGTCTGACTGACCATCTGTAAATTGAAGGTTCCTATGACACCTAGCTTAGGTCACAGAACTTAGGAAACCACTTCACTTCCATTTATTAGTTTGTTATAAAGGATACAACTCAAGAACAGCCAAATGGAAACCATGCACAGGACCAAGAATGGGAAACTTATGTGAAGCTTCCAAGTTTTCTCCAGTATTTCTGTTCCCTGAGCACCTCAATGTGGATATGTTGACCCACCCAGAAGCTCATCATCATTCCCGAGTTCTTACAGAGCTTAATGTCCAACCCCTCTACCCCTTTCCCAGAAGTCTGTGTGTGGGACTGAAAGTTCCAACCCTCAAATCTCTTGATCTTCCTGGTGACCAGCCCTCATAAACTATTGGTGGGGACAGGTGCTGACCTAAGTCACCTCTTGAACATAATTTCTGATGTGATTCAAAGGGGTTTGTGATAAAAAAAAAAAAAGCTTCTTTCTCTCTTTTTAAATTTTTTAAATTAAATTTATTTATTTTCAGCATAACAGTATTCATTATTTTTGCACCACACCCAGTGCTCCATGTAATCCATGCCCTCTCTAATACCCACCACCTGGTTTCCCCAACCTCCCACCCCCCCCGCCCCTTCAAAACCCTCAGACAGTTTTTCAGAGTCCATAGTCTCTCATGGTTCTCCTCCCCTTCCAATTTCCCTCAACTCCCTTCTCCTCTCCATCTCCCCTTGTCCTCCATGCTATTTGATATGCTCCACAAATAAGTGAAACCATATGATAATTGACTCTCTCTGTTTGACTTATTTCACTCAGCATAATCTCTTCCAGTCCCGTCCATGTTGCTACAAAAGTTGGGTATTCATCCTTTCTGATGGAGGCATAATACTCCATAGTGTATATGGACCACATCTTCCTTATGCATTCGTCCGTTGAAGGGCATCTTGGTTCTTTCCACAGTTTGGCAACCGTGGCCATTGCTGCTATAAACATTGGGATACAGATGACCCTTCTTTTCACTACATCTGTATCTTTGGGGTAAATACCCAGGAGTGCAATGACAGAGTCATAGGGAAGCTCTACTTTAAATTTCTTGAGGAATCTCTACACTGTTTTCCAAAGTGGGTGCACCAAATTGCATTCCCACCAACAGTGTAAGAGGGTTCCCCTTTCTCCACATCCCCTCCAACACATGTTGTTTCCCGTCTTGCTAATTTTGGCCATTCTAACTGGTGGAAGGTGGTATCTCAATGTGGTTTTAATTTGAATCTCCCTGATGGCTAGTGATGATGAACATTTTTTCATGTATCTGATAGCCATTTGTATGTTCATTGGAGAAGTCTCTGTTCATATCTTCTGCCCATTTTTTTTATATGATTGTCTGTTTTGTGTGTGTTGAGTTTGAGGAGTTCTTTATAGATCCTGGATATCAACCTTTTGTCCATACTGTCATTTGCAAATATCTTCTCCCATTCCGTGGGTTGCCTCTTTGTTTTGTTGACTGTTTCCTTTGCTGTGCAGAAGAAAAAGCTTCTCTTTTAACTCAGGAAATTCCCAAGTGTTTTGGGAGCCCTGTTGAGTGCCAACAATCTGTCGGGTTTAAAGTGGCAAGGGGGGGTGGGAGGTTGGGGGAACCAGGTGGTGGGTATTAGAGAGGGCACGGATTGCATGGAGCACTGGGTGTGTGCAAAAATAATGAATACTGTTATGCTGAAAATAAATAAAAATAAATAAAAAAAAAAGAATGGGGGCAAAGACCAAATATATTTCTTATTGCTTATTATCTACACTTCTTGGCTACAAAGTTGGGGGTTCCTAAAATACCCTGTCCCTTTCTGGTTCAATGATTTCCTAGAATGACTCACAGAACTCAGGAAAACACTTTTCTTACCATTACTAATTCCTTATAAAGGATACCATGCAGAAATAGCCAAATGGAAGAGATCCATAGAGCAAGGTATGGGGGTGGGGTGCACGAAGCTTCCATGTCCTTTCTTGGCATCTTTTTAGTACCTTGATGTGTTCCTCAACTTAGAAGTTCTCTGAACCCCATTGTTTAGTTTTTATGAAGGTTTTCTTACATAAGCATGATTGATAATGTCATTGGCTATTGGTGATCGAACTCAAACTCCAGACCCTTTCCCTTCTCTTAAGGTAGAAGTAGGATGGGGCTGAACGTTCCAACCCTCTAATCATGTCTTGGTAAGTAACTCTTTCAGCAGAAGAGTGTTACAGAATGCCTTCCAGTGCCACTAATGCTAATGGGGCTGGGGCCAATGGTGCCTCCAAAGGTACTTCAGGGATCATTCCGTCAGAGAGCTTTGCTTTCACTCATCATTCCTATTTTTTTAATTAACATAATGTATTATTTGCCTCAGGGGTACAAGTCTGTGATTGATCAGTCTTACAGAATTCACAGCCCTCACTATAGCACATGCCCTCACCAATGTCCATAACCCAGCCATCTTCTCCATACCCCCTTCCCACAGCAACCCTCTGTTTCTTGAGATTAAGAGTCTTTTATGGTTTGTCTCCCTCCGGATCCCATCTTGTTTCCTTTTTTCCCTCCCTGCTCCCTCCCCATAACTCCCTGCCCTGTCTCTTAAATTCCTCATATCAGGGAGATCATATGATAATTGTCTTTCTCTGATTGACTTATTTCACTCAACATAATACCCTCTGGTTCCATCCATGTCATTGAAAATGGCAAGATTTCATTTTTTTTAACACATTGTTCCTATTTCCTAGTAATATATGCAGCCTGGATTTTATGCAGTAAAGAATAGTATTTCATAAGATTTGGTTGATGAGACTCAGAACTTAACTGTCATTCTTCTATTTAATTGATTTTTTGAGAGGTTTTATTTATCCATTTTTGAAAGAGAGAGAGAGAGCACATAAGCAGGGGGAGCAGCAGAGGGAGAGGGAGAAGCAGACTCCCCACTGAGCAGGAAGCCTGATGTGAGGCTTGATCCCAGGACCCTCAGATCATGACCTGAGCTGAAGGCAGAGGCTTAAACAACAGAGCCACCCAGGCACCCCTCCACTTAACTGATTTTTTAAAAGAAATGTGTCTTTGTGTCAGGGACTATGTTGTAGTCTGGGGATGAAAGCATGATTAAGATAGGGTTCCTATTCTCAATGTAGGAGAGGCCACCCATTACACACCACTGTTTAAAGTGTCATGACACAAATGTCCACACTGTACTGTGGGAGTTTATCCTGAACTTCAGACTGAGGGCCTAAATCGTCTTGCACTGAGTCATCAATATCTGTGACTCTCAACACCATATCCCCTCTGTGCCCGTGGAGATATAGTAGATCTGCCAAGAGAGATCAGCAGCGGTCTCCAGATTTTCTGAGTGTTTTAATGCAGTGCTTACCAGGATGGGTCATGGGAAAATCTCTAATTAACAATGGTGCTTACTTCCTACACCAAATGACCCTTAACAAGTTCATTGAATAAAACATAAGGGAAAGAAGGGGGGCAAGATGTTGGAAACTCCCTAATTTCCCTATAAGAGCACACAGAGCGCCTAGGACAGCAAAAGTAAAAACCCATGGGTGTCAACTACCCTGAAACTTGGTGGGAAGATAAACCTACAAACTCTAACATCTAGTGAGTCAGAAGTCGGTGTCAACAGGTATAGTCACACCACTCTTTTCTTCATCGTGTGCTCTTCATGACTTGCCATGATCGTTGTATTCCTTCCTTCTTCACTTCTTTCCTTCCTTCTTTCTTTGTTTTCTTTTTTTAAGATGTTATTCATTTATTTGAGAGAGAGAGAGAGAGAGAGAGCATGCACATGAGCAGAGAGAGAGGCAGACAGAGAAACAGACTCCCTGCAGGGCAAGGAGACTGATATGACGCTGGATCTTGAAATTGTGACCTGAACTGAAGCCAGATGCTTAACCCGCTGAGCCACCCAGGGGTCCCGTCCTCCTACTTTGTTTTCTGAAACTAAAGTCAAAACCCAAGAAGAGAAACTAATACATATTGGGCTGCTATTCTCTGCCCATCAGGGGTATACGCTGGAGTCTTATCAAACCTCCCCAAACGCACATGTTATTTTCCAGAATCCTTATGTTTTCACGTAATTTTGCTCATTTCAATAAAGTCAGTTTGCTAAAAATACACAACCAAATGCTATTTTTGTATGCTTGTAAAACTTCTCATAAATAAATTCATAAATCATAAAAAATCTTGTTTCTAAATGTGTACGAAGATCTTGGTTTGGGAAATACAATTTTTAGAGATGACACAAGGGACAAATTTAAATTGGACAGCTGGGGAAACAAGTTAGAAAAAATTCAGCCTCTACATAAGATGGAAGGATTTGACGGTGAAGCGTAGTTCAACAAAAGTTGAAGTGAATGCATAGGACATTTCATAGTATTGGTTTGTGTTCCTGAGACATGGCCCAGCTATGGTGAAATTTCACTGTATGCAATGCTCTGTGATTGGGGGCTGCTTCTGCACTTTGCTGCCCCCTTCCCCAACGGCCCCACTTGCCGTGGAGCGCGCACTTCCTTCAAGTTCCTGCTGAGCCTGCTGCACTTCCTGCTCCCTCTTATTCCTGGGGGATGTCTCCATTGTTCACAATTTGTGCAAAATACGCTAGAGACTCCCAAGGGTCCTTCTTCAGTCCTGCCTAGCCTCTGGAATTGCAGACCCATATCCTCATGGAGACTGGAACTTCTCAGCCTGGATGTGTGGGTACTTTCTGAGTCGAGGGATAACAACAGGACATCTGTCCATGAGCATTTTTTTCTGGGAAGAGGGTACATAGGTTTTATCAAATTTTCAAAGTGCCCCCCTCCACCATGCCCCCTTCACTTATCACAGCTAACGTTCAGTGAGTGCTTTCCACAGGCCTGGCATTGTTGAAAGTCCTTTGCTTGAGTTGTGGCCTGTCATTATTGGAGTGGTCTGCTGGTCTGTGTCAGTGGCTCCCAGTTTTGTGTGTTGGGAACTGGGATAATAGTGAGATTGGTAAGTAGCCACGCTTCCATCTAATGGATGTTAAAGGTAAGGTCCAAACTCTGACATCCCTGTCCTCCGCCCACCAAAGATAAGAATCCTAACCCTAAAGCCACATTCTCTACTGGGCACAGCTTCATATCACTATCACCAACCTAGTTCTCTCGACTCCCCTCTCTCCCTCCTCTGTCCGGGATTTTGTTTTTGTTCTCATAGTGTCTCCTCTAATCATATTCCAACCATGATATCTGAGTTAAGGCTCTCCCCACCTCAGATCTGATTATGGTCCCATAGGGTTCACCCCTTCCCCCCCATCCGTCTACCACCTGCTGCCCTCATTGTTCTCAGAGGTATTGATTGGCTTGACTGGATCACATTCCTCTGCTCAGACACCTTTGTGGGCCCATAAGATACAATCCAGCCTTTTAGCAAGAAGTCATGATGCTTCCTAATCAAGGTCACTCTGACCTTTTTAGCAATAGCTCTGACCGGTTCCCCCCGCCCACACACACAGCATGCAGACACACACATCACACGTACACATCCCACATGTAGATACAGCACACACATCACACCACACAGACACACATACAGATGCACACACCTTATGCCATACAGGTATACATACAGCATATCACATAGATACATACATAGATACATACATAGATAATCACACCACACACAGGCATACTGGTCCCACGTGTAGACACATACATCACACACACACACACACACACACACACACACCACAGCATGCAGACACACACATCACACACATCACATCACACCACAAACACAGATACACACATCCCACGTCGGATATGCACATCACACACACTGTATCACAGACATACACAGCACACATTCCGGGAATGACCCAAGCCCTTGAACGACCTCTCTACTTGGAATGTGACCTCCTTTTTCTTTTAGGTGATGACTACATGGTTGGTGGGGTGGGTGGGAAAGGAATACTGAAAGGGGCTTGTGCCAACAGAAAGTTTGGGGACTCCGTCTGAGAAAGCAGAATCTCTACTATTCCTTGCAGGTCCACTGAGGGAGGAAATAATCAGCTATGAGGGAGAGGAAGCAGTGGAAAGGGGTGGGGAGGCGCTGGGCAGCCACATGCATGAAGGACCCGAGGAGAATGTGGCCCCCGCATCTTCCTTGCCCCCATGGTCAGGCAGTGACTGGCTCCATTCATTCCTTGGATGCTAGCCCAGGGAGCATTTGGTGGTCACTCGGCCACCTGTGCTGGCTCTCAGCACACCGGAGATTCTCACAGAAGGGCAGGAGGACATCACCTGGCACCACCTGGCCTTGCTTCTTGGTGACAATGAGTGATGGAAACGTTGCCTCTCTCGTTCCTTCACACCCCAGGGAGACCTGGACACCATCAGGCTGTGTCCTTTTGCCCCTCCATGATTCCTGCCTTCTTGCACCCTTTTTCAGTCAATTCCCCTTCTGTTGCTCACTGTTGCTTGCTGCAACACTGCCGTTTGCTTCTGGGAGTGGGAGGGCTTCGGAGAAACAGGTATGAGGAAGAGGGAATGGTAGGTACTCAAGTAGTCTCCCTGAGGGAAGGGGTCTGGACCTTCTCCACATGCTGCACTGGCCTGTCATTGGGCATGAACTGTCCCTGGGGAGGGACAGGACTCCTGGCAGGAGGGCGCTCATTAGCTGGACGCCTCTGAGACCTTCAGCCACTGTCACTCTAAGCAGCTGGGGGAGAGACGTTCTCAGTCCTGAAGGGGGTGACCCCTAAGTCACCCACCACCCTTTATCATTAAAACCCTTTAAGACTCCAAATACAAGAATCTCACAGAACCAGTATAGGAAGGAGAGACTGTCTAGTCTGAATGCCTTATTTCATTAGTCAGAAAAAAGAGGTACAAGGAGAGGTAAAATGCCCACCCAGCGTGTGGTGACTCAGCTCCCTTGTGGCTGAGAGAGGACTGGGATCCACGAGATCTTCCTGTGGGTCCAGCCCTGTAGCCACGTATAACAGTGGACGTCCCTGCCCTCCTTCCCAGAATGGATGCTTTAGTGGCTTTTGGCTGATGGGCGTAGTCTCACGTTGACTAGCCACAGGCAGCCGACTTGCACGTTCCTCGATAAATCTCTGCAAAGGAAAGACTACAGAAGCTCCCTTTGTGAAGGGTCACGACAGGCCAGCCGTGTATGCAGGAGAAGCAGAAGACACTAGGATTTTGAACAGCCTCCAACCTTCTCTGACAGTGATGGCCAATGGCTTGCAAAGTCCTGCAAGACAAGAGCCCCCGCCCAGGTGACCCCCACCGAGTCCCTAGCAAAGAGCTGGTGCATGGCAGGGCCCCCCACCGTGGGCTCTCCAAGCCTATAAACCTCTTCACAGCAGCTAACTTGCTCATCTAAACTGCTAACAGGTTTTCCTTCTCCAAAGTTCCCTCAGAAATTAGCATTACCTTCTCCATTCTTATATATATCTGAAATTTTTTTTGCGGTGGGGGGGACAAGCTCTAAAATGAATGATGATCCATTCTACACCCATTCACCAATCTGCTGTGCTCCCACTGGGAATATCATGACTTCGCATCTAAGGAAATCCCTGGCCAACGTGTCTGATGGGAGGGGCATGCAGGAGGTTTGCTGGGGTGTGCTCTGAAAGGGAGGAGGGCAGAGGGAGATGATGCAGGAGATGAAATTGTAAGAGGCCTCAGCTGGACTCTGGGGGCTCCTGAACTGTGCTGCCCTTGGAGTCTTCCCAAGTCAGGGCTAAGCATGAGGACTCTGTACCTGACCCAGTCCTTGGATGCGGGTTGGTGAGGGAGGGGGTGTCCTCACAGGCAGGGCAGCACCTTCCCCAACCACGACCTGTGCTGGAGAGGGCCTCAGCTGTGAGCTGGAGCTTTGGTTCTCAAGGGGCATAGGACGGGCACACCCGGGGTCCTCTGCACTCTGTCGTCGGTTAATCTGTACAGATATAGCAGACACACATGGGCCCAGCAACCATCAGACAAAATACACTCTTCCCAGCTGGTGTCGGGAGCTGTGGTGCAGCCTGTTCTGTGGATGTTTCTGGTAGATGCCTCCCTCTCGGCCCACCCTCAGTCTTTCCCGCATTCCCCTGTATATTTTCCAAGGATCTGTTTGCAAGGTCAAGACTCCTGCCCCTTTAAAAAATTCCCTTTCCCAATGTCCATCACTCATAGCCAATTTCTCACTCTCCCATCTCATCCAAACGCCCTTCAGTAACAACCGGTGTTTCTGGACTCCCCTTCGGCATGGACTCTCCCCTTAGCTATGAGAAGAGCCACCAGACGGAGAGGACTGGGGTGGGAGGACTCTTTTCCCCAAACACAGAAGGTCACAGTAGAAACCTGGTACGACCATACCAAGCTGCTCCAATCACCTGTGGAGATTCTGAAACATGCATCAGGATTCAATTTCATGTTATCTTTCCAAAAAAATGACATCGTTTCATTTAGAACAGATGTGCATGCCTAGCACACTTGCGGAATTGGGGCCCCCACTGTACCTGGTCCCTGCCCACTGCTCTCTGGCTCCTGGTCATCACGTGACTGAGGGTCAGTTCTCTAGTGGCTCCCAGGTTGCTGTGTCCAGTGGACAGTCCCCTCCATTTCTTATCAGTCCCTTTGCAGGACTCTTTTTGCTCCTTTGTTTAGAAGATCCCCATGGTGATTAGAGGCCAGACTCTGGTTCTCTTCGTACCTCACTTACCATTCTGTCTTTGGCTCTCGGACTTTTCTTTTCTGGTTGCCTATGAAAGCATCACCTCCCTTCTTGCTCATCTCCAGGATGGTCCTGTCCACCCTGAAGGCTTCAAACACTGTGTCCACGATGTTGAGGCTCAAACCCCATCTCCAGGCTGCACTTCTTAGCTCCAAACCCCGAGGCACCTCTGCCTCCTGCATCTAGAGGCACGTGGGGCCTTGGACAAATATGTCCAAACATGCGCGTTCCGCTGCTGAAAATCCTCTCCATTCCTTTGAGTAACATTCTAATCTAAGGCAACTTCGTGTGTAGCTCGTGTGGCTGGAGGAGGGCTGAGCTCACCAGGCTGCACAAATGCGCCCAGGGAAGAGCTGAGGCTTGTGTGGCCATGCTCTGGGACTGGCCTCACACTGCGCTCTCCACACACCCATGCATGCACCCTCACAGACTCATGCACACTCTCATGGGCATGCAGTCCTAACACTGCAAGTTGGGAGGTCAGTGTTTCTGCTGAAGGCATCTCGGGGGACAAGGAGGATGCAGGTCACATGCCACACAACCCACCTTCTCTTTCAATGCCTCCTCTTCCCCAGCAGCTCCTCTCCCAGGACAGCCCACATCCCTTTTCTCCTCCTTGTTTGTCTCTCTTGTGCTTGTTCCTCCAGCCTCTTTCTCTTGGGTGTTTTTCATCTTTGCCAAGGAGGGACATCTGGTCTCTTCTGGTCTCCTGAATTTCTCCTCTGACCAATTTTTTCCTTCAGGGACACAGCATGAGTGAGAAAAGCAAAGGGCTACTCCTGTTTAGTAAATGCACTGGCTTCCTGGAGCTACTGTCACTGAATGTCACAGAAGTTCTATCTCACAGTCCCGGAGGCCAGCATCTGAAATTGGGGTGTCTGCAGGGTGGGGTCCCTCTGAGGGCTGTGGAGAAGAATCCTCTATGGGCCACTTCCATAGCTTTGGGGGTTTATGGGTAGACGTTGGCAGTCCTGGGCTTCTAGAAGCATCACATGGGGACTTCTTTCATCTTCATGTGGCGTTCTTCCCGTGTACCTGTCTGGGTCCTTTTTATGAGGACACCACTCATATTGCATTGGGGTCATTCTACTCCAGTGGGACCTCATTTTAACTAATTATATCTGCAATGGCCCTATTTCCAAATAAGGTCATATTATGAGGTTCTGGGGGTTAGCACTTCAACACAGGAGCACAACTCAACCCATAACAAGTAGGGAGGGGAAAAGGCATTATAAACATTGTCCTTACAATTTCATACATTTTCTTCCACCTCCTGCTCAAGTGAAGAAGTCTCAGAATCCCACTTGGCCTGGGATATGAGCAATGTCGGAGAGTAGAGATTTCTGGTGGTGGCCTCATGGTCCCTGGGCCAAAACGGGGTTTCCAGCTTCTATAATGCAGTAAGTCCCGGAAACTTCTTTAAAGGACAGAGCTCTCTGGAGCAGACACAGGTTGGTTTCTGGGTTTCTTGATGCATGTCTGCTTTGTGGGTACAGCGTGTGATGGGCTGGAGGTCAACGGCTGCCTCGGGGCACTTGTGGCTGCAGGAGTGGGTACATCCTGTCATTTTTCATTAGTGGTCCTCAGTGACCATAATACCAGTTCTAACATTTATTACACTTTCCGATGTGCCGGGGGCCAGGCTGAGTATTCAACATGTGTGATGTCATTGATATTAGTTGAGAAAATCCAGGCTGGTGGGATGAGGACATGGGCCCCAGGTGGGCAACAGTAAATGCACTGAGCGTCAGCTGAGCAGCAGTGGGAAGGGGTTTCTGGAAAGACCGGGTTCACCCTGTGTGGGGACGGGCTGGCTGCAGAGAAGCAAGAAATGAAACCTGCCTCTATTCCATAAGGGCTCCTGTCTTCAGGAGCCTCATAGGTGTCCCTGACCTGCTCCCGAGGGTACACGTTTCCCACTTCCTCCCTCCGCCACTACTACCCAAACCAGCGGTTCTCAAAGAGGGGTGCACGGGAAAGCTGTATCCACATCACCCAAGCTCTTGTTAGCGATGTGGTCTCAGGCCCCACCCAGATGCTCTGGGCCCAGAAATCTGTGTTCTTTCAAGCCCTCCAGGTGATTCTCATCCACTGAGTCTGAGAAAAGCACTGAACTAAACTGCCAGGTTGGGGGCGCCTGGGTGGCTCAGTCGTTAAACTTCCAGGTTTACCAGGCCTCTACCAAGTGCTGGTTGAGAGGAATTGGGTTTTTGATGGGGACGCACTTCACCTTGAGCAAAGGACACCAGACACTCCTGCGGGAGGGGTGGCCCGCCCCAGGACCCACACCCCATCTAACTCCTTTCTGCCCTCTTGTCTCACTTCTTTTATAGTTCGTGCTTCTGCATTCTTATAGCCTGTCTGTTCAACGAACAGTTTTACTTTCCATCTGCAACTGCGTCATAATTTCAGCTGTGAATTTCATTTTAATGAACGGAAACCCCCAAATGCCTTGTTATACCTGTGCTCAGGGTCCCAGATAAGTGTCAAATAGGAATGCTATGGGGAGTTAGCTACCATGTTGCAGCTAATCCAGAAACCCCAGGCTCTAAACCCCTGACTCTGCAGGATCTGAACCCATCCCTTTCGGTAATTTATCTGGAGGGAAGGGAAAACACTTAGACCTGTGTATTTTGTTTGGTCCCATGAGAAGCACCCCCAACTTGCAGCCCTGTGTCACCAGCTGCCCCCAACTGGGAATCCCTAGCTCACCTGAGCAGGTTCAGTTCTGCGTTCAGGACAGGAGGGGTGAGTGTGGGGCTGGGGGCGCTGCCCAGCTCTGTGTCCCAACAGAAGATCTTCCTTGTTCTCAGCCCACTCTGTAATTTGAGGAGTCAAAGAGAAAGGAGTCGGGGTCTCAAGCTCTTGCTTTGCTGCAATGCTGCCCTCCCATTGTGCTGGGGAAAAGGACCAACGTCAAGGGCTGCCCACCATTGGATGCAGGTGGTGATACTTTCATTTTGAAACCGGATGCTGTCAGTTTAACTGCATTATTTGATTGCATTAGATGCTCTTTTCCCTGTGGGGCTTTTTTTGAGTGACACGGGGTCTTATATTTCTCCGGACCCTCAAGCTGAATGTTGGGATCCGTGTGGGGCAGGACTGGAGCTGATCGACCAGATGGAGGGAAGTTTAAGAAAGACAGGGTAGCCTAGGAGTCAAGGCCATTGATGCTGGTGCTGCTCCTGGGTGTACATGACATGTCTGTGTCTCTGGGCATCCTCCTTCCCCCTCTAGGACTTGGTTTGCTCACCCACACACTAGAGGTGACGACAGAAATCCTGCCTCACCTGGGAGCCCCGGGGAAGGCATGACTGAAACTTTATAGTGTTTGGAACAGTGACTTGTAGAACAAGAACCCTGTGTAAAAATAAAAGAGGAAATCGAGGATGCTAATGCATTTTCATAGACATTTTTCCCCCTAAAAAAGTAAGATGGAAAAATTATTCTGGTTCATGGAAACAATCGAGGGTTCTGGAGAATTTATATTTATATCAGTTTCCTGGGGCCACTAAAGCAAAGTCCCACAAGCTTTTATGGTTTCACAGTTCGGGGGTCCAGAAGGCTGTGAGGGGGTGTCTGCTCCAGGACTCTTGGCTTGCAGGTAGCTATCTTGTCCATGGTTTTGGTCACATCCTCTCTCCTCTATGAGTCTCTGTGTCCAAATGTTCCCTTCTACAAGGACACTGTCAGGTTGGATTAGGGTCACCCTAATGGTCTCATTTAAGTTGAGTCCCTCTGTAAAGACCCGCTCTCCTAGTAAGGTTTATCCTCAGATACTGGGGACTAAGAATCCCACATTGTTTTTTTGGGGAGCCCACAACTCAATGCATAACAATATTTAGCCATTATTCTGGTCTCTGTGCTCATCTCAGATGATTAAGATTTGGATTTCCACACGGTACACAAAGATAAACTCAAAATGGATAAAAGACCTCAATGTGAGATAGGAATCCATCAGAATTCTAGAGGAGAACATAGGCAGTAACCTCTTCAATATCAGCCGCAGCAACTTCTTTCAAGATACGGCTTCAAAAGCAAAGGAAACAAAAGTGAAGATGAACTTTTGGGGCTTCATCAACATCAAAAGCTTCTGCACAGCAAAGGAAACAGTTAACAAAACAAAGAGGCAGCCCACGGAATGGGAGAAAATATTTGCAAATGATAGTACAGACGAAAGGTTGATATCCAGGATCTATAAAGAAGTCCTCAAACTCAACACACACAAAACAGACAATCATATCAAAAAATGGGCAGAAGATATGAACAGACACTTCTCCAATGAAGACATACAAATGGCTATCAGATACATGAAAAAATGGTCATCATCACTAGTCCTCAGGGAGATTCAAATTAAAACCACATTGAGATATCACCTTATACCAGTTAGAATGGCCAAAATTAACAAAAGAGGAAACAACATGTGTTGGAGAGGATGTGGAGAAAGGGGAACCCTCTTACACTGTTGGTGGGGATGCAAGTTGGTGCAGCCTCTTTGGAGAACAGTGTGGAGATTCCTCAAGAAATTAAAAATAGAACTTCCCTATGACCCTGCAATTGCACTCCTGGGTATTTACCCCAAAGATACAGATGTAGTGAAAAGAAGGGCCATCTGTATCCCAATGTTTATAGCAGCAATGGCCACGGTCGCCAAACTGTGGAAAGAACCAAGATGCCCTTCAACGGAAGAATGGATAAGGAAGATGTGGTCCATATACACTATGGAGTATTATGTCTCCATCAGAAAGGATGAATACCCAACTTTTGTAGCAACATGGACGGGACTGGAAGAGATTAATGCTGAGTGAAATAAGCCAAACAGAGAGAGTCAATTATCATATGGTTTCACTTATTTGTGGAGCATAACAAATAGCATGGAGGACAAGGGGAGATGGAGAGGAGAAGGGAGTGGAGGGAAATTGGAAGGGGAGGTGAACCATGAGAGACTGTGGACTCTGAAAAACAATCTGAGGGTTTTGAAGGGGCGGGGGGTGGGAGGTTGGGGGAACCAGGTGGTGGGTATTAGAGAGGACACGGATTGCATGGAGCACTGGGTGTGGTGCAAAAACAATGAATATAGTTATGCTGAAAAGAAATAAAAAATTAAAAAGAATAAAAAGATTTGGATTTCCATCAGCTCTTGCTTCTCCAACGTGAGTCATTTACATTCGCATCTGTACTCGGACCCCCTTTGGCCTCCTGTGATGTGGAATCCTAAATGCAGCTGGCCGCTCCTCACTGGCTTTTACAGGGCAGCTGTACTTCCAGTTTTGAGGTCGTCTCAGAGTGGTTGTGCTTTAATGGTTTTATTTCTTTCCTGTCCAGCCAGATTGCTACAAGTGCTTGGCGTTCTGGACGAGGTTTTGGGATGCTCAGATGTAAGCAGCAGGCCAGGATCTGGCCCATGTGCAGGGTATTACAGGCTTGGAGAGAAAGCCTGATGATTAATAACAATTATCACAGGGTGGATGCTCAGAGTCAATGTTATCTCCAAAATCGTAATTCTCTACAGCATCTGCTCACTTGAAATACAGGCGTGGGATTTGTAAAGAACCAAATATTCAGAATATGCTTCTTTTCTCTCCTGGGTTCTGAGGATCTCGAGTTACTTTATTTGCTAGATCTAATGTGACTCCTTGTTTTTCATGTCATTTCATGACAATGTGGCCATCTGACCTACTGGGGAATCAGGTGTAGTTATATTGGGATGCCTGGGGTCTGGAGAGGCTAGTTCACGGACAGATGCTCTGAGGGCAGCAAGGATGCGGAAAGAGGGATGCCAATGTTTCTGACTCTTGACCTTGTGTTCCAGCTTTTAGTCATACTCTGCCTAGGCTGACCAAATTTGGAGACACCTGTCACTGCAATTTCAGTGTACGTGCTCTGATATGTGCCTTGTACCAGGCCTTCAAGGACTTTTACTGGATGGGTTTTATATTATCCATTTTTGCCCTGGAACACACACACTGGGTTTTCAAAACCTTGACATTTTGGGGTGGTTCTGCTGTCAGCCTTGTAGCCAGGATCCAGCTGAGCAGAGGGCATGGTGGACCTGGATGCCCCTTCTCTTTCCAAATGAGACCCACTGCAGCCTTGAACTAAAGAAGACAAGATATGGAGCTGCTGGGAGCGCCTCAGGAATCACATTTTTCCCATGTATGAGCTTCTGCAAAGGAGACATGGATATGTCAGTGAGGTCTGCAGCCTCTTAAATATGTGCTTTCCAATGAGAAAAATTCAAAAACAAACAAACAAAAAATAATCGAGAACCCATGTAATGCTGAATTCATATCCTGGGGCTGCTGGCAATAAGTACTATAAGCTGGGTGGTTTAAAAAACAGATAGTGATTCTGGAGGCCAGAAGCCCAAGATCAAGGTCCTGGGCAGGGGGGCTCCTCCCTCTGAGACCCTGGGGGGCACTCTTCTTGCCTCTTCTCAGCTCCTGGTGCTGCTTGTTGCCTTCAGGATTGCTTGGCTTGGACCTGTGTCACTCCCAGTCTTTCCCAGTGTCTCGTGTCTGAATTTTGCTTTCCTTATCAGGATGCAGGATGCCAATCATTGAATTCAGGGCCACTCCCCACTTAATCCAGTATGACCTGTTGTTATCTTGATTCCATCTGCAAAGACCCTCCTTCCAGATAAGGCCACCTTCATGGGGATGGGAGTTTGTAACTTCAACATCTCTTTTTGGAAGTCATAATTCAACCCAGGATATACTCTTTCATCCTCACCTGCACTAGTCTGTCTGCTTGGTTGTCAGAAGCATGATCACAAGAATGTTAAATTCTAGGATGTACTGAAAATGATCTGACCTTGGGATGTTGAGGTTGGATTTACAGTGACCACACATCTCCATGGAAGAGATTATGCTAAGTGAAATAAATCAAGCAGAGAGAGTCAATTATCATATGGTTTCACTTATTTGTGGAGCATAACAACATGGAGGACATGGGGAGATGGAGAGGAGAAGGGAGAGGAGGGAAATTGGAAGGGGAGGTGAACCATGAGGGACTATGGACTCTGAAAAACAATCTGAGCGGTTTGAAGCAGCGGGGGGGTGGGAAGTTGGGGGATCCAGGTGGTGGGTATTAGAGAGGGCATGGATTGCATGGAGCACTGGGTGTGGCACATAAATAATGAATACTATTATGCTGAAAATAAATTAAAAAAAAAAAGAAAATAAGTTTTACGATGGGTTTTGGATTTTAGGGATTAGTCTAGGGGCCCAAGAGACAGCTTTGAGCTGATTCAGCTTACTGTTGCCATCAGGGCTAGTGAACACCAACTTCCGTGGTCCAGACCATCTCGTACCCACAGCCGTATTTCATCACAGGGGTGTGAAAGAGTTCTCTGTACGTCTGTGTGTGATCAGGCAGTGTGGGCATGACCAACACTGAAGTTAAACGGCCGAGCAAAAAGCACTGATGTTTTGTTGACAACATACTTTAGCGTTCATTAGGAGTTAGGAGATTTCATACAGAAACGATGGAATAACTTCCATGGTGCTTCCCATCTATGGCTTGTAGGAAGTGACTATCTAGGGTCCAGATTCACAGCCTTAGGCAAGGAGACCCCTCTGCATGGCTTCTCTATGCTCTTGCCATTGAAGGAGTAAGGGTGACGGCCTCTCATGACCCTCACAATGTTAAGATGGTCTCCATATGGATGTTAGCCTGGCAGAATAGATAAAAACATGTCCACTTCATCTTTTGAAACATTTGCTTCACGACCTTGGGCAAAAGAATCACACTCCCTCTGACTTGCTTCTCTTGCTGTGAAGGGGAGCTCACACGCAAAAAGGAAATTCACACAAGCAAGGCTTCGCTGAAATAAGTCAATCAGAGAAAGACAATTATCATATGATCTTTCTGAAATGAGGAATTTCAGAGGCAGGGTGGGAGGTCATTGGGGTGTGGGGGAAATGATACAAGATGGGATCAGGAGGGAGACAAACCATAAGAGACTCTTAATCTCATGAAACAAACTGAGTTTTGCTGGGGGTAGAGGAGGTAGAGTAGGGTGGTTGGGTCATGGACATTGGGGAAGGTATGTACTATGATGAGTGCTGTGAAATGTGTAAGACTGATGATTCACAGACCTCTACCCCTGGGCAAATAATACATTATATGTTAATAAAAAAAGAAAGAAAGAAAAGAAAAGCTTCACTGTATGTCAAAAATAAATAGCTGGGCCCTCCTCACAATGAGCTTTCAAGAGTACTCATTAATGTTTTCAGGATGCCAGGGCATTATGGAGTAAATTGCAAATTAGACATAAAAATAAAATACGACCAAAAAATTATATAGATCATAACTTTTTTTGTCAACTTTTCTACAGTTAATTGGGACTTTCTGAATACGTGGGCCGTAATGATTCCTCCATTCAAGTAATTCTTTTATGATTAAAATACCTAAAATGACAAGTCCTGGAACCAGCTTTGTAGGAAGTGGTTGGATTTAGAGGATGCTTATTTATATAAATGTGGCTTTTTACACATATATTTAATGTCTTTGTAAGGTAAAAGTCATGTTCACCGAAACAACCATTGTTTGAGAATTTTCTCTCAACTGAAATTGAGGTCGCTACGAATGAAGGAAAATGGCCTTTTTTGGGTCACTTTTGAACTTCTTAGAGACACAGCAGGAAAGGAAAATAGCGTCATGAATTATGAGTCTTAGGCTTCTATTGCTGAGGCAGTGATTTGTTACCTGTTCTTTATTATTCCTTGGTAAGACACACTTGTGATAATACTGACTAAGCTTGAGCCATAGGTTTATGTACAAGTTCTAAATTATAACTTTCTGAAATCTGAACATATCCATTTACTCACATTTACAGTGGAATTGGCCTCTTGTGAAGTGTCAGTGTGTTGAGATGATGAATGAGAAACCTATAGTTTTATTTTTACCAATATGCACCCTTCTGAGCTCTCTCGTTCTCCAGGCACAGCTCCCTGAACAAAGCCTGCAGGTCTGTGTCAGCCCCTTCGGTTCTTAGAACAGTCTCACTCTGGTGCTCAAGGCTCAGTGTTGTGCCTTTGCAGACATCACATTCAAGCTGTATGACTTCTCTCTTCTCTTCCCCACAAAATGGGTCACATGTCCTCCCTACCTTCCTCTTCTTCATCTCCTTCATTCCCTCAGACACTGGATCCTCTGATGATGGAGTGAGGAGGTTGACAGAAAAAGGGAACTCTCTCCTGGATTGACTGGCTGACATGACAGTCTGCTTTGCTTGTTATGGTTGCCTCTCTGGTGGACAGTGGTGACTTTCGTGCTCTTCCTAAGAATCCAAATGCATAGGCTGTCATGGGGTGGACCCTTGGGTAGTTCTTTGGAGGATCTTAGGGATATTTCTTTCTCTTCAGCCCCCACTTCAGGAATTCTCACTCTCCATGGTTCATGGAGGAAGGGTGCTGCTCTGCATGGGTTGGGAGAGTGAAGGTAGGTGACACAGTAGCTGTGCTCATAGTGGAGTCTATGGACTCCTCTCCCCAACCTGAGGAGAGCAGTGGGTGGAGTTGGTATGGTGCAGCCAGCAGGCTCCTTAGGAAAGGGAGGGAGGCTTCCAGGTGAAGCTCCTGATGGTTTGCAGACAGTCATCCTCAAGTGAACTACATGGCTTCTGTGTCCATCATCAGCCTTGAGTGGAAACACACTGCCTACTTAAATTTGCTTCTCACAGGAATCTCATAAGGCTGATATGGCTGAGGTCCTCAAGGTAAGGATGAAACAACATCCCACACATTTTGTATCCTTGCACACTATCCATCTGTTCTCCTACTGAGACAGAAATAACTACTTCTCGAAACCTCCAGTGATTAGGCTGACCTTTATGGTCTTTCCTCCTGGATACTTAAGTTTAATCTATTTTAATCCTATTTTATCTAACAAATGTATTTGTCTTCTTTACCTCACAAGATGGTGAAATATTTGAAGATGAGAATCACATCTTCTAAGACTTATGCTCTCCTTTTAATTGACTAGAAAATGCTGGACATTTATTAGGTATTTTAAAAATATTTCTTGATTGACTTGAAAAAAGCAGCTCACACTAGTTTTAGAAGCTCAGACTATTCAGGTAATTCCTTTATCTCCTTTTTGTTGGCAACTTTTTGTACTTGAAGAGACCCATGATTGGCGGATCTCTCCATCTCCTTTTCATTCTATTGATAAATTAATGACCTTTGGTAGATGGAACCAAGGTGAGGCCCCATTCAAATGCACTAAGAGAGAAGATTCCCTGGCCTGCATTTTCTGAGATCCATAACCTACAAATGGAGGCTGGGATCTTCTGTCCTACAACCCCCTAATCTCCCTGGGAAAGGATTTCTCATTGGTGCCTTACAGAGACATCCAAGGATGTAATTAAGATGAACCAAAACTGTAGTATGGAAAGTGTATATATAATTTAATAAGCAGGAAATTTCAGTTATGATAGGGGCATAAAACACTATGTGGTCATGCAATATGTGCCCTCCTTAATACTCACCACCAGGCTTACCCATCCCCCTACCTCTCTCCCCTCCAAAACCCTCAATTTGTTTCTCAGGGTCCACAGTCTCTCATGCTTCATCTTCCCCTCCAATTTACCCCAATTCACTTTTCCTTTCCTTCCTGGTGGTGGGTATTAAGGAGGGCATGTATTGCATGGAGCACTAGGTGTGGTGCATAAACATTGGATTGGAACACTGAAAAAAAATCCCAAGTCATCATAAGAACAGTCTTTCTGGTACTAAGCACAAACAGATTCTTGCCTAAGCATTAGGAGAACCTGATGGTCTCCACCTCTGTCCCATTTATGCTCCTTTTTCCCCTCATGCAGCTCAGTGGAGACCCTGATCCTCTTTCTGGCCCTTCACTGAACTACACTGGATGGGCAAATACTTGTGTTCTGGCTGATATAAAAATGGCAGCAAAGCCTTCATCTACCCAGGAATTATGGTTTAAGTTACCGTCTCTAAAATACAGAGTTTTCATAAATTAAATTTCCACCACCATTTGTGCTAAGGCATTTGTGCTAAGGCAGAGATCCCTTGTAGAACCTGGAAGATTCATAAATCCACCCCATGCCACCCCACCTTGGCCAGTGTAGGTTCCTCACAACTGGCTGCCTTCCTGACTACACCTTCCCAGGAATGGCTCTTGTTTTCTTATGATTTCAGTGGCTGGGTCCTATAATCCACTGTGGTTTGAGGGCAGACAAAAGCAAAAATTGGAATCAGCCAGATTTGGATTCCCATCTCTATGATTGGTTATTAGCGGTGCCTGAGCTCATCTTTGGCCAACTCATCTAATCTCACAATGTTTTCACATGACTTCTGCTATGCGATCCATTTGCATATGAGTGCTAAATTACCAAAGGTCCCCAGCCTGCAGCAGCCCAAGATTGAGGGAGGGGACAAAGACTATTGTTTTGTGCCCGTTTATGGTGACTCTCATCTGCACAACAAACCAAAAAGTTGTGTTGCCCCATCTGATGCATGCATCAAAATATTGATGTTGATGATAATAAAACCGGAACAAACAAAGAAACAAAACCCTGACATTTGTGCCTATCTTTTCCCATGTACCATTAATTGGATTCTTTTTTATTGTTACTGAGTTTTCCTGAGAGTATTTCAAAATGTTTCCACAAGAGCATTCTTATTGGTATTTATGAACTGGGACTTACTCCTCACTTGAGTTTGAAGGAAGGCAGGGATGACGTATTCCATGACCTCTCATTGTACCCAAGATGCCACGAGCCCTGCCTTTTTGCTGAATCTGGTGTGGGGACTGATTTCAGAGCACAAAGAGTGCTGAGTATTCAGAAAAGGAAACCCAGCCTTTGGGAGAACTTAATCCATCCCAGACCCAAGGTAAAAAAGAAAAAAAACAACAAAAAAGGAAAAATATTTAAAAAGAACTCATTACCCACCTGGTGGTGGGTCTTAAGGAGGGCATGTATTCCACGGAGCACTGGGTGTGATGCGTAAACAAGGAATCTTGGAACACTGAAAAAAATTAAATTAAAAAATAAAAAAAAAGAACTCATTAAACCAGAGGCATTTAAACAAAGCAAATCTTAGTCTTTCAAAATTGCTCATTTAGGTCTCAATCTAAGAGCATCCTTTGGCTGCAAGTATCAACTTGAATAGTTACTTGAAAGTCATGAAACATTAGCAGGGAAACTTTGATTAAAAATAACCATTGCTTACTGCTTTGAGAGAATTTTCCTCTTAGAGGAGGGTCTTCAAATTACTTGCAAACTGCTTGATTTGAACATGAACAGATACTTCTCCAAAAAAGACATAGAAATGGCTAACAGATACATGAAAAAATGTTCACCATCATTAGCCATCAGGGAGATTCAAATCAAAACCACATAGAGGTGATTATCTGTTTTGTGTGTTGAGTTTGAGGTGTTCTTTATAGATCCTGGATCCTGAGTTTGAGGTGTTCTTTATAGGATCTTTACAGATCCTGCTCTTTGTCTGTCGTGTCATTTGAGAATATCTTCTCCCATTCCGTGGGTTGCCTCTTTGTTTTGTTGACTGTTTCATTTGCTGTGCAGAGCTTTTGATCTTGATGAATCCCAAAAGTTCATTTTTGATTTTGTTTCCTTTGCCTTTGGAGATACATCTTGAAAGAAGGTGCTGTGGCTGATGTTGAAGAGGTTAGCGCCTATGTTCTCCTCTCGGATTCTGGAGGAATCTGCCTCTGGATTCCTGCCTCAAAGAAGACATACAAATGGCTAACAGACCCATGAAAAAATGTTCATCATCACTAGCCATCAGGGAGATTCAAATCAAAACCACATTCAGCTACCACCTTATACCAGTTAGAATGGCCAAAATTAACAAGACAGTACACAACATGTGTTGGAGGGGATGTGGAGAAAGGGGATCCCTCTTACACTGTTGGTGGGAATGCAAGTTGGTGCAGCCACTTTGGAGAACAGTGTGGAGATTCCTTAAGAAATTAAAAAATAGAACTTCCTTATGACCCTGCAATTGCACTCCTGGGTATTTACCTCAAAGATACAGATGTCGTGAAAAGAAGGGCCATCTGTACCCCAATGTTCATAGCAGCAATGGCCACAGTTGCCAAACTGTGGAGAGAACCAAGATGCCCTTCAACGGATGAATGGATAAGGAAGATGTGGTCCATATACACTATGGAGTATTATGCCTCCATCAGAAAGGATGAATACCCAACTTTTGTATCAACTTGGACGGGACTGGAAGAGATTATGCTGAGTGAAATAAGTCAAGCAGAGAGAGTCAATTATCATATGGTTTCACTTATTTGTGGAGCATAAGGAATAACACGGAGGACACAGGGAGAGAGGAGAAGGGAGTTGGGGGAAATCGGAGGGGGAGATGAACCATGAGAGACTGTGGACTCTGAGGAACTAGCTGAGGGTTTTGGAGTGGAGGGGAGTGGGAGGTTGGGTGACCCTGGTGGTGGGTATTAAGGAAGGCACGGATTGCATGGAACACTGGGTGTGGTGCATAAACAATGAATTCTGGAACACTGAAAAGAAATATAAAAAAAATAAAAATAAAAACATGACTTTTATCTTTGTCTGCATTAAAAATAAATCAAAGCAAAACTAAAAAAGAAAAAACCACCACCACCACCACCACCACAACAACACATTGAGATGCCACCTTTCACCAGTTAGAATGCTTCCATGAAACTTTTGTTTGATCATATATTCCTCCCTCAGTAAAATGGTATGAGTATCTTTTCAATTAACCGTGGGCTCTTTGTTAAATATGCATGGTTTTTCCTTGTTCATTAAGGTTCATTGATCTTCTTCAAGGTTGAAGAGACAGACTCCCATGGACTCAAAAGCAGAGATAAGTTTTGCTGGCTTATTTCTATCATCCCAATCCTAAAAATGATCCCTTAGTAAATAACACCTTGCTGTCCTCAAAGAGCCTTCGAGAAGCTTATTTCAGGTGTGTTAACCCTGGCTTTGCTATAGATCTTGTTATCCAGCTCCCCCAACTGCGGAAGGTCCCTGTCAGCTGCTCCAGTCCCTGCACATCAGCTCAGGGACCAGCATGGTGGTCAGGATCCAAGCCATGGAGTCACAACTCCTGCTATGCCCACTCGTCAGCAGTGTTGCAGAAGTGACTGCAGCTCTCAACACCTCTGTTTCAACATCAGTAAAACAGATTCCTATCTCCTATGGTTATCAGAAGGATCACAGGAAGTAATGCCTGGGAAAGCATTCTAAAGCCCTGGGAAGGGCTTTCTAGGTGTCAGGCACAGGAGAGGGGACTCCATCAGCAATAGCTGTTTTATTGTTATTTTTATTACAGAAACATTTACTGAGACCCTACTATACTAGGTGCTGGTCTAGGTCACTTGGGATGTTGAAAGGATACGATGGGTCCCTTAGTCTCAGAAGCTTACGGTCTGAAAGGAGCAGATGAATATATGGACCATGAGAGTTCAGGGTGAGCCTGACCTTGAGGGAGGATTCCCTGGCTATTTGGAAGGATCTGCCCAGATGTGGGCTCTGCGGGAGACACCTATAGGGAATTCTGAAGGCGGGGTAAGAGTTGGCCATACCAAAGTGTTTTCATTGACAGGAGGAGCTTGAACAAAGGTCCTGAGGCACAGAGGGGCATGGAGGGGTCTGGAGTCACTGATACAAGGTGGGCAGTGAGCATGTCCGGTCAGAGGCACCTCTGAGATGGTATTGAGGGGCCATGGGAAGTCACCAAAAAAATTAAGTGAAGGAACTAGTGGATGTTCTTCTGTCCCAGGAGGATAGATTTTGCAGGAATATGAGGAAGAGACTGGCTCCCGGTGGCTGGTTCGAGCAACACACCATGGAGAGGGGAAGCCCCTCTTGTTTGTGTAAAGAAGGGCTCCCATAGGAGAGGCCAGGCATGCAGGAAGAGACAGCCGTGATAGGAGGCACCCCCTGAAGGCGGGAGCTGAGGTGTCTGGGGGAGAGAAGGGTGAGGACAGGGCCACCAGAATCGGCTGGCAGCATGGAGTGAAACCCTCCCCCCACCTGTAAGGAACAGCTCTGAGGGGGATGAGGTATCCGGCTGCCTGAAATCCCAACTTCTATTCTTTATCATCTCTGCCCCTGGACAAGTGACTCCCTGTGATCCTTGGTTTTCTCCCATGGAACTAGGACTAGTAACACCTTACTGCAGGGCCTGTGCACACCTGAAAATGGAGCGAGTGTGTAGAACACGGCACCGGGAGCCAGAGGCTTGGTCAGGGGACCCAGATGGAACATGTGGCAAGTGTCATCAGAAATGTGTGAGGCCGTGTAAATCAGGAGGGGTCTGATTCGGGGTTTCACCAATTGCAGTTCTGGTCCCAAATGGGTGCTGGGCTTTGCACCCAGGAAAAGGAGTCGAATGGATCCCAAGGGCATTTTTAACCTGTCCAAGATGCAGAACCAGTTGCTATAAACGTCACTCAGATAAAGCTCAGTCCCAGGGCAGGGAGCTGGGGGCTGAGTGGGGAGGAGACCAGGCTGGAATCAGAGAAGTCTGGCTGTGACACTCATCCCTGCTGCTCCTTCCTACTTCACCACCTTAGGGAGGTTTCTCACCTTCCCTGAGTTGTGTTTGCTCCCCTGCAAAATGGGGATGGTGATGCTTGCTTTCTGGGCCACTGGGGTGGGGATTAGGGGAGATCCATGGCAAGAAATTTCAAGCAGTGACTGTATTATCATTAGGGGTGATGCAGAATAATTACAAATAGTTTTGTAGCACAAAATCAGGAGCACTATTTGGGGAAGAACAAGGTATTTTGGAGGTGCCTAGGAGAAGGGGATCATTTTTAGCTGAGATAATCAGGAAAGCCTTTGCTTGGAGGATACGGGACTTGCCCTAGTCCTGGAGGAAGGTGTAGACTGAATGGTGGCTTCACCACCGTGACATGGCCAAGTAACAGCTACGTTTCCCAGGACCCAGCACCGTACATACGGTCCAGTTAGACTGGGCCATGGGGCATTTGCATGAGGTTTTGGAGGTGAAGGAGAAGGAGCAGCCACGTTCTTCAGCCCTTAGGAGGTCCATGAAGAGTGTCCAGATACCATCATGTCTTTTACGCACTGTCCTCACCTGCTGGCTCGGCGGTGGTGGCTCCCACTGAAAGTCTCCTCTGCTTCTCCAACTCCTGGATGGTGGTGGGCTTGGCTTCATGAGCAAAAGTGCCACCTTCGTTTGCAGGACACCCCTCCACCTATCACAGACTGAGACACAACTAATCCCTCACTCCTGGGAAAACACAGGAGAGTGTCCAGTGGCCTCACCATGCCTGCCTCCCTGTTGTGTTTCTGTAGAAAATGTCCCCTAGCTAAACCACTCATCACGGGGAGCAGGCACAGGCCTGCTCGTTGCTGACAGCAGGCCTCAGTTCCCGGCCAGACTGCAGAATTATTCAAACAAGCCAACAATGTCCTCCTGATCCTACAAAACCTGCTCCCACAGCTTTGGTGTCTTCCTTCCCTGGCCGTGAGGGTATGTGACCAACAAGCTGCTGCCAGTCTCACACGTCCATGGTCAGGTGCTAAGTGTTTGATCCTCCCACAACCCTATGGTTGTAGTCCTTCCCTCACCAGTGAGGTCAAGAGGCCATGTTCAAAAGAGAGCCACACAGGGTCCCATCTGTTCTCATGGCTTCCGGTTCTAGCCTGTGGGTTCCATGGGACCTTGCTTTCTCCCATCTGATACCAATCCTTCCTTTTCCACTGCCTTCCTTGTGGACCTGAAGCACTGGCATCAGACACAAAACCCTCCACTTTGCAGGGACTGGTTTCCAGAACTGCATGGATCCATCCCTGGGTCTTATAACTTACCTTGTTTCCCCAGAGGCCATTTTCTGCAAGTAGAAAAGCACAATCTCCCTCATTCCCAGTAAAGACAGTGAATATTCAGACTCCTTGCACACTCCCCTTCTTCTCAGAGGTGGAGGCAAATTCATTCAAAGGACCAACATGATGACTTCGCGGCAGGGGAGGAATCGGGCCTCACTTGGCATCTGGAGACACCAGACTCTGCGACACACATGTCCCGTTGGTGCTCCTCAGTTCTGGCTGGACCATGCCCCTATCCTCAGGACAGTGACACCTGCTCTGACCCTTCCTGCCACCTCATTTGATTCCTCTCCAATCTATTAGGGGTGGGGGCTCTGTGAACCTATCTTGTGCCCTTGGACTCAGCATTTCATGCAGATAGGATCCCATATCTCCTCAATCCTCCAGTCTCCACCATATCAGAGCCAATATGGCTCTTGGACACCTTCCCCTCCCCTTGGGGCCAGTCCTGGGGTAGGTTCTTGGCTCCTTCTCAGAGACCTTGTGCACATCTAATTATTTTTCTTTCCCTGTCTCTCTTCTGGTTTAAAGAGAACTTTTCCCTCTTAGAAAAGCAAGTAGTTTTAAAATCATTTCCTTTTTTCCTGGGACTATAGCTTTTTAAAAAACCCTCAGACATTAAGAACTTGACATCTTTCTTCCTTCTTTCCAACTGGCTGATGACTTTGCTTTGGAGAAATGACAGCCTCTAGTTCCAATTAGAGAAGGCCATGGAGCCAGTGGGGGATGGGGGCACACAGCACACTCCAAAATCCCAGATAGAGGGACAAAAGAGGTGCAGAGCCTAGTGTTATGGACTAAATGTCTGTGTTTCCCCCCCATTCATATGTTAAAGCCCTAACTCCCAATATGATGACATTTGGAGATGGAGTTTAGGGAGATAATTAGGTTTGGGTGAGGTAATGAGTATGGAGCCTTATGAGGGGGGGTTAGCACCTTTATAGGAAGATGAAACGAATCCAGAGGCTCTCTACCCCCTCACCTGTGTCCACTCATTGAGGAAAGGCATGTGAGGACACAGCAAGAAGGTAGCCAGACACAGGCTTGCTTTGAAAAGTTTTACTATTAATTTAAAAGAACTTAGCATGATAGACAGTGAATTCTATAGATAGGGACACATATAGAGTGCTTCCTGTTTGTCAGGCCCTACTCACAACATTTAGTGTATATTAATTTCCTCAGTTGCATGTACTAAATGTCTTTCAACTTAATTCTCAAAGCAACACTGTGAGGTAATTACTTTTCTTATCTTCATTTTACAAATGAGGCACAGAGAGGTTGGTTACTCATCCAAGAACACAGAGAGAGCTAATAGTTGTCAGGGAGACTGGTTCCTAATCACCATGTAGCACTGTCTCATACCAAATGAGTTTTCAGGATTAAAATTGGTTATGTGGTTGATTGATTAGCTGGACAGAGAAAGAAAGGATAATTACTGGAAAAGAATAGCAAAGGATGAACAAAAGGGTGGGACCCATAGCCTAAGTAGAAAGGCTGAGATTTGAAGGTTGAGGGACAAGAAGAAAAACAGACAGAGCTGGAAGGTGATAGTAACAGTGTTTGAGCACCTGGACCCAGCTGTTCCTGAAGCTGATCAGATGCATTATGCAAATTTCAGCCTGAACCAACAAAATCCTTTTCTCACTTAAATCAGGATATGTTGCATATTCACTGACTTGCATCTGAAGCATGATAACTGATACATTCAAGGATTTTGGAGTCTGGTGGTGGAGAAGAGAGGTGGAGAGCTCTCACTGCATGGTCTGACCAGTCTCTGTCTAGCTGTCTGCATTGGTGTCCCTGGCCAGTCCTAATAAGTTATACAAGCAGGCTGGCTTACATCAACAGAAATATATTCTCTCAAAGTTCTGGAGGCCAGAAGTCTGAAATCAAGGTGTTGGTAGGGTCATGTTCCCGGAAAGCTCTGGGGAGAATCTATTGTTTGCTCTTGATGCTGGTAATCCTTGGTGTTGTTTGGCTTATAGATGCATCACCTAATCTCTGTCTCTAGGATCACACAGTTACTTCCCTGTGTGTCAGTGTCTAGGGACACCAATCGTGTTGCAGTAGGGCTCACCTGGGTGGATTAGGACTTCATTTTAATTTGAGTCTATTTTGAAATAAGGTCACATTTAGGGTTAGGACTTCAACATATTTTGGGGGGAGGGGCATAATCTACACACTGTACTCTTATACATGGCTGTATGTGACTTACGGTTATCTTGATTGTGTCCCCTCTGTTCCTCCTATCTTTCCACAAGTGTTCAGGCAGCTTTCTCTCTCTCAGATCTCAAGGGAAGAGAGAGATGATACTGTCTAGAACAAAGGCCAAATTCTTGACTTGGAGTTCCAAAACTGGTACTTGAAATTCCCTGTAAAAATAACAGTCTAAAAGCCAAGTGAATTTTGATGTGTAAGAGTTGGACTTGGTTGAAAAACAAAAGGATTTGTGAGTTTTGGCAGGAAAGCTTGGAGGGCCAAGGACAGAGAGAATAAAATAAACTGGATTTCTGGAGAAGCCACAGAATGTAATGCAATGGCTGATTTTCAGCTACTTGCAAAGGGAAATAAGGTTTCAACAAGCAGTGTGCTTAGGAGGCAGGGAGGTTAGAACAGAGCTGCTAGTAGGTGTCTGAGAAGACTCCCAGAGATAATTTTAAACTCTAAAGGGGCAAAAATCATGCCCAGAGGTTTGAGGAGCCCAATGAACACAATCTGGAAATACTTCAAGTCTCTTAGCATGACCGAAGCAGACCCTTAAGTAGATGACAGAGGCATTTAGCCAGACAGATTCCAAGGCAGCCTCAAGGTTCTGCACATCCTAGGGAGGACCAGGGCCCCAGAGGGACCAGAACACCTGCTATATCAGAACAGGGGAACACAGTGACCACGGCAGGGATCACAGACATTAGCACTCACTGGCTGTCAATATAGAATACCAACAGGTCATGAGGGACAGCTTCACTGAGACCCAGGCTGTAGCAGGGGCTGGAGGCCAACCCTTACTCCAGGCAGCCTGTCTGGAACCATGTGACTGTTCCCCAGAGCATACCTCCTCCCAGAACTTAGTTTGCCACAAAGACACAAAAAAGGGGAAGGAAGGAATCCATCACTTGGATAACCACTTATCCCCAGCAGGCTGAGTCATAAAATGGAAGTGGCCAATTTTCTTGTATTAAATTTTAATTTTTTTTAAAGATTTTCTTTATTTGAGAGAGAGAGAGAGATCATAAGCATGGGGGAAGGACAGGAGGCGAGGGAGAAGCAGGGTCTTTGCTGAACAGTGTGCCCAACGTGGGGTTTGATCCCACGACCTTCAGACCAAGACCCGAGTTGAAAGCAAATGCTTAATCACCTGAGCCACCATGGTGCCCTTAAACCCCGGAGCAGGATAGTTACATCTGTATACATCTGAGGCTTCTATTTTTCTCCCCTTGAACTGTATTCTTTCTTCCCTAATTCTTTTTTCTTATTTTTTTAAAATTTCTTTTGAGGCTTCTTAATATGTGTATTAGTTATTTATTCCTGTGTAGCTTAGTAGCTGAGGACAATGCATGATCAGGGTCTCACAGTTCCTGTCAGTGAGGGTTTGGGGTGGGATGTACCTGGGTTCTCAGCTTCAGGGTCTCCCCATGCTGCTGTAAAGGAGTTGACAGAGACTGAGGTCTCATGAGAATGCCCTCTGGGGAGAAGAAACTGTTTCCAAATTTGTTCAGGTTATTGGCAGTATGTGTTTCCTTGTAGGTGCAAGACTGAGGACCGATGGCTGGCTGGAAGTTGCCCGAGCTTGCAGGGGCTCCCTCCAGTTTCCTTCCCAAAGTCCTCCCCCTGGGTGGTTCACAGCATGACATCTATACCTTGAAGGTCCCCAGGAAAGTGAAAGCAAGGTGTTTAGAAAGGTGAAGTCTTATGAGATGTCATCACAGGAGTGACAGATGGTCACGTATGCCTTGTTCTGTTTAAATAAAAAATAAATTAAAAAAAAAACAAATAAAAAAAGGAAGGTAAAAAATACATGTAATGTGTCTGAGAGCCAATTGTATGTCTTTATTGGAGAAGTGTCTGTCCATATCTTCTGCCCATTTTTTGATATGATTGTCTGTTTTGTGTGTGTTGAGTTTGAGGAGTTCATTATAGATCCTGGATATCAACCTTTTGTCTGTACTGTCATGTGCAAATATCTTCTCCCATTCCATGGGTTGCCTCTTTGTTTTCTTGTCTGTTTCCTTTGCTGTGCAGAAGGTTTTGATTTTGATGAAGTCCCAAAAGTTCATCTTTGCTTTTGTTTCCTTTGCCTTTGGAGACATATCTTGAAAGAAGTTGCTGTGGCTGATATCGAAGAGATTACTGCCTATGTTCTCCTCTAGGATTCTGATGGATTCCTGTCTCACATTGAGGTCTTTTAGCCATTTTGAGTTTATCTTTGTGTACCGTGTAAGAGAATGTTCGAGTTTCATTCTTCTACATATAGCTGCCCAGTTTTCCCAGCACCATTTATTGAAGAGACTGTCTTTTTTCCACTGTATATTTTTTCCTGCTTTGTCAAAGATTATTTGACCATAGAGTTGAGGGTCCATATCTAGGCTCTCTACTCTGTTCCACTGGTCTATGTGTCTGTTTTTATGCCAGTACCATGCTGTCTTGGTGATCACAGCTTTGTAGTAAAGCATGAAATCAGGTAGCGTGATGCCCCCAGTTTTATTTTTGTTTTTCAACATTTCCTTAGCGATCTGGGGTCTCTTCTGATTCCATACAAATTTTAGGATTATTTGCTCCAGCTCTTTGAAGAATACCGGTGGAATTTGGATCGGAATAGCATTAAAAGTATAGATTGCTCTAGGCAGTATAGACATTTTAACAATGTTTATTCTTCCGATCCAAGAGCATGGAATGGTCTTCCATCTTTTTGTGTCTTCTTCAATTTCTTTCATGAGTGTTCTGTAGTTCCTCGAGTACAGATCCTTTACCTCTTTGGTTAGGTTTATTCCCAGGTATCTTATGGTTCTTGGTACTATAGTAAATGGAATCGATTCTCTAATTTCCCTTTCTGTATTTCATTGTTAGTTTATAAGAAAGCCACTGATTTCTGTACATTGACTTTGTATCCTGCCACATTGCTGAATTGCTGTATGAGTTCTAGTAGTTTGGGGATGGAGTCATTTGGGTTTTCCATATAAAGAATCATGTCATCTGCAAAGAGAGAGAGTTTGACTTCTTCATTACCAATTGGGATACCTTTTATTTCCCTTTGTTGTCTGATTGCTGTTGCTAGAACTTTTAATACTATGTTGAACAAGAGTGGTGAGAGTGGGCATCCTTGTCGTGTTCCTGATCTCAACGGGAAGGCTGCAAGCTTTTTCCCATTGAGGATGATATTTGCTGTGGGTCTTTCATAGATAGATTTGATGAAGTTCAGGAATGTTCCCTCTATCTCTACACTTTGAAGCGTTTTAATCAGGAACAGATGCTGGATTTTGTCTAATGCTTTTTCTGCATCAATTGAGAGGACCCGGTGGTTCTTCTCTCTTCTCTTACTAATTTGTTCTATCACATTGATTGATTTGCGAATGTTGAACCATCCTTGTAGCCCAGGGATGAATCCCACCTGGTCATGGTGGATAATCTTTTTAATGTGCTGTTGGATCCTGTTTGCTAGGATCTTGTTGAGAATCTTAGCATCCATATTCATCAGTGATATTAGTCTGAAATTCTCCTTTTTGGTAGGGTCTTTGCCTGGTTTGGGGATCAGGGTAATGCTGGCTTCATAGAAAGAGTCAGGAAGTTTTCCTTTGCTTCAATTTTTTCAAACAGCTTCAGGAGAATAGGTGTTATTTCTTCTTTGAAAGTTTGGTAGAATTCTCCGGGGAATCCATCACTAGCCATCAGGGAGATTCAAATTAAAAACACATTGAGATATCACCTTACACCAGTTAGAATGGCCCAAATTAACAAGACAGGAAACAACATGTGTTGGAGAGGATGTGGAGAAAGGGGAACCCTCCTATACTGTTGGTGGGAATGCAAGTTGGTGTAGCCTCTTTGGAGAACAGTGTGGAGATTCCTCAAGAAATTAAAAATAGAACTTCCCTATGACCCTGCAATTGCACTCCTGGGTATTTACCCCAAAGATACAGATGTAGTGAAAAGAAGGGCCATCTGTTCCCCAATGTTTATAGCAGCAATGGCCACAGTCGCCAAACTGTGGAAAGAACCAAGATGCCCTTCAACGGATGAGTGGATAAGGAAGATGTGGTCCATATACACTATGGAGTATTATGCCTCCATCAGAAAGGATGAATACCCAACTTTTGTAGCAACATGGACGGGACTAGAAGAGATTATGCTGAGTGAAATAAATCAAGCAGAGAGAATCAATTATCATATGGTTTCACTTATTTGTGGAGCATAACAAATAGCATGGAGGACATGGGGAGTTAGAGAGAAGGAGGTTGGGGTAAATTGGAAGGGGAGGTGAATCATGAGAGACTACGGACTCTGAAAAACAAACTGAGGGATTTGAAGTGGTGGGGGGGTGGGAGGTCGGGGTACCAGGTGGTGGGTATTATAGAGGGCACGGATTGCATGGAGCCCTGGGTGTGGTGAAAAAATAATGATACTGTTATGCTGAAAATACATAAATGAAAAAAAATACTCAAAAAAAAAAAAAGAAAATACTGGACATTTGTGTAACTTCTCTTTGGTATTCTGTGTTTTTTTTTTTTTTAATAGCACCCTGTTTTTATTTCATGTTTACAATACCTTAGAACTCTGAGAATAATAAAAGTTTCCATCGGCTCTTAAATAAATAAATAAAAATAAAGTATGCTAAAAAAATACATGTAATGAAAAACAAGCAATCAATAGAGTGAATTGTAAGCATTCACTTTGACATATATGCTTGAAAAACAAACAAAATAAACAGAAAATAGTAAAAACATGAGTTTTTCAGAAATCGTAAAAAAAAAAAAAAAAAAAAAGAATGTTCCAAGTGCTGGCCACACTCAAAGGAAGAGGATTGCTCAAGGCATAGATATCAGAAGGCAGGGATCGTGGGATCATAGCATCTGTCTCTTACTGGGTGCATATCTTCGAACTTGCTACATATGCACGATTGGCTGCCTACAGCTTTCACTCCGGCATATGTATTCAACTGTTTTCAGTGAAGTCTTGTCAGTTTTGTAAGTTCTGGTAAAGGTTACAGTGCTCAGAGAAACTCTCTATGGAGCTTTACATGGAAGCCATGTTAATTCTCGCTCACTGTTGAGGGATGGTTGGAGGAAGGAACAGCTCCAAGTGGGTGTGCTGTGACCGTTTTGCATGCCACCAGGGTCCAAATGGATGCTTTTTTTGTGTTTAGCCAAGTGTTACTCAATATAATTTGGCTATTAAAAAAAGATATAACATTTGAGAGACAAGAACTTGTTTTTGCTACTTTTAGTAAGTCTAATAAATAAGAACTACATGAGAACATGTAGCTGCATGACATTAATGACTATTTAACAATTCTAAGCTTGCTTCTTTTATAGTGATAGTGGAACAGTTTCTTTCTTTCTTTCTTTCTTTTTTAATTTCTTTTCAGTGTAACAGTATTCCTTGTTTTTGCACCACACCCAGTGTTCCATGTAAGCCGTGCCCTCTTTAATACCCACCACCTATCTCCCCCAACCTCCCACCCCCCGCCCCTTCAAAGCCCTCAGATTGTTTTTCAGAGTCCGTAGTCTCTCATGGTTCACATCCCCTTCCAATTTCCCTCAACTCCCTTCTCCTCTCCATCTCCCCTTGTCCTCCATGCTATTTGTTATGCTCCACAAATAAGTGAAACCATATGATAATTGACTTTCTCTCCTTGACTTCTTTCACTCAGGATAATCTCTTCCAGTCCCGTCCATGTTGCTACAAAAGTTGGGTATTCATCCTTTCTGATGGAGGCATCATTCTCCATAGTGTATATGGACCACATCTTCCTTATCCATTCATCCATTGAAGGGCATCTTGGTTCTTTCCACAGTTTGGCAACTGTGGCCATTGCTGCTATAAACATTGGGGAACAGATGGCCCTTCTTTTCACTACATCTGTATTTTTGGGGTAAATACTCAGGAGTGCAATGGCAGGGTCATAGGAAAGCTCTACTTTTAATGTCTTGAGGAATCTCCACACTGTTTTCCAAAGTGGCTGCACCAACTTACATTCCCACCAACCCTGTAAGAGGGTTCCCCTTTCTCCACATCCTCTCCAACACATGTTGTTTCCTGTCTTGCTAATTTTTGGCCATTCTAACTGGTGTAAGGTGGTATCTCAATGTGTTTTTGATTTGAATCTCCCAGATGGCTAATGATGATGAACATTTTTTTTAATTTATTTTTTATTTATTTTCAGCATAACAGTATTCATTGTTTTTGCACCACACCCAGTGCTCCATGCAATCTGTGCCCTCTCTAATACCCACCACCTGGTTCCCCCAACCGCCCCCCCCCCCCCCCCCCCCGCCACTTCAAACCCCTCAGATTGTTTTTCAGAGTCCATAGTCTCTCATGGTTCACCTCCCCTTCCAATTTCCCCTAACTCCCTTTTTTATTTTATTTTATTTTATTTTTTTTATAAACATATATTTTTATCCCCAGGGGTACAGGTCTGTGAATCACCAGGTTTACACACTTCACAGCACTCACCAAAGCACATACCCTCCCCAATGTCCATAATGATGATGAACATTTTTTCATGTGTCTGATAGCCATTTGTATGTCTTCATTGGAGAAGTGTCTGTTCATATCTTCTACTCATTTTTTTATACGATTGTCTGTTTTGTGTGTGTTGAGTTTGAGGAGTTCATTATAGATCCTGGATATCAACCTTTTGTCTGTACTGTCATTTGCAAATATCTTCTCCCATTCCGTGGGTTGCCTCTTTGTTTTTTTGACTGTTTCCTTTGCTGTGCAGAAGCTTTTGATCTTGATGAAGCCCCAAAAGTTCATTTTTGCTTTTGTTTCCTTTGCCTTTGGAGACATATCTTGAAAGAAGTTGCTGTGGCTGATAGTGAAGAGGTTACTGCCTCTGTTCTCCTCTAAAATTCTGATGGATTCCTGTCTCACATTGAGGTCTTTTATCCATTTTGAGTTTATCTTTGTGTATGGTATAAGAGAATGGCCGGGTTTTATTCTTCTACATATAGCTGTCCAGTTTTCCCAGCACCATTTATTGAAGAGACTGTCTTTTTTCCACTGTATATTTTTTCCTGTTTTGTCGAAGACTATTTGACCATAGAGTTGAGGGTCCATATGTAGGCTCTCTACTCTGTTCCACTGGTCTATGTGTATTTATGCCAGTACCATGCTGTCTTGGTGATCACAGCTTTGTAGTAAAGCATGAAATCAGGTAGCGTGATGCTCCCAGTTTTATTTTTGTTTTTCAACATTTCCTTAGCGATTTGGGGTCCCTTCTGATTCCATACAAATTTTAGGATTATTTGCTCCAGCTCTTTGAAAAATACCAGTGGAATTTTGATCGGAATGGCATTAAAAGTATAGATTGCTCTAGGCAGTATAGACATTTTAACAATGTTTATTCTTCCGATCCAAGAGCATGGAATGGTCTTCCATCTTTTTGTGTCTTCTTCAATTTCTTTCATGAGTGTTCTGTAGTTCCTCGAGTACAGATCCTTTACCTCTTTGGTTAGGTTTATTCCCAGGTATCTTATGGTTCTTGGTACTATAGTAAATGGAATCGATTCTCTAATTTCCCTTTCTGTATTTTCATTGTTAGTTTATAAGAAAGCCACTGATTTCTGTACATTCACTTTGTATCCTGCCACATTGCTGAATTGCTGTATGAGTTCTAGTAGTTTGGGAGTGGAATTTTTGGATTTTCCATACAAAGGATCATTTCATCTGCAAAGAGAGAGAGTTTGACTTCTTCATTGCCAATTTGGATACCTTTTATTTCTCTCTGTTGTCTGATTGCTGTTGCTAGGACTTCTAATATTATGTTGAACAAGAGTGGTGAGAGTGGGCATCCTTGTCATGTTCCTGATCTCAACGGGAAGGCTGCAAGCTTTTTCCCATTGAGGATGATATTTGCTGTGGGTCTTTCATAGATAGATTTGATGAAGTTCAGGAATGTTCCCTCTATCTCTATACTTTGAAGTGTTTTAATTAGGAACGGATGCTGGATTTTGTCTAATGCTTTTTCTGCATCAATTGAGAGAACCCTGTGGTTCTTCTCTCTTCTCTTATTAATTTGTTCTATCACATTGATTGATTTGCGAATGTTGAACCATCCTTGTAGCCCAGGGATGAATCCCACCTGGTCATGGTGGATAATCTTTTTAATGTGCTGTTGGAACAATTTCTTTTGAAGTTTAACTCATAAATGCTTTAAGAAGTGGCTTTAGTTAGCTCCTCTCTATCTCCCTCCCCTCTGCTTCTGCAGCCCTTCCCCCCTCCTGTAATATATATTAATATAGTTAGTTTTAAGAACAAAACTGGCTTACATCTCCAGAAGACATGATATAAAATCAAAGAGGCACTGCATAATTAAGCATTTAAACATGATTAAGTGGATGAATGGATAAGGAAGATGTGGTCCATATACACTATGGAGTATTATGCCTCCATCAGAAAGGACAAATACCCAACTTTTGTAGCAACATGGACGGGACTGGAAGAGATTATGCTGAGTGAAATAAGTCAAGCAGAGAGAGTCAATTATCATATGGTTTCACTTATTTGTGGAGCATAACAAAAAGCATGGAGGACATGGGGAGTTAGAGAGAAGGGGGTTGGGGTAAATTGGAAGGGGAGGTGAACCATGAGAGACTATGGACTCTGAAAAACAATCTGAGGGGTTTGAAGTGGTGGGGGGGTGGGAGGTCGGGGTACCAGGTGGTGGGTATTATAGAGGGCACAGATTGCATGGAGCACTGGGTGTGGTGAAAAAATAATGATACTGTTATGCTGAAAATAAATAAATGAAAAATAAGTAAAAAAATAAATGTTGCGTAAAAGTAAAAAAAAAAAATGATTAAGCACACTTACATATATGCTCTTGGGCTAGGAATTGATTTCAGTACCATGGACATTTACCCAATCCAAAGCTCCTGGGGGTGTTTGCCTTATGCTGATAAATACAAATATAACAAGGCGCCTGGGTGGCTCAGTGGGTTAAAGCCTCTGCCTTTGGCTCAGGTCATGATCCCAGGGTTCTGGGATCAAGCCCTGCATTGGGCTCTCTGCTCAGCAGGGAGCCTGCTTCCTTTTACCTCTCTGCCTGCTTCTCTGCCTACTTGTGATCTCTGTCTGCATGGAGCACTGGGTGTGGTAAAAAAATAATGAATACTGTTATGCTGAAAAGAAATAAATTTAATTAAAAAATACAAATATAACAAAATGACCCTTCTCACCCCAAATATTGAAGCAGTGTTTGTAAGTGAATGGGGTGCTTTTTGGGACATTTTCCATTGACAGGTGTTACTCACCATGCATGGTCTTAAGTAATTGGGCCAAATGCATTGTTAACCACAATCATTAACATTTATTAATAATCCATATGTGCCAAACAGTTGTTCTGAGCCTTATACATGCATCAACTCATTCCATACTCACAACATCCCTGGAAGAAGTTAATATTATTTCTCATACTTTACATATAATGAAATTTAGACACAAAAGTTACAAGATTATCCATGGTAGAGCCCAGAATTGAATCCAGTAATCTGACTGTAGATCTCATACTCTTAATCACTATATTTTAAGATTCTACAAAGTCAGTACAAAAGTCTTTGAAATGACCTAAAGAGAAGTAAGACTTCTTTGAGCTATTTCATTAAGTCTCAAGATGAATTGCTTGATGAAAAGACCCTGGTGTGTTGCGGGTTCAGGGTTCAGTGGTTTCCATCTGTATAATGGGGCAGGTTCTAGTGAAGCGCATTCTCCTCTATTTATTACTTTTGTTCCAAAGTTCATGTGAACTTTGTGTGAAATGATATCTGTTTTTGGCCCTCTTTTAAAATATTGTGCTCAACTCAAGTCAACAATCTCTCACCCTGTGTGTTAGCAACATTGGGCTCCTCTTAGCAGGGAGCTAAGAGGATGAATCAGCCACAAAGTGGGGTATCACAAAAAAAGCTTTAAAAGAAAACCAAAATCAGATTTCTGGAAATGTTGTTAAAGGTTCTACATGTATTTCAAGACCTATAAATATCTCATCTTCTATCTTTGAAAACCTTTACTGCTGGTCCAAATGTTAATCCACATTAGGTTATAAACCTGGAAAGGATTCTGTGGTCAAGGATAAAAGACAAAAGATAAAATTGGATGCTTCCTGGCTGAGTCCAACCCTGCTGAAGAAACCAATGACTTTCTTTCCTTGACTTCAAAGCCCTGACAGATTTACTTATTCCCCAAGCCTGTCAATCCAGACAAAAAAGTCCTTTGCAGAATCCCTGCTCTAATAGTGTCCAGCCAGTTCTTCATGATAAGAAGGCCTGGGAGGGAAAGTTAACCTAGAACAAGCTTCCACCTCACTTTTTATTGGAGACAATGCCAGTCAGTGGTCTCTCATGTTGGTTTCCATTTGCCTTCCCCAGGCTAATAGGTCAGCTTTGGAACAGACTCACCAAAGCTGGCTTCTGTCACATCAAGAATGCAGAGGAGCATTTTATACTTCAAACAGAGTAAATATGGTGGTTACAAGGGGATGGAAGGTGAGGGGTTGAAACTGATGGCCTTTAAGTGTACAAACTTATAATAGATATTCAATAAGCCATAGAGAACTAATGCACAGTATACTGAATATAGGCAGTAATAGTAATGCTGTATTATAAGTATATAATGTGACAAATACCATTACAATGGTAATGTGAAGTACCAAATGTACAATATATAAATGTACCACATGCTGTACACCTTAAATTTACATGATGTTACTTGTAAAATTTATTCAATTAAAAAAAGAAAAGAAAAAATAAAACTAAGAGAATTTGGTCTTATGCTTTGTCCCTTACTTTTGACCAAGATATACTCACATCATACATGGAGGTCAGAAATAAATCAGATTTTTTTTCTAGGAAAAATCATAATAAGATTAATAATAATAATAATGTTCCCTAATGAAAATAGTAAGAGAAAAGATATTAACACTTTGATGCTACTTATTCAATTATGTCTTTATTGCCTAATGTTTATTAAACATCTAATACATGCCAGGCACTAGGATAGGTACAGGAGTAGAGCAAAATGGGAGACCTGACATTAGGTATGCATCCCTAGAAATAGAACTTGAGATGTGATTTTATATGCAAATAGTTTATGGTAAGGCTACAACGCTACCAGGGGAAAACAAAACAGGAGTGGGGGAGGGAGGTTGGAAGAGAGAAGAAGCAAGGATGTGCTGCTCTCTGACAAAGTCCCAGCTTTAGGCTGGTCTCATATTCTGAAGCATAAACAACAATTTGGATTTTGCTCCGCAGAGAAGCAAGGGAGCTGAGCTCCCATACTCCTGTGCTCATTAGTCACTGGGTAAGCTCTCTCCAAGGGTATTAACTCCCGGGCATGCTAGCTCTATGCTTGTAGGAAAGGTAATCCCAGTAGCTCAGAAGCAGTGCACTGATGGCAGTTGTAGGGGCTGCCTCTCAGAGAGCAGCTCACCAAAGCTAGTGTGTGGGCACTTGGAAGGATTAAGAAGATATTTGAAGGATCTGGGTGGGGCAACCAACAAGTTCATACAGTCCAGCCCACATTCTGTCTAGATTTACTTCCTTCTTACATTATATTCCCTCCAACCTGTCATGGCTTCTTCAAGATTGGGGTTGAGTTCAATCTCTGTGAAAAGCCATGTAAGAGGAGAGTTAGTGGGACAAAATATAGCCTCTGGTGCTCTAGTTGGTCCCAAAGCAGTATCTGATGTTCGTTATCTCTCTCTGCTGGCACCTATTTTAGATAACCTTCACCATTGGTAATCACTGCTGCTGGCCTGGTGGCTTGTTTAGCGAAGTCACCATGACCTTCATCCCTGAGAGATGACAATGCCTATGATGGTCATTGTTGTAACTGCCCATGCTCTTAAAAATGGACATGAGAGTGCCAAGAGATACCCCAGTGAATCAAATGCATGGTAATATATTCCTTTCTGCACCTAGGCCATGGAAACCCTACTTTATCATGGTAATCAAGGTCAAGTACTCCTTCCAGGATGATGATACCTTTATTTGCATGCTGATATGCTGTTGGAGAGACCCCAAAATGACTGGGTAGCAGCTGTAGCTTTTAGTTTAATGTGACTTTTACTGTGTCTCCTGCTGGAAACAGTTATCCTCTGGTAAGTGGGCCTCTAAAATTGTGGGGATGAAATCACAAATTTCCTTGTGATTTGGTGTAGGTGAAGGTCGGTTATTGTCATTCTTGCTTTTAAAGTTTGATTTCTGGATCCATGTACTCTACCATGGGGACTTAGTACCTTATAATGGCTGTTGGTTTAAGATAAGTGCTGCATCCTGGGGGACCACAGTACCCCAACATCATGGGGTGTTGTCTCCATTCTGGGATCTTGACTATATCTTCAAGGTACCCTTATTGCGCTCTATTATTATAGATATAATAGGGTGAGTAGACCCATCATCATGTGCCTAATGTCACACTTTCTTTGCCCTAAGTGGTCTCTTTGTTCTAGACAACATTTTGCTATATGGGACCCCCGTCATGGTATGTTTGTTACTCCATGAGCTCTCTGATGTGTGGGCCTTGGCAGTGGGGGAGGAATAAAATTATATATGTGAATCTTGATCATTATTGCTGCTTTTTCCAAGCCAGAGAAGAATAAGGAAGATGTCAAACAGGAGATAACTTCAAAGTCCTGGGCTTAGACTTGTGTCTCAGGGAGAACTGGAATAAGGTAGAGGTCAACAGGGTGGTTGCCCTGCTCATAGGCAAGGCATCTTGGATTCCACACCCTGTGCCTGCCTGCCAGTCACTGGGAAGACCTCTTCATCCAGGGGACATAAACTTCCAGGCACCTCCTGCCTGGGAGGCGTTTTTCCAAAAAGAGTCACATGGACAGAGTTCATGGAAGTTTTTCCCAAAAGAGTTTTCCCTGGGAGTTTTTCCCAAAAGAGTCACATGGACAGACACTTGAAGCCAGAGGATGGGCACAGAGGAATTGGGTAAAACAGATGTGAGGAGTTCTAGATGAAGTGCAGACAACGTCCTCCACAGACCTACAGTTCATGGCTAGCTGTGGCAGATCCTAACCAAACTGTCATAATTCAGAGCAGTAGGTGTCATAACTTACCCTACAATTCCAGGGTCCCTGAGCCTAAGTCTCCTTCTTGGGTTTAAGGATGTGAGAAGGGAGAAGGACAGCTATGCCCCAGGAAGTGACCTCTGAGCTGAGCTCAGAAAGGGGGGTGAGGATTATTCAGACAAGTGGAATAGGGGATATGATGTTCCAGGTAGATGAACAGTCATGTGTAAAGTCACAAGGATGAGAGACCAGGGACAAATATTGAAGAAACTGACAGGAACATTGAGTGTGTGTCTGTGTGGAAAGGATGATGGAGGATAAAGGCGTGTTGATAGGGATGAAAGAGTAGTCTAGTTTAGACAGAATACGCTAGATGAGAACCAGACCTTGAATGATCTTATATGTTATACTGAACAGCTTGTATAGTTTACTTAAGGCAATTGAAAACAATGAAAATTGTTAAGCAATAAACTACTCAGTGAGAATTGATTGCATGGTAAGAAGACTAGTATGGCACTGGTGTAGAGAATGAGATTGGAAAGTGTATAATATTGGAGATACTAAGACCTATTCCAGGAAGTGATTGCAATAATCCATGTGGAGAAGGACTTGAGCCAGAGCAGTTGTTGAGAGATTAAGAAGCACAGGGAAAATTGTGAGAGGATAAGAGACATGGTTAGTGACCTTGGAGGTGAAGGAGAGTCCTGGATTGGATGGTAAAGCCATCACTGGGATGGGGACTCAGGAAGGGGGAGCCAGGAGCAATGAGATCAAACACAGTCATCAGTGTTCTTTGTCTGAATTTGAGCTTTGCATGGGACATCCAAATGGAGATGTCCAAGAGGCTGTTGGATGTGGACTGATAGCTCAGAGCAGAAGTTCAAGCTAGAGATATAAATTAGAAATCAGCAGAATGCAGATGATAATTAAAGCTATGATGGCAGCTGTGACGCTAAAATTGTCCAGGGTGAGAAATAAATGCACAAGAGTAAGGGGGGAACATATGGGAAAATACACATTTGAAAGGAGCTTTGAAGAATGAGAACCTTATCAATGAAATTGAAAAGAATTATCTCGAAGAGCAGAAGAACCAGAAACCAGGAAGAAGACAATTTCTCCAGTGCAGCAGAAGAGCAAACTGAGGGGGTCATGGGATCAGACCACAAGTAATTTCTCTGTGTCCTTCAGGAGGTCCACTTCAGGGGAAAGAGTAGGTGGGAGAAGGGTGGTGAGGGCGTGTGACCTTGAACGTGTGTACACGTGTGTACACGTATTCAAGATGCTTTGTTGTGAAGGAGAGTGGGGCCAGGATAGTGTCCCCAGTGAGTGGAGGGTGGAAGGAGAGATTATTTTTTTCGTGATGTGAAAGAGTTGGGTATCTTTACGTGTGAATATGAGAGAGGATAGGAGTGGACAGGGGAGTGTGGGTCTTACAAAGGTGGGAGGAGTTGGGTCCCAGACCACAGATGGACAGATGAGCTGTGGGGAAGGAGGGGCCACTTTTTCTACTGCCCTAGGAAGGCAAGAATGAGAAAGGGTGTAGGCTCAGAAGAGCTTGGGGCGGGGGTTATACAGAAAAAGGAAGATGTTTTCTTGGTTGCTGTTTGCTGAAAGTGAGGGCAGGAGATGGGATGGTGGTTTGGAGAAAGACTTGACAGTTTAGTCTGACCCAGGGGGAGCTGGGATGGCATCAGCAGTGCTGGCCTCCTAGGAGCCTCAGCTGCGGAACACCGGTTTACATTTCCAAGAGTGGGGGGTGTGATTTCCTGGCACATGAGGGCTACACCCATCGAGGACAGACACCAGCCTTGCTACCAACAGGGGCAACAACAAAAATCAGTTTTCTGTGACTCTCACAAGGGTTACCGGGACAAACTTAGAAATCTGCTGAATGTAATGTTTGGATAAAGCCTATGTAAATACAAGTCTTTATTTTGAAGGAATAAAGGGAAGGTCAATCTCTTCAATACCCGTATGTGAGATTTTATGCAACACGCAGTGAAGTCTCTATTACCCTAAACCTTCAAAAGTGAAAGTTTCAGTGAAACAGGCATGTTCTCTCGGCATGTGGCCAAGCAGTCAGAATCAGGTTTCCTTACACTCCCCTCCCTCAGGATAAAGAGTACACACGCACAGTAATTAGCTGAATTTAAGAGTTTATTAAAAAGGTTAAAATCTCTCTTATACCCTATGCTTAGGCATATTTAAGAGTATCTTTTTTGCATTCTACAAAACATCTGCACACCTACATTCACTTCCTAACCATTATTTATTTATTTATTATCTATTATTTTTTATTTTTTTTAAGATTTTATTTATTTATTTGACAGAGGGAGAGATCACAAGTAGGCAGAGAGGCAGGCGGTGGGTGGGGGGGGGGTGTGGCGGGAAACAGACTCCCTTCTGGGCAGAGAGCCAGATGCGGGCCTCGATCCCAGGACCCTGAGACCATGGCCTGAGCTGAAGGCAGAGGCTTAATCTGCTGAGCCACCCAGGCACCCCCTAACTATCATTTAAAAACATTTACTAGTTTTGGCTGATGCTTGGGCTGGGTGGAGGAATTAAAAAAAAAAAGAAAAAATAAAAAAGAATGTAGTGCAGTCCTCGCCTCTCACACACACTTCCAAGGAACTCGGATATTTACCCAATGAGGTTGACACCAAGAAGGATCATCCCCTCATTGAGCTGGAAGGGCCTTGGAGAGCAGATCTCATCAGGTCTGTTTCCAGATGTCCAAACCAAATGGCCAAGCAAGAGATACCACGGTGAGTTCCTGGGCTTGTTGGTGCTAGATCTGAGCCTCTCTGCACAATGTTCTTGCTATTATACCATGTGCCTTGCCAGCCTCAAATCCTCTATGGCCCAACATCATTAAACACACAACATTTTTCGTATTCAGCAGAATGGGCACATCGGGAGGCAAACAGACAAAGACATCTTGAGAACAAGAATGGAATCTGGAGGGTTTCCAGTTGGCTCTGTAGCCACTAGAATGTCCCCTTGCCGCTTGCTATGATAACTCTTGTTGCAAGCATCTTCATTATGCGTGGTTTGATACAAAAGACCCTTAACTACTCTTAATGAAATTATCATCTCTTCAATGGTTGAAGGTTAATTCTTGCTACATGATTGGGCTGAATATCTTCAACAAGGTCCACTATGCTGAAGATAATGAAAGAAAATAAGTGGAAGTTTCAACAGAACAGGCATGCTCTCTTGTCATGTGGCCAAGCAGTCAGGAAAATAGGTAGCGTTGGCCTAACGGTATGACTTTACCAGGCTTGTGCTTTGCTCTGCAGGTGGAAAGTACATCTCTTTGGACTGTCGTCAGGATACCTTCCTAGTCAATGACAGAGCAAATTCCCACCTTGATGGGAACATAGATGTTGGAGGGTTGCTGATGTGGTGGGTGGGACGTGTTTCTTTTGTGTGTTAATGAGTGTGGGCACAGTGATTTCATGGAAGATTGTGCTTTTGCTCAGGTCAAAGGTCTTTTTGTTCCACATACCTAAAGCTGAGGGCTAGACTAGCATGCTGGCACCATTATTGCTCCATCTTAGAATTTGAACCTTTGTAAGACAGTTAAAATTTTGGACCTGCCCTCCATAATACCCACCACCAGGCTCACCCAACCACCCTGGTGGTGGGTATTATGGAGGACACATATTGCATGGATCCCTGGGTGTGGTACATAAATGATGAATTCTGGAACACTGAAAAGAAATTTTAAAAAATTTAAAAAAAAAATCTTGGACGTAGAAACTGGAAGCAACTTTTTAATAGATTGCCAAATATTTCTGCATGGAGTGGGAAAAGGAGGTCTCCTCTCTTTACTGAGGCATTCAGCCCTTAGGGGAACCTCAGAGAATAATAGGTTAAGGCAAACACTGAATTTGAGAACATAATTTTTTGCTCATATACAGCATGGTTGGAAATGTTGCCCCTCGTCCCACAACTGTGATATCCAGCTGGTCACTGTAACCCCTCTGTGGTAGTTTGGCCCTGGGCCCCACTGTCTCAAGAACATTTCTGAGCACCTTCCCTTCATTACACACATGAATGTATATCTCAGTTGTTTTCTCTCCATAGAAGGGTTATTTCTTTGAAGTAGAACACAACCCTCTCTGGGGAGGCACAATGCCAGTGACAATAAACATTGCCTTTTCTTCTTACAGTTGGCTTGAAGTTTCTGGAACACAAAGAGCTTTCCATCTTTGCCAAGTTTGTCTTGGGAGATAAAACAGACACTCCTTGCCATGGGCTCAAAGTCACTTTTTCCCAGCCTTTCCCCCTTTCTGAAAGTGAGAGATTGAGAAGCAAAACAACAATAACAACAACATTCCCATCAAATTGCAAAAGGTCTGTCAGTAGATTACATAAGAAATCAAAGCTGCAGAGTCCCGCTTGAGAGTGGAGGGGTTGCTAGTGTTCCCCACATCTATTTCATCTTTGTCAGGATCTGTAGAAAGTCTGATTTGCACCATAGTCCAAAGCTAAGTGGTTGGTCTGCCACAGTTCCATGGGTGCTTGAAGAGGACACGAGTCTCCTAAGTCAGAGACTCAGTTGTGGTATTACTTGCAGCATAGTGATTGACATGACTGCCACACTCCCATCAGTTCCTTTGTGCCCTCAAGGACCATGGGGTGATGCACAGGAGCTTGGTAGACTCTGTGCACACAATAGGTTTGTGTTGCTGCTTATGAACCATGAAGTTAAGAAACACCAAACACCTTTTTCATTTCAACAAACATTTATAGGACCAAGTGCTGACTTATGAATGCAGGACTCAATGAGAAAAATGGAAATCTGTCCTTGTGCAGTTGACTTTCTTGTCAGAAAATATAAAGAACGAAAAATAACCATTATAAATAAGTAAATTACATAGTAAGTCAGAAGAGGAGAAGTGGATAGACTGAGAGCTATAGAAGATGTGGGAGCAGGAATGCTGGTGCTGGGAAGGGGCTAGATGTGGTGGGGAATAGGGTGTTCAGAGAAGTCTTCACTGACGGAATTGGAGTGAAGATGGGAGAACACAAGGGAACATGCTTGAGGTCATGGAGATAGATGGGGAACCTGGAGGATGTGGATGCTGCGTCTGATGCCCAGGAAACTCCAAACTTAAAAGGGGGTTGCTGGCAAACCTGTCACATTTTGCCTTGGAGGGAGACATTGTTTTTATTATCTTGGTCAGAAAACACATCTGCCTTTTGCCCAGCAGGGAGACATCAGTCGATCTTCCAAAGCTATTTGTTAGGTAGCTATTCCTTGGAAAGATGGAACAGAATCTATTAATGCCTTCTCTCAAAAGACAGGCACGGATGCAAGAGACTCACAAAGGATTGTTTCTCAATAGTTATTCCCCACTCACGTGCCTAGTGACGCTTGAGTGACCCAGCTAACACTGAGGTCCTTCCAGTCTTCAATACCAATTTGCAGAGGGGAAAGGGACTCAGCCAGGACCCTGTCCTCAGTTACCATTTACCTCCATCCTAACCCTGGCTTGGCAGGCTCAGATATTCCTGCTGAGAGCTCAAGAGCTCTACCATCACAAAGCTCAAATAAACAGCCCATAAGAGCAAACAGACAGAGTTCTGCCTAAACCTGAGGATTTCTTGAGTTATGCCCTTGTTAAGACCACAACATCTTGGTTTCTAAGAGCTGAAGAAAACTTTTCCTTCACTCCAGCTTCATTCCTCTGGCTGTGTTGTTTGACAGGTCACCTTGAGCCAATGGGTGAAGAATAACATGGAGCACAGAACCCCTGGATACTAAATTGCTGATACTTAATCTTCCCTAGTGAACTTCAGAGAACTGGTGATACCCTACAGGACACATTCTTTAGGCAACTGAGGAAGGCTTTTGAACAGGGACATATCGTCAGCTCCCACTGAACTTCCCAGGATAGGTGACAAGTCTAATCAGCCAAGCCTTGATTTCTAGTACTAGTCCCTGCAAGCTGTCCACCTTGGCTAGAAATAGATTTGGTGCTCACAACTAGACCACAGCCATTTATTTTAAAACCATATTGAGACACCACCTTATACCAGTTAGAATGGCCAAAATTAATAAGACAGGAAACAGTAAGCATTGGAGAGGATGTAGAGAAAGGGGAGCCCTCTCACACTGTTGGTGGGAATGCAAGTTGGTGTAGCCACTTTGGAAAACAGTGTGGAGATTCCTTAAGAAATTAAAAATAGAGATTTCCTATGACCCTGCCATTGCACTACTGGGTATTTACCCCAAAGATACAGATGTAGTGAAAAGAAGGGCCATCTGTATCCCAAGGTTCATAGCAGCAATGGCCACAGTTACCAAACTGTGGAAAGAGCCAAGATGCCCTTCAACGGATGAATGGATAAGAAAGATGTGGTCCATATACGCTATGGAGTACTATGCCTCCATCAGAAAGGATGAATACCCAACTTTTGTATCAACATGGATGGGCCTGGAGGAGGTTATGCTGAGTGAAATAAGTCAAGCAGAGAGAGTCAATTATCATATGGTTTCACTTACTTGTGGAGCATAAGAAATAACATGGAGGGCATGGGGAGATGGAGAGGAGAAGGGAGTTGGGGGAAATTGGAGGGGGAGACGAAACATGAGAGACTGTGGACTTAGAAACAAACTGAGGGTTTTGGAGGGGAGGGGAGGGGGGGATGGGTGAGCCTGGTGGTGGGTATTACGGAGGGCAACTATTGCATGGAGCCCTGGGTGCAGTGCATAAACAATGAATCTTGGAACACTGAAAAGAAATTAAAAAAAAATCATATGAACCTTTTGGCTTATGGAGGATCAAGGTCCCAGACCAGAGGAACCTTAACTGAGTGTGATCTCCTGCTTATTTTAAGAACAGTATGTTTTCTGTATCTTGAAGTACTATCAAGATTGTCTGTGGCAAGGACACAGAGTCAATGGAATGAGAGCTTACCCATTCTCACTTGTGATAACCTTTGTATCATTTCATTCCTCCATCTTTCCCTACCTCCACTTCTCCATCCCCTTCTCCTCGTGGGTGGTCATGGCAGATATGGATGCAAGAAAGTGAGCAAGCTGACATGTGAGCCACATGGAAGCACTGGAGTTCCTATAGATGTATGTGCAGTGAGGGCTATGTGGTTTTCTGCCAATGTATTATGAGAAGGCCTTGCTCACTTCAGATAAATAGACATTTTTCAGACTGTCAGCTGGATGGATGCCTTAGAGGAAATCCAGCTCATTGATCCTATAGCTATTGTCCATTGACTCTAAACCTATTCTCCCTTAACCAAGAGCTATCATGCATTGACTTTGTAGCTATTCTCCATTGACCCAATGTCTATTGTTCATTGACCCTCTAGTTATTGGCAGAGGATAAAGAACTTATCAGAGTTCCAGTGCTCTAAGATACATCAGTCTGTGTTCAAACTTAGCCTAACAAGATGACCTCTCAAAGATGTTATAAATCTGGTTAGAGACAGGTAGAGTTCCAGAGGAAAATTAATTATTATCACCCAATAATGGCTGTTTTACTACACAGTGCCCCTTTTAATTTATGGATCTATAGAGCTTTATGGCCATCAAGAGTGGACCACTTCCTGAGAGGTAGGCAACTGGACTTTTTGATACAAAGCTTGTGTTTTGAACTCATTTTAATGAACATCATCAAGGCAGGATTATTGAAAGTAATCCATTACAGAAGCAGGTATGATGGAGAATTTTTATTTTTGCACAGCTTGAGAGAAAAAGAAAAAAATGCTAAACTTCTAAGTTTGGGGAATATAGAAGTTTTAAACTGATGAAAGATAGTTTTAATTTTCTCCTGGAAAGTAGCACTTAATTTCTTTTGCATACAAAAGCAGTCTGTGAGTATCTGTGACATGCATCGAATCCTGAAACCATGGCAAGAAACACACACACACACACACACACACACACACACACACACACACACACACACTTCACAAGCATGGAATCATCTATGTTCATGTCAGCAGGTGGTCTTGACTGAGTCCTGGACCTATTCTGCAGGTGCTCTGTGTCGCCTATCTATGTAGGCAAATGTGCCTGCCTGGAAAATAAGTGGAAGGAAGCAGTGATGGAAAGGAGGGAGGGAGAGAGAGAGGGAGAAGAAGATAACAGGAAATACATTTCTGAACATGCTCCAGATGGTAATAACTGACACCAGTCTATGCTGGTGGCTTAAATGGGAGCCTGCAGAGAATACTCGGAGAGGAAGGTACTTGTGTAGTCTGTTACCTGGGCAACTGAGCTGCCATGGGCATATGATCAAGTTTTCTGGTCAGTTCCAAAGTTCTGTCATGGAGACCTGAGAAAGTCTGAGGTGGGATGTGGGTGCCATGGGAGGAGAGGTGGTCTTTCCTAAGCACATTGTGTAAGGGTCATGGGATGAAGAATGCAGTTTAGAGTAGTTAAGAGTAAGTTCCCTGTTAGGATGAGCCATGTGGTAAATAATTTAAACTTGGAGGAAGAAGAAGAAAAAGTTAGATTTCAGAGGAACATAACTTACTATTGGCTTGTTTTCCTCTGGGTACAGAATGAACCAGAGACAACACACACCAAGATGGTCTGTTGCAAACTTAGATACTGGTCATGGTGGTGACAGGATAGGTCCTGGAGGGTAAGATGCTTCGAATTCCCTGGTCCTCTCTTTCTTTCTCCAGCAAGCTGGTGTTAACCGTGGGACTCTAGAGTAGGGGTCTGCAAACTTTTTCTGTATTAGACCAGATGGTAAATATTTTCTGGTTTGCAGGCCGTACCATTTCTTTTGTAACTACTCAACTGTGCCATTGTGGCACAGAATAGCCATAGACAACATGCCAATGATGTGCATGGCTGTGTTCCAATAAAATGTTATTTATAAAAGCAGCAGTTGGCAGGATTTGGCCCCCAGACCATGGTTTGCTGACCCCTGGTCTAGCTAGGGCAAGAGGTTCTGTGGAGAGGCAAGGAAGGAGCAGAACATCTGGAGGTTTAGAGTACCTGGCCCGTTCCTGATTGTGGTCGGGACCAGCTGCGTCTTCTGTGCTCTTCCCAGCCATCCCTGAGAGGCTGGAATGTTGGTGCCCTCTCTGGCTTATTGAATTGGACTCTGGGTTCAGCCCTGGTGTTTGCAAACACAAGCATCAAGAGGAAGAAGGACCCAGCAATCAGTAGGAGACAAGAGCAGTAGACATCGAAATAAAGGCAGACCACCTTTTCTTTTTTATTTCGCTTAGACAAAATGCAAAGAGTGTCTCATTAAATTAAAAAATAAACAGAAAAGAAAATCAAATTGATTCCCCCCACCCCTTCACTGACGGCACTCATCCTAATTCACAACAGAAGGAGGTCAAATTGAGGACCCAGTTTCTAATGGGAAAGAAAGGTGTGCAAACATGACTAAAGTCTCCCCCCTGCCCCCAAATCAATGTTCCTTTTAAATTCACAAAGAGGGTAATTTTTTCCCCGTTTTCATTCTTAAATCTTGTGATAGAACTTCCAGTCAGAAGGTTTAATTAGTCCCCCATGCACTTTGTAGAAAATCAGTAAAAATGCAATAACCTGTGAAGATCATAAAACTGGACTTCTTTCCCAAAAAATCAGATGCCCAGGCAGATGGAGCTCACACTCAGACAGAAAAAAAGCAGGAGAGTCTTTGCACTGTCTGTGGTTTCAGTATTTTCTCTTTTTTTTTTTAATATATTTTGGCAATTTTCTTTAATTATAAATATTGGAATTCCGTAAAAAAAAGGTAGCTTTGATTGAATTTTTTAAATTGTATTTACAGCCGCTGTCCAGTCATGCTGTTTGTTATACCAGGGTGTAGGATTTTGCGTAGGGATTGTTTCCTTTCAAATGGCCCCGAGAGTCGAGCAGCGATTCTTGGGAGCTGCTCATCTTAGCTGCCTGTCCCAGCTCTGCTCCCTCTCGCTGAGGTAATGTGGCCACAGCCCCCTGCTGCCACTGCTGTCCCTCTCTTGTGGAGGACGTGGAAGAGGAGGCCTCCATGGGGATTGGCTCAAGGACCGTGGGGCGCTTCAGGGTCCGACTTTTCTGAGGTTCCAAGCACGCCTGCCCCAAACTCAGGTCCCTGCTTGTGCCTGCACCGCTTCGGTTTAACAAAAAGTCCATTCTAAGGTATGGAGGCAAATGTATGAGGTCACCTGCAAAGAAACACAGAGCAGTTAGTTGGCTTTTGCTAAGCAGGGGCCGAGTGCCTTTCGGGTGTCTGAGCTGGGCATGTCACCGTACCGGGCCGTGTTTGCAAGACCCCTTGTCAGAGGTCGCCACAGAGACAGGTGGGACCGTCCTCACCTCCCGTCCCGTGAGGCATAGGGCGAGCCGGCTTTTCTATGGCACATTAACTGAGAATCTTAAGTGTCATACTTCAGCCAGAGAAAGAGAGGTAACAGGATCCTTCAGAACCTCACGAGGGACAGAAAAATGTACATCAAAGGCCAACAGGGCATCCTAGGTATAAAGCGTGATGGGCCGGACCCTGTATGTGATCGGGAGTGCTTGGTGGAGCACGGGGCTCAAGGAGAGAGGCAGGGATGCCAAGGAAAGGCTCACTGGCTAGGCCCCTGCTTCTGTCTTTCCCTCATGCAGACAAGGCGTGTTGATGGCAGCAAGCTGGGTGAATGCAGGGGGCTCCTCCTGGCTACCTGGGGCTGGAGGGGCTCACTACTTCGGCTCACTTGTAACTCCTTCATGGCACACTGTGTAGGGAGCTCTAGATAGAAAACAGGCTGGGAGTGGGCTGTCCTAGAGCTGAGACTCTAGGTAAGAGGATGCACAGGTTGAGGGAGGCATGGCGGTGGCCTGAGGTCAGAGGACATCCACAGAATGTCAGGGGGATGTAATGGTGAGGCATAAAGCTAGGCATAAAGCATCCCCTAGCTTCCAAATGGAGGATGGTGTGAGGGTGATGGGAAGGAGGTGTGGATTTTTATATATTCAATTTCCTAAAAGCAATGACCTGTCTTTCATTCTTAAGAGTTTAATGAGCAAATGACATGAATTTGCTCTTTTATTTACTTACATGACAATGACTCTTTTATCATTTTGTTCACATACTTGAGAAAATGTGGAATTCATTTACCTCCAGGGTTATTTGAAAATGTAGGTCAAGAGGGCCTCGTGCTGTTTCTGAGACCCAACTGAATTCTGAACACTTGACATATTTGTAATGTGTTGTCACAGATTTGGGAATGAGTCTCTGTCCCAGCTACTCCCCACTGAATGAACAGGGCTTATTAAGCTCTGGAAAAACAATAGGCTGTTGGTCCCAGCTGGATTGCAGGATGCTCAGGTCCTAGATTAGGTGGAACAAATGTGTTTGAAATTACAGACAAATCTCACAATAGCTGCCCTCTGCCTGCAGGGGCTTTCACACTAGGTTCAGTGATCAGGAGGGCTGGGGTAGCTGAAAAAGGTGGGTGAGAATTAGAAATCCTTAATAATGGAAACACTACGGTGCCCACATCACGTACGAGGGTTACTTGTGTTTGCTAACTTTACTGCAGGTCTGCCGACAACCTCTGAATATCCAATATCTCTGAGTGATCCAGGTTTTCAAGCAAAGCTTTACTGAGTTGCACGATGCTCTAATTAGCCCTTTCAACAGTGTGAATGCTGCAAATGTGTTCTCTTAATAATTCATGCACTTATGTGGAAGAAAGCACCAGAGTAATCTGTTGTGAGCTTTGTTTATTAAAGGCATTTTATGTCCATTAAAATCCCAACCCATGTGCCGCTCCAAGGACCACTTGGGAAACTGGGATCTCTAATCACCCATGCATCTTCCATGTTCTTCAGGTGCCTACAGATCTGAGGCAACACATGTGCTTATTACTCCAGCCAGAGAAGAGGAATGGAAACCGTGGCGACCGTCCTCTGGATGTTGGCACATCTGCTTTTCTCAGGCTCCCACCCTCCATCTGCCTGTTTCCATGGGAGAAGCTAAACAAGGATTCTAATGGTGCGGATTAGGAGGAGAGGTCTGGGAGGCATTGCCTGCATTTAATCTGGGCTCAGTCTCCTCACTCATAAAATGGGAATAATAGTAGAATCTACCACATACAGTTGTGGAGCAGGTCTAATTAGGTCATGCATGTGAAAGGTTTTCAGCCAGACATGTCCCTTCTCAGAAGGTCTGAAGTTAGGGACTGGAGACTGGCCAGGGGTTTCTACCTTGGTTTCTGTCTTCAGTGGGTTGATTAGTGTCCACCACTTGCAAAAGATAGGTCCATGTCCCAATCCTCAGAATCTGTGAGTGTGACCTTTGTAGGAGAAAGTCTTTGTAGATATAATTAAATTAAGGATCTGGAAATGATATCATCAGGACTGCAGGTGGGCCTAAATCCAGTGGCAGGTGTCCTTATAAGGAAAGACAGAAGGAGACTGGAGACAGAGAAGACGAGAAAAACCATGTGAAGAGGGAGGGAGAGGATGGAGAGATGTAGCCGCAAGGCAAGGAGTGCCTGGAGCCCCCAGGAGCTGGAGGAGGCATGGAAGGATTCTTTCCTAGAGTCCCGGGAGGGAGCGCAGTCCTGCTGACACTGGATTCTGGAATTCTGTCCTTAGAACTGTGAGCGAATAAATCCGTGTTGTTTGGAGCCACCCAGTTTTTGGCCCTTTGTTACGCCAGCTATGGGACCCTCACATAGATGTCCTTTCTTCTTGGCTGGGAGAACTTCACTTGGGACCTCCTGGAATGCTTCTACTCTATGGGAACCCTGTCCGCTTACGTCAGTCACAGGAAAGGAGGGGGTTTCTCTTGAGAGACCAGTAACTGCAGCCAACGGAGTTGTGGTTTATGGGGTCTCCACCCTGTGCTCTGACCTGCCACCTGCCCTTCTTCCCCATAGAATCCAAGGCAGCACCTCTTCTCCTGGTTCCTCTGCTCCCTGGGGAGGCAGACACCTGTCCAGCTGACCCCCAAAGACCCCCAAAGACCCCCTGAGGACTAGGTTGGAGGTGACTTCCCTGAAGTCTGCTTCAGGAGGGAGCAGAAGCCTCTTCAAAGGCATCTGAACCCACAGGGAACAGGTGTCTTGGTTCCTCACTGTCCAGCCACCCCCAGGTGACCCACCCCTGGCTGCTGAACCCTCTCCAACTCTGTGGGGCAACATGCCCTAAAGCTAATCTGACAGGACCCTCTGGAGGCGTCCCATACTTGTGAAAGCAGCAGTGACCTAGGAGACATTCAAAGATCTTTTTTTTTGCCTTCAACTCTATAATCACCTCTACCAGGCACACACAGCCCTTGGCATCCTGTGTGTTGACACACTATTGCCACAAACATAGGCAGAGCCAAACCCTGACCTTAGAGCATGTTCTGGAAAACCAGCTACAGTGGAGTTCACCTCTACTTTCAGCAAGGATTGAATCATTTATTATCTGCGTTCCTCCTCTCTGCTTTACTCAGCCTTACCCCTCCCCTTTCTCTCTCTCTTCTTGTTTTGTTTTCCTTACGCCGACACTCTCCTCCATGGAATGAAGGCAGAAGGAAGATGTGAGAGAGACAGTGCAAGCAGGTGGGGGGACGGAGCTGGCACCGTGTGCAACGCAGATGCCAGGCACCATGTCAAGGAAAGTGTGTGGCATTTGTGTGTCTACACATGTGTATGCGTATCTGTTCATGTGTGTATGTGTTTGTGTGTCTGTCTGTGTACACATGCATATGTGTTTCTGTGTATGTGCATACGTGTATTTGTGCATATGCACATGTAAATGTGTTCATGTGTAGGTGTCTCCATGCGCATGTGTGTGCACATGTGTGCCATCTGTATGTGTGTTCATGTGTTTGCGTGTATATAATGTGTATATGATGTGTTCATGTGTTTGTGTGTATATGATGTGTTCATGTGTTTGTGTGTGTAAGTATGTGTATATTGTATGTGTACATGTGTGTGTGTCCATGTGACTGTGTGTGTGTGTGTGTGTGTGTGTGTGTGTGTGTGAGACTGTGTGTATGTCATGAGGACAGAGGGGAGGAGATCCTGGGGGGAGGGACAGACACCACAAGGAGAGGATGAGGCATCCAGGAGAAAGGGACAGGCGGCAGGAAGACCTAGTCTTACATTCTGACCGCTGGAAGGGAAAGGATCTGGGAACCACAATGCCTCCTTCCACGTTTTCCTTCTGCCCTACTTACCTAACTAACTATACTTCTAGCACTTTCCTAGTTAGCTAAACCCATTAGCTACTTTCCCAAACCCAGCATGAGTGCAAACGCAGTGACGGGGGCTAGGAGCCCCAGATAAGCCTTTGGGACACACTCCATCCACTGGTTTTTGTGATGCTTATGCACTTGTGTGTCATGAACACCCCTCTGTGCTCTGCTCCTGAGGCCCACGGCCCTTGAGTCAGAGACATGGGGTGGGGGCACAGCTGGAGGGGCCGACATACCCTTGGGGAGAAGGGGCTCTGAGAGACTGAGCTGAGGGGCCATGGACCTTGGGTACCACTAGTATCTCCGAAAGTTCACATGAAACAAGCGGCATCGATTTCTACTTCTGTCCCTAACTACCTTGCTCATGGGTACCTTCCTAACTCCTCACCCCCAGATGCCCTGATGGTCCCGCATCCACCAGCAGGTAGGTGCTCAAAGCTTGCCATCCTCCCGAAGGGAGATTTCAAGCCACGGTTGGCCCCACCACATGAAACCTCACAGTAAACCAGCCTCACTCATCTGAAACCTTCCTATCTGGAGACCCAAATTTCCTAAACATTCTCGGTAGCGTCAGAGGCACACATGAAGTCTGAATGCACTTTAGCTTTGGAAGAAGGATGGCGAAAATCAATATTGAAAAAGAGCAAGAATGCATCCATTCAGAAAAATCTATGATGGATGTGCGTTCCACGAATCTATTCTCAGATGGTGCTTCCTGCCATTCAGTGTGCACACACTTGGGAATGAAATGTCTAAAGTTGAGATCAGTGGTTTTCAGCAAAGAGGGACTCTGCCCCCAGGAGGTGTGTGGCCATGTCTGAAGACTATTTGGATATCACAGTTGGGGTGTGGCTGTCACTGGTTTTTCTTGGACACAGGCTAGGGATGCTGTCCAACATCCTACAAAGCATAGGATGCCACTGCCTGCCCCTCACCCCCATGCCTCTAGTCCTCCAGTGCTCACTGTGTTGACCCTGAGAAGCCGTGGTTTAAAGGGGCTAAAGTTCACAATTCCACGTGGACCCTTATTTTGCTTTAATTTTATTAGAAAAACATTTCATTCTATCAAATAAGTAATTATACTGCTCAGTATCTACTAATCCAAAAGGAGTTATGGCCTCCGTTCTTGGGAGAAAGTGAGGGATGGGTCTCATGCAACGGCAGTCACAAGGTCTTCCTCTTATTTGGTCTGAAGAGGTGGGAGCTTAGAATGGGATAAGAACATGAGCTGGAGAATTCTGAGCTTCCTGCTAAAATCCTGCCTTTACCTGTAGATGGTTCTGTGACACCCTTCAAGTTTTGCATCTTATCTTTAGGCAGGTGAAGGGGGCACGGTCATTTCTAAGGGCACTCTCAAGTCTGCAAGCGTCTTTCTTATGCTCTTTACTATCTAACCTGTGAAAATTGAGCAAGAACAATGCATTAGGAATTTGAGGATAAGTACAAAACAAATGAATGCATTTTTGGGAGCCTAAAATTCTGAGGCACATGGCAAAAGCTTTCTTCCCCTTCCAATGCAATACTTCATTAGCTCCTGTGAAAGCATGTATAAGGTTTCACAATAAGTACGTGTAAAAAGAAAATGAATCAGAGTCTCTGGGTCTTAGCTCTCCTCTGAGGCCATATAAAAAGGAACTTTCATCCATTTCTAATAAGGCTTCATATCTGCCCTTGGATGGAGTTGGGTATTGATGCAAAGGTAAGAAGCAAAAGATGCTTACCTTGACTTCTAGCAATTTCAATAAGAACCACACAGATCAGACTTGTAATGATGACAGCATTAAAGAGCTAGTTAAAAGGGGAGAGAGTATGGAGTCTGCCCATTCTGGAGGCAAAAGAGATCTAACACTTTTTTAGTTTAATATTAATGCTGCAGCAAGGTAATGAAAACTTGTAAACGAATCTCTCTTGGTAAATGAATCTTCACTCCCAAATGGCCCCCAGGAAAACCCCTAAATAAATAATGAGAGATTGATACCAGAGGTCCATGTACGTGGATTGTATTACCATTCTTGGCTTGTACTTAGGAGGCTTCATGCATTTTTAAGAGCTCATCAATATTGCGATCCTCCTACTCTCTGGTGAACTTTAAAAACTACACTGAGGTACAAAGTGGGGCTTTGAGTTTGTTGCTGCTCATGATTTTTCTGAAATAAAATAGTTCTGAATGAAGAGCAGGATTGGAAAACCTGACCCAGCGTGGAGACCAGGTCAGAATCCCTTAGCTGGGTGTTTGGAGCACCCAGTGAGAAAGGGTCCATGAGGTTCAAAGAAGCACCAGCTCCCACCTAAGATCTCTGAGGACCCACACACTGGGGACTACTGAGGAGGGAGCCTGCTAGGAGACCTGCCCCTGCTCCACCGTGGGGCTGGCAGACCTGTTTCAGCAATCCTGTGCACCTTGGGTCATCCTACGGAAGGACAAAGTTAACCTGGAAATGAGAGGATTCTAGGCAGATGGAATATACATTTGGGGAGTTTAGGAGTCCAGAGAGCAGGAGTCATGACCAGTGAGGAAGACAGGTCTGGTTTCTCGAAACCCTGTGAGTCTCTATCCTGAGCAATGGACAGCTACACAAGGGATTTCAACACCAGAATGTCACCACACACTGGAATTTAAAGCTCGTTGCTTCCTAGTTTGGGATATAGGATGCATTAGAAGCTGGTGCCAGCTGTGCCCACACAGGGCTCCATGGAAATATGATGGTCTTTGCTGTTTTCTTGCAGTTTTGTATATTCCCAGCACCTTCAGGTTATCATGACCTCTCACAGGAGAGTGTGTGTGTGTGTGTGTGTGTGTGTGTGTGTGTGTTGGGGGGTGTGTGTGGTCCCTGTCTTCCAGAAGCTGAATTTTGCCTTGTTTCTTAGATTTCCTTATTCATCTCTTTTGTGTCTATAGGTCTCTGCTGTTTAGGATACTACCTGCTATTCTGACGAATTAAGGAGACTGTGGGAAGCATTGGTTTAATATTATTAACACTTTTATGTCTTAGGATAATACCTGATACAGTATCTTTTTATAGAGAAGATATTCAATAAATATAGGTTGCATAAACGAGTGTAATAGATTTGTGTTTTCACAGGGACTTTTTGGAGATGCACTTTCACTGTGATTAAGCCTTTTTGCTTGTCATCTGTGCCACTAGAATCTAGAAACTTTCTTCTGGCCACTCTGCAGGACATAGATGGGCTTCCTACCTCTCCCTTACAAGTTACCAGGCACAGACCTCCTCCTTACCTTGTACCACCCATGGCATCCCCAGCAACTAAAGCTGAACCCCAATAAACTAACCAAGAAAAACAGTGAGCTAAGGGGCTTGGAGTCGGAAAAAAGGCAGTCTGAACAAAACATACACTTAGGAATTGGAGGACATACACAAGCAGCAGTGTCTACGATAAAACCACAAGAGCTCTCAGAAAGTTGAGAAGACTTGGGCCCTTGAAACCAGAGGCAGAAAGAGGAGGAGGCCAGTGCAAAAGGCAAGTGGGCTTGGAGTTCCAAGTTTGGGACCCTGCATAAGGAGTCCTACCATCACTTCATGTGTCCTGGAGACATCAAACTAAAATAACAAGACAGTCTTGTCGAAGACCGTTGAAGAAGGTGAAATTGCCAATACGCGTTAAAGAGATCAGTGAGGAGAAGGGAGTTGAGGGAAATTGGAAGGGGAGGTGAACCATGAGAGACTATGGACTCTGAAAAACAATCTGATGGTTTGAAGGGGCAGGGGGTGGGAGGTTGGGGGAACCAGGTGGTGGGTATTAGAGGACACGGATTGCATGGAGCACTGGGTGTGGTTTAAAAACAATGAATACTGTTACGCTGAAAAGAAATAAAAAAATTAAAAAAAAAATCAGTGTCCTAGCAGTGAGCCAGGATGAGCATGGTGAAATATTTAGGTCCACCCATGGCAGGTATGCAGAGCAATATTCGGAGGTGCTGTTCATGGCCCCCAGGTCTTTCTAACTTTAAATATTATGGGAGTATTTGAAAGTTTGTCAGCTCAGAGCTAACTGTTGTTATGGATGGTGAATGTGAGGCTTATTCCAATCTCCTGCCTTTGCTCTTCCTCTGTGCACACCACTGTCACCTTAGGATGTCTTCCGGAGTTTCTTTGCCCCATTCACCTTAGATCTCAGTTCACCACTCATTGCTCCAAGAGGACTTCCTGGACCATTCTCCCCAACCCCTAACCCCTGCCAGACTTGATCCCCTTCCCCATTACTTCCCTTCCCAGCACTTATCATGATCTGAAACTGTGTTGTTTGCTTATTTGATCAGTGTATGTCTCTCCAACCAGGAATATAAACTTGCTTAAGATGAGGTCTTTGTGCATCTTGTCTATCGTATCTCCGGCTCTGAAAGTGGGACCACCTATTGAGTGGGAGATCAAAAAAGACATGATGAAGTTAGAAAGGAAGCTGGAAGTCTGTGAGGGAAGAAGCAGGGGCATCTCTGGAAGGATGGAGGCCAGAGAAGCTCAGTGTGCGTGGCATGCGTGCATGCATGTATGGTGTGCACATCTGTTTGTGTCCATGTGGAAGTATCAAAGATACTTGTACTTGAAAGGAAACCCTTTCCATAGTTCTTAGAATAACATCCATAATAGAAATTTCAAAATCTCATTGTACTGAATGCAAAAAAGAGGAGAAGGTTGCAAACCTGAGACATAGGACCTCCCATTACCTAACCCAAAGGGGTGAGGGGAGGGGGGATACAGAACTGTTTGAGAGGAACCCACTGTGGTGCCTTGGGTCAGGAGGAGGGAGTCCGTGTCAGGTGACCTGCCGGGAGCAGAGCTCATTCTGCAGTTGGTGAGGTAGATGCAGGTAGAATGAGTCTGTGGAGAAGGATTTTTGGCAGTGAAGATCTCTGGAGTCTAATTCTGATTCAAGAGCCAGCATGAAAACCACATGGGCTTTGGAGGTGAAACAGCACAATCACAGAGACAGCTGAGAACAGGAAGATCAGCCTTCATTGGAGGGCGCTGCTGGAGCAGAGGTCGGCTTGTCCTTCAAGTAAGCACCTCTTACTCCATACTCTCCCATTTGATTAAAGAAGGGTGTGAGGGATGGTGTGAATGGATACGTACACTGGAAGCCAAAAACTGCTTCAGGTACCTGGTTGTTTAGAGAACCAACAAGTTGGCAGCAGTCTGTGATCATCTGCGGCTGGAGAATGTCAAGTATGTTCATCATGGGAAGGGCCAATGAACATATATTTAAGGTTAGGACCCCAGAGTGTGAGTGCAGAGATATAAAGGGGCTGACACTTCTCTTGCTGCTCGTGGGGCCAGGATGCATTCGGTTGCATATGTGAAGCTTTAAATTGATTTAAGTAGCTTTGTGCAAGGGTATTTCTTGATTGCATAGGATAAACTCATAAATGGAGGTGCAGCCACAATCCCAAGAATGTTAGAAGCTGGCTCAGAGTGGTATTTGAACCCAAGAACAGGTACTGTAATCAGAGTATTGGAAGTTGTCTTGACCAAGAGAGAAATTTCTTAGAGGAAGATAGAGTTTTATTTGTTTGGTTGGTTTGTCTTTTGTTATTAAAGTTGGAAAAAACCATCCATTATTGTAGAAAATAAAACCACAGAATAATTGGCATTTTATTTAAAGTAAAAAAGTCCCCCAAATTCAGTAAATTCAAAATTCAGGTATAGTTAAACATCTAAAGCGAGATTCTGATGTTTGCCTTCTCTGTGAGGTGTCACATGCCATGGGCAGCTCCCCTTTACCTGTAGAAGAGGTTTCCTCTTAATTTGTGAGGAGCAAGACTAGAAAATAAGTCACTTTATTTAAAGATAAGCTGGAAGGTGGGTGCTTAAACGTTCTCTTTATTTTACTAAGAATTTCTAATAATTGTCACGTTTTAAAATTGGCCAGTCTTGTCATCAATACAACGGTGATAAATGCACTCCTTCAATATATTTATTAAGTACCTACTCTATGTATCAGACACAGTGATAGAAGCATATATTCAGTGCTTAAGTCATTTAAAATATTTCTTGAGTGCTGCCAAATTACCTGCTAGACACTGGAAGAAAAGTAAGAAAGCAAAAAAGACACGTTTTCTGTCTTCCTAGAGCAAGTATCTGGCCATGTTGATTTAGCTTGATCCTACCTTGATTTGTGGAGTGTTTAAAAGCCACTACAAGTGGAAGAAAAGACCATCACACAAGAAGAGCTGATGGTGAGGAGAAAAATGCAGAGAGATTGGGAACTTCATGAGGCACAGGCTGACTGATGCCATCTAGAGCCATGGTGACACAGGTGGGAATGAGGTTTGAAAGTGCAGCTCAAGGAACTGATAAATTTGACACAGCCTCCAGTTAGCAGAATAATAAATTGTAACCTTGGCTTTTGTGCCTGTTGTTGAATTTAGTCTCATTATAAGGGGACAATAGAAAGGCTTTCCAAAAAGCATATCAAATATTCAATAATAGTAATACAGTAATCTAGAGTGGACAAAACAAAGTTTGTGGATGTTTGGTCTTGCATTGACTTAAAAAAATGACTCATACCTAAAGTTATAAAATCATTTTAGTCTAAATAGCATTTTAAGACTATGCTACTTCAGTTAATTGTGATCTCTCAATTGTTCTGATGGATCCAGGCAACAATGTCATAACAAAATTTCAAACTTTTTTAAAAAATTGAATGTAACAAGAGGAACAACAAGACATTGAAAAAGAAACTCCATCAGAATCCTAGAAGCAAATATAGGCAGTAACCACTTCGACACTGGCCACAGCAACATCTTTCTGATGTGTCTCCAAAGGCAAAGGGAACAAAAGGAAAAATGAACTTTTGGGACGTCATCAAGATCAAAAGCTTCTGCACTGCAAAGGAAACAGTCAACAAAACAAAGAGGCAAATGACATTACACACAAAGGGCTGATATCCAGGATCTATAAAGAACACCTCAAACTCAACACACACAAAACAAACAATCATGTCAAAAAATGGGCACAAGACATGAACAGACACTTCTCCAATGAAGACATACAAATGGCTACCAGACACATGAAAAAAATGTTCATTATCTCTAGCCATCAGGGAGATTCAAATCAAAACCATATTGGGATCCCTCCTTACACCAGTTAGAATGGCCAAAATTAATTAAGAGAGTACACAACATGAGTTGGAGAGGATGTGGAGAAAGGAGAACCTTCCTACACTGTTGGTGGGAATGCAAGTTAGTGCAGCCATTTTGGAAAACAGTGTGGAAATTCCTTAAGAAATTAAAAATAGAGCTTCCCTATGACCCTGCAATTGTACTACTGGGTATTTACCCCAAAGATACAGATGTAGTGAAAAGAAGGACCATTTATACCCCAATGTTCATAGTAGCAATGGCCACAGTCACCCTACTGTAGAAAGAACCAAGATGCCCTTCAATGGACAAATGGATAAGGAAGATGTGGTCCATATACTCTATGGAGTATTATGCTTCCATCAGAAAAGATGAATACCCAACTTTTGTATCAACATGGACTGGAAGAGATTATGCTAAGTGAAGTAAGTCAAGCAGAGAGAGTCAATTATCATATAGTTTCACTTATTTGTGGAGCATAAGAAATAACATGGAGGACATGGGGAGATGGAGAGGAGAAGGGAGTTGGGGGGAATTGGAAGGGGAGAGAAACCATGAGAGACTATGGACCTGAAAAAACAATCTGAGGGTTTTGGAGGTGAGGGGGCTGAGGGATGGCTGAGCCTGGTGGTATTATGGTATTGTGGTATTATAGTATTATGGAGGGCATGTATTATTGCATGGAGCACTGGGTGTGGTGCATAAACAATGAATTCTGGAACAGTGAAAAGTAATTTAAAAAATAAATAAAAATTAAAAAAAAAAAAGAAACTCAAGCCTTTAATTAATTCAAAGTTTGCACAAGTAAGACCATCATTTCTCCCAGGAGCTACTGTATACAAGGGAAGATGGCCGCCAATGGAAGCATGGCATATGTAACTGGGTGATACCCAAATGAGGCAGATGCTTCCCAGGGTGTCTGTGGCCACCGAAGAGAAGTAAACAAAAGAGGGAAGGAGGAGAGGAGCCAACGGCTCATCTGGAGACCACACTGGTGTCGCCATGAGAATCCTAAGAACAGCATCAACAAGGCAACAACAAAAACAACAACTGCTAACCATTTTACCCAAATTAGGCTACACACATCTTACACCAAGGTCACGCCCATTTTACAGATGGGGCAACTGAAGCCCACCAAAGTTAAACAATGTGCCCAAATGAGGCACATTTTCTTCTTTTCTGTGTTCCTCTGTCTTGGGCTTAACGGCCACAAAGAGCTTATGTTTTTATCCTATGTTTTTCTGCATTTGCCTTGCAAATAAATGCCAACAACAAGAAATGCTTGAAATAAAAACACCCACAAATAACAGCTCATCTTCTCCCTGAGGAGGTAGACAGAATGAGAATAAATGAAGCCATCATTCTTTATTGTATGCTGGCATGAATTTTGACTCAGTTTGGAAGATTAGTTGCTGGATAGACAATTCTTATTTTATATATTTTTATGCATTTATAAGGCTCATTTCAGCTGGGCTATATGCCATAAACCTCAAAGGAATTGCAGTAATTTAAAAGCAAAGATAAATTTTTGAAATAGGACTAGTAGAATAGTTCAGAAAATGGGAAAAAGGGAAATAAAACTAGATTCAACAAGAAAGCATAGGCCAGTCCACAAAGAAAAGTCTACAGGCAGCTCTTTCAGGGTGAAGAGGAAGAGTCTTCAGATGAGAAGAACCACTGGCTGCCATGGTTGGATTCAGTATACAGACCTGTTTATTTGTCCTCTATAATGGTTTGCAGATATCTTGTTTTTATTTAAAAAATTATTTATTTATTTAACAGAGATCACAAGTAGGCAGAGAGGCAGACAGAGAGAGAGGAGGAAGCAGGCTACCTGCTGAGCAGAGACCCTGATGCGGGGCTCAATCCCAGGACCCTGGGATCATGACCTGAGCCAAGGGCAGAGGCTCTAACCCACTGAGCCTCCCAGGCGCCCCGGTTTGCAGATATCTTACCCAACACTTGAAAACTGCGGCTCTTCATAGGAAACCAAGATTTCTGGCTTCTCTTGAGAAAGTCACTTATCCTGGCCCCCCATTTTCACTTGAGATGAGTTGGCAGGAACATGCTGGAGTCTCTCCCCTTTAGACAGTCTGTGAACTCAAACTGTCTTTCATGAATCATTTCCCTTCTTCATGTTCCCCATTCTCTTCACTTATGCACATGATCCGCCAGGCCCTGGAGGCCTGAGAACTCAGAGCTGCCATCTACACACCCAGTCCACTCCCACATACCCAGTCCACTCTCATGTGCTCAAGGCAAAGACCGAACAGTGGCTGACCAAACCCCAGGCAGTCATTGTCACTTTGGGTAGCTCTATGAAACCAAGGCCCAAGCACTAGCCCTCCAGTGAGATCGCTCTCCTCCAAAGTCCTCAGAACAACAGCTTTAAAACTCAAGCCTCTTGTGTTTGAGCCTCCTCTCATCCCGTGATGGGGACTCTCTCCAAACTGAGTTCCCTGGGCTCTTTGATTGCTTAAACAACAGAATATGACAGAAATGATGTGTCACTTTCCATGCCCAACCTTAAGAGACCGGCTATTTCTACTGTTTGTCTATGGGACCCCTGCTTAAGAACGAAGCTGCCATGATATGAAGAAGCTGGAGACACACTGGGGAGAAACCCACCCGGGGGAGACACGACCAGCACCAGGCTGCCAGGTGAGGAAGGTGTCTGGAAAGGCTCCTCCAGACCTGAGTGAGCGTCCCCAGTGACACAACTGGGCAGCTGTCCCCACCAAGCCCTGACTACATTGCAGATTTGTAAACAAAATAAGTGACTGTCACTTTTGGAAACCCATAAGCTTTGGGGTGGTTCATTACACAGCAACCTGTAAACAGAGCCCCATGTCCAAACATCAGGACGGGCTTTCATAGCGGACGGGTGTGAATCAGGAAGACGCGTCTCCTCCCCAGAGGTCCGTGCACTGCTTTGCTCACCTGGCCGATGTGCCTTTGGAACCGCCATGTTCATCACTCGACCTCCATCCTGAGGTTTGGGGGGAGATGCAGTGAACCTGCAGATCCCCGATTCTGAAGGGGTGCTGGAGGTCAGACTGTCTGTGTACTCGTTTGTCCCTGCCGTCAACTGCTCCGATGATGTGTCTGATATGAAGCATTCCGTGATGGTGAACTTGGCGTGCCTCAGTTGCTCTTCCATCTTGGCGTGCTCGTAGGCCCTGGCCAGTTCTTCGTACGTGGAGGAGGCACTTTCTGTAGAGACCATGCTGCTTCGTGCTCGATCTGCCGTGTGAAAGAGAGAGAACAAGACGGGTCAATGATGGCTTATGGGCACACCCACTGGACGGTCGTCTCTAGCTTGTGGCTGCTTTTCCAGATCCTTGTACCACCTGGCTAGGGTCCTGGGGGGTCTTTGGCTGAGAACTGCCTTTGTCACTATGGGGCCTTCCCTGTGTGCCTTGGTAAATTGGGCTCATGGAACTTGGTTTCAGCTGAAATTTTCCCAGCCTGGGACACTGTCGTCAGCCAGCAACGCTTAAAAAGTTCTGTGTTTCAGGGTCTGAGTGGCTCTGTCAGTGAGGTGCCTGCCTTCGGCTCAGGTCATGATCATAGGGTCCTGGGATCGAGTCCCACATCAGGTTCCCTGTTCAGCAGGGAGTCCGCTTCTTGCTCTCCCTCTGCCCCTGCTTGTGCTCTCTCTCTCTCTCTCTCTCTGTCAAACAAATAAATAAATAACCTTTAAAAAATTCTGCATTTCGTTAAAATAATTGGGAACATGGTGAATAATTGGGAACATGGTGTACACAGACGGCAGTGTCCACCCCTGCTTTGACTTGTGAATCAGCCTGTCCCACAGAGACTTTAATTGACGTGAATGATTTGAGCTCTGCTGTTAGGCTCCTCCAGCCCCAGGCTGGCAAGGAGGACGTGATGGTGGTTGGAAATGAAGCCCGTGATGCTGCACAAAACTGGCAGGTAGGAAGAATTGCCCCTGGTCCCTCAGACTCATCCTTTGTGACCACCACCCTTTATGGGGCCCAAGAGAGCCATCAGGACCAAAGGAGGAGTGTCTTGGTCAGAGGAATCTCTATTTTACACACTAAAAAGTTTTGTATCACCTCTGTGGAACTCTGAGACTCTTCTGAGAGAAATAACAGCCATAAAAATAAATGTACAGGGTAACACTCCACCTTTGGAACACTATTTTTAAAGTATATCAGCCAGAACAAAAGAAAATGAGTATGCAAATTTCCTACAGCTATTAGGTTTAGATATAATTTCTTTTCAAAAGTTAAGGTGGGGGGTGGGACAAGCCGGTGCTATTCTTAGGCCCTGTCTTCTCTCTGAAATGAAATCTTGGTGGTTGATGGCACAGACTGGATGACTTACCTTATAATCAGCCCCTGTTTAATTGTCAAGAGGATCAGCCTATGTTCCCTATAGAGGGTGCTATGACCTTGCCATGAAATTTCAAGTGAAGCCTCTTAAACCCAGAGATGGTAATGGGTCATGTGTGCCCTCAGAATATAATCAGGAATTATTGCAATCGTGTGGGTGAAAATTTTAAAGTGTCTGTGTCTCTCAGTGGGGTAGGAACTGTCCTGAGATTCAGGACACCTGCAAAACAAATGCCTTTGGAGTTTGCTTTGCAGAAATCACCGGGCCTTGGGCATCATCAATGCTGCCTGGTTGTACTGGTACCTGTTACATAAGCGGCCTAACAATTTGAAAGTGACCTTGAAGGAGCATAAGTAGGAGTTTCTGAAGCCCATCTGTGGGCCATGCTCATCCGCAGGGTTGCAGAGGAGGTGTGCAGACTCCTACCTGTGTCTTGTGAGGGGCTGACACTGTAGCTGTCACTCTCCTTGTCCATTGATCCCGCAGCCCTGGGTGTCGGCAGCCTCCAGTCTGTGGTGAGGGTGTGTGCTGAAATGGTGGGGTGGGGTCTGTTAAGGGTCCACTGGCTGGCATACCGGTTTCTTGCTGTGGGTCCTGCCTTTGCATTCCTCCTGGTGGTGGGATCTGCGAAGAGCCAAGAATAACGTATTTCTTAGTGTCTAGGAGTATGCTCAGTCATGAACAAAGTGTTGAGCGTGGTTCTCTCCAGCCAGCTCTAAGAAACCCCTGCAGGACTCTTGGCTTCAGGAAGCCTTCCCTGACTGCCCCTGTCCAGAGAATCCATTTCCTTTCTCTTATGGACTGAGGCATTAATGTGAAATGTAGACATTCTAAAGAGTCCTGCTGGATAGAGAACATTAGATCTGGACTCAGGAGTTATGGACTCAAACCTTCCTCTCAGTCCTTAATGTTTTTCTGGCCCAACACACATCACCCAAACTTCAAGAGAATAACCATCATCTTCCATGTTTGGCCAAATATGCTCCAACATGGCCTCTTTTTTATAGTTCTCATACCTTAAGGGGTTGTTATGGGTTGAATCATGTCTCCTTAAAAGATATGTCCACATCCTAATCCCTAGGACCTCAGAATGTGACCTTATTTGGAAATAGGGTCACAGAAGATGTCATTAGTTATGATAAAGTCAGACTGGAGTAGGGTGGCCTTCAATCTAACAGAACTAGTGTCCTTCTAAGAACAGGAGACAGACACTCAGAGGGAAGACAACCATGGAACAAGGGAGGCAGAGATTGAGGTGCTGGGGTTGTAAGCCAAGGAATGTCAAAGGTTGTCCACAGTGATCACCAGAAACTAGGCAGAAGTGAGGAAAGACCCTTCTCTACAGGTTTCAGAAAAAGCGTAACTCTGCTGACATCTTGCACTTGGATTTCTGGGTCCCAGAACAGTGAGACAATAAATTTCTGTTCTTTTAAGCCACCCTGGTTTGTGGTATGTTGTTACAGCAGCTCTAGGAAACAATATAGTTTTATCGTGGTTTTGCATTTACTCATTGCCTTGAGTAGGATTTTTTTTACTCATCAACTAAATTGCAACTTCCCAGATGAGAAGAATGACACCTTCCCCTTAGTCCTTTGCATATGGTAACATCTTTTTAAGAGAATTGTCTGAACTTTGTCCAAGACATGGGATGTTCAATGCAGAGGGCACACAGTTAATTGGTATCTGGATTTTGTAATTGCCACCAAGATGGCCTGGCCATCTCTCAAGGCCACAGTCAATATTGACTAGTCAGCCCTAATGGAGCAGGACCAAAAGATCAACACTGAGATGGAAAACCTTTAGCATTGGGACAGTGACTTACTAATATGCCTTCGTGGACCTGGAGGCCTCTCTGGGGCAGGAGTAAGGGTGTTCATCCCCAGGTCCATTCACAGAGCCTACAATAATATCCGGTACACAGAGTCCCCTGGATGAACCCACAGAGCCTAAGATCATTTTATGGGTGAGACAGTGGAGGCAGAGAGAAATGACACAGCTATTAAGTGGTAAATAGGGAGCCCAGGATGGCATGGGTTGGCTCAGAGATTGTCTACCACTTGACCACAGATATCCCCACCCTGGACATCTAAGTGTCTAATACAGTGTTCCTGTGACACTGCCTCCTTTGTAATGCCAGTTTGGATCATGGGAGGCAGACACTTAGAAGTGGTAAAAGGACTTTCCTTTTAAATGTAGGATTTTCCTCTTTGCGAATTCTAGTCATTGGACTTTGAATCTAATCCATCATTCTACAGTGCTGGAGAGAAGCATTAAGATGGCAGCCAAATCGATATATTTTAAGATTTCCTGGGTCATCAAAATGCTTCATCTCAGTGCATATTCTTTGGGGCATTGATTTTAAGACAGGTTTCATCCCTTCCTTGCAAAATTCCACAGAAGAATTTATTGGAAGATATATTTTTTTTTTGCCTTGATTAGAATGTAAATGTGTTAGGCTCGAGTGCCAGGCTCTCTGGACAGCAAGGAATGAATGATAATTGTGCTTCCCCACTGAAATGCTGAGAGAGAGGTCCTCAAAGAGATAGAAAAATATTCTCATGGGTAGGAGGCTAAGTATCTTCCAGGTACGATGGACTTCCCAAGGAGAGCTTCAATAAATGGAGCTTGTTATTTAAATGCTAATGAAACTTTTCCAAAAAATTACCCTATCCCTTACATAAGTCTTGAGGATTCTCATTTTTTAAAAAATTTTTTTGGAAGGTTCTCACTTTTGTTCTTTAAGTTTCTTGCAGCAACAGTCATGGATCAGATTTACTCCTGTCACGGATGCTTGGGTGGTGGGGTGGGTGGGTATCCGTTTGATCTTCCCACCTCAAGGACGCTGTTTTATCAAACCCCCAAACTCCCTCCTGTGTTTCCTCCCACTGACCTGCCCACCCATAGTGGGGCAGGACTGTAGCCCCTTTCTCACTGAGATCACCCTGTGTGGAAAATTCCATGGTCACGCTATACATGCCAACCTCTATTCAAAGCCGGAACTCTTTTCAAGTTAATTTTGTTCATTATCCTTTTTTTCTAGATGAGGACAGTTTTATCAGTGGCCTGATAATGCTGGAAATATAGGTCATGATATTACTTTCCCTAAATCACAGGCTGCAATTCTGTTCTGCTCTAAGCAACCATCCTAGAGGCAAAATTATCTCAGTAGGTAGAATATTGAGGTGGTTGACACACTTTTTTTTTTTTTTTTAAATAATCAGGTTTTGGGAGCTGTTTTGTACCTGAGCTGAACTCTTTGGTATGGTAGCTCCTAAGATAGCAGCTGAAGTAAAAATCTGACTTGGTATCTACTTGGTAGTCTCCTTTGTAGGCCCTACCAGGTAATCTACTAAGGAAATGTAGACATTTACTGCCCCTGCATGGAAAGCATTTTATTTGGCTCCCTACCATCCTGATACGAATGCAACTTAGTGATGTGCCATCATGCTTGCTCAACAGCCAACAAATTAGAAGATAAGTGACACAAATAACTCTTGGCCTTTCAAGACTGGGTCTGAACCTACATTAAGCTTTTCTGCCCAGTGAATCAAATTATTTTAATCATCCTGAATTTGGGATAAGAGAGGATTTTGTGGCTAATAGGGTTATAAAACATGTCATGTGTACTGTGATCTGGGTATTAATCTGCTTTTATTCTCTGGCATTTGCTGGCCTATCTTGTAGGGGCTGTGGCCTCCGCTGCACGTGGTGATGACGCCGAGGGGCCTGAGCATTCCCATCACGTAAGGAACAAATATTTACCAAAGGCTCATTATATACGGGATTTCCTGGCCTATATCAGGTATTTTCCCGTAGTATGGTGTTGAGTACAGCTCTGGGTGATAGAGTGTGCATTAGTTTGCAAAGACTCAGTGAAAAAAGAGTCGATGCACGCTGGGACCTCTCCCTACTTCTGTATGCAAATCTACTCAGTCCCCAGATGTCCCCTAAGAAGCACCCGCCCCACTGAGACACAGAGTGGCTGAGTTAGGTTGCCTGCCTTTGACCCAGTTTCACTACTCGCTGGCGGTGAGCTTCTCAGATGTGCCCACTTCCCTCCTCTCGGAGAGCGGACTTATCACCTCACCTACCACAGGGCTGATGCGACACAAGGAGGGAGGAGCTCAATAGATCTTGGGGCCTGGCCTGGTTCCTGGGTGACAAACACTTGGAAAGGGTTGGAGCACGTCCTGCTTATTGGGAAGAGGGTGGGAAGAGATTCGGTGCATGGATCAGGAAGGTGAGAAACTCTGTTTAGAGAGGCTTTCGTAGAAAAAATACACTCCTTAAAGAATCAGAACAAGGGGCACCTGGGCGGCTCACGGGTGAAGTGTCAGCCTTTGGCTCATGTCATGATCCCAGAGTCCTGGGATCAAACCCTCCAGCCCCCGCTGGGGTTCAGTGGGAAGACTGCTTCTCCCTCTCCTGCTCCCCCTGCTCATGATCTTTCTCTTTCTCTCTAATAAATAAATAAAATCTTAAAAAAAAAAGTCAAGACCAAATGCTGGAGAGTTCCCATGCTTCAGCTGAAGGGTAGAGCTGTTAAGGACAGGGGTGCTTCCTAGTCATTCCCAATCTAGCCCTCTTTGCATCAAGGGTGCTTGTACATGCTCTTGGTCCAGATGGGTGGGTGGTGGCAAAGGGATGACTTCCATGTAAATATGACCCCAAACCCCAGGTCAAGTCTAACACGTTTCAGTTCTTATGTCTTTGTACCCTTGCACAATTTGTTTGTGCCCAAGAGAGTTGATTCAAGTTCTCCTGTGATGATCTCATTGGTTGTCTCCATGGACTGTGCTGGGAGACCCTGCGTACATACCTGCAGCCTCCAATCGGCTGGGTCCAGACCTCCAGCCTATGAGATGTCTTACGAAATGGAGAACAGAGAGGCCAAGTGGACTGCCTGCGTACTGTCTAAAAGGTTAAACATCCTTTCTTTTCCATCCTTTTTACTCTGATTTCAGAACTTGACAGTGGGATGATATTTAAGTCTGTTTACTGAGTACCTACTGTGTGTCAGACCCTGCAGCTGGAGCTGGGGGCAGGGGACACAGACACAGACACCAAGAGACGCCCCTCTTTGTCCTGTACCCTAACCCACAGGGACAGACAGGGACACAAACAGAGCTGCAGACACAGACAATTTCCTCTCATTGAAGAGTTACATAGCCCACTGTTGGGATTTCTCCCAACCTAATAATGAATCTTTATTGCAAGTTGTGAAAACTAAAAAAAATAAATGCCTAGAAACATAGCTTCTACGATGAAGTCATGATAGTGTGCAAACAACATATCGTACATGCTCTTCTTTAAACTAGAGAGGCCTGACCTTGACGACGCCGTCCTAGCATCATTAGAACAGAGTAATAATGCCGCCTGCCGCTGAGGAAGCAGACTCTAGATCCTTCTCTGCACATGCGCTCAGCTGTGGTGTGGAGAACAAACCACATGGGACCGAGAGGACAGGCGTCCGCACATGGGCACCATGACAGACTCGGAGGCACAGGGCGCAAGCGGAGAGCTGGGGGTCATCTGTGGGGGTGGGAGGCGGACCCCCCACTGTTTCCACTTCTAAATGAAAAATGCGATTTCTTCGTCCCTCCTCATGTGGTTCTGGGAGGAATATTTAAGGAAAAGCTAATCCCGAAGATTGTTTATTGATAGAGAATGTTGTGCAGACGTTATGAAAGGAATAGCTCTGATGTTGGTTGGTTGGTTGCTTGCTTTGGACTAGAGACTGAGGAATGCGTTTGAGGAGCTCTGCCCAGTGTTTGTAAAGACTGCGGGATGAAGTTCATCCCAAAGGAAGGAAGCAGCGTTCTGGAAGCTGTGGTTGCTTCAAGGTGACGGGGTCATCAGGCTGAGCCCTGTGCAGAGCCTCCCAGGTCTCCCAGCACGACAAGCAAACTCCCGAGGTTGGCCCAGGAGGCCTGGCGACCAGGCCAGCTCTCTCGCTGGCGCCTCCCCTCCCACCTCCCCTGTGGCTCACTGCGTTTCTGGACGCCTCTGCCCCAACAGGCCTTAGGAGCTTTTCCCTCCCATTCCCTCTGCCTGGCAGGCTGCCTCCCGGCCATGACTCAGATTCTCTCCTCAATGGCGGGCTCCCCAGACTCGTGTTCAAAGCCGCCTCTCCCATCCTCTCCCACACACACCCCCAACTCACTAGCTCACTGTCTCTTCCTCATATCCTGTTTTTCCCTAGTTTTCTCAGGTAAATGAAAAATGATGGTGTTCGTTGTTTGCGTCTGACTCCTGCACTAAGATGAAGTGAATGTCTCTTTGGGTCTCAGGACGTGTCCCCATCACTGGGCCACATGTCAAGTAAAATCTTGGTACGTAATTCTGGGTCTGAATGTCTGCATCCCTGCAGCTCCCCAGCTATGCTTCTGGGTTACAGGTCTGAGAGACGTGGACATGCTGCCCATCTGCCTCCAGCCTTCCACTTGCCTCTTGCTGGTTCTAGTTTCTGCTTAGGACCGGCATTCACATCTCTGCTGATATTTTAAATGTCCACGGGTCAATATGTCCATTAGTCAGGTGGGGGTGTGATCACGCAGCTGGGAGGTTCCCCGTGCTTTGGTATAAGTTCCCTCCCCTCTATTACGGCTGGCCTCTGTCGGCTCTGCCAGTCCCACACTGAAGGGGAGGCGGGAACGCTTCCTCGTTTTTCCCAGCAGAAAGAAATCAAGTGCTGTGAGTGTGGCAAGCTTGAGAGGTCCTGTCCCATGGCATTAAAGGCCAGGGATACACACAGGTCTAACACTTGGGGAAGTATTTCTCTAGAGGGCTCTGGACAATCAGCATCAGAATCTCCCAGAATGTCCTTTACAATGCGGACTCTTGGGCCCAGTGGGTCAGAACCTCTGGGGATGGAGCCCTGGAATGGGGTTTTGAACAGACATCCTGGGTGATCCTGATGCATTTAAGAGTCTGGGAACCACTACGTGGGCACCTGCCCGATTTCCTCTGCGTCTTTCCTATTTTCTTGCTAATGTCTCCATCAGCTTCCATGCTGCCTGGCCATGAATCTCTGAGGTCATGAATTCATCCATTTTAGTCCCCCGGGGTCTGTAGTCTTTCCCCCACTGCACAGCAGACAGTGGCTCAGACACCCATCTGGGCAGCCTCCTGAAGTGTCCAGACCCTGGACCAGGCAAATGATGATAGGGAAGCCAGTAGTTGGAGAGAATGCCAAGGACCATGAAGCAGCTCCTAAGGGCAAGGCTCTCACTCCTGCTCCCTTGCAAAGTTAACTCTCTCTCATGGCTGTTCCGGTCTTCAGTGTGTGCGAATGTCATTAGGGAAAGAAGGGGGAGAGGTTAGACAAAAGAGGAAATAAAAGATATCTTCAGCATGTTCTTGAGGACAATTTTTCAAATGAATTTCAGTAACACTTCAAACCATTTTCAAATTATGATGTTATTAGAAACCAACTGGTTTCCTTCATGGTGCTTGATGCACTTCACAAATGCCTTTCGAGTCAGAACTTATGAAAAGCGGTTTTTAACATCGTAATATTTATTTTTCTAATTATAACACTCTGAGAATGTAACTTTTTGCAGAGTGATTAGAGATTTAAAAGCTAGACATCAAAGCTTTCAAAAAGATAATAATCGGGACATCAATTTCTCAGTCTTTAAGAGATTTAGAAACAATTTCAATTATGAAGGAGTAAGAATGTCTAATTAATAAGCTCTGGATACATATTAAGAGATTTAATTTCATTGCAGTAATTAATTCCCATATATTATGGATGCAGATATTAATAACTAAGTCAAACATAATCCCCGGATTAGCCAAGACTACAATTTTTCTGAAAAAGCATGTGCAGGAGGAAAGCACAAGGTCCAAAGACAGACCCACAGCTCAATCTTGGCTTCATTCTGCATTGTGTATACAACTTTGGGCTGTTTACCTAACTTCTCTGAGGATCCTTTTTTTTTTTTTTTTTACCTGTAAAACAGAGGCTATCATATCTATTCATATCCATTATAAGTAGGTACCTTGCAGGGCTGCCTTACAGATAACGTATAGGACATAAACTTTTAATCCTAATCCTGGCACAGAGTACATACTCACTGATGTTAATTACCTTCCTATTTTCTAGTGTCATCCAAATTAAAAAAAAAAAAAATACCTTGACCTGGAATTTCTAGCACTTTCATAGTAAATCACTACCAAGGGTTACTGGGTTCAACTGACACAATTTGGATACCAGCTCAGATCGGACAGTAAAACGCACTGTCCCAGTGAAAGCTACTATCATAGGTATTTATTTCTGAGACACGGGGCCAGTGAGCCCCACCTCCGTCGGACGGGGACAGAGCGTCAATATCTTGTCGGCGTTGCTAGCACACACACACACACACACACACACACACACACACACACACAGTCTGCACCATCTGACCACTTACTCGTTCCTGGCCGCGCATCTGAAACGTCCACCAGGGGCCCAGTGGCTTGCGACACTGACTGGTAATGTACCGTGTGTGTCACCGTCAGGGACTTCTGCTTCGCTGCCTCCCCAAAGTCGGCATCCGTTAACAGGACCGTGGAGCGATCGTCTGCAGAATGGCAGGGACACAGGAAGCCGGACACGTTTACCCCCTTTCCGCGTCTCCCTTGCCTTCCCTCCCCAGGCCCTTGTGTTGTCGCTCATTACAGCAACAGTTACGACCTCGGCTAAAATAGCCAAAACAAGTTAAAATGCAAGCGCTGCGTTAGAACCGCTGCAGAATACTGAAAGGAGGTTATCTGTAGGGGTTGGCTTTCTGAGCATGGACGTGAGAGAGGCGTGCACCTCAGAGGGCCTCCTCACGGGGCGAACACTGATTTGGGGAGGCTTCTTGTTGCTGCTGACTGTTTAACAGAGTTCGGGAATTCTGTGTTTGGCAAAGCCTCAGATGGAGCTGTCCGCAGAGAAGCCGGCACCACCCCATGAAGGGGCTCCACTGCAAGTCAGCTCTGTCTGCAGGCTTAGAAGAATCCCACCACAGCTGTCTACACTCGAGGGGCTCTCACGCCGGCCAGGGTATGGGGTTGGGGGAGTGGAGGGGGAGAGAAGGGCTCTTCTTCCGAGTTTATTGATTCCTCCATTTGAGAGAGTCTGAGGTATGTTCTCTTCCTTCTCACCTCTTCTGAGCTTTAATTACTCTGGAACGTCCTTTAATTAACTTCTCGAAGTGACTCACTTGTCAGGTTTCCAAGCCCAGTTGGCTTCCTAAGGTTAGGGAAGCAGGAGACTGGGTTCAGATGGATCGGGAGCATTTTAGTGCATGGAAAGGAAGCAGTTGGTTGAGCTGTGTGTCATTATTTGGTTGTCTCAAGATTTTCATTACTTTGTTGTGATACTTTCCATACTTCCTTGAGAGCTCTTTTACTCCAAGGGACGCTTCCGTTAGGATATGTGTATAAAATCATACACTTTCAAGCACCATAGCCCAGGATGTTGTTCATAGGAGTTTATCAGTCAGCTGGGACCATGCTGCGGCATGCCTTGACACAGGAATGGTGATGTGAAAGTCATAAACAACACAGTTAGACTTCTGTGCCCAAAAAAGGCCCTGAACAGAATGAACCTTACAAAATCCAATTACTCAGGCTCTGGCAGGAGAGGAAAGCCTCTTGAAGTTAGAATAAAATTTTTTGGCAGGAAGACAGAGGAGAGACTGCCAAGGTGTCTGCTGGCATCCCAGCGTGGGATGCTGCAGTAGGAGCCATGACTTGGCGCAGGGGGTCACGCTGCAGCCTTACCCTGGTCCCCACACTGGGTGGCCTTTCTCCAGAAACAGGTTCTGACAATTGGACCTGACAGCAGAAGCCCAACATCTACATTTGTTTTTCACTAATAATACTAACGTGCTCTGGTTGCCGACACGTAGCCCTGCAGAAAGCACCCCTGATTATCTGTGGCACTAGGGTATAAACTCTTAATGGGAAACTTTGGGTGCCTGTCAGTGGGTGAGGCTAACCTTTCCTTCTGGCTAGAAATTAATGGCACTCTCGTATTGGATTCTTGTAGTCAGAGCCCAGAGTGTTTTAAAGCATCACATTTCTACTTCCCAATAATTAGAAAATGCCATCGACCAACTGTCAAGCATCACCGGGAGGTCAACGATTCTTGGTGATCAATGATCCTGTAAATAATAGGACACATTTCAGGTGAAGGGAAGTGACTATGGACAGAATGATGGGCAGACCTTTCTCTGGTATTGGGCTAGCAATGACTACTACTTACTTACCACCATGGGACAAGGGTTAACAAGTCTGATGAGGAAGATTTACCAAATGTTGTAACTGTATTATAAGGTCAAAGGAATTATATTTTGATTTTTGAACTGATGTTTCAAAGGAAATTTTGGTTTTCATGCCTAAACTATTGAGTTCAATAAGAGAGATTCCAGCCATACTCCTGGAAGATAAAGATGGTCAGGAACAAAGCATGGTGCTTTGTCTTGACGTGAGCTAGCGAATAAAATCTTGTATATTTAGGATGAGTAGTGAACACTCAGACGACACGGGTAGTATTCAACTGAATTTGGTTGACTGAGGGCCATACAGGGCTTGACCAACCTTCTTTAAGAGCTCTTATGCCTGGGCCAAACTTAAAGCCAGCAAGAGCAGCTCAGGCCTTAGGATTCAGGAGCCTTTAAGCTGAGGTGTCTCTGCTGTTCTATTAAAACATAATCATGCAGGAAGGGGGCAAAAAGCGATGGAGATGTTCTGCCAATCTGGCCATATACTACTGTTTTCCTAGCAGGAGGCTTCTAGCATAGGTGCCAGGAGTGGGGTAGTTTTAGCCAAACCACAGGATAGGGCTGCCCTGGGACCAAGTGCCAGCAAACACCTTCCAGAACAAACACAGAGTGAAGTTTCAAAAGGGCCAGATTGGGCAACCTGTCTCAGAATCTGTTTCCATGGATACTGGAAAGCTGAATGATATTTCTAAGGTGAGGGCTTCTGGGAAGTAGCTTATTGATACAGAATCAGGTGGTGACAGTCCAGGAGGCTAAGCTGGCGGCTGGGCGGGTGTCCTGCCTGGTTCTGCATAATCTCTCAATGTCCCAATTACAAAGTAGTAGCTTTTTCCTACATTGATTGGGTGGGTTAAATGAAATGATGCACATAAAGTGCTTATAAAATAGATGACATTAGACAGCCCTCAGCAAACGTTAGCTGTTCTTCTGATCATTATTGCAATGGGAATATGAAGTCTCTGATTCTGGCTTGAATACAGCTGTGGCAGAAGGCAATAGGGAATGGCAGATTTTGAATGGGATGGCTGGTAGGAGTCAGGACAGGGGGTTTCTGGGAGAGCTGGGGACGGCTGGTAGGAGTCAGGACAGTGGGGTTCTGGGAGAGCCAGACATGGAAGTCCTCCAAGTGAAACACAGATCTGGGTGTTTCCCAAAGCACTGCCAAGGAACCCATTCCAGGGTGTCTGCAGGGTGTTGGAAGATGATGAAGAGGTGGCTCATGCAAAGACACTTGTATGTTAAATGCTAAGTAGAGTTTACATGTTTTCTTTAATGAAGGCCTTGGAGCTGAAGAAGGCACTGAGTGGATTTCCAGAGGGGGCTTTAATGTGTGGTCCTTCTAGGTTTATTTGATTACAGGTGTTTGTTCTTTGGAGGATCACCAATAGTGCCTCCAGGAAAGACCCAACATGGATCAAGGTTGGGGAACTCCTGTTTCAGGTGACCTCTGAGCCACGTGTGAGTTAATTTCCCCTCCACATTTGCTGGTATTTATTATTATCCTCAATAACAATCATCTTCCTTCTACTTTGCTCATGTAGCTCTCAAGATGTTCCCATAACTCCGGGGGTTTGGGCGGAGAGGGCCTGGCTGTAGCAGACACATTGTGTGAAGCCATGAACAAGGCCCCTTACCGATGGTCTCCATTGTGTCTCTCTCTTCAATCAAAAGCTGAGCCCTGGGTATGTCAATGTGCATCCTCAAGGTCTGCTGTTGCTTGCTCAAGGTGTCCGAAGTCCGGGTATTCTTACTGGGGATAAAATAGAGGGGATTTATGAACAAACGCAGTTCAGACTTACATGATGCTGGAAGGTGCTTATATATCAACTAGGTCTAGCATCACATTATTTGAATACCTTGTGGGAAGGGGAGGGGGAAAAAGGCAAGGAAGGAAAAGGAGGAAAGGAGAAGGAAAAAATATTTTCCCTCTTTCAAATGATATTTATAATATGAACCTTCAACAGTCCGTTGCAAGATTCAAAGAATGAAAACTGTCAATAGAAATTGGTTCCATTTTGATAGAACGTTTGTAATTTGCCCCTTCTCATGTAACACTAAGTAAAACAAACAAGAAAAAAAAGGTGATTTTTAAACCAGCAGCACTTCCATTTGTCAGACAGGAGATGTTCCAGTGGTGGCAAGGGAGAAAGCATATGTGCTGGCTGCTGGTTGGGTGGGGTTTCGACTAATGGATTTGTATTTACATCTGGTGTCACTTTATTTTTGTTCCAGTGACAAATCTTAAACCGTGTTAACTTCCCTGACACTAGTTTATCCTAACTCATATCACATTTTAGAATTAAAAACAAAACCCAACTAGTGTAAGAATTTGTGTACCAGAAAATTACTCTCAGAGTGAGCTGTCTTCTAGAAGTAAATGAAAATAGGTGGTAAAATGGCATGGGACAATCAGATTCAGTCAAAGCCTACAGGAAAAAAAAAAAATAATCTGCACATTTCACAAAAACACACAAAAAAGTCAACAAAGGCTTTAATTAGAAATATGCATCCCGGGAGGGATTGTGCAGTCTTTACAGAGTTGTAAGGATTGAGAAGATTTCAAAATAATGTAGAGCTGACCCTTGAAGAGCACAGGTTTGAACTGGAGGGGCCCACGTATATGTGGATTTTTCTCCATAAACACAGGCTGGTACTGTAATATTTTCTCTTCCTTGTGGTTTTCCTAATAACATTTTTTCTAACTTATTTTATTGTAAGAATGCAGTATATAATACGTAGAGTATGCAAAACATGTGTTAACTGAGTGTTTATGTTATGGGTCAGGCTTCTGGTCAACAGGCTACAAGCAGTTAAGTTTTGGGGAAATCGAGAGTTATGTGTGGATTTTCAACTGTATGCATGGGTCAGCTCCCGTAATGCCTGTATTATGTCACCTGTATATTCAAACAACTTCTAAGGACCAACGATCATTCAAAATAATTCATTGATGCGATAAAATATGGCATCCATAAATCTAAAATCGACTTTGAGAAAAATTTCTACTTCACTCGATGATTTACCTCTTCATTAGTTACTTTAGTAGAAAACAATAACAGGGTATCCATACTACGTCTGAAATGTTTTTTTTCTCAACTAAGCGTTCGCCAGGAGTCCTGGATCCTTTCTTATTGACGACAACTCACCTACCTTTGAACCCTGTCGCTGAAGGAATGTTAATATTCCGAAGGTCAAGTTCACACAAGAACCCCTGTAGACATTTGCATGTTGAAGACTGGGGTGATATTCTGAATATTTTGTAATGGCCTTTCCCTCATTTGAGTATAAACAAAAGAACCTATAGAAACGACATCTTCTGAAAGGTGCGTCATTCCTACTTAGGACTTGATCTTGAACCAGATTTCCTGCTCTGCAGAAGAGTAACTGGGTTACGTAGCTAGCGCATGCTAATTATGCAGAGCCCAAATTCAAACGTTTGGCCTGAATTTCTCACATGGTCTATATGCTTTCTGAAATTATTTACTTAACTGCGCTTTCACTCTGTGTGTGTGTGTGTGTGTGTGTTTTACAGCATAGTTTCTAATACTTGTGTGAAATGAAGAACATTTTGGTGACTTGGGGGCTGCCATTTAGACAAGCTCTATTTCCACAAAAACAGATGGGGAACTGCTCCTCTGTGAGTATCTGAAAGGTCTGTTTAGAAACTCCACTAGGGACTTGAGCTTGTCCTTGCACCAAAAATAGAAATGTGAGCTAGTTCCTTCTGCTCATCATGAATAATTATGAGGCAGTCCACGGCTGCTCTATTAAATGCTATGAACCCAAGCGCAGACTGTACTTAACAATAAGGGGACCACTGTCAGACCCACACAGGAAGTATGCTAAATAGCCACTGTGCCCCACTGCGGTGGGCACGAGGACTTAGAATATGATTGAACTTCATAGACAAAGACAATCAAAGCTGGAAGTAAGTTTTTCCTCCTCCTTGAAGGAATGCATGCTGTCAAGTTCTGTAACAAAAGGCATAAACATGGCCCAACAAACCTTGAGCTTCAGAAGCTAATTCTTCCTCTCTCCCTTCGCACTATTGTCCCCTTTGCTTTGAGATAGTGGCCATGTGGCTCCTCCCTCCCTGGCTTCAGGGCTTGGTGCAGGTGCTGTCTTCTCAATGGAGCCAGGCTGGTCCAGCTCTGGGCACTGCTGATGCTGCCCCTCCCCGCCCTCTGTTGCATTTTGTTTCCTCAGTGCTGAAAACTCTTGAGCATATGTTTAATGGACTTATCTCATTTGTGATCTGTCTCTTCTGCTGGCATAGGAGCTCTTCAAGGGGTAGCCCCTTCCGTTCTGCCCCTATATATCCCTACGACTTAGAGCAGTATGTGGTCGGAATAGGTGCTCAATAAGTGTGTTGAAGCTTGTTGAATAAATCCTGTTATTTGGGGGGTACAGTGGGAGTGAGTGACAAGTCCGAGAGGCAGTAATATTCTTCTCATTTAATGGGTTATTAGGTCTCAGCTTTCTTAATGTGGCAGCCATAGTCTATAATCTATGGTTCTAGGAAGACTGAATCTCTAAAATTACAATAATTGGTCATTAAAACAGCAGCAAAACTTCTCTCCCACCCCCCCCCAAAAAAACACACACACACACAAACACACACACACACACACACACACAAAACAAACAAACAAACAAAAAAACCACCTATTTGAGGAAAACTCATTTGTGAAAAGATTCTGGATGTTTTCACTGTAGGAACAAAATCGCATCTTTTTATGATACGGGATCATGCCAAGTACGTTAGTTATTATTGAAATATAATCTTCCACTATCCATTTGCCCTCTGGTTGTCTGATTAAAATGACAGAGAGCTGACCCTCGTTCACCGAGTACGGTATTTCTGAGCTTAGCCAATAAATTACTTGCAGTTTTTAAAACTCTTTAAAGTCTTAATATTTCCTTAAGCTTTGTGAGGAAAAAAAAAACTAGTGAAAAAGTCTGCACATCACCCACCTTCCCAAATATGATATGAAACATTCCATAAGTTTAGAATAACTAACTGTAGGGCTATCAGGAACTCATTATAATAGTTCAATTTTTTTTTAAACTCTGTGTCTTAAAATAGGAACATCAAAAAGGCTAAACTCATTTACATTCACAGTTTGAACCCTTCTCCAGGCTTTTCCACTTTCAGCTCTTTATAATACTGGTCTTTGGATGTTAACCACGTATTGGCTAATACTTCAGAGCAGCCTAGTCTTACCTCTTAGAAGGCTGGTATTTTGCTTTAAATTATATTCACGTCATCATAAAAGAAAGAAAGTCCTTTCTATCTTAGGCCTGGTGGGTAAAGTCTCTCTTCTTCCTCTGTGGGGGGTGATTTGCTTGGGTGAAACAGAGGCATATGCAGAAGCACGAAGCCCCGTGACAGGAGATGGGGGACGACACTGTGTGGGGGATACCCTGGCACCAGCTCATCTGTGTTTGTCCCACAGTAGCATCTGCCTTCCTGGCCCTTGGACAGCTAATCCCACTAAAGTATGCAGATATACTTTTTGTGGAACATGGCTGGAGAATATGTTATCTTCACCAAGATCCCAGAATGGTAAAGCTAGGAACAATTGCAAATTGTTAGCTTTAGATGTGGAAAGTAGAGCATACAGGGGGAAAACGACTGGCCCAAGATCACAGAACCAGCCCGTGGCAACATGAGGTCTACAACGCAGGCTTGCGGCTCTCTGTTCTCACTGCACCAGCCTGCCGAGTTCTCCATTTCCCACGCAAGCAGCATGAAGATGAGAGACAGCAGTTCTGTAGCCTTCTCTACACCAAGAGATGTGACTTGCCTCGACTTTCTGGACCGCATTCAAAATATGGTTGGCCCTTCGATCTCCAGGTAGATCGCAGGGTCTTTTGATGCTTGGCCCCACCAACTTGCCAAACTCACATTGAACTGACCCTTCATGATGAAAAGCATTGTGTTTACTTCTAAATTAATCCCATAAAAATCTACCTATTTGAGAAGCTTGGAAATTCTCTCCCTTTTCAATCACTGTACCTTCTGGGGGAAAACCACCTCAACCTCCTTAAGTGGAAGTAATTATTAGCTTGAACGGTCCTAATTTCATGTTGGCAACTGTTAACCTCAAATACCACTATTAATTCCTGTTTTGTTCAGCAGGTGGTCTTTCAACCACAGTGATTGACCTATTAATGAAGAAGATGCTTTTTGATGTCTTCCTTGGGTCTAATAAGAAAGGGGAGGGATGCATTCTAGGACATCAGAGAAGCTAATACTGACTCATCCTAACCAAACAGATGTTGAACGTGTCAGAAACCACAGATTCCTGTGTCATGGGCTTTGGGCAGAGACATGATCTCTGGTTGAAGAGAGGCCTGGGAGGGCTGTAGGACGTAGGCTGAGGTACAAACCACCAGTGAAGTGGACTGGGGTAGAGACAGGAATGGTGACCTGTTACACAGAGCAGAAGTCATGCCCAGTCTACAGGGGTCACTTGATAACCTTCGGACAGCCTTAATCTCTACGCTGTGCCTAGTACAGCCAGAATATTTTCAACAGAAGTCAGAAAACCACAATTTTATATGAAATCTCTTAGGAGGGCAAGTGATGTGATGAGCACTGGGTGTTATACACAATTAATGAGTCACTGAACACTACATCCGAAACTAATGTGTTTCTAATATGTTAGCTAATTGAACATAATCATAAAAGAAAAGAAAGAGAAAAGAAATCTCTTGATTTCTAAACGTTATCAATGAGTTCATATTTTTAAGTCTACATTAGAAAGTTTATTTTGTTTGGTAAATAAGCTACTATAAATTGAATGATTGGCCTTTTTTGTTTATTCGTTTTTCAGATGTTTTGTCAGATTTGCTCTGCACCATGTGCATGTGTGTTTGGATGCCTCCCATGTGACCACAAAAAAATGTCCCAATACTTGCTTAGCAAACAAGTATAGACTTGCATTAGAGCAACTCAAGTCATTTTATATAGATTTTCATATTCTTCTCATGCAAATTTGATCTAGAAGGATGGGTCAAAGACCCATTATAAAAGATCCATATTACAGGCCATTTGCACTTCTGAGTGCTCCTCTGACGTCTAGATTCCTGCTACCAGCTCTCTGACACTTTCACTGGACACTTGGGAAGCATCCCACATTCAATATATCCTGTCCGAGCCTTTTCATTCCCATTAACATTCCCCTTTTCCTGTCCTAAAAAAAAAAGAAAATAAAAGAAAAGAAAAGATGTTTCTACACTGCATCTATCTTCCTAATCTCTAACCTTAGCAAATGACACTTATATTTATTTAATTGTTCACTCCAAATATTTCAGAGTAATCCCGAGTCCTCCATATCAATATACAGTGCACGTAGTTTTAAAACACAGCCTGACCAGGGTGCTTGGGTGGCTCAGTTAGTTAAGCAACTGCCTTTGGATCAGGTCATGATCCCGGAGTCCCGGGATCAAGTCCTGCATTGGGCTCCCTGCTTGGCCGGGAGCCTGCTTCTCCCTCGGACCCTTTCCTCTCTCACGATCTCTCTCTCTCACTACCTCTCTCAAATAAGTAAATAAAATCTTTAAAACAAAACAAAACAAAAAACCACAGTATGACCAAAAGGATGTCTGTGGAAAATGTAACCTATGACGGCAGTTGACCTCTGCCTTAGGTCTTCAAAGATACTGGTGATATATGTGCTGGGATATCATTGTGAATAATAATAAAAAATACCAATTTTATATGCAAAAATATGGAAAGATGTTAAATCCAACTGTGGTGGGATGGGGAGTAGGAGAGACCCCATAACCCATCCTCTTTTTCTCCTACAGTGAACATACTAAAATGGCAGCATCATTAGGGTTCCTGACATTTTTCCTATCTGATTTCCAGACTTTGATTACCCTTTTTCACTTTTGGTTTAATCATTACAATATAAAAAATGATTCAAATGCAAATACTGTGGTGTCTTCTACAGCTGTGAAAATTCACTTATTTATTCAACTACCATCCTTCATTCATCAGGTAAAGTGCTGGTAGTTCTAACAGGAGGGCGACACATCAGGCTGTGACCTCCAAGACCAGACTGAATAGATACTTGCAGCAGAAGCGGGTGAGTGCTCTAGTGTAGGGGTGCTCATGGTGCCATGGGAGCTGAGGGCAAGGAGGAACTTTCTTGATCATTCCGTCTCCTCAGAAGAGTGCAATGCACAGTGCATTTCCTTTTTAAAAAAAACCTTAAATTCAATTAGCCAACATAGTATACCGTTAGTTTTTGGTGCAGTGTTTAATGATCCATTAGTTGTATATAATATCCAAAGCCATTTTTGGTTTTCTTTTCATTTGATTAACTGTTAAAGAAGAAAGCTCAACCTCAAAGGTGGTATATTTGGGTGCAAACAAAACCAAAGCTACTTCCTTATAATGTGTCTTTTATTCCTAGCTTAATGGGAAACATTCCACTGGATGAGTCTGGTCAACCAGAAAACTACCAATGGCATGTGGAAAAGTACATTATTTGGTATCTATATATCCTATTAGGCCTCATATGGATATTTGGTACATAGAATAAACTTTATGTGTCAAAAATAAAAAGTGCTATCAATTTCAGACAATTATTTAAAAAATCATTAAAACAAGTTGGACATTATTCTTTTAAACATGATATCTGAGATGGTAGGTTTTGTTCTTACCTCATGAGCATTTCAGCTAAACTCTTTGCATCTGGGGAAAGAAAGTTAATATTAGTACATGATAAACAACTCATTAACATTCACTTAGGCATTATGACAAATATTTTACAGTCAGATGACAATAGCCATTTTTTTCCTATTGCTCTTTACAAAGTCTTGATGTTAACTGTAGTATTCAATAAACTGTAGTATTCAATAAAAATGTACCTGCAAATCCATATACCTCTAAGAACCAAAAGTTTAGTGGATTCCTGATTTCTTCTCCCTGAGAGAATATACTTAATATTTTTGATATATATATACTTGAAATATATATTTTTAAAGTATATATATATATATATACATATACATAAATATATATTTCCAAAAAAGTATAATACTTTAGGACCATAAAAATTCTCAGACACCTCCTAAAGTCTCTTTACAGGATATTTATTTGCCAATTTTTTTTAGTAAATCATTTTATTTTATTTTATTTTATTATTTCCTTTCAGTGTAACAGTATTCATTGTTTTTGCACCACACCCATGCAATCCGTGCCCTCTCTAATACCCGATTTAATTTCAGTAGTCAGAAAATTAACATTTTCAAGCTAGTTTATTTATGTAGTACATAGTCTACTCTTTTTGTTATCAAAAAATCAAAAATTAAAAATGTATGACACTATAGATCACTTTAAGAAAGCATTATTATAGAGATGTAAGTCCCTAAGGTTGATTAAAGAATTACATAAATGGCATATCTTATGTCTAGATGTTTATTTCAAATTCCAAAATAAGAAATTTTCTCTATTTTTTTGTCTCTGAGGACACTGTTTACTAAGATTTGGTTACCACTCTGACAAAAGAAATTCTGTCTAAAAATTATGTAGAAAAAAAATTCTACATTTTTGGTGGCATTGCTTTGAAATTCTCATCTCCCTTAAAATATAATTTGTTTTTCTTTTTACACATTTTGTCCTGGCAAAAGATGAATGCTTCCTTTCTTAGAATATAAAAGCCCTCTTCTTGCTTTTTTTTTTTTTTTCCTATTGCTCTTTAAAAAGTCTTGATGTTAACTGTAGTATTCAATAAATAGAACTTCCTGGAAATGGATTTAGCTATGTGACTGGCTCTATAGTGGAGAAATGCAAATTCTGGAGAATTTTCATTTCATCTTTCATCTTTGGGGGCTGACATTTAAGTGCAATCATTATCATGTTAGAGGAGCATGGGATTACTGAGGGGTGAGGGGCATGAGCAGTCAGGGGGATAACCACCCATGGGCTGGTGTCTCCACGAAGCAAGGCTCTGTCCTTCAAGTCGGCCATGCCAGCTCCCATCCAACCTCATGATGGGGCCCTGGTTTTGTGCACAGATGGGTTCAGTCTGGGAAATGAAACACTGCCTTCTACCCCACCCATATGGTGAAGCAAATAAAGCAAACCAGCTTTTAACTTCCTAGTTCATGTCTTTCTCTGCAAAGACCAAGCAGATATGAGTTTCTTCTCTTCCTGAATGATTTAACACTTGCAAAGTAAATATATATTATCATGCCAAAAGCGTGGGATTAATTAGCTCTATGTAACAGCCAAGCAGTGGCTAGCTCAACAGTCTAAAAAAGAGGGGGAAATGTAAGGAGTACACACTGTACTTCAGCTCGTGATTGGAAGGTAAGTCAATCCCCAGCATCTTCAGAATGGACCTGGTTTCCTCATCTTGCTCATTATCATCATGTTTTTTCTGTTCCTGAAGTCAGCACATTTTCTGTCCCATGATTTTTTTTTTACATCCATGTGCTAAGGAATTGCAGCACCCGACATGTGGGTGAGAAGCAGCTCTCAAACGCCAGCTTGCTTTAACTGTAAGTTCTCTTTATCCACAACTAGCAGGCGTCTTCACTGTGGTTATGCTGATCCGCAGCTGCAGCCACCCTGAACCATTTTGGTCCATGCTTCCCTAAGCTTATCATCTTGCAACAAACCCCTTTCTCTTTCTGTCTGGTTACTATGTCCTCCTCCTGGTTTCATCTGAAATTCTGAGAAAAATGCCATTATTTGAAATATACTTCTTCTGTGAGTTCACCTTTGAATGTCACCGGTAGAATTTCACTCACAGTGATGGGGGTTCAACAGCACAAGGGGCACTGGGGACTGAGTGCGAATATCTTCTGGGAGTAGTAGACACAGGGTGGGCTGTGGTCAAAACAGAGCATGCACTAGGAATTTGGATGTGTCAGTCTATGCCTGGGAATTACCATGCCCTCCTTCAGAAACCAGGAAATAGAGACCCAGATACATTCCATAATCTGCTGTAGGTGAGCGGGAATTCATAACCAATGTCTGTTGGTACAAACTATTTTTCCATCACTATCCTTAACTAGGGCCACAGCCATCTAATTCATGTCAACCTGAACATTGACACTCAACGTCAATCTGGAAAAATCCAAGACTGCCCCCACTTTAAAGGGACCATGGGACCCAGAGAGCATAGACTCTAATGGGAAGAGAGCTCCTTGGCACAAAATCCTGGAATTCGCGCTCCTTCAGGAAGCAAGGAGTAGGTCAGTTTGATTGGAGAGTGAAGTTTCCAAGCGTGGTTGTGAGTTGAGGTTGGTCAAGGCATAAGGAAATGAGGAGGTGTGACTCTGTGTTACTGGCCATAGTCTGGACCAAGAGGAGGAGTGGAAGGAGGGCAGAGGTGGTGATGTGGGTGTGGGTGCTGTGTACTAACGCTGATCCATCCAGAGTGTGTGGCATGGGGGCTGGGGACGGGGACTTGGTGGTGAAGGTGAGAGGCTGGGAGGATTGGCAGCAGTGAGGATGGGGTGGGGAGCATCTGACGTTTGAGCAGATGGATGGTGTCTACAAGAATCGGGACCTGCTGGGTGTGGAGGGGATCACTGGAGAGGCTGTAGGGAGTCCAGGGAAATGGTGAGATTGAGGATATGCAGGGCTGGGTGTAGGGTCACACAAGCCACAGCACAGGAGTCTGGAAGGACATGGAAGCAGAAACGCTGTTGGAGCCGGAGAGCTTGGCTTCAATCCCACCACAGTACCATGTTAGTGTCGGTGGTGGGACAGGAGGGGAGGCTGTTCAAGGCAGAACTGGAATCGAGTTAGAAAGAGATGTCAGGACTGAGATGGATCCCAGGGTCTTCATATTCAGGTAGGGACAGTGAAAAGAGGTGACATAACCTGGGACACATTTTTGTTTAGGGGTGAGAAGAGACTCTGGGGCACGTGAAGATCACTGACAGTCCTGAAATCATGAAATTGCAAGAGCACGAGACTCTTCAAGTCAGCCCTGCAGTAAACATTTGCCTCTTGCCACCATGTCTTGGGCAGATACTCAAATGAGCTGGGACACTGAACACTCCAGTGAGGGGGTCGATGCTGTCGCCCCCTCCCCTCTCAGGTCTGACTCACTATCAAGTCTATTGATCTGTCACCTCAACACGTCCCCGTGGGACATTTGCTTTTTTCTCTCTGCTCAGTTGGAATCTCACGACATGTCAGCAGCCCCCTCCCAAGCCTCTCCACCTCCAGTGTGTCAGTTCTCTGAGTGACATGAGCCTGCAGGAAGGGGGATGGACCTGAAACACACCCCTCATGTGTCACACTTGCCCTTTGCAACTCTCAAAGGGACCTCCCTGCCAATAGAACTCAGCACAGAGCAAGATCCTTCGCATGCTGGTCCCAAATGATCTTTCCAGCCCCGCTGCCCCTCACGTCCAGCCTTCAGCCCGAGGTTCTAACTCTTGCATTCTCTGCAGACCTCATGATGGGGCTCCTGGAAAGCTTCCTTTGTCACTGCATCATATTCAGATGTGACTTGCACTGTGAAGCCCCCCAAGCCCCTCCAGGTGAAGCTGGTGCCTTGGTTCTCCGGCCTTCAGGCACCCTTCTGCACTATGTCCAGCACACCCTTTCCCACTTGACATGGTGGCCTCCTCTTCCCATGTCCTCTCTCCATTGGCTGAGTCATCTTCCTCTCCAGGCTCAGTCCAGTCCCTGCTAGGCACACCATGTTTTCCTGGGGATACACTTCACTGTGGGACACATCTTTGTGCTCTTGTGCTGAGGTCCCTTGATGTAATTTCTACCTGGACATAACAAGGACACCTGGAGCCATTCACAAGCCATGGGAGTATCTCCAACAGCTGGGAGCCACCTGTCTCTTTTCCAAGTTGAAGTTCCTAATTTTCTCCGTCCCTTCTCAGGTGGCATAATTTCTAGCTAATTCTCTTCCTGAGACTCTCTTCTGTGAAAGACCTGTGATTTTTTTATTGTCCTTCATTAAATGAGGCCCAGTGCAGAAACTGGTCATTTTTTGAAATTCTCTTTCTCACACACCTGTGAGGATGCAGTGCTCATTATGTGGGTTGCAGATGAGTTTTTACAAGTTATGTAGATTTTACAATGATCCCTATTACAATTTATCTCTTTTGTTCCAACCTTTCAAAAACTCTTCAAATTTGGAGTCTTCCCATTAATACATTCTCTTTCCTCCTTGGAGTTCTGCCGCCTCTAAAATGGTCTCAGTCTTCCCAGACTTCAACCTGGCTCTCCCTAATTAGTCAGCCCCATCCCAATGCTAGTGGACTTTGTCTGGGCCTCTGCTGTTCCCTATAATTTCCTGATTGCTCACAAACCAGGCTTTCTATAACCTAGTCTACTTTATTTCAATCTGTAATTTCTAGAATTTACTGTTTTTGGAAAATGGGTTTGGAGTATAACTGGTTTCCAACACCTTTAATTTGACTGTTCAAAGATTATCCAGAAATATTTTGGGATTATGTCGGGAAAATATTTGTCCAGAATCCTAAGTCATCATCCTTTGGGGTCTAGGGACCAGTACCACATGATATCCTTCCTAGTAATTCCTATGGGGAGAGAGTCTTCTCCTTCAGTGTATCATCATAGCATTTACACCAGTAAATCCATATTATGTTGCCCATCATTTAGAATTCTTGTGATAGTTTGTTGTAAACATGCCTTCCTTTCTACTAGCAAGAGATAAAAACTATTATTTTATGCCATTTCCCCTCTTTTGCTCCCATAATGACTAGAACATAGTAGGTTTTGAAAGAATAAGTCAATTTAAAGAGTCAGAGGCTCTAATTATTTTCTAACGTTCCTTCCTTCCTACCTTCCTTTTGTCTTTTTCTTTCCCTCCCTCTCTCCCCTCTTCTAACCTATCTTCCTTCCTGCTCCCTCTCTGTCCTTTTCTTCCTTTTTTATAATTCTTCTTCCACATTTTATGGTTTGAATAGCACTTCTCTTGGTGCATATCAAAGCGAAGCAGACATTGAGTCGTTCTTTCTACCTGCCATCTGTTAATATGAGAACATCGTCTCAAGTCTTGTTCTTGCTAAACAGTCGCTTGTGTTGCCTGTCACATTTTTTCCCCACAAATTTCAGCTCAATCTGAGATTTAGACTTTGTGACACCTTTCCTAAAGTCCTTTGCTACTCCTACATATCCAGCCTTGGCTCTGTGTTTCCCCGTTAATCTTTTGGGCTTGGGCATGATAGAGAAATATCACCAGGATATTTGGAAGGAAGGGGTTTCAAAAAATAACATTTGCAATGAGTCCTAGCAAACGGTATCTGGAAGGAGAATTTGGTGATTAGGAGGTAACTGGTCATCTGCCTTCAGGACAGCATGTGGAAGTGAGACCATGAGGGTTCAGGAGCTGGTTAGAAACAGTGCTGCTGAGTATAGAATCGTCTTTCAATAATCTAGTGAGGAGAAGCAGCAGAGAGAAGGGCATCAGGCAGAAGATATGGAAGACAGAAGTTTTGACTATAGAAATAAAAAAATCCACAAATTATTTTCTATGGGAAAATAAAATTAGAAAGCAACTGTTGATTCTGTGTTGATATATCTTCTAACTTCAGGCTTCACTGACAACCCTTTCAAAGCCAACCCAGTTGATGGGACATCCCGTTTCTTTTTTGACCATTCCCAGAACTGAGGAAGTTTCATGGAAAGAGGGTTGGGATAGGGCAGTAGCAAGCTGGGTGCTCTCTCTAGCTCCGTCCTGATATGTGATTTTGGACAAGTTCCTTTAAGTTTCCATATCAGCAAAATAGGGCATAATATACTACCAAGTTTATACTCCACTTGTTCGCACTGCTATGGAGAGACTGAGACAAGGCAGCATCATGTAAAGCGTTATGGAGCGGAAGGAAGGGGAAAAAGTAGAAGATAGTCCTCTATTGATTACTGTGTGACTCAGTGGGCTCTTGGGAAGAGGCACCCCTGTTGGGTTACGAGTACTACAGTGTGGTCTAGCCCCGTTCCCGTATTTTTTTGTGGACCACTCTTCCCTTCGTGGGTCTGCACCCAGCACAGAGGTTCTCGCCCACCAGGCAGCACCACTGCAGGGCGTCAGGGGAGCTCAAGGCAAGCCTCAAACACCACAGCTGTGCCAACCCAGAGTCTGGGCCGTCTCATACTTCATGGGCCCAAATGTTTCCTTAAAAAAGAGAAATCCCATTATTGCCACATGTCTACACTTTCATTCTGATATTCTGGTTAGTAAACTGGGGCATGCTTAGCTTTACCCTGCTGTCAGGCAGGGGCTAGCACACACCCCCGAAATGAACACCAGCGTGGGAGTAGCAGATTTTACCTAGATTTATGATCCTACCAAGAGTTCTTTGTAAGCTCCCTGACAACAGTCCCTGCTTTTCTGTGAAATTGAAATGGATCTCATCAAGTAGCTTTTTTCATAAGGGCTATGAGTCTGCATTTATATATTTTTTTTACCAGATGACAAATAGGACTTTTAATCATCAGTGTGCTATGAAAGGTGATCCAAAAACCACAACTAAATAAATATTCAATAAAGAAAACCATATATACTTGCAATCTGAGAAAACTGCAAGTACAAACATGGACCAACTAGAATACCCAGGTGGGGGAGGCGCCAGGACCGACGCCAGCTCTCTCCCTCCTGATGGCCTGCTCTCTGTCCCTCACTCCGCTAGCTGCCCGTGGCTAGGCCCTGCTGCCATCCTAATGTTCTTTTAATCCCCACCCTCTGATACAGAAACTCCTTTTACTCCATTCTCCCATTGCAAATTTGGAGTTTTGAAATAATAATTTTGTTAAGAAATTAAGGTTTAAAACAATCTGAGGGGTTTGAAGGGGCGGGGGCGTGGGAGGTTGGGGTACCAGGTGTTGGGTATTATAGAGGGCACGGATTGCATGGAGCGCTGGGTGTGGTGAAACAATAATGAATACTGTTTTTCTGAAAATAAATAAATTGATAAAAAAAGAAATTAAGGTTTAAAAAAAGAAAAAAAAAGGAAGAAAAGAGGGAAGGAAGGAAGGGAAAGTTTCAGAACACATGCTTCTGATCCCAGATAAACCACAACTTGGACATTTATTAGCTTGGTGAAGTTGTGGTTTATTTGGGATCGGAAGCTTGAGCTGCTTCTTTAGATTATTGAAGTTCAAACACATTTTTGGTCCTACAATTAAGGAAAGCATTTAGCTCATTTGCAGACCAGATGAAAGGGATGTTGGAGCTTAGCAGACAATAGCCATCCCTCATGGCCTTCATCTGTGCCCATGTAGAACCACGAGGCCACATTCTCTCTGGGAATGGCCTTCCGGAACTGATCTGTTTTTATAATATTAACCCATTTCAAAGCAAGATTAAAATAACTAGGCTTCTCTTCACAGGATGAAAGGCATTTTGCCACAGAAGCGTGGTCAAATTTTATACCCTCCATTGATTTTTATCTGTAGCTTATTTGAAGCTCCAAAAGTGGCTTTTAGGCTTGGCATGCCAGTAGACCCAACTGACTGGTGCCAACATAACTTTGCACCTTCTTGGGTAGACTCACACTAAAGGAGGAAGTTTTTAGTGATACTGGTGTTGATTACTTGACGTAGGAATCAAATTTTTACAAAGTTGGGGCTTCTAGGATTATGGACCCAGTCAGGGATTTGTTCTGTAAACTTGCACTTGAAGGATTTAGTAGTGGGGAGAAATCAGGGCATGATTATAAGCAAAATGTTGCTTCTGGACTTCTGGATATGGTTACAGATTTTTTTTTAAATGTAGCATTTGCAGATAATTCAGACTTTAGAAGATCCCTATGCTCTAAAATTAGTGAAGTTCTCAGGAAGAAAGAAATACAGGTTGGCTAAATTGCTTGATTCCCTTCTTTCTTTCCTTCCTTCCTTCTTTTCATCATTTTTACCTAAAAGAATGTTGTGTTATATTCGCCTAACTAGGTTGTTAGTCTACATGGTAAAACATACTTTGCTTATAAACATTTAGTAGTTTCTAACAATCAAACAATTAAAAAATATGAAGTTGACCTTAAATAGTAACTCTAACAGTGTCCATTAGGGACCCCACAATATTTTTATATAATCCAAATTTTATTTCCAGTTTTGATACTCATTGGTGGTTGCTCAAGCAACATTGACATATTATTAGAAATGTCCTTATTTGGGATGATAACAATATTATATGAAGCAACCCTATCTTTTGAATCTGTAAATGTATTAGAAGTCATTCTAATCCAGGTCCAGGATCTGTGCCTTACGTGGGTCAGGTTGAAACTGGGCGACTGACTCTACCACCGAGCTCTATTTCATATGGAAGCACCTACAACACTAAGTTTTGGCTACAGTTTTCCTCTATGAATGAGTTGGGAAAAATTGATGTTATCAATCAACATTTTGGGGGCTCTGCTGGACTAAAAGAGAAATGTTTGGGGGCAAGTCCATCCCCCCTCCCTCCCCAATAACTCACATCACCTATTCTGTCCTTTCATGGTGCACTTTCACAGTTAGAGAAAGATGTCTGTCTCTTGTCAGCCTTCCTCACTGTTAATAGAATGTCAGCTTCTGTGGTTCTGGGACAGGGCTGTAGCCCTCGTTTTTCTCTTTGGGACCTAGCCAAACACTTGTGATCAAATAGAAGTGGTTAATAAGAAAATTTCACGTTTCATTTAAAAAATGGTGACGGCCAGCTCACGGCAGGTGATCGACAATGGTTTGTTGAATTGAATTCACTCCTGTGCCTCCACATTAAAATGTGCCCTTGGGAAGCAGCTGGAGTTGGGGCCCCCGTCCTTTGCACTCTCGCGACCAACTTGTCCGACGCTGGGTTTGGAAGCTTTGTGAAGCGCGTGCAAAACGCAAGACGACAGACACTTTTGTACTCCAGCAAGCTACTTCCTGGGACTCTTTGCTCTCCAGCATCTCGCTTAAGTACACCTTCTTTCCCACAGTTCTTGCTTTTTTCCTGCTGAAACCTTTGTGCAGGCTCTGTCTTTCCTCAGTCACAAAGAAAACAAAACTGTTTCTGGGGCGGGAAAGGCTGTGCTCTCCGATGTGATGTATTGCTTTCTTTACCAAGAGCCACTACAAAATACCAGTGTCTAGGAGTAGAGATGTCCACAGTGACAATGCCAGTCCCAGGATATCGTCTGGTGGGAGCCCTTGCGAAGGAATCCCTGAGTGATAAGGCATTGCACTTGTGAGGAGCACCAGATGTTGTATGGAAGTGATAAATCATGTCATTCTACACTTGAAACTAATACACTATATGTTAACTAACCAGAATTTAAATAAAAACTAAAATAACAACAAAAGAATAATAATAAGGTGTGTGGGCCTGCCATCAGTACCCAACATGTTGGTAAGAGTTAGCAGCACCTTCAGCATCTTTAGAGACTGGGGAGCTCAGATTGTGGGTAGAATGGGGCAAATTATTTTTGATGGCTGCATAGTATTCCATTGTGTATATATACCACATCTTCTTTATCCATTCATCTGTTGATGGACATCTAGGTTCTTTCCATAGTTTGGCTATTGTGGACATTGCTGCTATAAACATTCGGGTGCACATGCCCTTTTGGATCACTACGTTTGTATCTTTAGGGTAAATACCCAGTAGTGCAATTGCTGGGTCATAGGGCATTTGTGACAACATGGATGGAACTAGAGCGTATCATGCTGAGCGAAATAAGTCAAGCAGAGAAAGACAACTATCATATGATCTCCCTGATATGAGGAAGTGGTGATGCAACATGGGGGCTTAAGTGGGTAGGAGAAGAATCAATGAAACAAGATGGGATTGGGAGGGAGACAAACCATAAGTGACTCTTAATCTCACAAAACAAACTGAGGGTTGCTGGGGGAGGGGGGTTGGGAGAAGGGGGGGTGGGGTTATGGACATTGGGGAGGGTATGTGCTTTGGTGAGTGCTGTGAAGTGTGTAAACCTGGTGATTCACAGACCTGTACCCCTGGGGATAAAAATATATGTTTATAAAAAATAAAAAATTAAAAAAAAATAAAATAAAAATAAAATAAAAAAATAAAAAATTAAAAAAAAAAGAATGGGGCAAATTAAACCACAGCTGGGAAGGAAGGAGTAATTCAACAGGGCTGGGGGCTGGGGGAGAGGACGACGATCTTGGCAGAGGGTGACAGAATACCGGGAAGGCGTGCCTTCATGTTTAATGCACTTGCTGCCAAACCCTTGTGACCGAATGGAAATGATTAAGAGAAAAAAAGAATTACTGTTGGTTTTAGAAGATATTATGTGAAAAATTCATAGCCTTTGAAACGCAGGTAGTTAGATCTGGCCATCTAAATGTAACAAGGAGCTCATATGATAATTGTCTTTCTCTGATTGACTTATTTCATGCAACATAACACCCTCGAGTTCCATCCACATTGTTGAGAGGCAGGGCAGGGGGTTGGGGGGGGGTAGAGAAGGGAAAAATGAAGCAAGATGAGATCAGGAGGGAGACAAACCATAAGAGACTCTTAATCTCACAAAACAAACTGAGGGTTGCTGGGGGGTGGGAGGGCAGAATAGGGTGGCTGGGTTATGGACATTGGGGAGGGTATGTGCTATGGTGAGTGCTGTGAAATGTGTAAGCCTGACAGTTCACAGGCCTGTACCCCTGGGACAAATATTACATTATATGTTAATAAAAATAATTAAAAAAATAAAAATAAATGCAATAAGGACAGAACCTTGCTGGTCTGTCAGCTATTGGTTCCTCAATAATATTGTCTCTAAAGTCCAGAATATGGGGTTCTGTTGTCTGTGAAAGGGTTAGAAAAACATCCTTTTGTTATCTTAGTGATGAGCACTTGTGAATGTAATCCAACACAGTTCGCCTTACACTGGGTTTCTCAACAGAGTAAGCAGTATGTGGCTCTTACGTAGCTCTAAGATGGCGTCCCCGTCTCTCCCCAGTTGGGATTAATTGCTCCCTCGTTTGTGGGTAAGTAGGATTTTTTGAAGCCCTATTTTGATATTCATGACATTTTTGTTCTTTTCCTGGTAGAAGTTCATGCCTCTGCCTCCTACACTAAACCCAAAGTTCAGAAGGCTCTTTCTCTTTCTGTTGAAACAACAAGCACAAAGTATGGTGCTTAGGATATATAGGATTTACCAAGGTAAGTCTGCAAAATTAAGTAAGTGGTTAACGGGATTTAGCAAGGATATTTCAGTGAGATCGACAGCCCATCTGAATCATGGGGCTGTGGGAAATTTAAACGGAAGGGCTATTAACATGTACAGAGCATGATGTACTTTCAGTATTCTAATTTTTCGGTCAAGTGGAAGCAAATTGATAGGAAAATGTGTTAGGGCCATGTAAAGAGAAATGCTTCTCATAAGTGCAGATGGGAGAAAGTACCACCATGTTCTGCTGCTCTCACGAGATGGCAGTGAACTGAAGTGTTTGCAGAAGATGTCAGTGTTTTCTGTGTGTATCAGTGATGTCTGGGGACGTTCGAGATAAGTCCTGGGACTGGGTTCCCAGACTTGTTCCTCAGGTATAACTTTTAGAAATATGCAGAATGCTGGATGATTCTGTCCACACTGGACTAGTTAAATGAGAACATCGTGTCCATGCATTTTATCAGAAAAGGGACTTGGTGGAATACTGTGACAGGTGAAAAGTGAAGGGCTCAGAACCACTCTTCCTGACAGGGTCATGTTGGAAAGAGCTCGTTTTCCTCACACTGTGGTGCAAAGGCAAGGAAGGGCTCCCGGCCAGAAGCTGGAAATAGCTTCATCACCAGGGACCTCACAGAGCTGGACATGATAATAATGGTGCCTGCTCACAATAGTGCTCGTCTGGCCAAGGCTCTTGTCTTCCGTGGTGTTTTTGTTGTTTGAGTGAAACTCTTACACTGGGCTTACGCTCACATATCTAATTTGGGGAAATGTGTGTTTTTGCCTCACAATGCTTTACTCTAAGCCCTCAATTTCCTCTTCCTGGCAATAAAATAGTTCTCATTGCCATAGCAAATGTGATTGGTCTTTTTAAAGGACACCATAATTGATGGCCTTGCTGAGATAGCTGAGAAAGCGAGCAGAGTTGAAAGACCCATGAGAAAATAATTGTCTTTGCCTATTGATGTCTATGGGTTAGGAAACTGGTGTGAGGCTGACTCTCTCTCAGTGTCTGACTGTGTTGGGCAGTAACATGGTGCGACTCTTCCCCTAGGGCTGCAGCGCTGCTGAAGGCATATCATAGAGTCAGGCCATGGGGAGACCCGGCCTGGAGAATAAAAGACCTTCTCCTGGGGAGTAGCTCCCGCCAAGCCGGCTGTCCATAGAGAGTGGCGCAAGCAGGTGACTGGGGGCCGCCACTCACCTCTCAGCCTCTTTAGCCTCTGCTCCCGCCTCCTCCGCCGCACCACCAGCAGGAGTACGAACAGCAACAAGACCCCCACCAGGATGCAGGAGATGGTCACAAGCATCTTGAGCCCCTCGTTGGTTGTCAGGCCTTCTTCGCTTTGCACAACTGACTTAATGAGTGGAGGGATTGTACCTGAAAGCAGGGTCATGGTGTTAGATGACTATTAATGAAGACGGCATGGCGGAGGGTTTAGGGATGACGGTTACAAGAGGCGCGCTGTGTGATCCAAGGGTGTCCAGGGTGATGAGAAATGAAAGGAGTTCTTTATCTAGGTCCTGACTCATTGATTTACTTTCTCATGCCCCTCCTCTGCCCAACTTGCAACTTACTTGACAAAACATCAAATCAGGATTTGCACCAAGGGTGAAGCCCATTTCTTTGAAAGGGACTTCATTTTGCACTGTACTGCTGGGTGCAGGCATTGAAAGCACAATGTCCAGGCTAGGTGCTTAAAAAAGCCACATGCGTTTCCCTGAAATGGTCACCCAGAGTACAACTGCTTGAAAACCCGTGCATCAAAGGAGGAACAATAGGTCTGGCCAGTGCACAGAAGTCTGCAGGGAAACTATACCAGTTATACTGCTTAAAGAAGCTTTGCATCCCTTTTGGTCTGGCGACTCACTGGCTTTTTTTCTACTTTAGAAGCTCTCATTTTAGGGTTAAGAGCTGCAGACAACTTTTCAAAGAGGAAGCATCTAGGTCTCCAAACAAGCTCCTTAGTGATCAGGCATTATTATACAGCATCCGGAGATTCGGATTATATAGAATTATCAGGAAACACCTAAGCAGACTGAACTCTGAGCTTTCTGAAGCTGCTTTCTAGGCAGAGGCTGAAGACGGTGGGTGTGGAGACTCAGACATACACCCACACTATGCGGAGCATGCATTCCAGCACCTTCCCTTATGTGAGATGCTCCATCCCACGGTATTTTCCACGTGAAACAAGGGCCAGGAAGTCAGTGGTTCAGGAAAAACGATGCAAATATAATGCAATTTCCATCTGAGCAAAAATGATCTTTATCCTGCACTTAGTAAGTAGAGCAGGGATAATAGAATCCCAGTCCCCTATGTTATCAGCCCAGGTCAGGAAAAGTGTTCTTCTAACTGTGTCATATTTTTAGCTGGAAACCCACATCTGGGATGCTCAGAACCCATGTAGTGGGATGCAGGTGAAGCTGGTCTTCAAAACCAAGGCAACACAGGGACATGTGCAAATGTTTGGCTAAGGAAATGGCAGAAGAAAGAGTCAAATACAGACATGGAAGAATCTGAGATCTGACTGGTGTAGGTGTGAGGCTAACCGTCAATGTTTGTTTCCCTCCAAATGAAAGGAAAATCTTCAGTCAGATATGACAAAAGAGATATTAAAGCTATATATCCATGAGATCAGTTCAAAGAAGTCCATAATCCTTTTCAAGGATCAAAAAATACATATTTTTATTTCCTAGTGTAATAAAATTATTTCAGACTTCAGGAACTTAAATGTAGCTCACAGAACCTTTGCATGGTTATAATCTAAGTTCATGGATAAAATGCAAACTTTTTTTTTTAAGAGGACAGCATTTAAATTCTTTGGTGTGCTCTGTAAGTTTGAATCACGTTTCAAATTCTTCATGTGAGTGGTTTCTAGTTAAAAGATTATCATGACCATGTCACCAGTGTGCACACTAAAGCCCAGCACTCTGGTATCTACAGATTATAGAGAAGCTCCATGCCAGCATGTGATTATTTTAAGTCAATTAATGTAAACCAATAAGCTAAAGTAAGAACTATGCTTCCTGCCCAAATGTGTACCTGCTAGCAGAGGACTTTGGGGAACACTTAAATGCAAAGTAAAGAGTTTGGTAAGTCAAAGTCCTTTATTCTGTAAGGTTAAAGAATTAAACCATGTTGAAGAGAAAGCCAGTGGGAGGGCTACTCTGCCTATGGGTGGTGCTTTGGGATGGGACACTTTGAGTGACATCACTTGTAACTGAAGGCTAGGAAATTAGACAGAGGGCGCCCACAAAAAGCATTGGTTCTTGAGTAGTAGGTTTGCATTCCAGAAGCTGGGCAAGCCATTTCAGGGCTATGGGGGTAGAGTGCACTGCAGAGGCAGGACTCCAGGCTGGTATCAACAATATCAAGAAAACTTCTACCTAAAGATCTTCCTACATGCAGGAGGTTGGAAATGCTGGAGGCCAGACAGGCTTCTGGCTGGGGAGGACTTCGTGGTGACATGGCCCTGGGCAGGAGACTTGGGGTGGGTTTCCAGTGTGCCAGAGCAGGAAGAACTTGTTCTGGGCCCTCCAGGAGAGTCCCAGAGAAAATGACCAAATGAGGATCCCAGTCTACATCACCTCATTAGCTTGAGTGTCTTTGGGTTCATAGACACTATCCTTGGGATAGTATAAACTGCACTCCCATAGAGTGGGAGTTTGCTGGAGCCTTAATTAAGCAAGATCCCAAGTACACACAAGCAGAGGAGGGAACCACTCTTTAGCTTGCCTGCAGATGAATACAGTAGGGTCTTTGCTTGGATGCAGACTTTCTGGATCAAGCCATCCAACACTGTGCTCTGACCTGGTCAGTGGAACTGGCCAGAAATCTTGGAAGGGTGGGGGGTGCTAAGCCAGGATCTCCCAACATCCTGAAAAATCGTGGCAGGTCTTACCTTGTGATTGAGTACCTAACTCAGTCACCACTTTACCCTGAGTGAAAGTCACTGCAAAGCTATAGAAATCAGCACCAACATATAGTGCTTAAGACTTTCTAAAGTTCCCTAACCTCATAACAATCAATGGCCCTCTGTCTTTCAGCTTCACTGGGTTGGGCATTTATGCAGACATCAATCAATGGCCTTGATACTGGTTGTAGGAAAAAAAAGATAAAATTTTCTATTGCTTATTTTTGGTGGGCTAAACAGCACAAGATACCTTGCCTGGCTTTCAGAAAGTCCAAGCAAATTGCACGTGTGGTGGGGGGAGGGGAAGGACGCACACCAACATCCTATGATATTATATTACTTTCATCAGTGCCTGCATTTCTGCTCAGGGACTACCAGAAGCTCTGGTACCATGAAGACTGTTTCTGCCCATGCAGTCTAAAGGCTAAATGAGAGCAAAGACGGAGTTATGTGGGTTGGGATGTGGTGGGGAACGGGTGGGGAGACAACAAAAGCAGTGTTAGCGCAGAGTCATTGACGAACGCACAGAACCACGTGTTTGGTAAGGGAAGGTAAAGAATCCTTCAGCCCGAAGAGAAATCACTCCTGCACCATGATTCCCTAAGGAGATTCCCAGTGGCTCTCAGGGCCTTATTTCTGGAGCAGATCCATGGTCCCGTGAACACAGTGAACTAGGGAATCCCACAGGGAGCCAGCTGAGTGGCTCTGAAGCCTAAAGGGATCTGTGGGCACTGGTCACTCTGTGGCCAGCATGAATGTTGAATGGGAAAGGGGCTGTAAGCACATGCATGTGTGGGAGGGCCACAAAGCCAGCCAGCTTACTGCCATCGTAGTTGAGCGTGGCGAAGTTGGCCTGCTTCTCCGCACAGCCAGCACTGTTGCACACCCTCATCTGCAGCTCGTACCACGTGGCTTCCTGCAGGTCATACAGGATATAGGACTTGGAGAGAGAGGTCCGCTGAGCTGTGGTCCAGACCGTGGTCCCAAAGGGTCTGTACTCCAGTGTGAAGGAGGTGATTGGACAGCCACCGTCATTCCAACCGATGAGGTTTAGCCTCACGCGTGTGGTGTTGATGCTGGCGAAGAGTTCTTGCTCCTTGGAGAACTGGGGTTCTGTGGGAGAATGCACAGTCATTCAGCTCATGGGACCAGCTCATGGAATACAGGGATGCCGGTCATCAGTGTTGTCATGAATTTCCCCTTGGCTGCTTTCCCCACCTGGGTGAGGAGCTCAGTTCAAATCTGGGTCATAGACCAGTCCCAATTTGTCCACTATTTTTAGGGACCTATGGACCAGTGGGCTGTCTCCAACTATAATAACCTAGGTATGAGAGGGAACATTGGGTGGGTAGAGGTTATGGTTATGCATGTCAGAGTTCCTAAAGAAAAATGTTATTTTCATATGTGTGTTTCCTTGAGTGATTCTGAAGGAACCATACTATGTGCTGAGATGACCTATTTCCACTCTTGTGTGGAGGGACGTGACTCAAGATAAGTCTAATTGGATTTGAGAAGTTCCAACTTGTGTCTCTTGCGGCCCAAGCACTTCTTACTGGAGCCCAGGGACCTAAAGGATATATTTCTCCATAAATTAATCCCTCATCCTCTGAACCCTTGTAAAATCTTAACCAAAACTCAGGGGCCAGACCCAAGTAACACCTTTGCCTTCCCATCTCTGGCTCTTTTGCTATCCAGTGTGGCCCTGTGCACCAGATGAGAGTCAGATGTGAGGGGAAGCTCCAAAGACCCTCTCTTCACTGCCTCACCTAGACTTCCATGCCGCTGTACCCCTTGCCTTACTGGTGCCCCCAGACTACAATTTCACTGCTGAGCACCATTTCTGCCTCCCACCTCGCACCACCCAGGAGTTTATCTCCTCAAAGATTCATGTTTCAGATTAAAAAACCAACTCACATTAATGGTCAACAGTCTATCCCATTCCCTTCCCACCTGAAAAGTGGGTCCTTGGAGACAATGGGAAAGTTATGGATAGATGAAGCATGGGGTGACGGAGGGAGAAGCTCACACTAGAAGGTGTGAGGGTAGAGTGAGAGGGTAAATGACGTATTTCATGGTGACCCAGCCAGGGCAATTTATGTAGGCACCAAAGCCCGTGGTTTGCAAATGACACTCTTCATTCTTACTGTAAATGGGATAATGAAGGAAGAGAACCATGTGCATCCTCTGAGGACCAGCTATCTCTCTCATACTGCAAACATCCAAACCCGTTTTGGGAAGAACAAAGTTCAAACTCACAAACAAGCATGCAAATATATGATGCATTATCTGTGATTACAATGCCCCATTCAGTTAGGGAAGCAGAGGAAATGCAGACAGCAGAAGGCATACATACCTTTCCCCAACGTTTTCGCTTCTATGATTTCACTGATACGTCCCGGTCCCACTCCATTTTGGGCAGTTAGAGTGAACTTATACCAAGTACCACACTTCAGATTTTCCAGGCGGTAAGAACGTTCACTTGGGCTGATTGGAAAACTTCCCCACTGTTCACTGTTATCCTCGGAGTACTGCAATATGTACCCTACAGAACACAAGAAATATTCAAAAGAATCTTATTTTCTTTCTACTAGGAGTTGGTGGATGTTGGCATTTTGTATGGAATGAGAGTTCTCAGCATTGATGCATCTCTGGAAGAAAACATCTGAAGTCTCCCTGATGCCAAGAAGTTGAACCCAGGCTGGGAGGAGTGATGTGATGATGTTCTGATTAGCATTTAGGCCATGCCAGATATTACTATGGTGTATTGCTAATTGGTATGGTGAAAATAAAACTACTTTCCCCCATTTCCTTTTAAAAGGTGTAGCAAACAGCAGAGGATGGACAGTAAGTCTCTAGAAATCTGTCCTCAGCCCACATGTTCCTGAATCTTTGGGTATCAACATGGTCAAAAGTGGAATTATTTTTTTAATTAAATTTATTTATTTTCAGCATAACAGTATTCGTTATTTTTTCACCACACCCAGTGCTCCATGCAATCCGTGCCCTCTATAATACCCACCACCTGCTACCCCAACCTCCCACACCCCCGCCACTTCAAACCCTCAGATTGTTTTTCAGAGTCCATAGTCTCTCATGATTCACCTCCCCTTCCAATTTCCCCCAACTCCCTTCTCCTCTCTAACTCCCCATGCCCTCCATGCTATTTGTTATGCTCCACAAATAAGTGAAACCATATGATAATTGACTCTCTCTGCTTGACTTATTTCACTCAGCATAATCTCTTCCAGTCCCGTCCATGTTGCTACAAAAGTTGGGTATTCATCCTTCCTGATGGAGGCACAATACTCCATAGTGTATATGGACCACAGTTTCCTTATCCATTCGTCTGTTGAAGGGCATCTTGGTTCTTTCCATAGTTTGGCGATCGTGGCCATTGCTGCTATAAACATTGGGATACCGATGGCCCTTCTTTTCACTACATCTGTATCTTTGGGGTAAATACCCAAGAGTGCAATGGCAGGGTCATAGGGAAGTTCTATTTTTAATTTCTTGAGGAATCCCCACACTGTTTTCCAAAGAGGCTGCACCAACCTGCACTCCCACCAACAGTGTAAGAGGGTTCCCCTTTCTCCACATCCCATCCAACACATGTTGTTTCCTATCTTGCTAATTTTGGCCATTCTAACTGGTGTAAGGTGATATCTCAATGTGGTTTTAATTTGAATCTCCCTGAGGGCTAGTGATGATGAACATTTTTTCGTGTGTCTGATAGCTATTTGTATGTCTTCATTGGAGAAGTCTCTGTTCATATCTTCTGCCCATTTTTTAATATGATTGCCTCTCTTGTGTGTGTTGAGTTTGAGGAGTTCATTATAGATCCTGGATATCAACCTTTTGTCTGTACTGTCATTTGCAAATATCTTCTCCCATTCCGTGGGTTGCCTCTTTGTTTTCTTGACTGTTTCCTTTGCTATGCAGAAGCTTTTGATTTTGATAAAGTCCCAAAAGTTTATTTTTGCTTTTGAAGTGGAATTATTTTTAAGAGTACCAAAGCTCTGGAAAAGGGGTATGTTGTCAAGGGGGTAGGAATCTCCTCAACCAGAGTCTACCCAGTCTGCAATCCCTAAGGGAACTGGCTTTAAATCCTGTAGACATCCCAACGTTTCTTTCTTTCTTTTTTTTTTTTTAATTTTTTTAAATTTTTATTTATTTATTTTTTCTTTTCAGTGTTCCAGAATTCATTGTTTATGCACCACACCCAGTGCTCTATGCAATACGTGCCCTCCATAATACCTACTACCAGGCTCACCCAGCCCCCCAACCCCTCCCCTCCAAAACCCTCAGTTTGCTACTCAGAGTCCACAGTATCTCATGGCTCACATACCCCTCCAATTTCCCCAAGTCACTTTTCCTCTCCATCTCCCCATGTCCTCCGTGTTATTCCTTACGCTCCACAAATTAGCGAAACCATATGATAATGAACTCTCTCTGCTTGACTTATTTCACTCAGCATAATCTAACATTTCAACAGTCACCTGACTTCTCCTTAGTCTGAAAAATCCCTCCAAAAGTTCGATTCTGTACATGATAACTGTCACCTATATTTACATGATCATGAACATCAAGTGTCCTTTTCTTGAGTGCTCACCAGGTGCCTGCTCTGTCCTTAGCCCGCTGCATTTATTACCTCACATAACCCCCTAGAAGATAATTATTATTCTTCCCATGGTGCAGAGCAAGACACTGATGTCCATATAGGTGAGATGACCATTCAAGGGCCCTGTAAGTCAGTGAGAGTCAAACCCCACCTTCAGAATCTGAAGCTAGCTCTCCTGGCCCTTGTGATGACCGGGACATTCCTCCTTGTTATAGTCACAATTCCTGTTAACTCAGTCACTTCCTGGGAGGGGGAAGATGGTCCAGTTTTCTCTGTCCCCATCTCCTCCATGTTCACACCCAGACAACCCAGGACCAGCCTGCCTGGTGCATGGTATCCTCATGCTGGTGGACTGCTAACATCCCTCTGGCCTTTGGGGCTATATTTTTCAAACACAGGTAAAGCGCTTCTCAGCTCCACACTGCAGAAGCTTTTAAGCCCACACTGGCAGCATCAAATGTTCTGTAGACCTCTCATATGGAGGTCACATATCCTCATTTCTTCTGTGGTCAGGGTGTGGATCTTCCCTACTCTTTGCTCCTTCTCACCCCTCTGGCCCTTTGCTACCTTGCGATCCCTCCTCTTTTCCAAACCTCATTTTCTATTTGAGTCTCTTTGATCTGTACTCCTCAAAGCTCCTGCAGTACCTGACAGGTGGGTGAGGGATTTGGGTACCCCATGCTTCCACTGTCATTACCTGGGTTCCACTTCAGCTCTGTCCAAACCACCTCCCTGCTGCCGTGAACATCATGGGAAGAACACTTCCCTTCTTATTTCTTCCAACCAAATCACATCTGGGAAGTTCTTGTAACCCTTGGCAATAGGAGCACCCATGTCAATGGCTTTGGCTACCACGGTGTTTCAGGGACTCCTGGTTGTCTTTACTTGGAAACTCTTCATTACTAAAATGGCTTCACCTTCAAGATCTTCTGCTCTGACACTTCCTGCACCACCTTTCCCAGGCTCTCACACTTATAGAATCCAAACTCTAGTTGAGTCTTGAATTCCAAAGTCCATTGAACTCTTGCCTCAATGCCCCATTTTTCTTTTCCATAACAATGTTCTCTAATCAGTCTAGAACCTTCTGTAGACCATTTCCACAAGGACCCCATTTTCACACACTACTCTAACTCTAGCCACATTTTTTTCTGCCAGTTAGCAGCTCTGGTAAGCAACAATCCACTCTTCCTCCTAGGTGCCCAGCGCCACTTGACGAAGTCATGAGACTGTGAAATTGTGACCACCACAATTTGGGCTGTTTATACACAGCTGGGGCCTCACTCCCTCTTGACAATGGCTTTGCTGGTCTATTAATGACTCCCTGTGCATTTCACATGGTAGCTGTTACAAATCTTCCCCCACACTCCTCAAACCTACAAACACAACCTCTCATCCCCAATCAGCCAACTATTCAAAAAAAATTTTTTTTCACTGTTTTCTTAAAAAAGAAAAAAAAGGAAGATCCTCCCCTTTACTCAGACTGACAAATGTTTAACAACTGGCTGTACAAAAAAAAAAAAAAAAAAAAAAAAAAAGGAAAAATAGAGCCTTGACTAGTAGCATTTCTCATTCTGGGGGCATGTAACTATCCCTACCTTGTGTGTGTCACTGGGTATAAGGGGAGAAAGCGATAGGACAGCTTGCTCTCATGAGCTGTAAGGGGCTAGCTCTAGCACACTGCTGGCTTCACCCTGAAATGACCCCCTAATTCCAGTTGTCTGTTCAACCTCCCCACACAGAAGAAGGGATGTCCTCAGCTTTTGGAAGTCCCCTCCCATGTGCTCTAGGATCAGCCCCCAACACCTGTGCATTTTTGGTATGTTCCTCTGGGTTCTCGTCCTTCTCTGTGGCCACAGCTAGCTCAGAATGAGGTTTCTCCAACTTTACACAGGCTAGTATTTTCACACTATGTTCTTTTCTGCTATGGACTAAATGTAAAACTTGGTGCAAATAGATCATTTCCTACCTAAACTCTAGGTTCCCCATCTTTGCGTGCTTTATAAATGAGAAAAATAATGGTTTAATTAGTAATTAAATTATATTAGTAGTTACTAATTACTTGAATGAATGATTGAATACAGGGGTGAATGAATGATGGAGTACTAACAACACGGGGAAGGAACAGTATGCAGAATCTTGGGGGATAGATTACCAAATTCCTTCTTTTCTGCCTTTGTTAATCTTTCACTCAGATTGGAGGAATGATGGCAATTTTGTGAATGAGATGCCTTGGCTGAATGATAGGTTTAAGTAAATACCATAAAAATAGATGTGTGGCTTGCTGTTTAAGTAGTGGGGAATTAATTATAACGAACACATAACAATTATTTTGTGGAGATGTGTCACTTATTAGCCTAGGGGCTGTTACAGTCAACTACTGTGGGCAATGTGTTGCTCATTACCTCTGATGGAACTGCCCCCATTGTCTCCAGGGAGCCACGAGAGTGTAATGGAAGAAGATGTCGTTTTGGACACGGTAAGTCGAGGCTGATCGGGTGGAACTGGATAGGAAACAGTTTTTAGAAAACAAGAATTAGTTTTTCACATCTTTAATCTGCTTGAACAGCCATTTACCAAATCATTTTTAACAGCCATTTATTAAATAAGTGTTTTAGGTTGCCAAAATATGCAATTCACTTCTGTCAAAATGTCTATTTAGTTGATGTCCTTGGTTAAAGAGATAGAGCAGAGTGAATCTATTATTTAATGAAAATTTAACCACATTTCTACTTGGATTTATATCTAACTCATTTGCTCGCTGATTCCTTGAATTTCTGAGTCGTTCATCACTGATTTAAACTTACTAAGGATGCTTGCATTACTCTGAATTTCAGCCATGACCCAAGTGAGAAAGATAAATGGCATCCACTTAGCTGTTCTGTTCTTAGGGATGTGACAGGGGAAGGAGGAGTGGGGGAGAGGAGATTGGGTGAAGGAAGAGTAGGGGACGGAGGGGAGGAGGGGAGAGTGGCTAGTGCAAAAAAGAATTGCAAAAATTTCCACTTCTTTTAGCTACTCCCCCAAGATGCAACACACACACACACACACACACACACACACACACACACACACACACCCTCAGCTCTGGAAATCAAAGGTGTGCCATTGAGAGGCTGTCCATGAACTTGCACACTTGTACAAGGTTTGAAGAGTACATGCTTCTAACCAGTGGGCTTCAATATTAGCTTGGATCAGCACCAAGGACAGAAGCACTGAAGAAATGCATAATCACGTTATGCAAATTACACAGAAACTTCCCGTAAAATGTCCATCTCATTTTTATTGAGAGAGAGGCCCATATATATTAACCCAAAGGTATGAAAACCTGACCTATTTAGATTCACAATATCATGTCAATCTTCTGAAAAACCACAGAATTCTGTCGACTCCAATTTACTTGAAATTTCAGATCAATTCTGCATTATTATCTTTTTAAATATAGTTGTTCTCCTCCTGTTCCCCTCCACTGAGGACAACCTGATTTTATTTTTACTCACTGTGATTTATTAATGTGACAGCACTTAAATCCAAAGAAGCACACCCTTTGGTTTTTCTACTAATAAAATATCACTCTTCACCCAAACCTGAACCCAGTCAGTGGCCATTTGGGATTTTACACATGATTTTAATTTAATTATCTTGAATTTGTCACATACATTTTGTATTTGATGTCAAGAAAAACCACATATGCTGTATTAAAGACCCAACTAAATATTAGGGCAATATTCTTAGAGTTTCAGTTGGAGACTTTTTAACGTACATTGTATATAAAAGTTTAGTTAATTAGCAGATAAAAGACCTCAATTCAGACTTATTTTTGGTTTGTGTTTTCCGGGTTCCCCTTACACATACATAGAATAAACCGTGCAATTAGCAGAAGTTATCAAGGAATTTCTCATTGATGCACACATCAAGAAAAATGAGAACAGCCTCCCTATATGCAAAACTGTAAATTGTGTTATCTTTGGGATTATAAGTGTTTTTATTTTCTTTGATTTGCTGCAGTACATTTTCCAAGATGAACGAGCATATCTTATGGCAATATGAAAATACAAATTAGCTCTTTAGAAAGGCTGATCTTTAAGTTTGTTCAATTTTACTCTTTGCATATAGGCATACATATAAAAATATCATTTAAAAGAGCCTTCAAACTCTGTACCTTGCACTTGCAAATTTAAAATAATTTCATCCGATCCCCAGTTGTTATTGGCAATGCAGCTGTAGTAGCCAGAGTCCTCTGCCTTCACGGTGCGGATGACAAAGCTGCCGTTGCTGAAGACGCTCCTCCGGCCATCAATCGTTACTAGGCTGGGTGTCCCGTTACTACCTCACAGGAAGAAAAGGGCACAGATTAAAGAAATTACAATCCAAATTAGCTGAGGCTGGGGAAAAGCATGAAGACTCTCTCTGAGGTCAACTGCACACTTGGAACGAAATTATGATAACATGACAAAAACAATCAAGTAGCTGGATTTCGTTCTGCGGAGGTCAGACCTGTGAGGGGGCTTGGATTCTGCCTTTCCTCCCTCCACCGTGCAGGCACCCAGCCACCTCCTCTTGGGAATTCCTTCTGGGGCAGAAATGCCATTTTGACCCACTCACATAGGGACAACTAAATGTGGGGGTCTCTTGTGGACTTGCTTAAATTTATAGTTGTTAATGATTTTGACCCCCCAAAAGTGAACTGTGGTCTCTCAGGAGGGTGACGGCGTTGGTCCTACAATACAAAGAATTCCCTTGCCAGTATAACCGCTGCAATGGTGGCTGCTGTCCAGCCATCCCCAGAGGCAGAATGCCTCTTTACCCTGGGAGCTTATTTATTTCCTTGGATTAACTGATTTCAAAGGACGAAAAGTGGTCCCTGGACCAAGACCATTATTTCAATAGTTTATGCCTTATAAGTGCTTTTGTTTAAAATAGGCACTCTTCTGAATCTATTTTATATCAAATCTCCATGCTCATTAGTGAATTGTCAGCTCTTTATTTATATCCTAATTTCGTCCTCTGAACATAGGGAAAGCACTTAGAAAAGTTACAGGATAGAATACATCTCACCCACTCTCTGCCTCCTTTCTCGACTGCTATTATACTAATAATTACTACTGAGTATGGAAAACCAGATTTTATATTAGCTAAGTCCTACTGCGTTCCATCTCTTAAAGTCATTTCTCAGAGCATTTGAGGTAGGGTGAGTTGAACCATCGTGTTGGAAGGAGAAAGACAGGTACAGGTCTCCTACGAAGTCGGGCGTGTTCACCTCAGTTATACAGGAAATTCACATGAAAAAGTGCAGAGATTACAGCTGGGTTAACTATTTTCCCCGCAACTATTCTGTTGTGAATGAAAGGTTCTGAATTTACGGAAGACAGACACAACACACCAGACCCCTTTTAGCGCTAACTCTAAGATCCCACACCCCCACCCTGCCGCCTCTCCCATCTCAGAAGAGTTGGTGTTTCCTGGAATTTTCATGAGTGGAAATGAATACAACGTTAGACACCAGACCCAACCTAGTATGTCTGATGTCTGATTACATACAACCTAGTACGTAATCTCCTAGAGGTTCACTAAAGGCATATATTAGGTTACTGGTTACCTGTCTTTCATCCATTTTACTGCAGGAGAAGGGTCCCCAACAGCTTTACAAGGCAAGGCGATGTCCTTCATCCATGGGGTAGTCACTGTGCCGCTGAAGGTCAGGATTCGTGCCGGAGCTGGAGCACCAAACATAGCAGAAGCCCCATCAAGCCACAGCCGCATCGACACAAAAGCCAAGATGACCCTCCCCCGTATAGGGACACCCCCCAAAGGGTAAATGCAGCACAGCCAATGAATGACACGCCTGCCGACACTCCTCTTTGGTGTCAGGATGTGTATAAGTGATTTTTCTAGTAAGAACATACAAATAGTTGGGAATCCCTATGGCAGCGTTTCCTCCCTCCCTTGACTAAACATGAAGAGCCCACATTAAATATCTGCGTCTTCATACACCCCGCAGCCCCAACCTGTGTCTTCTACGAGCCCAGTTGTTTGTTGAGCCCTTTATTAAACAACTTATCTCAACACCAAGAACCGCCTGTTAAAATGCACTTTTAATATCTGAAAGAATAGACCTTTCAAGGCATAAAGTGCTAAAAGAAGGACGAGTAACACGGAACAACTTCTCTTTATCAATTTTGTGGTATGCTCCTGACTTTATTGTGTCAGCTTGATCTTCAGCACAGACGTGAAGGAAAATAAATGCTTTCCAAGAAGCTTTTCTTGAAGAACAACTGTTTGCTTGGGACGGTGATTCAGAGGCTCCTATGAGAGCATTGGTCAGAGGCATCTAGCACCAGCACAGTCCCAAAGCAGCAGGAGTAGAGGGGAAAAAGCCCAGGTGGACCTACAACAGCAGGGGCTTTCTTGAAGACTGAGGAGCCCGGCACTGAGAGATTTTTAGCCCTACCTTCCTGAGGGAGACATAGAAGCTGACACCAAGACCCCAGCTTTCCAGAGGCAAAACAATGTGCCCCATCTTTGCCTCGCATTGGGATACTGTCTTCTGGGAAGCTCCCTCTGGGAGCTCAGCCAGGCCAGAGGAACAGTCACTGAAACCAGTTATGAAAGGCGGCCCCAATCTGATTCTGGAGCCATAAGGATGGGACCAGTATTGGGACACTGAATCATCAGACCCCCAAGGGTTTGGACTGGCCAGTGGCCATAGATGGAGCCAAGTCATTACAGAGGCATTCTGACCTAGAACACAAGCCTTGGTCATTAAGGTCTACCACAAAACTCTTATTTTTGTTGTTCTAAGTACGTTGGACCAGAGCTGAGACAGAAATGAAACGCCATTGGGCTCAGAAGCTGGGTCCATTTTGTGCAGCAAGCGTTACCACAGGATCTTCCTTCTCGGAGCAGGGTCTACAAAGATGGTTCATGGATGGCAAAGACCACGTTTTCAGTTATTGACCTTCTGATTTCTCATCATAACAAAAATACCCTGGCCAGGGAGCATCATATTTCTGCCATTGGTGGTTTGGCATCTTCCGTTTCAAACCCTTCAGACCATCCTTCTATAGGATGAGGAACGTTTTTGCAACAAAACTGGCATGATTAGGAAACCCAGCTAGGGTTAGGGGCTTCTAAGCTTTTAGACATCCCCCTTCCTACACACTGAATCCAAAAAGCTATGCGCATGGTGGGTTGTGTGTGAGTGAAGACAGATATATTTACTTTCTATCTGCAATTGTATTCAAAATGGGGCAGCATTCTCTTTTTCCCCTCACTATTTTATTCTGTCTTTTTCTTAGCTATCACATTAATAAGAATGTCATCAAGAGTTCTTAAAAGTAAAACTGGAATCTTGGAATGTTCTTTTACATTCTCTTTTAGACACCTAGCAGGCTTGTTAGTAATAAATTGCCAGTGTAGTATATTACAAAATCAGGGGGCATCTCCTGCTGGCCTAGAATTGTGAGGTTAGTACACTTATTCATGAAAACTGCTAATTTAGTGGTACCCTAAACACTGAGTGGTAGCAATTACCAGAAGTAGAATAAGAATATTCTGTGCCTATATGTGCTTTTTAGGACCAGTATAACACCTCAACGTGCAGATTCTTTATTGGTTTTTAGGAACTTTTATTCTTTAGTGACTCTGACTTCCCATTGTTAATTAAGGCCTTTGTGTATAGTATTCTATCAATAGAAGAAGTAAATATTTTATTATATTTATAAATTTCCAAATTCCATATTTTCTGCTTTAGAAGTTTGATGCTTGCTTTTGATGTAAGAAGGACTTCCTTGGGAAGTTGCTATGTGGTGATTTTCACCTACCCAAGGGGTGAAGATAGGCTCATTTCCCTTACTTTCTTTAAGACTCTGAGTTGTAAACCACCCACACTTAGCACTGTGTTCACTTCTAGGAGGATTCTTTTCTGCTTTGCACAAGAGCCAGTGCCAGCTAGCAGCAACCTTATTTCTTAAGCTGAAATGTGATAGCACGTGTTCTGATTTTCTGGTGATTTTTAGGGCATCATAAGCTTTGTTTCTGGTAGAGGAGGGATTTAAAAACAGCACAATGAGAGTGGGAAAGGAGGTCTTTCCTACAGTGGCGCACCTTTAGCTAATGGCTCCACCATGATGATTTCGCTGCTGTTGCCTCTCCCAGCTGAAGTCACGGCTACCACCCAGACACTGTACTGACGGTTCCGACTCAGGTTGGGAATTCTGTAGGAAAATGAGTCAGGAGAGGCTTCAAACTCGCTGATCACCTGTGAGAGGAGACATAAATGTTCCCACATTCAAGGAGGCAAATGGCACACATGGATTTCCTAAAGGCACAGTTATTAACATGTTATCTATCATAAGAAACAAAAGCTGCGGCTAATCCTTTTCTAAAAGGCTGGGATATAAGATATTGATATACGTGTAAAGAGCTTACGTTTCTCTATGCAGCAGCTTTCACAGCTACCAAGGAGAGATTTAAGCCCTGAAATTACGGGTTATGGCACATCTGTTTTATGCTGAGATAGAGTAATGAAAACAGATTTACCCTCCTACCCAAAACAACCTTAGAGCACTCAAGAGTATATGAAACCAGTCTCAAAACCATTGCACACCAGGTAATGAAGAACAGAGCTCTCTGAAATATGGGAAACAGAGGAAGTGAGCCTACAATTGTGGGGTTTTACATTTTGGGAGAGTCTCCAGGCCATGGCACAGAGAGGAGCCCAGGAGGAGCCCAGAGGCTTCCCTGAATTGAGAATTTACATCTGAGAGACTGGGAAGAAGCTGGAACTCAGAGGACAGAGCTACATGCAGAGAGAACTTCGGGGATTGGAAGAGGGTCCCACATGGGTATTGCAGAGTAGATCTGTGCAGGTATGAGAGGAAACTACCAGAGACTAGAGAAAGAACTACCTGAACAGACTGGAGGTCACAGTGCCCAGCATTTACACAGGGCTGGGAATACTTCCTGTTCCACCAGCCACATTGGGAGACCTCAAGGTTCACTGGGCATTGGATACAATGCATCAGGGTCTTACCTTGGTGGTGGGGAATAGTTAGGCCTAGACTGAACACCAACTGGTACTGCCTAACAAATATTAAAAGCAAAATTCATATAGATGAAATTGTCATAAAGTAACTTAACTGCATCTCAGACCAAAAGTCAGAATATTTACAGCAGTAAAAATATCCAGTACTCAATAAGGTAAAATTCATAATGTTTGACATCCAACAAAAATTTTCCAATAAGAATGACCCAAATACCCATCAATTGATGAGGGATAAACAAAATATGTGTTGTATCCATACTAAAGAATATTATTCAACAATAGAAAGAAGTGAAGTACTAGTACATGTTAACTTGGATAAATCTTAAAAATATTATACTAAGTGGAAGAAGACAATCACAAAATATAACATACTTTCTTTTAATGAAATTTCCAGAATAGGCAAATCTAGGGAGATAGAGAGTAGACTAGTGATTGCCAGGGGCAGGGTAGGTTTTGGACAGAATGTGGAATGATTGCTATGGGGTATAAAATTTCTTTCTGGGATGATGGTGAATGTACTAAAATTAGATAATGGTGGGTAATTCTGTGAATATACTAAAAGCCACTGAATTACACACTTTTAAAGGATGACTTTCATGGTATGTGAATATTTCACAAAAGCTGTTAGAAAAAAATTCAGGAATGCAAAAAAAACCATAAAGAAACATTTCTTTCATAAAGAAAATATAATTTAATCCTCACTGACCTATTATTGACACAGATATTAAATTTAACAGAAATGGGCAATTTTATAATACAATTACAATTGTATTATAGCTGTATTTTAACTATAGATAATTAAGAATTTAAATAGATACATGAATGATTAAAAAAAATACCCAAGTCAAACTTGAAATGGATTTACAATATGTTAAATGAAAGATGCACTGGATTAGATTAATAGTAGATTAGATTTTCAGAAAAAAAGGTCAGTGAACTTGTAGATATATCAATATATTAAAAAAAAACAGAAAAAAAGAGGGTAAACACTTCACAAACTATTGTGAGTTATGGGACAACATTGAGCAGTGTAACACACATATAATTGGAATCACTAAAAGAGGGAAGGCACTTCCCTCTTTTTGTGCCTGGAGGCACAATAGAAAAATGCTTGATGGAACAGAGGCTGAAATTTTTCCAAATTTGATGAAAACTATAAACACAGAAAGCCAAGAATCTCAGTGAACTCCAGACACAAAAATATGAAGAAAACCATACCAAGATGTAATCAAATTGCTCAAAACTAGTGATAGAAAATATTAAAAGTAGTCAGAGAAAGGATATGTTTATGTGAAGGAATAAAAATTAAAATGTCAGCAGACTTCCTGTCAAATAGGATCCAAATGTTTCCTGTCTTGCTAATTTTGGCCATTCTAACTGGTGTAAGGTGGTATCTCAATGTGGTTTTAATTTGAATCTCCCTGATGGCTAGTGATGATGAACATTTTTCCATGTGTCTGATAGCCATTTGTATGTCTTCACTGGAGAAGTGTCTGTTCATGTCTTCTGCCCATTTTTTTACATGATTATCTGTTTTGTGTGTGTTGAGTTTGAGAAGTTCTTTATAGATCCTGGATATCAGCCATTTGTCTGTACTGTCATTTGCAAATATCTTCTCCCATTCTGTGGGTTGCCTCTTTATTTTGTTGACTGTTTCCATTGCTGTTCAGAAGCTTTTGATCTTGATGAAGTCCTAAAAGTGTATTTTTGCTTTTGTTTCCTTTGCCTTTGGAGACATATCTTGAAAGAAGTTGCTGGCCAAAAATTAGCAAGACAGGAAACAACGTGTGTTGGAGAGGATCTGGAGAAAGGGGAACCCTCTTATACTGTTGGTGGGAATGCAAGTTGGTGCAGCCACTTTGGAGAACAGTGTGGAGATTCCTTTAAAAAATTAAAAATAGAGTTTCCCTATGACCCTTCCATTGCACTAGTGGGTATTTATCCCAAAGATACAGATATAGTGAAAAGAAGGGCCACCTGTACCCCAATGTTTATAGGATCAATGGCCACGGTCCCCAAACTGTGGAAAGAACCAAGATGCCCTTCAATGGACAAAGGAATAAGGAAGATGTGGTCCATATACACTATGGAGTATTATGCCTCCATCAGAAAGGATGAATACCCAACTTTTGTAGCAACATGGACGGGACTGGAAGAGATTATGCTGAGTGAAATAAGTCAAGCAGAAAGAGTCAATTATCATATGGTTTCACTTATTTGTGGAGCATAACAAATAACATGGAGGACATAGAGGGATGGAGAGGAGAAGGGAGTTGAGGGAAATTGGAAGGGAGGATGAACCACGAGAGACTATGGACTCTGAAAAATAATCTGAGGGTTTTGAAGGGGTGAGGGGTGGGAGGTTGGGGGAGCCACGTGGTGGATATTATGGGGGCACGCATTGCATGGAGCAGTGGGTGTGGTGCATAAATGATAAATTCTGTTATGCTGAAAAAAAAAATCCAAATGCTAATGAATGTTTCCCCCAAATTTGTACACTGAAACCTCATCCCCAAGGTGATGATATTAGGAGGTAAGGTCCTTGGGAGGTAATTAGGTCACGGGATTAGCGCCCTTATAAAAGAGACCCCAGGGAGTTCCCTTGCTCCCTTCCACCATGTGAGAACACAATGAGAAATCTGCAATGCATAAGAAGTCCTTCACCATAACTCCACCATGATGGCAACATGATCTCAGATATCCAGCCCTTAGATCTGTGAGAAATAAATCTCTGTTATTTATGAGCCACCCAATCTATGGTATTTTTGTTATAGCAGTCTGAGCCGACTAAGACACAAGGAAGAAGACAGTGGAACAGCATTTTTAAAGTATTGAAAGAAAAAAAAAAGTCAACCTAGAATTCTACACCTAACAAACATTTTAAAACTAAAGAGAAATAAAGACTTCTTAAAAATTCTAAAAAGCTTAAAGAATTTATCATCAGTAGACATACACTATAAGAAATGTTAAAGAAAGTCCTTCAGTCAGAAGGGAAATGATACCAGACTGAGATACCAATGTACACAAAGGGATGTAAAGTACTAGAAGTGGTAACTGCATAGGAAAACATATGATTTTTTTTCTTATTATCTAAAGCTCATTAAAAGATCATTGATAATCAAAAGATCATGATTTAGTGTGGGGTTTGTAACATAAAAGTAAAATATTGATAACAATTGTGCAAATATTGAGATGGAAAAAAAAACAGAGGCACACTGTTATAAGGTCTTTATATATGCAGTGTATACTATCACTAGAAAGTAGAAAGTGATAAGTTAAATGTATATGCTTTAATCCTAAAGGAATCAAGGAAATTACAAAATGAAGAAAATAAATCTGAGCCAGTCAATTAAACAAAATGGAATTATAAAAAAGTGTTCAATTAATTCCAAAGGAGGCAAAAAAGCAGAAAGGAAACAAATAGGACAATACAAAACCAAATGGGAAGATTATAGATTTAAACTTATATCAATATATCAATTAATTATATTAAGGGTAAATGATCTAAAAATCTTAATTGATAGCAGCGATTATAAGAATGGATATAAAAGTAATACACAACAATAACCTGCCTACAATAAATCTTTTTCAAATATTTCTCAGATATTTCAAATACTGCTGACAATGCTGAATTGTGTTCATGTTTTAGTTTTTGTGGAAGGTAAAATACACAAGGGATGAAATTGGACATTTAGCTAAGATTTCTAAGGGAAGTATAGACGTTAACAACTGTGGTTCATCCTGACTGCTTATGGTAAAATGCAAAAAGCAAGAAATGAATTGAAGAATAAATTGTTAAGTAAAGAGGAACCAGAACTTAAAGATTTGGGGAATTCTTAGCCTATCTGTCACAAAAGGAGGAGAAAGTACATGGAGCACTGGGTGTGGTACAAAAACAATGAATACTGTTATGCTGAAAATAAATTAAAAGTAAATAAAGAAAAAAAAGAAAAAGAAAGAGGAGAAAGTGTGTTGCCGCGGATGAGAACATTAAGGGTGTGGAGCAGCAGCCATGTGAGAAGGAGATTGGCGTGGGTGTGAGCCCTGGACTGAATGAGCTAAGGCCCAGGAACACTGCCAGTTTGCACTGAGATGGGATAGAGTTAAAGAGAGTTGTCCAAGTTCTTCGGTTCTATAGGCCAGGATGATTGAGCCATTTGGCCCTGAACTTGTGCTGTTCTTTAAGAAAAGGGAAGAATGCCTCTGAAGGATATTCAGAGATCATCTGGGTCACTGCCCTGGTTTCAACAGTCCAGAGAGTCTCTGTCTTAAGCCTTGAGGATAGGACCTCCCAGAACTGAGTTGGGGAGACCCCTGCCTGAAAGAGCCCTGGGGGTTCTACTCTGGCTTACAGAACTACAAAATGGACAAAGCCTCTGTAGAGAGCTGAAGTGTGGGCACAGCCCCACTGAGTAGTCAGGGAGGCATTATAATCCCCAGATGTCTTGAGGGTAGAGCATTGAACTGAAGAGGATTATTCCTTTGCCTTAAGATCTAGTGGGGTAAATACCCAGTAGTGCAATTTGCAGGGTTATAGGGAAGCTCTCTGTACCCCAATGTTTATAGCAGCAATGGCCACGGTTGCCAAACTGTGGAAAGAACCAAGATGCCCTTCAGTGGATGAATGGATAAGGAAGATGTGGTCCATATACACTATGGAGTATTATGCCTCCATCAGAAAGGACGAATACCCAACTTTTGTAGCAACATGGATGGGACTGGAAGAGATTATGCTGAGTGAAATAAGTCAAGCAGAAAGAGTCAATTATCATATGGTTTCACATATTTGTGGAGCATAACAAATAACATGGAGGACAAGGGGAGATGGAGAGGAGAAGGGAGTTGAGGGAAATTGGAAGGGGAGGTGAACCATGAAAGACTATGGACTCTGAAAAACAATTTGAGGGTTTTGAATGGGCCGGGGGGTGCGGGGTTGGGTGAGCCTGGTGGTGGGTATTAAGGAGGGCATGTATTGCATGGAGCATTGGGTGTGGAGCAAAAACAATGAATTCTGTTATGCTGAAAAGAAATTAAAAATAAAAAAAAGATCTAGTCGGTTTGCACTGTGAAGTTTTGAGCTTACATGGGAGCCCAATCCTTCCTTCTTTCCTATTTCTTCCTTTTGGAATGGGAATATCTACCCTATGTGTGTCCTACCCTTATATTTTGGAAGCATATAACTTTTGTGGTTTCACATATTCACAGCTGGAGAGGATTTTGCCTCTGGATGAATGTACCTGCAATCTGATCCATACCTGATTCAGGTGGTATGTAGGTAAGACTTCGGGCTTTACAGTAGCTGCTGGGATAAGTTAACACTTATGGGGCTCTTGGGATGGAATGAGTATTTTGCACTTGTGAAGGACATGGTCTTTGTGGGGCCAGGGGGGAGAATGGGTGGAAGGTCTGTATCCCCCCAAATCCGTATGTTGAAATCCTAACCCCAATATGATGATACTAGGAACTAGGTCATGAGTGTGCAGCCCTCATGAATGGGATTTATGCCCTTATAAGGAGACAAAGAGACCAGAGGTCAGTCTCTCTCTCTCTGCCATGTGAAGATACAATGAAAACCCAGGTAAAAGGCCCACACCAGACACTGCATCTGAGGGTGCCTTGATCTTGGACCTCTTGGCCTCTTGAACTATGAGAAATAAGGACCTGCTGTTTATGCCACCCCATGTGGGATTTTGTTAACAAAGTGGACCCAGGCAAGAAAACTAAGGTACAGAGTAAGTGACTCACTGCAGTCAGAGTGGCAGACAGGCAGACAGAGGCTCAAGCTCAGTGCCTCTGGTCTGAGTCCCTGCTGCCATTACAAGCAACCAAACACTCAAAGGGCTTACTTTGACCCTTGCAAGCTGTTAAGTAGACCTCACGTAGGTCAGTAGGTTTCATGAGCTGCAATACCAGCTCTACAATTAATCAGTGCAAATGTTAATATGCCTCCTCCTCGTCACAGATCCCATGCTTACTCAATAAAAAATAGAGAAAGGATTTCCCCTGGTCAAATGTTTGACTACTGTACATGCAGTGTCCGATGAATAAAGGGACACTATAGGGCTCTTCCACAGTTTCCACAGATGTGGTGCATGTTTTCGTGGGCATGCGTCCTTGTCACCCTACCTTCCCCCTTCACCACCCTACCTCTCACGCATGCCAGTCCTCTCTTGTGCTTAGAAAGTCACAGGAACATCGAATCCTTCTAGAATTTCAGAGGGAAATTGGCTTGCTTCCTAGCAATCTGAGGAGACAATCCCAAGACTGTGTGTATTTGTATTCTGTAATGCTCCAAGGCTCTGTTGTTGCCAAATTAATTCTACAAAGCTTAATGATGTGCAAATTATAACAATCACTCCAATTGAACATTAAGCATCAACAGAGCATTAAAATATATTCAGAAAATAAGGATTTTCTGGGAAGAGAACATAGCTTTTAGTTAAAACTCAGTAAGCATCCTGTCTGTAAGGGACAATTGGTACTTAACTACCTCCAAAATAAACATTTTATTTAATTTTTTACCTGCAACCCAAGGTGCACCTAAAATCAATGATAAAAAATATATAATTTCTAACGCAACAATATTTGTTTCACTGTTTATGTAGAAGATCGACCAAAAGCCAAAGTAAAAATGTTGATCTATAGAAACTTCTTCCTTTTGGAATGAAATTTCCCTATATGGATTGGAGTAAGAAATAGTAGTCAAACTGTCCAGGGGTTCCTGTTCTCTATCTGGGAAATTTAGTTGCACTGGTGTTATTGCCCTCTGATGCCACTCTATTCCCTGGATTGCTGCCATAATTAGGCACCATTTTTCGACTCTCAGAAGTGTAAGCAGAACGTTGCCAACCGACCCATTTAAACAATTTGAAGAGGTTTTTTTTTTTTCTTTATAACATATGTAACTGGATATTAAATGTGACTTTTCCTGTTGTCTTAAAATTTTAGCAACTGGCTTAACAAGTGAGAGTAGTCCCCGAAATGCCAGTACCTTCTCTCCAAACAAAAAATGTGAGGGCCTACGCAGGGCTTTCTGATATTTTGTCCATCTTCCATCTCTGAGCTCGAGTAGAGGCTAAGTCAGGAATAGGATATTCTTTTTTTTTTAATTTTTTTTGGAATAGGATATTCTTGTGGAGAGCAGTCTCTGTGCATTCCCACCTAGGGGTTCCAGGAATTTTGAGCTCCAAGCAAACCCCTTGGGGAGCTTGGAGTCTGGAATCTTATAGAGATTGGTGAGTCACACCTGAGGCTACGCAGAGTGGCAAAGGCTATACCTGCCCCCAGCGGGACAGCCGGGTGTGCTGGGGCTGGCTCTCACTTCCAGTGTGGTGGGTTAAGGATGCTTCTGTGTAGGCCCTGCAGAGGAGGGCAAGACTGGATGTCTTGGGACTGGATGTCTCCGGAGGTGTGCGATGCCTCCCGCAGAGGGCTGTCCTGCGACTCTCATAATCACGCGTCCATAGATGGTGCAAAATTCAAATATTGTTAACAAGCTCAAGAGGTGGCAACAGGTAAGAGAAAAGGAGCTAAATGGAAATAAAGAGCATCAGAAGTTCATGTGCAATAAAGAAGCAAATTTGTCTAAAGTCTCCCCTTAATGCTCAGTCAAAAGCACTTGTTCTAAGAGGGAGGATGGGTATTGCTTACTTAGGAAACATTTTCCTCGATAGTTTTGATGAAATATAATAACTGATTATATTTACCTTCCATCAATTGTGTCTTTATTGGATACCAAATTTCCAAACACAATGATCTAATTATGTTGGGGCTGACTTGTTAATTTCTTTTAAAAAATTTTTATTTTTTTAAATTTCTTTTTAAAAATTTCTTTTCAGCGTTCCAGAATTCATTGTTTATGCACCACACCCAGTGCTCCATGCAGTACGTTCCCTCCTTAATACCCACCACCAGGCTCACCTCCTGGTTCACCACCGGGCTCACCTCCTCAACCTCCCACCTCCTCCCTTCCAAAACACTCAGTTTGCTTCTCAGAGTCCACAGTTTCTCATGGTTGGATTTGTTCATTTCTATGTGCATCCTGTTATGTGCCATTCCCTCCCAAACTCTGGTCAGTGAGAAGGGATCGATTTCATTTCCAGATTTCTCCTGCTATTTCCATTACATTGATGTAATGTTTCAGAGACTCTGGAACATTGAGAGTGTGCAGGGACTAGACCTTCAGGGGAAGCAAGACAGAAAGTTGTAACCTAAAGAAAAGCACACCCCAAAAGAAGGTTCCTAGGATTAATGAATCAAAAGTGGCAAAAAGAGAAATTGTTGGGGAGGAGAGACAGACGCTTTTCTGAATATTTAAATATTTAAATCTCTAAATATTTAATTTTCTGCTGGCAGATCTATAACTCTGTCGTCTTATCTTCAAAGTTAAGACAGAGATATTAGCCACACTAGAAGATTTGATTATGCCTGCAGTGTGAATTGATCTTGAATGGATAGCTATAACTAAGCTGATAAGGGATGGCCAGAGCAATAGGACACCAGGGGACAACCATGAGAACTCACTGGACTAAAGATCTCTCCTTTGGATCTTGCAAAGAAAAGGTATGCGAGAGCTCTTAGCATGATGCCCATAATGGGAAAAACTAATAAAAAATAGTTACTGTTTGTATTCACAGGCATTTACTGAGTTCAAGTCCAGTGTGTAGACTGTAAGCTAAGTTCCTTCCCCAAAGGAACAAGAAATGATCATATCATAACCTGGCAAACAGAGGATTAACTGAATGAGGCATAGTAAGATCCTGACAGGTTCCTGCTAAAATGTAGAAATAAAAATAATTTCAATTCCCTTTCTAAAACTCCAGTCATAGTTGAGGATATGATTAATATATATAAAATGCCTAAGAAAATAAATAAAACTTTGTGTATTTGATTTTTAAAATATTTATAGCAAGTTTCCTTTATAAAACTTCAGACATGTTGGCTTCCCAAAAATTGTACCAGGAGTGGAAATCGCAGCTCATGAGATAAACCTTGTAATATTGAGACCAGATAGTTCTCATTCACTTGTTCTGCCTTTCTTATTATTGCTTTAGTTCTGATGCATGGAGTCACAGAATTCTGAAGAACTCAACAGTTTGCTCCTTAAAAGAATGGAGAGGTTGCTGGAAGGTTGGTTTTCTCCCTGTGTCTCTCAGTGTCACTCGCGGAAAGCCTGAGTCTATGGCATCTAGTTTCACTACAGAATTATTTTTGCCTCGTGGTTTTGGTGCAATCATCTTTCTTTCATATTTAAGATACTTCTTAATGGTAAATAAGATAGAATAAATAAATAAATAAATAAATTTTATTTTAAATAAAAATAAATAAGAATTAAACACAATTAATTATTTTAAATGCTCTTTAGTGATTTCTATAAAGCTGGATATTTATCCAATAATTGCTGGATTCATTTCCAAATCCCTCATGCTATTTAGCTCGATGGATGACTTGCAAAGCCTGTAGCTTTTTCTCAGCCCCTCCACTGGCCACATCTGTCCTTGGTCTATACATCGTGTATGGTCCTGATCTTTATTCTCCTTTGGATTACAGTCTCTCATGTGCTCACCATCTCTCCCATGCCGGATGGGTTTCAAACTGCCTGAAGGTGGCCTGGCTGCACCCCTCCCTCTATGATTTCCTGGGGATCGTAGGTCCCAGCATTACAGAGTCAGGACTCACCTGCTACTAACATAAAAGGAGGAAACATCTGTTGCATTAAGTTGACTAATGACCTAGAAATTATTTGAATACAATCGAGAATAACTATATAGAGAATGACTATGGATTTAAGGCAGCTGAGACCAAATTATTCAGCGTATCTCATGGATATAAAAAGAATTCCACTTAAAAAATTTCAATTAACTTTTTAATGAAAAACTAATTCTATCAAAGAAGTATGGTGCTTTAAAAAGCTCTGATATCTAATTGTTTTTTTTTTTTAAGACTCGAATGTTCTGATTTTCTGGATAGTATGTTCACAGCAGTGATTTAAAAAGCCTCCCCCTGAGCAGAATAAGCAAGATAGGCAGCTCTTTTAATTATTGGACAATGACTCTTTGAGGACATATAAAATCTTTCTGTTTAGTGGCAGAGGAATGACCTGGATGACGTTATGAATAAGGAGTTAGCTAGATCAATTTAGGATTTGTCTTTGTTCTTTAAGTTCTCATGTATAATACATTCTGATCTGATTTTCCTTTTATTTCCCTATTTTCACCTCCAGAAGAAGATAATGGATCATGAAGGCTGCCCCATAGGGGTAAACTGGGAGGGTCTGCATGCATAGTGGGAAGAGGTTTTCAAGCTACTTGCTTCATCCAAGTCAATTTTGATGGTTTCCTCTGAACTTTCCTGAGATGATTGTAATTGTTGTTATATCTGTGTCTGTTGGATACTTTTTAGAAAGTCTTCCAAACAACATATTTTGGCCTTCCAATAATAGAAATTATCATTTTGTAGGGGATTAAAGTTGATGTGCAGAAAAGCACAGAAGAAGCCAGAGTCTTCATATTACTGTTTTAGAATCAGCACCATCCAATTAGCCAGACTGGCATCACAGGGTACTTTCTTTTCCCAGGCTCTTTTTTTTTTTTTAAGATTTTTTATTTATTTATTTGACACAGAGAGATATCACAAGTAGGCAGAGAGGCAGGCAGAGAGATGGGGGGAAGCAGGCTCCCCCGTGAGCAGAAAGCCTGATGCAGGGCTTGATCCCAGAACCTTGAGATCATGACTCAAGCTGAAGGTAGAAGCTTAACCCACTGAGCCACTCAGGTACCCCTCCCAGGCTCTTTTTAACAAAATCTTCTTCATTCACTATAATTTTGCCTCATCTCTTCTCTGTGGTCACCCCACCTGCCATGCAAATGTTCTATCTATAAAAATGTTTTATTAATCTGACTTGATCGCTATCACTTATTTGATGATGAACAAGCAATTCATTGCATTCTTAGCCCTTGGATTCTTAGCCAGCTTCTGGCTACTCCATAATTTCTAGCTTTGCCATCACAGAAAAGAGAGGGCCACCATTAGGTCTTTCAGACAGAACTATGGAAAGATAATTTCTACGTCAGTGATTTAAAAGCACAGCATTTTACCTAATTCCTTGTGAGATTGAAAGCATCTCCAAGTACATAAGATACTTTCCTGCCTTATGAACCAGAAACTTCATTATACAGTTTAACCTCTATTGGATGACCCATGGCCATTATCTATAAAATTTAATTCAACACAACATTTGCTGAACATCCTCAGAATAATACCAGGCTTTCTAAAGGCAAAACAGTGACTAGCTGGGGGCCTGCCCTTCAGCTGACAAGCCACTCTGGGTGGCCCAGTATACCTCCATTAACAATAATGCAAAAGGTTGTAGTTATGCCAAAATGAGGCTGAAAAACAGTGCTGGGGACCCCTCAAGTGAGACAGAGCCAGCTTCCCAGAAGGCCATCCGCTGTCAGGGTGAAGGGCCTGGACTCTGAGCTCAGACACCTGTGGGTTGCAACCCCTGTCTTTGCCTTGCAACATGCATGTCCTGGCCAGATGGCACATGCTCCACTTCAGTGTCACTATGGCGAGGTCCTAATAACCCCACCTGTATGTGGTAATCATGAAGATTAACTGATGAAAATAAGTATCATTTAAGATGTGGGTCATGGAAGCAATTTTGTGAGTTATGACAATCATTTACAAAATAAAATGGAAAAGAAAAAAAAAAAAAACCTACCAGAAAGGGAAATATCAGAGTGCATCACATGGAGCAAGAGTAAACTCTGTTTATGAACCTTTTAGTGTGTGGGTGCTAGATTATGCTTGTAAGATGCATTTCTTGTTGTGAGCCATGAAGAAATACATTTAGAAATCATAGGCATTAAATGTTTAGTGTATAGCAAATTCTCAAAAATGGTGGAATACATAATATAGCATTTAAGTTAAAACTTCAGGATAAAGACTTTAAATGAGAGGAGGATGAAAGGGAAAAGTCAAGGAGGACCCAGGGCATGCACACACACGTGCACACGTGTACACACACACACATGTGCACACATGTGTACACACGCACACACCCGTGCGTGTGCAAGATCGGGGATGGCTTAAGAACTGGCTGGGTAGGGTAATGGAATAGGAGATAGGAGACTGGACAGGAGCTGGCGCTGGACTGTGGAAATCTGTTCAGGTCAACTTGAGGATTTATGTAAAATGGGAGAAGATCTAGAATGTGAAAGAATGGTGATGACAGCAATGGGGACACCGGGCTGGCCCTTGAGACTGGCAGTGGGAAGGCTTCTGACCTAGTTTGGTTCCCTAGGTGAGGACCTGAACCTGGGCAATGGTGGTGGACACGGGAGAAGGGAGAGGATTGAAAAGATACTGTGCAAACGACATTACAGATAAGGGGCTGATAATCAATATCTATAAAGAACTTCTCAAACTCAACACTCAAAAAACTAAAAACCTAGTCAAAAAATGGGTAGAGGACATGAACAGACACTTCTCCAAAAAAAGACATAAAAATGACTAACAGACACATGAAATACATCACAAACCAAAACCACAATGAAATATCTCTTTACACCCATTAGAATGGCAAAAATTAACAAACAGGAAACAAATGTGGCGAGGATGCGGAGAAAGGGGAACCCTCTGACACTGTTGGTGGGAATGCAAGCTGGTGCAACCACTCTGGAAAACAGTATGCCGGTTCCTCAAGAGGTTAAGAATAGAGCTACCCTATGACCCAGAAATTGCACTACTAGGTATTTACCTCAAAGATACAGAGGTAGTGAAAAGAAGAGGCATGAGAGGCATGTACACCCCAATGTTCATAACAGCAATGTCCACAATAGCCAAACTGTGGAAGGAGCTGAGATGTCCTTCAATAGATGCATGGATAAAGAAGATGTGGTTCATATACACAACGTAGTATTACTCAGCCATCAGAAATGATGAACACCCACCATTTGCATCAACATGGATGGACCTGGAGGGAGTTATGTTAAGTGAAGTAAGTCAAGCAGAGAAAGACAATTATCATATGGTTTCACTCACTTGTGGAACGCAAGGAATAGCACAGATGGCCATATTAGGAAGGAGGGAAATCCAAAGGAGGAGAAATCAGAGAGCTAGATGGATCATGAGAGAATATGGACACTGAGAAACAATCTGAGGGTTTCAGAGGGGAGGGGGTGGGGGAGGGGTAACAGGGTGATGGGTATTGAGGAAAACACGTGCTGTGATGAGCACTGGGTGTTATACCTAACTAATGAATCACTGAACACTACACCAAAAACTATATACTATACAGTGGCTAACTGAATATAATAAAAAATAATGTAAAAATGGTTTAAAAAAAAAAGAAAAGATGTTGTGGAGAGAGGATTCCCACGACACTTGTCACTTCACAGATGCTGTTCCCTCTGGTTGTAATACCTTCTGTCCAGTAAAATGTCCCCCCTGCAAGCCAGGGTTATATGAACATCCCCCAAAACTGATTCTGATCCTACTGTTTGAGTGACAGCCCCTTGCCTGTGCTCTATGTCATTCTGTCCTCTGTATGTCCCGCTGTGTCCTTTGCCACATCACAGGAACAGTGACCATCTCTGGTATTTTCTGCCCTCCCGAGAACCAGGAACTCCTCAGAGAAAGGCAGACACTCCATTCTTTATCATGGCCGTCCCATGGTCGCCATTGGAGTTGTTCTACAAGCTGCTCTGGTTTTCCTGTCTTCTGGGTATATGTTGGGATTGGATTCCTTGTTCTCTTGTGGTTGGGGGAAGCCCATGTTATGCCTCTGTCAGACCCTCTGGAGGAGTACTTCTCTCTGCCATAAAACCCGCATGTGGACAATATAGAGGAGAACTACCACCAACTCACAATGGATGTGGATGTGAAAGGCACATAAAGCTGTTTGTGTAAATCCCTGAGATTCGAGGCCTCTGGTCAGAGGTCAAAGGGTATCGTTACATCATTAGCTTAGCTGGGAAACAGGGAGAGAAGGGGAGCAAGAATGAATTTGGTTCTGGACACGTTGTATATGGTGGAGTCTTGACAGAGACATGGATGGAAAGAAGTAGGCAATATAGGACTAAGTGGTCCTCTAAGATGGTTGGGGTCGGAGAGAAACATTTTTGACCTTCGCAACTTTAGATGATAATTAAATTATAGGAACAGATTCAAGGATTCATGGAGATAATAAAGATTAAGAAAAGAGAATGAAGGAAGAGTGTTGAGAAATGTGTACATTTAAGTGTGGGTGTCGAGGGGGAGGGGTCAATGGCCTTGGACAGCCAGTGGAGGCTTCAGAGACAGGAGCAGTGCCCAGGGACACGGACAGTTATAAATAGGGACAGTCAGGAGACCCCACTTGACAGTTCCATCGCGGCACTCCTGTTTGACTTGAGACTACTCGACAATTCTGGGTTTCTGAAGCCACTGTCTCTTGTCCTCAGATCCTAAATCCAGGCCTTGGGGAGGGGATGGCAGGTATAGGGCAAATGCACATCTGCTACTTTGCCTCAAAAGTTACCTAGACCTGGCAAAGGTTACTTTCCTTGCCTCCCTGAGACTTGCTTACGTCTATGTTGTAGGCTACACTGCGGGGAGTTTAGTTGCTGGAAGTCGTCTTCTGGATAAGAAGAGTCCGGAACGTTCTCCTCTGCTCATGCAGCACCGTCAGCTGAACACCTGGGCGGTGCAGGGACTGGGTCACGTTGACCCCTGAACCCGGAGGAACTGATGTGGTGCACGGCTCGTTGATATCATTATTTTAGGCTTTCGGACTTCGTTCTTCAGTGCTGAGATGTTTGTGTGCCTGATTTCACTGTTTCGTCCGCTTAGCACTGTGAAAGAGACACTTTCTCCATCCTCACGCTGAGCGAACACACGGGATTTCCCGCGGCTGCTTTCGTGCCGGGAGGAGTGCTAGAGAGGAGACCGGCCTCGCTCCTTTCTCTCTGGGACCTTCAAGTGTGTGAACTGATCATTCCAACCATCATCTATGAAAGAAAACTAATAGTCACGGCCCCAAAATTACATGGGTAAGTTCCTGCATCAAATGAATCTTAGGATTTTGCAGCTCGAATCTTCTCCTGGGAAGGAAGGTCGACGTGTCAGGCGCACCTGCTGGTCCCTCACGGTGAGCGTCCCAGCACCACCAGACTTGAGGTGAATTTGCAGCTTCTGTCTGGCCACATTTGCAATTTCCAATCTGAGTATCTTTGACGAAGCTGTCCGGAGAGGACACAACGATACCAGTGCCTGTGATTAGACAATAGGCTTTGTGCATTATGGAGAAGAGCCTGGGGCTTGTCACAGGTCCTTTCCCTGGGGTCTTTAGAGGACATTTGTATCAGCGAGGAGGTTAGCTGAGGGAGTCCCTTACAGGGCAACAAATTGCAGAGTGTGTGGTGTCCTCGTTTACCTCCCCATGTGCTACATTCAACTATGAGATCCTGTCAAAGAACAGAACGCTGGAGGGGTGAGCGAGAGAAATGCACAGAGCTCACACTGCCCTCTGCTGTCTATGCAGCCACATAGCGGGCGCGTCAAAGCGTCGCAGCGGGTGCCCCCAGCCAGTCTTCGGACTTCTCAAACCACAGAAGCTCGGGAGGAAACAAAGTGCCTCTTCCCAGTAGTTTATACTCTTCCTAATTCCATGTGAAAAAAAATAATGGGTCGTATTCTCAAGTGTTTCCCTCCGAAGAGAAATGCATTAGTCCTCGCTGCTCTTTCCTTAGAATATATTATTTTATTTTAAAAATTGGTTTCCTATGGGAAATCTCAGTACCTCCCACTCAGTTTTTCTGTCACCCTGAAAGAGCTTTAAAAATAATGTTTATTAAAAGATCAGGGCCTTGTGGTCTTAAGCGAGGTTTGAAGTAGATGAACAGCCATGTGGTTCGAGAGACGGACTGCCTGATTCTGGTTCACTTCACATTACTGAGGTCCGCTCCGGGACTCTGGACCTTCTTCGAAAAACTTACATGCTGCTGCCTGGAAGACCACAGGCACCTCGTAACGGTCCTACTTCTGGGTCCATAGTACTCTTTAATATTGTCAAAAGCAGCATAGGGACACCTAGCTCGTGGCAGTCAGATACTAAATAGGTGAAAAGTCTGATTGTTCCTTCCCATCTTTTCTGGTTAGTTGGATCTTAGGATGGTCGTTTTTGGAAGGGTCTTGTTGGGAAGGTCCTGGGTGGTCGAACTCCAATGTCCTGTGCTTGGAGAGACCATGGAAACCCCTTCCTTCTCCACCCTGCGGACAGTTTGATCATGGCTTCTTGCTAGTCTATGGTGCGGAATTCATTGGCTGGAGGACAAGTACTAATGTGGCACCCGGCATCCGCAAGTGGGACTGTCTCCCCCATGCATCGGTCTGTCTGCACCAGCTGCAAACGATCCAGGTGTGGTTGTTAGCGTAGAGATAAAAAGCAGATGTGGGGAGGTGCTGTTGGTATGCTGGAGGTGTTCTGGGTATGCTGCTACTCTCTCTCTAGGCTGTTGGACTCAGAACAGCAGGTGTGGGTCCTACAGGAAGAAGATGGATGAAGGAGCAAAGAGAGATAACGGAGCGTTCCAGATTCGAGTGGAACGCAGGTGCGGCTTACTCTAGCAATGGTTTTGTCTCTCTTTGGCAGAACAGTTCTATGTTGGGGCTGGGGAGAGAATCAGGGTCTGTGCAGGGGTCCTCCGTGAACCGCCTCTCTGAGTAGCCGACCACGACTGCCGGGCGCTGCCTCGCAGCACTGCTTAGTGAGCATCTCTGCGCTGTGCGGGTAGGATGGCAGGTGGGAATTAACAGCATGTTTGAAACCAAAGAAGGAACCTGCAAGAAAGTCCTGGAGCCCATGTTCGACCATTTACATGTGGATTGTTACTTCAGCTCCAGAGGGGCTGCTGCTGACCGGCGTTCTCCAGCAGAGACGTGGGCCTCTGCGAGCTCAGCACATACTCTCCGTCTCGCCACCGCTAGTCACGCTCACTCTCTGGGGTGCTCCAAGGCCTGGGGGCTCCCGACAGACTCCAGACTTTGGAAAATGTATCACTTTAATTGGAGAATTAATTAATTAAATTAGTTTGAGAATATGAGTCAGCCTTAAAAAGGAAGGCAGTCCTGACAGCTGCTACAGCATGATGACCCTTGGGGACACAGTGCTCAGTGAGGTGAGCCAGTTGCAGAAAGACAAGGGCTGTCGGGTTCACAGAGACAGAAAGCAGAGAGGTGGCTGACCGTGCTGGCGGGAGAGGACATGGGAAGTTCATGGTTCAGGGGCACGGAGTTTCAGTTTGGGAAGATAAGAATGTTCTGGACGTGAACGGTGGGGACGGTCTCCTGATAGTGTGAATGTACTTAACGCCACTGACCTGGGCGCTCAGAAATGATGAAGATGGCAAGTTGTATGTGAGGGAATTTTACCACAATACAAACCAAAGTTAGTTTGCGTATTCCTTCCACAAGTGCTTCCTGAATGACTGTGCATGTCAGGTTGTGTGGCCCAGCGGAGGAGGGGTCAGCCATGGTGCCTACCTCTGAAAATGCCTTACATATTCCTATGTAGATATCACAAGTATTTTGTCCCACTTTGGCTTTCTTTTCTCTAAAATTTCCCATTTGGATCTGCTTTTGTATCTGGTCTGCAATACAGCTTAGGTCTATAATTATGACTTGGTAGTAATAATATTAATGAAAATAAATACAGCACGGGGAAGCATTAATTACCCTAACTTTTAATTCTCACAATGAATGAGGCGGACCACGTAATTGTCAGGGTCACAGATCCTCAGCAGAGGCCCCCATGTCTGACACAAGAGGGACTTTCTCCCTCTCCTTCAGTGGGGGATGGGGCTCGGCAGGAGGAAGGGGTGGGAGGCGGGAACACAGGAGGGAGGGCGGAGGGAAGGGGGGAAGCCCACGGGGGCCTGGGGTGCACATAATGACGAGTCCAACAGCAAAATCAATAGGTGCTGTCCACTGACTATCAATTAAGGCACAATTAAGACCTTTGGGTTTTGATTTTGAGAAGCCGGCTGGCAGTTTTGTGGGAAGTCACCAAATAAACAATAATTCTAGACAATTGTGTCCCTTATAATGATTCAGATGGGTATTTTCAAATGAGGCATAAATGAGGATGTTGCTTTGTGGTGGAGACAACGGGAGAAAGAATAAAACCCCTGGAAGACCTAAGTAGGTGGAAACAAAGGAACGGAACTGTCCCCAGGGAGCCCTCGCAGCTCATTTCTGGAAGGTGCTGGAAAGGCACTTGGTTATTTACCAACTTACTGTGGGGTAGGGGTGGGAGCAGAATACGGTGTACTTCCGGATGATGCCGTTCAGCTTGAGAGGGGGAAGCCAGGACACAAACACCATGGAGGCTGAGGCCGCGGCTGCCTTCACTCCTGCAGGAGGACCTGGAACTAGAAGAGCAGTGCGTTTAGTCACGGTGACGGGGCTTCCCCTGGCGCTCACCCCACGCTGCCCGACAAGACCCTCGCTCCAGCTGGGCCCATGGTCAACTCTTCGAGGATCAGTGCTGACAGGAGACAGAGCTCCACCGGGTCCCCTCGGAATCCACATGCGTAAATCCCAACCCCAGAAGCTCAGATTGTGACCTTATTTGGAGAAGGGGTCTGTTGAGAGATGATTTAGTTAAATGACAGTCTTTAGGTGGCCCTCACCTAGTAGGACTGGGATCCTTATGGAAAAAGGGGAAATGTGGACACAAAGATAAAACAATGACAGAGGAAGAAGTTGGGCATCAACAAGCCAAGAAGTCTGCAACAGACTCTCCCTCACAGCCCTTGAGGGAACCAACCTGGCTCATGCCTTGATTTTGGACTTCTGGCCTCCAAACTGTGAGACAATGCATCTCTGTTGTTGAAGCCCCCTGTCTGTGGTACTCTGTTCCAGCAGCCCTAGGCACTGACAGTCTCTTTCAGATGAGAGATAGGTGAGCCCCACTAGCTCTGTGCTCTGCCCAACTTTAAAAAGAATTCTGTTAAGTCAGTTCAGCCAGAATCCCCTCAATAATTGATCACTCTTGATACACAATCAACATCTTCATTCTCTACCATACCCCAGGTAATACCTGATCATCCTCGCGTGCCTTCAGCAAAACCGCTGCTCGGTCCATCTGGTCAGAATGCCCCTCATCTCCTGTCCATAATTTTCCACCCAGAGACCCTACTTCTTCCCTCCATCTCTTGGCTGTAAATTCCCCCCATCATTTGCATTTGAAGTTGAACCCAGTCTCTTTCTCCTACCAGGAATCACCACTAAGGTGATCCCCACATGTATACCTCACAGCAGTTCCCCGAATAAAGTCTTCCTTGCCACTCTTTAACAAGTGCCACGAATAACCACGTCTTCCACAGAACTCATATGTTTGGTTGAAGCCCTTGTCTTCCAAGGAGCCGTCCCTCCCCATTGTAGCCCCTTGTGATGTCCTGCCTCTGAACAGCTGGGGAATTTAACTTCTTGCGCTACTACAGAGTTTGGCCTTGAATGGGCTGGGGATGTACATCTTGCCTCCTGAGTTAGAGAGACATGAGGACAAACTTCCACAGTCATCACGGACCACTCTTCCTTGCCCCAAACACTTGGTAATGGCATCCTTTTGGGCTGAGGGAGGCATATAAATACTTTTGATGAGGATAGACTTTTGTGTCGGAGATTCACAGCTTGCGTAGACAACACACACTCTTCTGTAACCCATCTGAGAAGGCAGGATATGGTGTTAACAATATTAAGCATAATTTGGGAGCAAGCTTGAATGCCTGTACCCTCCCCCCATCGTTCTGTTTTCCAGATTGAAGAGGGAGGATGCAGTGAGGTAGGCAGACTATAGGGGGAGGGGGAAAGGGCATTAATGTTGCTACTAGATAAGCCTTGAAGATCTTGTTTTGTTTTTCACTGGCCTGAATATCCACGTGGAGAGTGGTTCCCACCTTGATAGCAGTGTTTAAATTCCAACCAACATACGTTCCTTGTGAGCCCTTGGAGGAGTCTTTGAGTCTCTTCCTGCTGCAGTAACAACATGACTGCTTGGTAAACATTTCTGGAGTTGAATGTGTGTCTCACGATGGGCATCTCAACTCTTCCAAGTCATAACAACAAAACCAGCGAACACAGTGAGAGCTAATTTGGGTTGAACATCGTCACCACTTAAAAATAAGAAATTTCGGGAGCAGTTTTTGGCAAGCCCTGCTGATGGCAGAGGTCTAGAAAAGGGGACACGTGTAAGTGATGACACTCAAATTACTAAATCCTTAGGAACAAGGCACTGTTGTCCTGAGTAGGGAGGGCATTTGTGCTCAGGCTTCCTATTGGTGAGGGTAACAGCCAAGACATCCACCCGCCTGCAACCTGGATCAGAACCACAAGGGCTCCTCCTGAACACCAAGGATAGAGTGCAAACTTTCTTGACTTTTTCATCCTAGTGGATGCCCCAGATTCACCAACACTCTCCATTCCTTCTGCAAAGCCACCGCCTTGCTGGGGTTTGCCATGCCCAGCACTACCCCTGCCAGCTTCCTTCTAGAAGTCTAAGTGCTTGGGCAGCAACCACAGGAGGCTGCTTAGCAAAAAGTCAGTCATGCTTATTTCCACCTTGTTTGTGACAATTACCCTCATCATGGTAACGCGGTTTAATTCAGTATGTAAACCAATGAAATGTGAGTGCCAAAGAAAGCCATTTCTGTGACAATTAATGGGACTTCTTTAGAAAAGCTTTCTCAATGGTAAGTTAAAAAAAAAAAAGAAGGTTTGGGTGCACCTGGGTGGCCCAGTCATTAAGCGTCTGCTTTCTGCTCAGGTCATGATCCCAGGGTCCTGGGATCGAGTCCTGCATTGGGCTCCTTGCTCCTTGGCCTGATTCTTCCTCTCCCTCTACCTGGTTGTGCGCTCTCTCCCTCTGTCAAATAATAATAATAAAAAAAAATCCTTAAAAAAAAAAAAGAAGGTTTGGCAAGTTTTGGGCCAAGATCACTGAGAAAAATGATACGTATAGTGAAAATCAAGATGAACTGGTTAAAAAAAGTCTAGCAGAGAGATTGTTGGTGCACGGCGGCTTGCTTTACTCCACTCTCAGGAAGCCTAAGCCGGAAATGGCAGGTGATCCACGCTGGAAACAGTCATGGAACTGATGACGTAGAGATCTCTTCACCCAAAACTTAAAGAAATGAGACCATGTTAAAGAATGAGCAGAGACAATCTGAGGGCTTTGGAGGGGCGGGGTTTGGGAGGTTGGGTGAGCCTGGTGGTGGGTATTATGGAGGGCATGTATTGCATTGAGCACTGGGTGTGGTGCATAAACAATGAATTCTGGAACACTGAAAAGAAATTTAAAAAATAAATAAAATTTTTAAAAAAGGAATAAATAGAGAATCTATTTCTATTTGGATAGGTTAAAATAAATGTACATTAAATGTACCTTAAAGTATGTCTCTTGGTCACTGTAAACCTTAGTGACTCTTTGCTTTCTTTGATTATTTCCATTAACTTGCCTTGATTATATCAGGTCAAAGGGCTTTCACTGTGTTTACTGTGTAAATCCCCATCTGACTCCTCATACACTGATGTATGATCTGTCTTGTGTAACCTTTCCTTCTAGGGTTGTTAGAATTTTACGCAAAACAATTTTATATCACTGTGCAGGAAGGTGTGAATGCTGTATTCTCCCTGAGGGCTTCTGTTCAGTTCTACCTCTTAGTTCTCTGTCCTGGCCAAATTCATCAATTTCTCCAACAAACCTTAGTCTCCTCATCTATGAAGTTGGAACAATAATTGTACCTATTTACAGTTTTAGTGCTAGGATTATGAGAGATACTGCCTCTAAAGAATTTATATGGAGTTTTGCATACAGCAGACACCACATAAATCCTAGTGATCATTTGTAAGGACAATCTTCATTTCCTTATGTTGCACATCACTAAAGGATCCCAGCCTTTACTAGGATGTGACCCAGTGTGGAACTATAAACACCAGATGTTGAGAGTTACAGAAAACAGATGGTGTAGGATGGTCTGTCTGGGACATATTTTCTTAAAACATTCTTAGTCATCAAGTTACATTTTGTTAATCTGCTCTTCAGTAAAGAATGCTGCTCCAGAGAACCGTCTCTCCTGTGTTCTCCCGATTTGCCTATGCCTCCCTGCTGCATTCCAGAAGCTCTTACAGCTCACATAGCCAATCCCCACGGAGATCTCCACTCAGATTCACAGGCACCTTAGACATATCATGTCCCAAACTGGGATCACCATCTCCCCTTCCAAACCTCCCCTCCTCCTGTGCCCACTGCAGGAGATGGCACAGTGATGTGCCACTTTGCAGTTGCAAAAGCCAGAACGTAGAATCTTCTCGCCTACCATCCTCCGCAGGATGTGGAAGGTTAGGGAACCCTTGAGATCTTCATGTGGACATGGTTAGTCACTGGCTCTCCTCCTGGCTTAGCGTTCTGCAGTATCAGACCACTGTTTACGTCTCTGGAAGTGGTATGCTTGTCCCACCCCAGGACCTTGACACAGGATGATCTGGGGTCTTAGGTTCCTTCTGTTTAGAATCTTTTCCTACTCTTCTTCTTTTCTTTGGCAACTCTTATGCATCCAGCAGTTTCTACTAAATATTACTTCCTTGAGAAAACCTTCTCTGACCATGAGCCTAGATGCATTCAGGGCTCCCAGGCTATCTCTGAAGACCCTTCCCTGTGGAACATGTCAGGATCCACTCAAATCTCCTCCAGCAACCTGCAAGCCCTACCTGGCCCATCCTGTTTTCTACTGTATCTCCAGTGTCTGAGTCTGGAACATACTTATCTTCAACGCAGACTTTCAAAGTGAATAGAAAAATGATTTCATCGACTACAGTGTGGTAGGAAGAATTTTAAGATGGTACCCAAGATTCTCTTCCTCTGATAAACATGCCTGTAAAATTCCTTCCTATTGTATGTGGGTGGTAACTGTCACTATGATGGATGGGTTATTCCTGTGATCAGATTATGTTATGTGACAAAAGTGAAGGGATTTTGCAGATATAATTAATGTCCTAATCAGCTGACTTCAAGTTAAACAAGAGGAGAGTATTCTGGGTGGGCCTGACCTAATCAGAGAAGTCTCTTACAAGAGGGTCTAGAGGTCAGAGACTGAAGAACTCAGAGAGATTTGAAGCAGTAGTGATACACTCCCATGGGTCTTGAAGAAGCAAACTGCCCCTCTGGGGAGGGCCTATGTGACAGGGAACAAAAGGTGGCCTCTGGGCACTGAATTGATGGTACCAGTCCCCCACACACAAGGAGCCCAACCCTGCCAACATCCAGTGAGCTTGGGAGAGAACCTGACCTCAGGTGAGCCCCTAGCCCCAACCAACACCTTGACTTCAGCCTGTGAGACCCTGAGCAGGGGACCCAATTGACCTGGACCTGGACCCCTAACCCATGGAAATGGTGAGATAATAAAGTTGTGTTATTTTAAGGTGCTAAGTTTGAGGTGATCTGTTAGCATAAAAAGTGAGTCCGTACAGTTAAGGCCCCTGATGATGTGTTTTAATGTAAAATGTCAAAGCCAGTGCTTTGAAAAAATACTGTTGTGATTTGAAGTATAAGTCTGACTATGAACACAGATGCTTCAGCCAACTTCTTTATTGTCATGATCACTTCTCTGGCCTTGGTGATCAGGCAGAGGCAGGGAGTGTGTGTGTGTGTGTGTGTGTGTGTGTGTGTGTGTCACAGGTGGTGTCTATATGTGCATGTGAGCTTTATTTATGTGATCCACCATGGCAGCCAGACCCACCTGAGCCCAGTGCTGCCGAGTTCCCCCCGAGCCAAGCGCAGACCGCGTGGTGCTGGCTGGAACCATCCATGACAGCCGTCACGGTCATGCCACGCACACGTCTCTTTTCTAGTCTCATTTCCACAAGATCCTGCTGTTCCTGGCCTCTGCTCTTATAAGAGCGGTATTGTCTACACATTCTTTAAAGGAGACCAGTCCTTTTACGGTGGCATTGTGGGGGGAGCCACAGTGGACACAGGCATTGTGAGGGGAGCCACAGGTGGACGTGAGTGGCCCTTCTTACATGAGAGTGGGCCGTGGGGCACTCCCCACGGGGCACCTCTGGGACATTGCCTGATTATCGCTGCAGTGCAGGGAACTCGAAATCTGCGTGGGGGAGGCCTCTTGGGACACCCTGCTCTGTTGTGTTCTCGGGGCATCTGCTGCACACGGAGCCCAGCACTGCCATGTGCTCAGTATCTGTTCATGCAGGAATGGCACTTCGGGTGGTCAGGCAAAGAGACACTCAGGGTCCACTGCTTTTCGGGCACAGCAAGGTGTGATCACACAATCACCCGAGAACAGATGACCCATGCCTTCAGGAGAACGTATGGCTCAAGATCTGGGGGCTCCAAGGGTTCAGAGAGAGCCTGATGCCTGTTGACTCTTCACTTGCTCTTAGCTCCGTTTTCCATGCACCTCCCTCCCTGCGAGGACAGTGGGAAGCGTGGGGCGGGGAGCCCAGATCCCTACCGCACCTCCCGATGGCCTGCTTCCCATATAAAATGATTTACAGAGTTATGTGCATTAGTAATGTACTCAGCAAATATTTGAACTTAAACACAACCATCTCTATTTATACATATACAATGTTTACTTTTGCAGAAAAGGATCTGCGCTGTAAGTACCTTATGCCTGCAGAATAAAAATAACAATTGGAAAATTAATAGATTGTGTTTTGTTTGTGTTCTCTTTCCCCACGGCTTTGCTCAGATTATAGTCTCAGCAAATAAAACGGTATTAGGATTTCACAAACCCTTTAGAATTCAGAATTAGCTGTCTTGTGTTAAAAAAAAAAAAAAAAAAAAAAAAAGCAAGCCAGATCAGAATTCTTTTGCATTCTTGCAGAATAATAAAGGAGGTACAAGTTCTGATGGATAGAACAGTCCTGGGAAGGGAATCTGAGGCCTGAGCAGTTCTCACGGACCCTGAAAATATGTCCACAGACCCAACTGAGGCCATGTCTGTGAGGCTAAGAGTATGTTTATAGACCCAAGAATTTGTCCACAGATTTATGAATCTGTCTCCTGGCCCAGCAATCTTTATGGAAGCCAAGAAACTTCTTAAGGCAAAGGTAACTTGTTCTCTGAGTAAACAGAATTATCCCTGGCAGAAGTAAACTTTTAAAAAATGTTTTAATTTTTGATTTGACTTATTTATCTTATCTATTGTTAGTTACCACCTTATTCTATTTTTGTACACTTTATATGCAAGCGATATGCATCTTTCCTTCCTAAGATGATCAGTGACCTAAGAACACAACTTAAGCCCTGGGCTTCCTGACACTGGGGGTTTAGGGACCTTGTTTAAGAAATGTATAGGGCACAGAGGACCAAACTGAATGTTTGGTGTCAGTGCACTAATATTTCTTTCCCCATGAGAATATCAATAAACACTGAAACTTCTTCCATGCCTGGACTAGTGTCTTACTGAGGAAGAACTTAATGAATGTTGGCAATTGTTATTTTACTTGAAGTTTATCCACAACCTTACATCATTTTAATTGAAACTGGCAGGTTAATTCAAACTTTCCAAACTCTACGATTTTGTAGCAGAAATTTAAATAGGATCTATATTCTCAATTTGACTAAGCATTCCTTCTCTGATAATTAGCCTTGTCCCTTCTTTCAATTAGACACAAAATTGCTTTCAGTTTTATAAACTGCTCAAATGCCTATTTCTGTAAGGTATTGAGTTCATAAAGGTGGCTGGCACAAGTCTTCACCCTCTCCAAGTCGTGAAGTTTTCATGTGTGTCTGGGGGAGAGAAGCTGATTGTTATGCCAGTTTTCCTCACATTGCTCTTGTGACACACACCAGCACGCGTGGGATTCTCCACCTCCTTCCTGGGGGAACGGCTAGACCCAAGGCAGGGTCTTTCACCATCAATGGCGTCTCCATACGCCATCGCATGGGATACAAAAGCAGTGAATAATTGATTGTTAAATTAGACCTTAGGTGTCAGGGCCAATCTTTTTGTGAGAACCCCATGATTCCTAAAAGTAGAGGATTAATTAAAGATGATCCAGAATCAGCAGTCAATACGCCGTCGGGGAGCCTTCCCTTCTTCGTGGATTTCCATACATTCTTCTGAAAAATGCAGGTGTCAAAATTCATGTTGCTAGTCAATTTGGTCTTTAAGTAATGATTCCCATGACATTCATGTTATTGCTTAGCAATGCAAAAGAATGTGTCACCCCTGCTCTGAATGAGTGGGGATCAAATAATCAAACATCCAGTGTCAGGAACCAGCCCACTACGTGTCAAGCTAGCTGTTTGCACACAGCACTTGACTTTCTCTGTCTTAACTCTGTGCAGACTGATCATAATGGCAATGTTGTACACGGGTTCAGTTCAGAGGGTAGGTGAGGTGCCCCAAGTCCCATGGACAAGTGACAGCCAACTTCTAGACACAGCTTCTTGTCTATTGCGTTTTCTTTTGTCTTAACAAATGAATGTTTTTATTTCTTATATAAAATATATATTTTTTGCTTTTTAAAGTTTCTTTTCAGTGTTCTAGAATTCATTATTTACGTACCACATCTAGTGCTCCATGCAATACGTGCCCTCCACAATACCCACCACCAGGCTCACCCAACCTCCTACCCCTCTTTCCTCCAAAACCCTCAGCTAGTTCCTCAGAGTCCACAGTCTCTCATGGTTCATCTCGCCCTCCAGTTTCCTCCAACTCCTTTCTCCTCTCCATCTCCCCATGTCCTCCGTGTTATTCCTTATGCTCCACAAGTAAGTAGAACTGTATGATAATTGACTTTCTCTGCTTCACTTATTTCTCTCAGCATAATCTCCTCCAGTCCCATCCATATATACTATGGAGTATTATGCCTCCATCAGAAAGGATGAGTACAAACTCTTGTGTCTACCGCATTTTTAAAAAACTAAGTTATGGCCACCTTCACTTAGGACATAGCTTTGTAGATCTCTCCGTTAATGTGTGACTTCCTAATGGCGTTTCATTTTGCCCTAAGATTTCCCTAAATAATCCAGTTCCTTTGAGCAGAATTGGTTGATACCTGCACATTCCTGGGAAAACATTACCTGGGTGTTCTGGACAAGCTAAAAGTCATGATGCTAATGTTTGTGCATCCCCGGTGAAGCAAGAAGGACTCCAGAGATGGTGAGAAGACTGGGCGAGGGTAGATGGATGCGACAGGTTGGGGGAGTAAGGCTGGGCCTGCACAGGTGATGGCTGAGAGTAAGATGGGGTATGGTAGGCTGCTGGTGTCAGAGAAGCTTTGTAAGGGGGCAGAAAGGCTGAAGAAGGAGTGATCTGGACCTCAGAGCCTGAGTCCCCTGCCTTGCTTTCCCTGGATGGACTTGTGGGGAACCAATGTGTTTGGGATTCCACATAGAATAGGAGGGTGCATAAGCATCTAGCCTGCCAACGGGAGGTCATGTCCCCTACTACACTCTGCCCAGCTCCCTGGGAGCAGAGTCCTGGAAAGAAGACAAAGTTGTAGAGCCAAAATCTGTACTGAATTTTAGGACACTGGTGTCTCATTGCCACCCTATCTCTGGGACTGTTCTGGGCTCTGATCTGGGGAGTCCCACATGGGTATCGTCTGACAGAGTTGCTCCTTACTTACTTAAGGTGGAGATGGCTTTTTCTCACTATTGCTGTGTTTATCAGAACTTTACATTTTAAATAGGCTCAGAGATGGTCCCTCAGAGTTTCCCTTAAAATAATGCAAAAAGCCCCCCCCCAACACAAAAACAAAACCCACTTGCCATATCATTTTTGCAGGTTTGGGGAAGAGTCACACAACCAAGTCTACATTGAAGACAAGACATTGGAACAGCAAGAATTAATGGCCTGAACCAAAGGGAGCCGTAATTTAAAATTTTGCTAAATCATTATGAATTCCTCTAAGTAATTAAAAAAATTAATAAGAAGCTCTCAAACTAGAGATTTATTCTAAAGTGTTCTAAAACCGGCATAGAATAATATGGCTTCGACTGTTACATAATCTTCCAGGGGAAGGATGGAAATCATCTGAGCCTACACTACGAGTTGACGAGTCAAATGGAAATTCTCTGGATGGGATATAAAACAGGTGCAACGTGTTTTGCAGCTCTGGGATAAAAAGCATTTTTGTGTAAAGAATACTCAGCCAACAGTTTGTAGAAAGAGGACAAGTTCCAGGGGAGAGAAATGATGGACGCATCGAACAACAGTGACCTAAGACGGCGATGGTCTGAACTGTGCTGGCATATTTGGGGAAGGCGGCAGGGGGCTTGCTGAGAGCAAAGTCAAAGACAGGCCCACGGAGGAACGTCGGGCTCTGGGACCAGCCCTCTCAACACCAGCTCCTGCCCGGGATGCTGTCACCCCAGGGAGCCTCGGGTGTCCCTCACACCCACACGGGCCCCATCTCTCACCATCCTCTTTGGTCCGAGTGAAGATCTGCTCACTTCTGACGCCGTCCCCGGCGCGGGTGAAAGCCAGCACTTGGATGCTGTAGTTGGTGTACTTCTCCAGGCCGTCCAGCTCCAGGGAAGGCTGCGTCGTGGTGACGTTTTTAATCTCGCCCAGCTCTGGAGGACAAGAGAACACGACCTGGTGACTAGCGGTGGGCTCACTGGGCGTGCTGTCCAGCCCTGGGGCTCGCCCTCCAGCCGCCACCCCCTGAAATCCCTCTGAGGGGCTGTGCCCGGCCTCATCCACATGGGACTGCCCAGGACTCAGGGCGGATCGTCATTCAGGAAAACACAGTGGCTCACTCCAGGTGAAGCGTTAGAGCCCAGTGCCCGCGGCCAGAGCGCAGCATCCCCCGGCAGCCAGTCAAGCACGTCCCCCACAACGGACCCGCGGAGCCTGAGCCTGCATGTGGCTCCCTCCGTGCATACATTTCTAATTGCTCCTTAAGAAACTTCTGCAAGTCGAATTTCGTTTTTTGTGTAAAAAGCAAACAAACTCAACTCTTACGGTCATGCATTTTTAAGGACCTAACTTCTCAGATGTTTGAACTGCCAGCTGTTCCTCTTACCTGGAGTGAACCACCCCCACCCCCAGCCTCCCTGCTGAAGTGACACACTGATGTGTCAGAAACGTGGCATTAGCTAAAAATGCTTCATCTCCTGGAGTGGGATCAGTTCATCGTATTCAAAGGTGGAATGTTATGCTCTCCCATCTCAGACATATTAGACAGGACAATTTGAGAAAACCTACAATGATGTGTTAGAGAGCTCCATGGGTGTTCTGGATTTTGCACTGAGCCACCTACAGAGCACTTGGAGCAGGAGAGAGAGGGCTGAGGACTGCTCACCCCCACACAGGACCCTCCGCAGCGTACTGGCCCTGCCTGCGAGCCTGTGTGCCCAGTTACTAAGAGGACGGGTGGGAACCAGCCTCGCTGGGTGGCTGGCTGTTGTGAAGGTCACCTGTGCATATGGCCGCTTGCAGGGCTGTCTGCCGGCTCCTCTCCCTCTTGCCTTGGTGATGACAGCCGCCATCCCTGCAGGCTCACTTACGGGTCAGCATCGTTCTGGGTTCAAAGCTAACCTATTTAACCCGTGCACCAATCCTATTATTTCCATGACCCTTTCAGGTAGGGAAACCAAGGCAGGGGGAGGGTCAGTGCCTTGCCTAAGGTCATGGTGTTTAGCAGAGTGCCCAAGACCATCGGCCGTGGAACCACAGCGCATGGCCTCATGTTCATGGGTCACGGTCTCAGCGTCCTGCTGTGGTCACTTGGTGAAACTGTCACATCGGCCAGATTAAATGAGCTTTCTCTTCCTGTCCTCTGTCTTTCTGTCCTCCTGTCCTTCCGGCATATCACACAGATGGTTGCCTATTAATTAACAACATGGTTTTTTGTTGTTGTTGTTGTTTTGTTGTTGTTAGTGACGACTCCAGAATGTCTTTTTTGTCTTTTTGGTTTTCATCAGAGCTGAACATAGGTGAAAAGTTGAAGCTCAAATAGAATCGGAGTGGCCGAGGCTTGTCATACACCTGCCAGGACCCCTGGGTGGGATGCGGGCTGCGGGGAAAGGGGCAGGGGAGGCAAGGTAGGTCATAGACTCAGCTGCAGGCCTGAGGGTGAGCCCAAGGCCCGTCACCACCTTGAGCAGATCCTGGGCCAGTCCTTTGGCCGGACTCTGTGCTGGGGGAAAGTGAGCAAGGAACGGAGTCCCCAGAAGGTGCCTTCGGCCTGGGGTCTCCTGGGGAGGCCAGCAGGGTGAACACTATTCGGGACCACAATCTGGAAGCCTCAAGAGATGGCTTTCAAGAGTGAGAGGATGTCTGCTCATGTGTGGGGTCGCTGCACATTCAGAGAGTGGACAGCCGTTAGGCCTGATGGGTCAGGAAGCCTCCCCTCGGAAGGGACGGTCCGCTGGTGGCCACCAGAACGCGCCTTGTGTTATATTATTCACTGAAGATGCTTGTTTTCCTGAATGGATCTAATATGGGTCAAGTGGATGAGGATAAAGAGAAAACCCAAAAGCTAATGGGAAAAATGTAAGTGTAGTCTCATAAGACCTTTTCAGATTAGGAACTTCCACACCGTGCCAAAGATCGATCTCCCTCTCACACACGGTTCCACAGAGCTGCAGGCCAGCAGCTCGCTATGAGACCTTGTCTACGTCATCGACCTCTGGGGACTTCGGGTTTTTGCATTTGTATTTAAGTTTTCATCTTTAAGGAGGGCCCCGGGTGTCTCCCTGCTGGTTGCAGGAGAAGGTGGCACGGATGCATCAGGGCCGTTCCTGGGTAAGACGCCGTGATGGGGAGGGGGAGGGCCCCAAGGGACAAGGTGAAGTCGGCCCTCCCCATCTTTTTAAAGAAAGAAACAACTGAAGCAGAAAAATTCCATCTACTCATGAAGCGCAACGTGGATTAGAGTTAACACTTGGATGTTTACTTGTCTTGGGGTTCATATTGCTTTGACGAAATGATTTATTCAGAATCCCCATTCAAGATGGCCCCCAAGAGGTTCACGACACCGTCCGGGTGGCACACTGGGTGTTTTGCTGACTGGCAGGTGCTTGATGCTTAGGAGATGCGGAGAAAATAGAAAGGAAAATCATGACAAAAAGCCCAATCAAAACAGCATGCTTCATTTGTCATTTTTTCAAGCTTTTGTTCTTTTTTATGGTTTAAGCAGGATTTCTATCATCTACCTCTGACAGACTCCATGGGGTTATTAAAAAGAAAAAAAAACAAAACAAAACCCAGGAACTAAAGGGTAACATTCTGCTGAAATCATGAATAAAATAATATGAGATGAATATATAAATTACATTTAGACATATTATTTCTACTATAAAAATTTTTAGCTGTTTTAAAACAAATTGTTTTATGTATTCATACCCTCCCTCCTACTCCAAGAGTCTCAAGGCAAAAAAGCAGGGGTGGAAATGACATTTCTGAAGTACCGCCAACCGAGCCGTTACGGAAGCAAACATCCGGTCGGCACAAATGCCGCCTTGCCTCTGAAGCACGGTGTTGTCTCGGGCAATCGCAGACGAAATGACAGCGTTCAGACGCAGATGGAGATGGGACTTCAAAGCGTACAGCTTTTCTAGCAACTGCAGATGAATGGCCTTGTCACGTCTTGAAAAGTATCGAACTTTCAGATCATGATAAAACACTCTGAAGTTTCACCAGCATACGGGACGGTTCGCCTCTCCTGTCACATGTACTCACCGCTATTATCCGACCACACTAACAATAAAACGCCTTCCCGTATTGTATTTGAGGCAACTGCTAATCAGCGGTAGTAACAATCTGTGTCTCCCAGTCTGAGTGTACCTGTGTGTGTCTGTGTGAGAGGATGTATGTGAGTGTTGTGTGTCAGTCTGTGAGTGTTTGAGTGTGAACAGATGTATGTATGGGCGTTGTGTGTGAGTCTGTGAGTGTGTGTGCCTGTGACTGTGTGTCTGATTGGGAGGATGTATGTGTGAGTGTTGAGTGGGATTCTGTGAGTGTGTGCCTGTGTGTGTTTGTGAGTGTAAGTAGATGAATGAGTGAGGGTTGTGTCTGTGAGTGAGCGTGAACAGATGTATGTGTGAATGTTGTGTGTGAGTCTGTGAGTGTATTTGCCTGTGTGTTTCTATGAATGTAAGTGGATGAACATGTGAACATTGTGAGTCTGTGTGTCTGAGTGTGAACAGATGTATGTGTGAGGGTGGTGTGTGAGTCTGTGAGGTGATGGGATGTATGTGTGGGTATTATGTGTGAGTCTGTCAGTGTGTGTGCCTGTGAGTCGGTGTCTGTGTGAGAGGATGTAGGTGTAAGTGTTGAGTGTGAGTCTGTGAGTGTGTGCCTGTGTGTGTCTGTGAATGTAAGTAGAGGAATGAGTGAGGGTTGTGAGTCTGTGAGTGAGCGTGAACAGATGTATGTGTGAAGGTTATGTGCGTGCCTGTGAGTGTGCATCTGTGTGAGAGGATGTATGTGTGAGGGTCGTGTGTGGACCTGAGCGTGGGTGTCTGTGAGCATGAGTAGATAAATGTGTGAGGATTGTGTGAGTCTGTGAGTGTGCCTGTGAGTGTATACCTGTGAGTGTGAGTGGATGTGTGTATGTGAGGGTTGTGTGGGAGTCTGTATGAGGGAGTGTGTGTCTGAGTGTGTGTGAATGTGAGTGTGAGTGTGAGAGTGTGTGTGTGGTGTTTTCTTGGGGTTAGTGGGTCCGGCGCTTTACATGGTCACACGTTTTCCATCTGTGGGGACCTCGGGGCAGCAGCCTGAGGAGTTTCTGTGGAAGCATCCAGTAATCCCATGGAATTACCTGCTAATTCATACATGTCACTTCTTCCAAGTAGCAGGTAAAGAGAGAGTGTTCATAGCAGGTTTACGTCTCTAAGGGTTTCCTTCTCATCTTTCGGAGATTAAGTGTAGAACTCTTACATTAGGCATTAAGCACACCACTTTGATCTTAATACAGTGAGCAAAAGCATCTCTAGGAACTGTAGGCATTTCCAAGCAGTCTTTATTTAAAGACTTTCATGTTTTTGAATATTCACGTTTTTCAAGCTTTAGAAGCATCAAGCCAAAAGAACCGTATTAACCACATCAGCCTTCGTGGAGCTGAGGTGCCGATCGACGGTATGAGTGATGAGGGAAATGTGGATGACACGGACGAGGAGCCATTTTTCCCAGACCCTGGGAATACTTCCAACAGGAGCAACAACAGAACCGTCTCAGGGCCACACTGCCTCCAGGTGGGTGTGCAAACACATTTCGTTCCGTCTCATTCTGGACGAGGATGGGCACAAGTACCCATGATTGTATCATACGGCAGCGTGTCAATAAGATGGATACTTGTACACATGTCACTGCTCTGCACTTTACGTTATGGGATTTTTAAAAGCTTTTCTTGAGTCACGAGAGGGGGAAGTTGCTGCAGAGTCATCTGTGTCGATCTGTCCGTCTCTGGGGCTGGCCGAGCGTTACTGGGCTTGTGGCTCCATGCTCCCTGGATTGTCCCCGGCTCACTGGTTTGGAACATCCAGTATGGGAGACTCGGCCTTCCAGGAGCCCACACAGAGGAGATGCTCAGCGAGCATCTCTGCCTTGGGTCAAGCCGGTGAATCTTTACGGAACGGCTCTAGGGCTGGGTGCTGTGTGAGGTGTTATACCCAACAGCAGGAGGAACCGGCTCTGGTCCTCAGCCCCGAGAAGCAGGCCCAGCATAGACATAAGGAACTACGCCTCCCCAAACTGCTCTTTCTTTAGAAAGTGGTTCTTATTTAGCCAAATGCCTTCATGCCTTTATTCTGGCACCAATATTAGCGCCCCCTGCAGCCTCCGAGGCCCTGTGTGTTCTGTTCATGGGGTGGGCACAGCCACCGGCTTGGCAGAGCAGCCCCGGGTGGCCTGAACAGAGATGGGTTAGATCTGGCGGCGCCAGCTCTGTTTGCCCAAACTCAGAGGTGAGCTCGCACTTGGAGTCCACATGCAGGCAGAGGGGTTGAAAGAGGCCCCAGGCATTGTCCCTGGGGCAGGGGTGCGAGAGTCAGCTGGAGAGGAGGGAAGGGGAGGGCGCAGGTGTGGGCCACACGGGTCACTGCAGGGAGTGAGCGGACCTCAGCAGCTCCCCTGCGAATGCTGCAGGGTGGGTGCGTGCCGATCCTGCTGACGGTTCAGCAGCACCCACGCCACGAATGCACCACCACACTGAGACGCGTGCTCCCCCAGAAACTTCTGGCTCTGATCTCGCCGCTACCTGAGGGGGTCACACTGTCATTCAGTCTTGGCCAAACACACAGATTTTGTCCTATAATCTGAAATAAACACACACACACACACACATGCACACACACAGAAACCAGAAGAACGAAGGAAGAGCAACAGGAGGAGGGGAAGGACAGTAGGATGGGAGACAAAATGGAGAATTTGGGGTGGAATCGCTCCTCCCGAGAATGACAGTATTCCCGGCGAGGCGTCCGGCATTCCCTCTGAACCCTCTCATGGGTCAACTGCAGGGATTTAGGAAGCTCTCCTGCTGAGTCTTACTGGGAAATTGGAAGGGGCCAACCTTTTAGGATACACATCACATAGAACTTTCTAGAACCAGATCACTGTCCTAGTGCTGCCTGCAGAGGCTTGGCATAGATACTCATCTAGGAAAGCACATCCAGGCCTACATTTCCCAAGGGCCATCCTCCCCATACCTCAAACTGCTTCTTGAGGCTACATGTGGTTTCAAGCAGCTGTACACCCCTGTGAGCACTGAAGACGAGAGGTAAGAACAGAACGACGGGGGGAGAGTGGACAGTGTCCACTCATAAAGATGCGCCCTCCATACCCTAAAACCCACATTAGGAGGGGGTCAGCTAATACCATCACACATCCTCTGGGGCAAACTCACAGCCCTCGTTTTTAATCCTCTTACCTCCGTCCATCAGGTTGGCCCAGTAAATGACTCTGAACCCCTGGAGAATTCCATTCAAGGCTTCCTTGGAAAGTGTGGACCAGGATATTGATATGCTTTCTGGTGATGTTGCTATGGCTTGGACATTTTCAGGGGGGTAACTGGGCACTGAAATGAAATAATTAGAATCTGTAACAACCGTGGGTAGTTTAATTAGCAAAGCAATACGGAATAAGCAACATTACTTTGACGTTTCAACATGCAAGCAAAAGAAAAAAAACACACTCAATCCACAAAAGTAAGGGGAAATATGAGTACCATTTCCCTATTCAAATAGTATGATAACTTTCTCTCTACCCAACTGAACTGCCTCGTGTTGAAGAAGGTTGCCCCAGCACAGAAGGGCAGAGAACACTTCTGATCTTACTGCAAAAGTCAAAAGCCTTTGCTTCTCTAGTTTATTTCCTCATCGCTCTCGTGACGGAGGTTAGGGTTGCTTTACACAGCGCATGCCCTCCACAGTCCACAGTATCTGGCATACAAATGGGAAGCCTGGCTACTGAGAGGTGCTGAAAAGCAGACACGTGGTCAGAGCGTCCTCACTGCCCCTCCCTGGCCAGCTGCCCTTGCAAAACTGTAACGTGGTGCCGGAGGACAGAGAGTCAATGGTCTGAGATGTGGGCTCTTTGAAATGCTTTTCACGTGGTTTATCCAGATCTTAAACGCTGTGCCTGGGAGAAGGGACAAAATATCACCGGACCACGCACATCAGTGAAACATTAGCATTGAGAGGGAAACCAAAAGGCATATGCAATCATGACGGCAAAGATCGTGATCCTGGACAGAAAATCCCAGACTCTGGGTTTCCGGTTTTCTAAGACGAGGATTCTCTCCCTATAGAAATGGTCAGAAATTATGGAGGCAAGTCACCCTGTGCCTCCTCACACCCGTGACCACGTGGCTAACTGCACAAGAGGCCACGGCGGTGCAAATTTCGTACCTTAAACTCTGCACTTACTGCTGCAATGAAGCCTGTGTCTTATATTGTCTCTAACGGGGGTCTCTGGACCCAGAGCTCTCCTTTGCTTTTCCAGCCCTCCTGACCAGTCACGGGACAAGGCGAATTAATCCCTTGTGGTCACTAGGGGGCGCTCAGTCACCATGAGATTTGTGCCAGGAAGGCTGCTCATTCCTTGCTCTGGTCCAAAGTGCTTGGAAATAGGAAGCAATCATAAAGAGAAAGAAAAAGGAAGGCGGGAAGGAAGGGAGGAGGGAAAGAAGGGAGGGAGAGAGGAAAGCTTCCTTAACACTGATTTGGAAGAAATTCTTAGGAAATCGGATTTCTACATCCTGGTCAGGCTTCTGCAGTCCTAGTGAAAGCCTTCGATGCACCTGGGAAAAGCCCAGTTCTCGCGCCTGGAATGAATGAGATGATGGAAAGGGAAGGATTTGGGCTTTGCATGCAAGCTCTGTCAAGGGCAAGACCCAGTGTGTGCAGCTGGTGAGCGAATGAAGGCAGACTTCCTGGAAACGGAGCCGCAGCCCCCCAGGCCTGGCACCATTGTCACAGCAGGGCCAGCAGAAGCCAGGCTGTGGGGGGCCCGAGTGGCAACCAGAGCAAACCCTTGAAGAAGGAAAGGCGTGAACGGCAGCCTCCAGACCTACCGTCCTCGAGGGTGGTGGTGATGATTTCCTGAGAAGAAGGTCCTGTCCCGGCCCGGTTGCAGGCCTGCACCACCAGGCCGTACTGGGTGAACTTACTGAGGTTGTCCAGGGTGTAAATCTCACTGTCCCCAGTGGTGTCGATACTGATAATGTTGAACTGGAAGTTGCCCCCGGTGCTGTACTCGCGGTAACCTATTTGGTAGCCACGGATAATCCCATTTTGCAAATGTTTCTTGGGAGCCTAAAGAGGAAAGAAAAAGAAAACACTAAGGAACCCTGCAGGGACAAGAGGGAAGCCAGCGCCCCCCCCCCCCCCCCCCCCCCCCCAGTTTGGGAAAGCGGAAAACAGTCTGAAGGTCATGGTAATAATAGCAGTAGGTGTCCTGGTGGGAGTGGTGTCGGAGTGAAGCAGCGAACCCAGGCTCTTGGCCAGGCCCCTTCCTCCAGAAGTCGGAGACACTGGGCGCCTTCGCCGCGTCTCCGCTGCACCGACCGCCGTCGCGTGGGCATGCTGATCTCCAGACCTTCACCAGGCGGGACCTACTGAGCTCGAGCTGCTCTGCCGGGCTGTCCAAGGCACTGGGGAGCGGAAATGCTTTTGTACAAAGTCCCTGCCCTTGTAGGGACTATGGGAGCTTACACTCCCATAGAATGTTCCAGAATAATCAAGGTGTTTCCAGTAGGAAGCGGCGTGCGAAAGGAGTCCCCCACCGACATGAAGACACACATCATTTTGGAATCCCTTCACGGTGATTTAAACCGGGCAGGGCTGAGGCGATAGTGAGCTACTCTCTGCTAATGACAGAGCGTGTGCTGCCTTGAAGACAGAACATTTTTGCCAATACTGTGGGTTTTTATAAGAAACAAAACTCTTTTCAAGTATGTTATGAGAACAACACAACAGTGATGAAGTAAAGGTTCTGTAAAAATTTCAGGTAGTCAAGAGACATGTGTGTGCATGTGTGAGGGTACTTGTGTGTTTGTATGTGAGTGTGTGTACACATGTGAGTGTGTGAACAAGTGTGCTATGTCTGTGTGTGCATGTGCGAGAGTATATGTGTGCATGTGTGTGTCATGTGTGTGCACACCAGGGCACGTATCTGTCATGTCTATCTGCATCTGTGAGTACATGTGTGTATTGTGTCATGTTTCTGTGTATTGTGAGTACATGCGTGTATGTATGTGAGTGGGTGGGTGGGTGCAAGCATGTATGTGTGTATGTGCTATGTCCGTGTGCATGTGAGTACATATGTTATGTGTGTGATGTCTGTGTGTGCATGTGTTATGTTTATATGTACATACGTGAGTGTGTGGACAAGTGCGTATGTGTGTGATGTCTCTGTACATGTGTGTGAGTTCATGGTGGGTCTGTGTGTGCATGTGTGCAAGTACATGGTGTGTTTGTATGTGAGTGTGTGCAAGTGTGTCTGTGTATTTGTGTTATGTCTGTGTCTGTGTGAATACATGTGTGTATTCATGTGTGTGGTTGCAAGTGTGTACATGCATGTGTGTGAGCCCATTTGTGTGTATGTATGTGTGTGTGTGTTTATATTTAACTAAAAACTGTAGATTTAGATTTGTCAGGACCATGAAAGGTTTTCTCTGTCCCCAAAGTGCTGACAGGCCAGCTGGAGAGAGAGAGTAAACACTTAAGAAACCACAGAGAATCTCAGATGTCTAAGCGCCGGGCACTGGAGGGCGAAGGCCAGTGCACATCCAGAAAGTGACAGACTCAGAGTGGTTTGAAGAGGCCAGCTGTCCCCCAACCCTCGGGGGCTTGGAAGGATGGCCAGGGTCTGGGACTGGAAGGGGAGGAGGTGATGCGTGCTGTATGAATTGCCTAATATGCCCCCTGCCCAGTGGAATTAGATGGCACTAAAATCACATTTTTAATCAAGTTTCCCCATTTTTCGTTTTCTTGGATTGCAACGCCTTTGCTCAACAATGAGACTGACTTCATGCATACACAGAGTTCCAATGGAGATCAAGGAAACATTCCTCTATATCATGATGTTCCTGGTCATGCTGGCACGGTTGGACCCTGACACGAGAGCTCATCCCTTTTTTACAAACAAATCTCTGGGCAATCTTATTTTTCCAGTGATGAGCTATGACTTTCCACTTTGTATGAAATCAGATCTAAAGATTTTAGATTTGAGAATTTGGTTCCACAGAAATTGTCTTACCACAACTGCTGAATTTGCATTTATGTCATTTAATTAATGAATAAAATTATTTCCCTGTAAGAGTCATCTATAAGTCAAATTTAAAACATATACCTTTGCTGATTTCACAGAGTTTTTAAATGTTAAATATGGGACTGGAAGAGATTGTGGTGAAACAAATATAAATGATACATATATTTAAAGATTGGTTTATGCCCATTAAATATTCTTATTTTTCAACTGGTTCCCTGTGTAGGCTGAGGACCTCCTCAGATACGAAGTCGGGAATCACAATATGGTGGTTATGGCATCAGGTCAAGAAGCAAGTGAAGAGATTAGAGACAAATGCCCATCAGAAAATGTTTACTAGAGAGGCAAACAATGTAGCTAAATGTTCCAAAGCAAGGGGATCCGCTTGTTGACTTTCAGTTTCTTGGGTTTAGGATATGGTTGCACAGGTGAAGGAGTTTTTTTATTTTCCCCCTCCTGTAGATGAAAGTATGTTCTAACTAGCCTAATTTATGATGGCATTTTTAAAATATTTTATTTATTTGAGAGAGAAAGAGCATGAGCAATGGGGAGGGGCAGAGGGAGAGGGGGAACCAGGATCCCCACTGAGCAGGGAGCCGGATGTGGGGCTTGATCCCAGGACCCTGAGGTCATGACCTGAGCTAAATGCAGACGCTTAACCCACTGAGCCACCCAGGCACCGTGTGATAGACATTTTGAATCAAAGAAACATTTAACAAATCACATGAAGAGAAAGTGCTGTTTTCATAAATAAAAGCCAAAATTCTAACTATGGCAGGCAAAGTTTATGTTTTATTATTACTTTGTAGGCTGGATGGCCCGATTTCCCCTTGGGGTATATTTACATTAAAGAAGTCCTTGAGAACATATTGAAAACTCAGATCTCTTTTTAAAGGTCCACAAACAGAGGGATCCTGTCCATTCAGTCTAGGAAATTGTAGGGACTGTGGGGCAAGTTCCAAGGTTTACTGAAAGTGACCCTGAGACTTTCTGAGTTGAATGGACAATAAGCTGGTGGGGGCAGGGCGTGGGGAACAGTCTGGCAACGGGCTTCATGTCATCCCAAGACAAATCAATGTATAATATTCTTTACTTTAAAATATGTTTTGGGTGGCACCTGGGTGCTTAGCCGGTTGAGCCTCTGCCTTCAGCTTAGGTCATGATCCCAAGGTCCTGGAATCGAGCTCCACATCGGGCTCTCTGCTCAGTGGGGAGCCTGTTTCGCCCTCTCCCTCTGACCCTCCCCTCTGCTCGTGCTTTCTCTCCTTCCCTCTCTCACATGAATAAATTTTAAAAAAACTTAAAAAAATAAAAATATTTTTAGATGATGTTTTAAACATCCATGCATTGGAGCATGTGTTTACCTGGGATAAAGGTAGGTGTATGTAAGGGAGAAACCCTAATGGGGAAGGCAGTTTTAGAATATAATTCTCTGGCCATTAAATAGCATCAAATTGTGATTGACAAAATGGGTCAAAAATAATTATTTGTTTCATGACACTAAATGAATGAAATTAATGGTGGTTTAGGAAGAAAAGAGAAAGAGGAAATCAGGTAGAGACCTTGAACATACTTTGAATCTGGGTTGCAGATACTGGAAAAGGAAAATTTCCCCAGATACCACTTTGGTCATGTCCCTTTCTCCCCAGATCTCAGCAGTACCCGCAGTGAGATTCAAACCTGGTTGTAGTCTTTCCAGGCTAATGCCCCCTGGATGTTACCTGGTGACCTAGGATTCTCTCTAGTTGTTGGAACAAGCATGGGAATTCCAACTCTCTTGGGTTTTCCCATCTCACGAAAACCCTCATCAGAAACCACTCTTCTTCCTCCTCTATCAAAGCCCAACTCATTCTCCAAAGCCGGCTCAACTTCCGGCTCACCTGCTTCCTTCAACTGCCTCCGTCCAAGGGGTTCTCTCTCCTCTGGCCTCCACCCACATGCACCGATTCGCCTTCAGCTCCGCAAGAACTGATCAATTTCATCCCCTCCCGTGGCCTCTGTTCCATATCGAACGTCAGGTTTCCGAGGACTTGACTGTAAGCTCCAAGTGCCTAAGGATTCTCACAAACATGTTTGAAATCTCATCCACTCCCTTGTCCAAAACAGGGCTTCAGCAGAGCGGACATTCTCGGGAAATGTTACTGTCGACGCAGGAGAGAATGGTTTTGAGCATATGGGAGGTGGAAAGGGATGGTCAGGGATGACGTCATTGCAGGTGTGTAACCGGACTAGGTACAGGACCAACGAGGTTGGTTTGAAGACAGAAGAGATGCTTGGACTCCAGGTCCATGATGAAGCTGTCTGTCAGAGGCCTGGACGAGCCAGTAGAGAAGGGTCGCTCAGGACCACCGTGCAATTGGATCCAGGTTGAAAGCCGGCTTCCCTGTGGTCTCTCAGCATGGCGGCTCATGCATCAGGATGAGGGGGTCCAGCTTCCCTTCCCAGACCCACCAAGGGAGGAAATGAGCATCTGAGGAGCCAACTTGTTTGCACAAAGTCATCCTTTTTCTTTTCCTTATTAAAGCAGGGATCCTGGAGTTCGTTCACTTGTTGGGCCATCTCATGGGTGACATGTTTTTAGATCAAGAATAATTTACGGCAGACCCACAGATTCATAGCAAATCTCACCTGGCAACCCGTCCTCTTACTATGTATTAAAGGAGGACTCTGGACAGTTAGTGAATGGAAAAATTAAAAGGAAAAAGGAAAAAAAGAAGAGACGTCTAGGGCTCACTGCATATTGCAGAAGGCGACCATCCGATGGCATTATTTACAGACGGCTCTGACTGACACGTGTCCTGTTTCTACCTTCCCCCAGCCACTGTGAGTGTGCCACCGTTCTGGAAGGAGCCCTTCTCTCTTCATAGTTGTGCTTCTCATATAAGGTTGATTATTTTTCTGTGTTGACTACTACTCTTCCTTTCATTTACCTTTGGAGCAGGTAACGAGCCTGGGTTCTTCCCATTTGTTCATTTATCTGCCATCTGGGGAACTCTCTCCCCTTTCTAGCCCTGCAATTTTTCTCCTCCTGTAGTCCCCCCTAAACAGCTTCTTCTTTCATCCTTCCAAGTGTCCTTACTCCAGCCTCCGGTCCCCCCCCACCAACCCCCACTTCCTTAAGAAACTGTCTCTGTCCATCTCCATGACAACAGTAGCACGGCGTCAGTGTATCTGTGGTTTGCAAGCGTCTGCATTTTATGTGTCCGTCCAGAGGAGCCTGGGAGCTGCCTGCGGCAGATACAGAGGTCTTTGAAAAGCTAGCGAGCATAGGATGTGCAAATGCTCACAGCATCATCAAGGGTGTGGGTGATTAGAGCAGGCCTCTCTTCTCTAGAAAGCCACCAGCCAGGTCCTCTTCCTGCACGTGTCCCTTCCCTTCCCAGCGCAGGTGAGCGGACTCGGCTCAGTGCTAGGGTTCACCGGCCGACCACCTGGAGCGCGAAAGCCTCTGCTGCAGAGTTCTGCATTCCAAGAACACCGTGTTACTCGGGCATGTTGAGGAACTCATGTGAAAAATGAATTGAACGTTCTCCTTTTAGGTTCTTCCAAATTCACTTGAAATGTAACTTGTCCTCATTTCCCTTTTCTTCCGGGGGCAGTGGACCGTCTTTCTTACCTTCATGTCCTCTTTCCAGTCCCCGCCCCTGTTCCCCAGCATCAATAGAAGCTACTCGGTAAGCTTGCGCGGTGAGTGGATGCATTCGCTGGAGCGGTAGGAACTGGGGCCCATCCTGCACAAGGGGAGACCGGCAAGGGAGCCCATGATGAGAGCAGAGTATGTGCTTGCAGTGCCGAGGGATGGCATGGGGTATCACAGAAGGGAAAGGGGGAGAGGTGCCTTTCCCCACTGTGGCAGAAAGACTCCCAGATTCCCAAAGGGGGCGCACTTCATCTGAGCCTCTAGGAAGACCGACCAGTGCTGAAGAGGGACAGCCTTGCAGGAATGCAACCAGCCTGCCCCTCTGCACCGGGGAGAGAGAACCAGGGCTGGCCCTGGGAGGAACAGCTCCGAGTGACCCTTCGGAAGGGTTCTGTGCTGACTGTGCCGATAGAGATGGCAGGACCTACTCCGCGCAGGTCTGAGAAATTAAGGATGAGTGACACAACGATGAAGGAGGCACAGTATTGAGAAGCCAAGAACTTTGACTTGAAGCTGATCGTCACTGAGTCCTCGTCAGGTCTGGCAGCTGGGGTGGAGGCGGCGGCCAAGTGTGCGCTCGGGCTTGGGAAACACACGTAGAATTTTAGAAACAGGCTCTTACAGTTTTGCGGGATGAAATTGAGGTTAACTGTTGCATCACAGGACTTCATTAGTTTCTCAAGTGTGGGGCGGTTCTCGTTTCGTTCACCCACTCATTCATTCCTTCATTCCTTCATCCAACCCATAAACATGTTGAAGAGCTGCTCTTGCTGGGTCCCTTCCTTTTTCTGAATCGCACTGTTGTCTGCACAGCACACTTTCTGGTAACCATACACAGCATTTCTCACCAGATTTAATGGCTTATCCAGGGGTTTCTGCCGGAGAACTAACAAAGGAAAGCATAGCACATCCGCAGACCGCAACTGGTGTTGGCTCTGAGAGCTGGTCTCCAGAATATCCCACATTGAATGTCAGGGCCTCTAGATGTCCCAATGTTTCTGGGAAACAGAGTTGGCCAGAAGGGTGATGGGTGTCCCAGAGTCTGGGAGTGGAGTCCGTTGAAGAGAATGACAGAGCGGGGAGCTGTCCAGGTTCAGACGAGGGAAAAAGCAGAGAGACAGTGGGAAGGGGCTGCCGGAGACAGGTCCATGGATCACCAAGAGGTGAGGCCAGGGCCCAGCCAGGAAAGAGTGCACACCTAGAGACTCTGAGGCTTTGAGAGACAGATCTCATCTGTGCATCTAGACTTTGCACAGGCAGCGGGGATGCAGAGGGAAAGGGGTTTGGGGTTGGATGCCAGGAGGGAGTGTGTACCAATCTGTGAGCACATGACTGGGACCCCAACTATTCAGCAGCAGCTGAGTGATCTCAAAAAGCTTGGCTCCTCCAGAGAGACCCAACCTGAAGTAGATCCCCTGTAGGTAGTGGGAGCCCCTGAGAATGGCTGGGTGGCTGTGGAGATCTGAGGGGCCCACTTGATCCAGATCTGCTAAACAAGAGAAATGCCAGTATTTTCAAAGATATCAGAGTCTTTGTAAAGGAATGGCCTGCTTCAACCATAGGAAGAATTACTACTGTCCTAGTCTTTTTAACTTCTGCTTGAGTACGTTCTGTCCAGAAGGACCACAGAAGATCCGCAGTTCAGAAGGAGACGCTGAATGGAAGGAAGGCTCTGACTTCACTCCTGGGAAGAGTCCGCTGGTCCTTCAGCTCTCTGCTGGGAGAGCCACGTAACAGGAAGCTATTCGTGACGTATTCCAGCGGCCCATGTCTGTCTCCCAGGTGTAGTAGTTGTGTTCAGTATGGCATGGCTGACAAACAATGGTTCTGCGGCCATATTTGGCCGTTCTTCTATATGGCCCTTAGCTAAGAACGCATATACTTTTTATGTATTGATATGGCTGCAGAATTCGAAGGAGGAAGAGTATTTCATGACACATGAAGATTACATGCACTCAAATGTCAGTTGCCTGAGTAAGTTTTACTGGCTGTCTGCCTCTGTGCTATAGTCGGTAGAGCTAGGAGTTAAGGCAGAGACTCTGGAGCTCACAAGGCTGGAGATCTTTGCTCTCTGGCCCATGACAGAAAGTTTGCAGACCCCTGGGGGACTCAGTGTGTGGACTGAATCAGCGTGCAGGTTGGGGGGTAGAATTCACGGGGTGGGCTGGGATTGGAGGTGGGGTGAGGGTGGGAGGAGAGGCACCTTCATGAGAGGAAGGTTGGAGAGAGGCCAAGGCTTAGGGTGAGGGCTTGATGGAGTCAGGCCCCTTTCTTGCCGGGATGGAGAAGTCCTGACCCATGTTCTGTCAGAAGAAGACCAGCAATGTCTGCATCAACAGCAGACTTTTGGTCATGGATTTAATATCTACCATGGACACTTTATGTCATGATTGAAACACAGAGGGGCATTGCTTCCATAGAACTACCTACCTTTGTCTCTTATCTGTGCTTGGGTGATGAGAAGCATTAACCTCAACTGAAGGAATTTCAGGCATGAGCACTCTTAAATGGTTAATGGAGGAGAAGAGCATGGAGAAAGTGTTCAGTAGGATCATCTCTCCTGTCAGGAGCATGCTATCCTGGGTGTGGGATTCCCCCAGGGACCACTCTGGTTCCCAGATGGGGGATGCACCTGACATGTGCCCAAATGCAGAGACAGCCCCAGGTCCTGTACAGAGCCTCCAGGAGTGACACTGCCCATTCTCTGACTCATCCCTTACTTTCTTGGGAATTCTGACCTCCACAAGTCAATCAGAATACACCTGAGTTCTTCTGTTTAGATAAAAACAGGGCTTATTTCCAACTTTAGATTGTAACTTTCAGAAAAAAAACAGAAATGATAATATATCTTTAAAATATATATTATTTCCTGTATTTCATTTCCTTCATTTCCTGTATTTCTATGATTACTCAAAGCATATAGCAGTTTTTACATCTCACGTTAAACTTTTCAAAAGAATGTGCTAATGGGAGGAATCGATCACAAGAGTTACAAGACCGTAAAACTAGTTCTCAAAGATTTTAATACAAAGAGGAGGTGTCTTTTAAAATATTGCCTTGAGATACAGTTAGTTGGGTACATCTTAGTGCATTAGGTTAAATGTATTTGTACTGGCGAAATGAATCTGAAAGCATACGTTGTGTTTTCCTGTTCTGTTGCGTGTTACCATGAAAATAGAGTGTGGAGACTGGACGCAGGGAATCTCCTGCAACCGTTGGCTCACAGCTGTCCTGGCCAGAGTTCTTCCTGAAATAGACCACAGGGAACTTTGTCCAGCCTGGTTTTAAATCATGGAAGGAACATCAGATTTCTTCATTTGCCTTAGGAGACATGTCCATGACCTAACAGGTGTCATCTGAATTCTTGGTTGTGCATGCTTTCGATTATTCCTTTGATTTTTCCTCCTAACATCTGTGTTCATTTACTAACATATCTACTTTATTTGATTTTTCTTTTTTTTTTTTTTTTTGAATCTTCTCTTTATTTATTTGGCTGCCAATTACATTGGCTGCTTCTAATCCAGAAGTATCATTATTTAACATAAAATCCTAGTCCTAGAAAAACAGATATTGCACAAAACTTAAAACTCTGCATCCTTATTCTAAGTAGGATGAGTGTCCAGGCCATTCTTTTGACAGTCAAAGCAGCATTCTGCTTTCCCCAGTAGCTGTACCTTGACATATGTGTTTCGTTTTAAAAATAAAAAAATAAAAAATGTGTTCAGTAAAAGTTTTTGTCACCACTGCATCAACTTTGTGGATTAGAAATTGGCTGCTATCCATGCAACATTAACAACACTGAATTCTGGGTGAAAGCAAAATATTTAAGAAGCTATTCCTATGCTCTTACACATTTTTTTTTTTTTTTCCTACTAAGGACAGCAGGGAAAAGTTAAGTACCATGAGAAATTGAATTTCCACAAAGTTGATGCAGTTGTAACAAAAACTTTTACCGAACACTTTTTTTTTTTTAAAGAAAGTACTTTTTTTTTAACTTAATTTTATTTTTTCAGTGTTCCAAGATTCATTGTTTATGCATCACACCCCGTGCTCCATGCAATACATGTCCTCCTTAATACCCACCACCAGGCTCACCCAACCTCCTACCCGCCTCCCCTCCCAAACCCTCAGTTTATTTCTCAGAGTCCACAGTATCTCATGGTTTGTCTCCTGCCTCCTAAGATGTGGTATATATACACAATGGAATACTATGCAGCCATCAAAAGAAATGAAATCTTGCCATTTGCGACAACATGGATGGAACTAGAGTGTATCATGCTTAGCGAAATAAGTCAAGCAGAGAAAGACAACTATCATATGATCTCCCTGATATGAGGAAGTGGTGATGCAACATGGGGGCTTAAGTGGGTAGGAGAAGAATCAATGAAACAAGATGGGATTGGGAGGGAGACAAACCATAAGTGACTCTTAATCTCACAAAACAAACTGAGGGTTGCTGGGGGGAGGGGGGTTGGGAGAAGGGGGTGGGATTATGGACATTGGGGAGGGTATGTGCTTTGGTGAGTGCTGATTCACAGACCTGTACCCCTGGGGATAAAAATATATGTTTATAAAAAAAAAATTATTTGATTTTTCTGATGAGAAATGTGTTATTAGCAACATGGCTTAATGAGTGCTCTCTAGGAAAACGAGGCACACAAAACAATGTATATTCATTTACTCACTCGCTTGATGGGTGCCAATCAGCGCATTTATAATACTTAGTTCCATATTCACTGTAACTTGAATTCTGATTTATTCTGTTAAAAGTAGAGTCAGTGTTTTATGAGAACCAGTAAAACTATACCCGAGACGGTCTTATGAATATTTTTCTTAAAATCATTACCCATCCAGCAATTATTAGGTCATTTAAGATAAGCTTGTTTGTTTGTTTGTTTATTTCTTTATTTATTCAGGCAAATTTCAAAAGATTGACATTTACTGGGATGTACTGTCAGCAGAAAAGGCTGTGCTATCCAGAGCCACTAGGGGGCCGGCGTCCAGGGAGGACACGAAAACCAAGTCTGCCCTTTGAGGGCCGTCCCTCAGGTTCCAAGTGCCCTCATCTCCTTCATCCTCCCTGTGATCAAGTAACGGAACTAGTGTAAGTGCTCTGAGCTTCAGCAAAGACAAAGTAACTTGCTTGAGGCTATTAGGTATGGAAGTGGGAGTAATATCTAATTTTCCTGAAGTCTAATCCAGTACTTTTTATATCATATCATATCATATCATATCATATCATATCATATCATCATATTATATTCTTATTATATGCAATTTACTTATTGTAGGTGGACTTAACTTATGTTAATCCTACTCTATGTCCAGTGATTTTTTTGTACATAGTCTTCAATCCCTGTAAGACTTCATACCTAAAATTATGCACAGTGTACTTAATAGACAGTAATTTTCAATATTATTCAACCATGAGCAATTTTTAGTGGGATGTCCCAACTTTAGGACCTAATTCACTTACAAAATGTGATGTTGACGTATCAGACAAAGAAGACCTATGACTGGTCATCAATTCATGTCCAGAATGCTCTTTTAGTTATGACCTCATGATTCGTATGCACTACTCATATTTGCATCTTAGACGATAGGTTCTCTATCAAGGCAAAAATACCGTCCTTGCCTCCTGACTCACTGTACCCTAGCAGTTTATAATGTAACAGCTCTGAAAGAGAACAGCGCAAGTGCCTGCTCTCAGATGCCTTGCCTTGTCAGGGTCATCCAGGCTCAGTGTGAAGCATTCAGAATAAACCATCTGAAAGGACTGCCAGCTGATGAATGGAGATGGCCTTGGTCCTAGTTCTTAATCCAAGCCCAATTTGTGTGCTATCAGGGTCATTTAGCTGAAGAGGTACACGGGAATGGGCCTCCTTATACTGAGTCTGAGCCAACCTCTCCAGCATGCCTGGTGTCAGACCTGGACCCACGCTCCCGGCAGCTGAGCAGCCTTTGGAAATGTGGCCAGCATTTTTTTCGCTACACCTGGGGGTTGGGAACCAGGAGAATTGCCTGCTTAGGTTGGGAGGCCAGCCGGGACCCTTTGGGCAGCCTGGCTTGAGGCTCTTCTCTGGAGCAGAGAACTGGGGTCACTGGTGAAGGCCAATCCCATGCCTAAACCAGGAAGGCTAATCCAAGGGATCAATGGGGAGAGATGCCAAATACATGCCAAGTGAGGCAAATGAGCAATGAGTGGTTTTATTAAAGGGATTTGTATATTTTACACATGCACACAAATAGTAAGATGTGCATATAGTCTAAGGGTTTCCAAAAGAAAAGGTAGCCCCTATCGATACAAATATTTTAACATGAATGTATACAATGGGAATGTCTCATGTATTATTTGACAAATATTTAAATATACTCCTACTGGGGATCTAGTGGACAAACAAAAACAAAACAAACAAAGTAAAATACACCCTCTACCTTCACAGAGCTAGTCAGCTGTGAGAAGTTGAGAGAGAAGACTCACAGGGTATGCAGACAACCGAAAGATTCTGAAATCAGTTTGGATTTTCCTCCTCTTGTTAGAGGGGGAAGAGGCTGACTCGCTAATATGAGAAGGGCTGACAGTTCCTTAAATATTTGTAAGGCATGTTGGTCATTGGGATTTTTAATAAAGCTGCTATAAATCCAACTCTAGAACAAATTGATGAAGAAATGTAAATTTTGTAATTTTTCATACCCTGAGGATTAAAGTGAGAGTTAAGGAATGAAGTAAAATTAATTTCAAGGCAACCCTTTTGAATGTCAGTGGATGTTAGGAAAAGGGGTGTTGACTTACTACTGCACATATGCTAGGCTAAGTTTACATTTGGAAAGAAAGAGGGATAAGGTTGAAATTACGTTTTTCTTATTTTCTGTAATATTAAGGTTGAGTAAAATTTATAACATGAAGTTGGAAGGAACAGGACAAGAAACTAATATTTGTAGAAACTTACTATGCACAAGACACCATCTTGGCAGCCTGTATACCTTAGCTTATCAGTTGCTTAGAAACCAGTTGGAAAACGTTGGTGAGGGTCCTCGACCTGACAGTCCCAAGCCCTCAGATTTTGGGCAAATCCCTTCTAGGTCAGGAGTTTGTATGAAGCCCGACATACCCAGTGCACAGATCTAACGGTCTAATGCACGCAAAGTTGAGCACAAAGCCTGGCTAACAGCAAATGCTCGGAAAGACTGGTTTCCCAGGGACCCCAGCCAGGAAATCGCATTCTAGAAGACAGTCCTTTCCCAACATGGCGTGCCATTTCCTGGGTAGAGGGATTTAGATGCCGGAGTCAAGTGGAGGCTGCAGCTTATTAAACCATTATGATGAAGGTCACTGGCAATCAGGCGGTTCTGTTTTTAAAAGACAAGCTAAGCCATTTTCCCATTGTAAGAGCTCATCTGGGAAACATAACATATTGCAATGATGCCTCACTTAGTTGGAATTACTGGGGATTGTGCAGATGTGGTGTTTTAGTTAAAAGTATTACTGAAATTTAATTAAATCCCTAAATACGAGATGTTCAAATTTTATGGAAATCAGGTAATCTCTTCTGCAACATTGTTCATTCTAAATGAAATTCAGCCAAAGGGTTGGATACAGAGGGGCAAGAAAGTGGCAAAATTATTCTAAGATGTTGTCCTGAGTTGTCAGTCTGGACAACCATTTTTAGTACTGTAACATTTAAACAATTGAAATATTCATATTTTTGGAATAGCATATGGCTCTGAAAAGACTTCTCATTCAAAACAAAAGAAAATATTTACATCAAGAGGAAAAAAATCTCTACCTTACATTGCATCCTCTGGAGAAATGTTTTGAGATCCTTGTAAGAGTTAAATATTTCAGATACTTAAGATTTTATGCTATGAACACATACAGATAGCAGGCAATCAAACTGCCCTTCATTTGCGATAAAATGGGACTGGTTGCTTCTGAGACTGACCAGAAGAGAAGGTGACAGGCACTGTCAAAAGAGACTTATTCTGTCAGTATTTCGACACTTAGGGAGGTAGACTAGAACCATAATTTTCTGAAAAGCCAAAAAATTCTCCTTGAGGTTTACGATTTTGAGGTACTTAATTAAATATATTATCAATAATCAGTAGCTTTAAATATTCTGACTTTTTAAAAAGACTTTATTTATTTATTTGACAGAAAGACATCACAAGTAGGCAGAGAAGCAGGCGGGGGGTGTGGGGAGCAGGCTCCCTGCTGAGCAGAGAGCCCGATGCGGGGCTCGATTCAGGACCCTGAGATCATGACCTGAGCCGAAGGCAGAGGCTTTAACCCACTGAGCCACCTAGGCGCCCCTTTTTCTGATTTTTTAAAGATTTTATTTATTTCTTTGTTTCAGAGGAGGGGTGTGGAGCTGTGGGAAAGGGGCAAGCGGACTCCAAGCTGAGCTCCAAGTCCGCCGGGGAGCTGGACCCCGCGACCCTGAGACTGTGACCTGAGCTGAAATCAAGAGTCAGGTGCTGAACTGACTGAGCCAGCCAGGTGCCCCCATATTCTCTCTGATTCTGAATAACCCCAGCAAAAACGGCAAGAAACTGCATTTGCTTATGCAAACTCTTCTGTTTTTCAAAGGGGAGGAACAAGAGCTAGAAAATGAATCTTTATCATCATTTACTTCCTTTTTAGTTATTTGGAACCACTTATGCTATCTCTCGAGTTCCTGTCAAGGCACTGATCAGGGTTTTTATTTAACTCCAAATACTTAAAATTATTAAAAGCCCGATTTAATAGGGCACGGGTTCTTGGACATCTTCCTGAAGGCTGACATTTGATGTGGTGTGCAGAGGGCCATTTCCTCTGACACTTATCACGGATTTTTTGAACCATTACTGTCATGTATTTTTTCAGTAAATTACAGGAGAAGCCCATCGGCAAAGTGGTGGGTCCCTGGGCTCCACGGAGCGGGATGGCAGTCTTGGGCACCCACCGCGGGGGGCTCAGGGAACTTCATGGCAGCGTGAATTAGACCCCACGATAGTATAGGCTGGAGCTTGGAGCTCCTCCCAGCTGGGGCCATTCTCCGTGGCAGTTCCTGAAAGACGGAATGCTTGGGAGGCTGCTGTGATTGGAACACTAGGGCCGTGGACTCCTTCATTCTCAACTCACAGTTGTCCTCACCCAGTCATTTGTTCCCTCTCTCATTCATTCATGCAAGCATGCCACCCACTGGGGACCAGAGGTGAACGAGGTCCTCCTTGACCTTAAACAGCTCTCTGAACCACAGAGGAGGTCCAGGCATGTGGAAGGTAGAACCTATGGGACGGGGCCTCACTGAGCTGTCAACAAGAGTGAGGGTCACACGGGGGCTCAGACAGTTCCTTCCAGAGTCATGTAGGTCTTGATGGGGTGTGGGGGGGTGAGAAACAGTGTCATCGGTGACAGCGAAGGAGGAGGGAGAAGCCAGCTGTGGGCACGTGGATGGCCTGTTGGAACAGGGGCAAGGTGGGGAGGGACACCTGCAGCCAATGCTGAATGGCCTCTTGAGTCCAGTGGGTCTTGGTCTACATTCAGTGGGTCATGGGGAACCTTCACCAGGCTTGAAATTTTAAAAGCTTGGACCTTTTCCGTGGTCAAAGACATGGCTAAAATAAAAAGGGGAAGTTGTGCTGTTTATTTGGTTCAGTGGGAGGGATATGTCACAGAAGGGCTGCTTATACTATAATTAAACAACCAGGATCTAGCTCCAGTATTCAAGGCTGCCAGAGTGCCTGGGACCCGTCAGAGGTCAAGAGTCTAAAATGGCTGTTTTCCCGCCAAAGCCATGGCACCATTCTCCCTCTGTCTCCTCTCTCCCGAGTGCAGCTTTCACTTCTGTCCGTCGTCCCGCGACCCTGAGTGAGCGCCCAGCGTGCTGCCTCCTGACCGTGGTGTTGCTGTCCTGTCCACTGGGGCGCGGCTCCCTCTCTGGGTTAATGTGATGTTTCCTTCTCCCCTTACTTCCTTCTGTCTTTCCCTCTCTGGTCAGTTTCCTTACACAAAATGCAAGTCTTTGGTGTTTACACCATAAAATCTAGGCATATTTCATGCAGGAAAATGTCCTTTACTTTACTTTACTTTACTTTACTTTGGATTGTAGATAAAAGCATCCAGTCCAGTTGAACCAGGGATGCAACCAGGCCGATGTGCAATGACAAGCCAGAGAATGGGGGGTCCTTACCTGGTTCAGTCTCCTAAGTCTCTCAGACACCTGTCCGCGCTGACAGGCCCCACAATACCCGCCCACAGCTCCGAGAGAAACCGCTGCTCCATGAACCGTGCATTGCCACTGGCTCATGATCTAGCGGGAGCAGGGCTTTCTTTCCATACGACATTAAGAAGAAATACTTTAACAGCGATTTACTGACTTTAGCTTTCTTTCTCTTCTGGAGACAGAAAAGACACCATGCCTGGAAAGTCTTGAAAGTTTCCATTTTTAGGTGCATGAGCTCTGCGGACAGACACCTTTCTCAGGCAGGACCCAGAAATCTTGAGGGGCCACAGGAGTAGCTGGCCTTCCTCACTGGCGACGTGTGAGACTGAGCAGAGCCAGGGATGAGGCCTCACAGAGCCGTTAACTGAGGCAGAGTGAGTCAGCATTCCGTCTGCAGAGTGGCCAGGATGGGTCCAGGGTTATGGCTCGCTGAGGGCCTTTCACTGTCTGTTGTGTGATGCTCGAGCTGGCGGATATGCTCACAGACACGCCAGCACTTCCCACGCGCTCGGCCTGTGCTGTCTGTGCGGCCAAACACTCCGGCCTGCTGTCCTCCGGAGCCAACCACCGGCTGGGGTATAAGGGCTCGCACAAAGGGGCTGTGGCATCGGCACTGAAGATGGTGGCTACCCCGACAACGAGGAGTTTTTTTGTTACAGAGGCAGCTCCCTTTACAAAATGGCTGGCACCAGAAGGAAAACACCAACAACAGGGGTGATGTGCTAGGCCTTTATGGTTTTAGGGGCGAGCCCCTCGAGGACCCCATTTGGGTGTTGGCTTCTTCTCTGAGTGAGGACGCGGGGAAAGGGGAGAGCAGAGGAAGGGGACCTCAGAACTGGAAGAGCCAGTGCGGCTCACACAAGTGGGGACCCAACAAGAACATTCTAAGTAGAGTCCACAGTCACCGTCGGCAGGAGCCCATCCAGGGATGAGTAATTCCCAAGACAGCTTTCCCTGCTGGGTGAGTGACTTCAAGATCCCCGGGACCTCACATGCCGCCTGTGACCAGCATGCTCCAACACGTAACCAACGCTTCCTTCACCAACGCCTTTCACAGTTTTTCAATGCTGTGAAAAACATGGCGGCCGTACCGGGCGTAACCATGCTGCCTGTGTAGTTGTTTGCTCTGTCGCTCAGGCGTCTATCCCAGTGACCAGCCACAAGCCCTCGGCTGACCAGTGGCCAGCCCACATCTGCAGCCACATGTGGGCACCACTGCCTTGGATGGCAGCTGGCTCCACAGGCCACCACGCTGAGGAGGAAGGGAAGGGCATTCTCGAGGACGTTGTTCGCTGGTGGCACAGTGAGGGTGACAGTCTTTTCTGCCAGTTCCGTGGGCTATCTGCCATGCTCGGATCTGCCACTTTGGAAAAGCACTTAGGAAAAAGCTTCCCCTGGACCAAAGCTAGGTGTGCCAAGCACATGCCCTCCCCTACTTGTGCAGCAACCAGCTCTTGGGACCCCATCAGATTCAAAGAACGAAAACAAGACATGCCAACTCTGCTCTCTCTGCAAACAGAATTGGCTGTAAAAGTATTCAGAATGTGGATACATATACTGGACATCAAGAAAAGAGCTTTTAATCTAACGTGGCAAAACCAAAGTTTCACACAATGTCACTGTCTTGGCATCCTAACACAGCATGTACGTGAGGTGCTCACCCCGCAAACACCGTGCAGGAATACAAGGGTTGGCTCAGTTTACCTTCCAGGTGACCCTGATGCTCTGCGATGACAGGGGCTCCAGGTGCACCTCCTGAGGCGGGCCGTCGGGAGCTGTAAAGACCAGAACCCACAGGTTAGAGCCCAGTTCTAGACAGGCTGGTAGCTACACAACACGCCGGCCCAGGAGACAGGCCCCCGCAGCACAGAGAAGTGTGTTTGCAGCTTTAGTGAGCAGACCAATCTGGCCAAGTTGTTGGTACTGAATTCACCCTGTGCGTCCTGGCTCCCACGAGAAATGAACCTTGAGGACCTGCCCTTGCATTCTTCCTCACCACACCTTTGACAACGTGATTAATCTACTCAAGTCGGAGCAAGTTCCCAGGTAAGACAGGAAGGTGTAAGACAACATGGCTTTTATGAAACCCTGCGGTGCCTATCAAAGACCCTTCTTTTTCCCTTGGAACTCAGGTTTAGGGACAATGGCATTGGGGTCATGGGGGGAAAAAAATCAGGATTCTTCTGCTTTTGAGTCCCTTTGATGGCTTTGGGTTTTCACCCTTTGTGCTTGAAAACTCTCATGAACCAGGAGTGGTAGCCTCAGAAAGCAGAAGCAGAGTTAAAGAGTCAAAGCATGCAACTCACACCACCCTATTTCCAAGACTTGTAGGATTCCAATTACCTGCCGATTCCAGTCAGTCACTGGGTATCAGAAACATGCGAGCACCAGGCACACAGTGTAGTACTAAGAGGCAGAACACGTTTTAGTCCACCGAGAGCTCACGTGTTACCAGAACAGCAGAATGCATGCACTGTGAGAGAGAAGAGTCTGCCAGCCTACAGCACGGAGGACACTGAAGCATCTTCCAAGAAGCAGAAGCAAGAGGGAACTCGGGACTTGGAGGGAGAGACTCCCTTTGGGGTCCTGTGGGATGGACGGTCCTGCTATCCCTGCTGAGCTGCGCAAGGGCCGTTTCTGTGGATGTGGAGATGCCCCTTTGCAGAAGAGGGAGGAGCACAGGGCAGATGAGAAAGTGGCAGTACTGATTGTGAGCTGGTTTGAAGGGTCTGGAAATCAGTGGAAGGGTAAAGGTAAAGGTCAGATTAGGGGAGAGGCAAGGTCAAGGGAAACATGATCTTTGTTCAGGAGAAGAAGTTTCGAGTAATAAAGTTGCTAAGCTGATGAGTGTTTCCATCTTTCTGAGTCCAAATTCTGGCTATCTCACTTAGCAGCTGTATGGTTGCTTAATTCCTCTGTGTCTCGGTTTCCTTCTGTATAGAACAGGACAATAAAATGCACATCATAGGGTTGTTATGAAAATAATGTACTCAGTAAATACAAGCAATAATAATCATTATCATTGGGTGTTTGACAAAGGGGAGAGAAGGAGGAAATTCATAGAATGAAAAGAAAAGGTATGCTTGAAGGAGCAATGTCTGAACACAGAGGCAAGTGTACTGTCAGGAATGGAGATGGTGGGGTCCTGGGACACCAGAGTGACCATCTCTGCGGTGGGAAGAGGGAGGAAACAATGGGGGAACTTTGGGTGAACTTGCTGGTTGTGTTTTCTTAGCAAATAATAAGAGACAAGGTCAGGGTTGCCTGCGTGGCTCAGTTGGCTAAGCAGCTGCCTTCAGCTCACATCATGAGCTCAGGGGCCTGGGATCGAGCCCTGTGTTGGGCTTCCTGCTTTGCGGGGAGTCTGCTTTTCCACCTGCCCCTCATTCATCTGGCTCCTGCTCTATCTCTCTCTCCCTTTCAAAGAAATAAACAAAATGTTTCAAAAAATAAAAATAAAATAACCTAAGAGGCAAAGGCAAGAAATCAGAAGGAGAAGGAAGGCGGGCCGTGACTTTAGGAGTGCAAGGGCTCAGGGAACGGTGGAGGCCGATGGAAACATGTGCCCTGCACAGCACAGGGAGCACGGAGCCCCTGTTTGACTTGTGAACATAACACAGGGAGAAGTTGTGTGTGGGCCTTCACGACGGCATCGACAGGTGCAGACGGCGTGTGCAGGTAGACTGGGGAAAGCATTGGCACTGGGCAGGAAGAAACAGGAGCCCAACTTCTTCCCCTGCGGGAGGGGCAATGGGACCCTCCCTCTGGCTCCCTACATGAGCAAGAAGGCAGGGGTTGGGGGGCGCTGACTCCAGAAGCCCAGCCTGGCGGGACTCGGAGAGAGTGAGAAGACTAAGAGGAGAAGCTGGTTTGCCAGAAAAGATGGTTCATTCTTTCTTGCAAATATGAACTTGAAGGGAATTGGAGATATTGGGGCAGGAAGTGTTTCCAAGGGCCGGAGAGAAAGAAAGGGAAGTCAGCTTCTTTCTCCTTCGTCCTGCTAACACCGGCCTGACCTCCCTTCTGTATGTCTCCTCTTTGTGCTTGGTCTGTCGGTGTCCCCACCGAGGCTCTCAGCCTCACTGGACAGTCTGCCCCAGTTCGCATCCATGGCTGGTGTCCGTTTTTATTTGGGTCCTAAGCATTGATCTGGTTTCCGCTTTACCTCTTTTAAAGGGGACACGGGCCCAGAGCACCCTTGAAGCCACTCGGTCATCACACTCACTTCCCTGTGTTCTTGCGTTCTGTGTCCTGCCTCCCTCTGCATGCTCCCTCTGCATGCTCTGTTCTCCACCCCACCCCCCATATACCACGCCCCCCACCCCCGGGGCCCAGCCACGGTCAACATCTCAGTGGAACCCAAACGCACCTGCCCTGGACAGATCTGACCTTCTGTCTTTGAGCTTTCTTTTCCCTCTACCAGCATTGCCTGCGCACATCTGGGCGTCACCCCCCAGTCTCCCCCACCTCAGTGTGGGGACCATCACAATCACAGTGGCACTGGGCACTTGGTGCAGGAACACCTTTGCACCAGGCTGTCCTCCCCCAGCTGACTCCGAGCTGCATGGCCTCCCGATCTGGGTCCGGAGCAAGTCCCTGCTTTGAAGGGTAAAGCAACGTGCCAACCAGAATGCACAGCACACCTCTTTCACCCGGCAGGTCTTGGGGACAGCTGGTTTTCTGGGGGTGCTGCAGGCTCTTGGGTCTACCCATGAGTCCCCATGCGGGAAGGCAGTGTTAGCACTGAAGCCGACTCCAGAGCAGGGACCAAGGGAGGGGCCAGCATCCAGTGATCTGCCATCATTGTTCTTATAGCTCTGTACCTCATTTCTGCTCCCAGGGTCATGCCCTTCAAGCAGGTCTGCCTTTTGATACAAGCTCCCATGGACATCTACGATTTCTCTCATGTTGATAATTCTGTGGTCATCGAGAAACATGGGGTTCATTCACAAAAATCCTTCTTGAGAAAATGATTCTGAGGCCTGACAGCTATATGGGTGCTGCATTATTTTAATTTAATTGTGCTAAATCAGACTTAAAGATCTTGTCGGTGAGGAATGGCAGGTAAAGTGGGGACAGTACCTTATCCTGCTTCCTTTGGGTGTCTCTGGCTGTGGCCTTTGATGGGGCATTTTGGGGGCAGGGGGCGGCTATGAACGTAGGCATCACAGCCTCAATATGATACAGTCACGCTTAAAAACAGAGACAGAAGGATAGTGTTTGCAAAATGACCTTGATCCTATCAGAAAATGTAAAGTCAATGATGCAGCCATGAATTGGGGAGAATTTGTTTTTCCGATCTAGTCCAGACCTCTCTCTCAAAAATAAAGGGATAGATACAATGTCAAAGAGAAACTCCAAAAGAATTTAATCTATATGCATACATTAGAGTCATGGCCAATATAATTAGGAGGCGTTTTGTTTGGGAACTGAATTTTCCATTCCTCTAAAGCATTAGAGGAAAAACTTTTTAAAATTATATATATATAATATTGCACGGAGCCCTGGGTGTTATATGCAAACAATGAATCATGGAAACTACATCAAAAACTAATGATGTGGAGCACCTGGGTGGCTCAGTGGGTTAAAGCCTCTGCCTTCGGCTCAGGTCATGATCTCAGGGTCCTGGGATCGAGCCCCGCATCGGGCTCTCTGTTCAGCGGGGAGCCTGCCTCCCCCGCCTCCGCTTGCCTGCCTCTCTGCCTACTTGTAATCTCTCTCTCTGTCAAATAAATAAAAAAAAAAAAATCTTAAAAAAAACTAATGATGTACTGTATGCGACTAATGTAACACAATAAAAAAAATGAGTCTGCTTTCAGAAATTTCATGCTTTCCTTAAAGCTCTTGAACTATAATTATTCCACAGGTCCTCATCTTCTGGCAAGTAGACAATTTCTGTAAAATTTAATCCAAGACAGACTGAATTCCCCAAAGCTGAAAGTATTCAAGATCACCCATTGGGTACTCACTTATTTAACTAACTTTGAAAATTGTGTTGACGTCTGACATTCAAGAATTTATTTTTATGTTCTTGAGCTGAAGCTTTACTATATATGGAAAGCGTAGTTTCTTCTTCTGTTTTTAAACCAGAATCTTTCACTTTTTCTCGCGAGAGGAGAAAGATAGGAGGTAAGAATTAATAATGAAGGTGGTTTTCCAAAACAAATAATCTCTGCATTTCTGCAGAAGCCAAGATTGTTCAATCTGCAAAGCAGGAATAACTGAAGATGAGATGTGCTGTTCCTAACGCTCTTTCCAGGCAAGGCAACGTTTATAAATTCTGTTTGGTCAAGACAGTGCTGACGACCCTTCCTGAGTGCCCGACACGCAGACCTCGGCTCTTGTTTCCTCTCCCAGGTACCGGGCCTGGCTCTCCTCCCCACCTCCTCAGCGGGCTCCTCTCCTGCCTCCTGCTTCCCTGACAGTCACTCTTCACGGATGGTCCTCTCTCTCCCTTCCAGTCGGTGAATGCAAGACCTCAGCCTCAGAACTCCCCTCTGCCCTTGAAATACCCTCCTCTCCACAAAGCCATCTCCTGGCTTCTGCAGAGTCTCGGTGCCAAATCCATCATTTACCCTGGCTGAACCATCGCCGTGGGAATCACTCCCAAATTTCTCTCTCTTATTGGGGGATTTACTGAGGGCTTACTCTTTTTTGAAGGTCCAAAAGTCGGCAAGGACTAGGCACAATCATGGGTTCCTCTGCTGGAGGCAGGGGGGTGAGAAGGACGCTCTTCGCTGGGCAAAGGAGACCAAACGGTGTTTGATAAAAACCAGATTAAACAAAGAATAGTTGACCCCAGACAGGGAAAAGAGAACTTCATGTAATAACTATTTATCAAGTAAGTAGCTTATTAATTTAAACTCTTTATTTATCTGACACGTATTATGTGCCAAACACTGTTCTTGCTGTTTGGGATACAGCAATGGACCAAACAGGCAACTATTCCTGACCTTGTGGGAGGGACCCAAAATCTAAACAAAATAAATCGGTAAAGTATATGCAGGTTTTTACTCATTTTTTTCAGTTATTTTTATATAAATTATGTGGTATGTTGATGGTGATGTGATGTTATTCCTACAAAGGAGAATATTGAAGGAGAGAGGGTGTCAAGTGTGCCAGAGTGGGTAGTGGGTTGGACTTTAAATAGGGGGGTGGTCAAGGTAGGACTCACTAGGATGACCTTTGAGCAAACACCTGAGGAGGTGTGGGAAGAGGGGGAGGAATATTCCAAAACATTCCAGAACATTCTTAGGTTAGCCAAGGAGTGTATACAGAGCATCAATGAGGGGCAGTAAGGCAGCCAGTGATTTGTTTGGTTTAATTTCCAAAGTCTCTAAATGGAAGCTGGAGAGAAACGATGACTATGGAGGCAGACTGCTGAAGGCTCAGGTGCAGGGCATGCCTGGTTCTTCCTGGTGGGCAGACCCTGTGCCTTTGACATCCCCTGGAGGAATACAGTTGATGCCACACCGGGCCCTACTGTGCGCCACACTTCACATTTACTGTTACATGTGGATGCCTTTTCTTCCTTAGGCCTCATCATATCCTGTCTCCCTCCTCCCCCCAGCTCAGCACAGAGAGGGGGCACTTCCTCTAGATTGGAGCTGCTGGGGCGCCTGGGTGGCTCAGTGGGTTAAAGCCTCTGCTTTCGGCTCAGGTCATGATCCCAGGGTCCTGGGATCGAGCCCCGCATCGGGCTCTCTGCTCAGCAGGGAGCCTGCTTCCCCCTCTCTCTCTGCCTGCCTCTCTGCCTACTTGTGATCTCTGTCTGTCAAGTAAATAAATAAAAATCTTTAGATTGGAGCTGCTGCTCTGGAATGTGATAAGGAAGGGTCCAAAGAGATGTTAATTTAGTGCCGGATCCAACGGAAACCCGCAGACTCCACGTGGCGACTCTTCTGTAATTCCAACGTTCCACTCTGAGGCATCTGAAAAAATTCAGTGCTTTCCCAGCGAGCTCCTGAAGAACTGAATGTCCAGGTTCTAGGGGCAGATTCGTAATGGAAGAGTGAAGGAATCAGCCATCCCAAACTTGGGCAGAGGCCATAGGTGACATGTGACCTTTAGGGGAAGTTGGTCTTGGTGACAGTCACCTGGGGATGGGACATGCTCATGGGTCTTGAATGAGCCTGGCAAGTCAGTGCATTTCTGGTCAGTTAGGGTCTAATCCTGTCGACTTCTGACAGTGTCTCCACTTCCTCCCTCACCTTCTCCTCTTTGAGGGCTTAGGGGATGCTGAGGGGAGTCGGGAGGAGAGCACTAGTCAGTGAGGGCCCCGCTGTGTGTCGAGGGCATCAGCATGTATGATTACACCCCTGTGCACTTTCACATGAAAACACCCTGGGTGTGGTGGCATTGGGAAACACTGTTTTCCAACATTAGGTAAGCATTCTGTGCAGATGGCAGGGATTCCTTCTTCACTAAGCTCTGCATTGGGAGAGACAATAGGAATCCCAAACCCAAATTCCCACCAGAGCAAGACCGAAGTTAGGGATCTGTGAATTTTTTCATATAAAGGGCCAAACAGTGAATATGCAGACTCTGTAGGCCATGGGAGGTCTCTGTTACACAGACTTCTTTTTATATATTTATTCATTTATTTATTATTTTTTAAGATTTTATTTATTTGACAGACGGAGATCACAGGCAGGTCTCAGAGAGGCAGGCAGAGGGTGGGGGGAAGCAGGCTTCGTGCTGAGCAGAGATCCCCATGTGGGGCTCAATCCCAGGACTCTGGAATCATGACCTGAGCTGAAGGCAGAGGCTTTAACCCACTAAGCCACCCAGGCGCCCCCATAGTCTTCTTTTTAAAATGTAAACCCCATTCTTTGCTTGAGGGTTCTAAGGAGCATTTGGCCCAGGGGCTGGAAGTTGCTAAACCCTTAAATGAAGGAAGGGTGGGAAGATGATTAATTGAGGGGAACCCACGGTCAGCCTCAAGGGCACCTCTGTATACTTGGCTCCAGCTGATAGGTGCCAAGCAGACACTCAGGAGGAACTTTAAATTTGGATTTTGATGTGAATTTTCCCAATTTCAGAAGCTGGCGCCTAAATCCAAAGATTTGCACTATGGTAGGCAGACTGAAGCCAAACAGACTCAGGCCGGCTGTGCTTGGGCTTCCGTTTCTGACCTGGGACACCGCCAGCCCATCAGGACAGGGCTGGAAATCTCAGGCTGGTCCTGATGATTCCTATGGTCTTGGGAGCTCTGGTTGGGTGGGCCTTCTTCTTCTACTACCTTCCAAATCCCTTCCCTTTAGCCTTTCTGTACTTTTCCTGCTTTATAAGACCCTTCAAAATGTCAGTGCAAATACATCCTATACACATACACACACACACGATCACTGTTACACCCATTCTAACACAATCCTGTGAGGCCTTTCTATGATGATTCCTCCTACAATGGATTTCCATGAAAGGTCTGCCTTGTGCCACACACGCTTGAAGAGGGAAACAGGAGGAGCCTGTAGCCACTGATGTTGAGGGGGACACAGCATCACACAGGACCCCGAGGTCCATGCAGAAAGGACAACATGCCTCGGAGGCAATTGTCAGAATGATTCCTACTTAGTGTTGGGGGAGGAGGCACTAACATCATCTGGGGAGACAGGGACCTTGGACGGCATTCCAGACAGAGGGCACAGCACACATGCCGAGAACTGGGGGCAGGAAGGGGCCGCAGGAAGACGAGTGTAGCTTCAAAGCAAAGAGGTGGGGAAGACCCCAACCTAACTACCTCATAGACACATTTCTAGTCCGGTACTGAGAGATGTCCCCTGGGCCTGAGACCTGGGTCCTGTATTACCTTAGAGATAAGAGGGTCTATAGCTTCCATTTGAGAGAGAGATGGCCTGCTTGAGAGATAGCCCTCCCCTTTTTTTTTCTTAAGTAAAGTGAGCAATAAGGATGAAAAAAGGTCACCTTGAGATGACAGTAACCCCCCCAAAATGTGCCTTGGGGTATACTTGCTAGGAAGCATTAGTAGCAATCTGCTGCCACTGCAAGCAATTCTGATGAGGCGACCTGTGGCCAGGACAGTTGCCCTACCTTCTCCATGAGTCACAAGTCAGAAAACTTGATTTCTGAATGTCAGCCACAAAGCCTATGCACCAAGACAAAGACAAATTCTGTTTTGGAGCTTCCCTTTGCTCTACCTGCTCCCCTCCTTGCATTTTCCCCTTGCTCATCTAAATAGTAAATCAGAGAGGCTCCATGGGGCCCTCAGCAGCCCGTGCACAGGGAAAATCCCAGAGGTCAGCCCTGGAAGCCAAGAGACTGTCTGCAGAGGGCCTAGGGAATGGTCCTGCAGGCCAGGAACCTGGAGTGGCTATTCACCTGGCCTTCTGGCTGGGAGACAGATGTTGCCATGGCAACTGTCAGATGCAGCAGAGGCCACAGAGAGCCCAAGAAAGAGCACCAGCAGCAGGACTCATCATGGCCATCTCGAAGGCCGCCACCAGAGGCAACATTGGAAAATACTGTTCTTTTGAGAAGGAAGTCCAGATACGGCACAGTTAGAGCAAGGGTTAAGAAGGAGGAGACAGTTGAGCAGTGTATCCAAGATTACATTTGGGGTCAGCATCTCCTTCCTAAATACACAACATGGTGAAATTCCAGGAAGTTCGGGGGCTGTTTAAATATTTAAAGAAGATTCTAGTTCTGCAGGAGCCTGTTGAGGTTCACTTCTCACTTGTCTCTGAGAAATACGAAGTACTTTTAGAGCTTGCATTCCCTCTCTCCCCCTAATTACCCATCTGTTTTTGGTGAGGAGGAGAAAGGCATCATTATGTCCATTTTGCAGATGAGAAATCACGTAGAGTTTCTAAGCAGTAGAAATGGCTCATCCTCAGACACTCAAGAATAAAGCTGTCCTATCACCCACCCTTGAAAACAATTTTCCAGAACCGGTGTGTTTCCAGGTGGAGAATGGAGGGCTCGTCCCCACTGCTGGGAGAACTGTCCATGTCACCCATTTCTCATGGGTGGTACTGACTACACGTAGCAGTAGAGTGGAATGTTTGCTTTTGTTTTGGCCCAGCAATCTCACTGCTTGGAACTTAACCTAAGAGCATAATCATAAGTGTCAAAAAACAGGCCACAAAGGATGTTCATCACAGTGGTATTTGGAGTAATAAAAGATGGAAAACAACAGACATGCCTACTAGTATAGGATTTGTGAAATAGATGGTGGAAGGCATCATTATGAATTGGAAGCAAGTACTTAAGGGGTCTATAGAGTGACATGATCTTAGAATGCCATCGATGAGGGTTAAAGAGAAGGGGATGGAGGGAGGACGTCCGCAGCAACACTCATTCCCCAGCTGAACGCTGAGACAATCTTCCTGTGCACTCACTCGTCTGGGGAGGACCACCTTAAACCTGGTGATGAAGACGGGATCTGAGACTAAGTTCTGATTTCACTGCAGGAGTAGGTAGTGGCTGATTGGCTCTGATTCCTGTTAGGGAATGGAAAGCCAGGTTTGAGGTTGGACACTCTTCCTCCCAAGATATGAGCCAGGCCTGGGTCCCTTGCCTTTCCTTCTCCAGAGCTGCTCAGTGGCAGCTGGCTTCCGCTTCTCCCGCCAGGACGTGGGTTGACAGCCAGCCTTCACGGGCACTACCCAATGGCTCAGACCCCCACAAACTGGTCAGTTCACCCTTGGTAGCCATGTGCTACCATGTGGTGGACGGGGTGGGGTGGCGGACAGTATGTGCTCGCATGCCTGTGTGAGAGTTTGTGTGTGTGTGCGATGAATGATTCAGTAGGTGACAGCGCCATGCCCACAGGTAGCCGTACGTGGTGGGATTGGGAAAGTGATTTTGCTTTCTTCAAAATGCTTATCTCTAACTTCTAAATTTTCAACACTGAATATGAACTTCTACATAATAGGAAGAACAATAAAGTTTACTATAGAAATATTGACATTTCTAGTCAATAAAATATCATCTACCACTGTCTCCCCAACTCCTCACACACAGAATGTTCTTGTCATTTCCTAGTTAAACGACCGTCTCACAACTGGACTCCATCGGGCCTTGGGTAAGACATACACTCATGGTTTCCTGTCAACCCCGACTCCATGCACCCAAACAAAGGAAATGTAAAAATGGCTCAGCTCTTTAAATATCACCAGACTGGCAGTCTCCTATGTCTGTGTTTTAGTTCTTGTATGTGAGAACCCTGAACGAAGTTGCAAGAACAGTGTCTTCAAAGTAGAAGGCAGAGTGCTGTCTGAGTCTCTAACAGGGCCTGGTGCCACGGGGGCATTCTTCAAAAGGCCTCCATTAAGCACAGCCAATGGCCTGATTCTGTATTTGCCATCTGGGCCCAGGGGCCAGTACCAGGGCTCTGGGACGTGGGCCTCACCCACTCACACGCACCTGCCTCGTCCGCGGTGATGGAGAGCTCGTTGCTGGGCTCGCTCTTGCCAATCCGGTTCTTGGCGTACATGCGGATGCTGTAGGTGGAGGAAGGGTGGATATCAATGATGGTGGCCGAGTTCAGCTGAGGGGAAACATCTTTGGTTCTCTGAGCAGAATCCCAGGAGTCTTTTGGGTTTTGTTTTTCAAAAAAGAAGAGATAGAGATGTGAGTTTTTTTCCTCTGCCTCTGAAAGTTCACAAGTAGGAATTAAACACACGCACACACGCGCACACACACAGAGGAAGGAAGAAGGAAAGAAAGAATAGTTACAACTCAAAGTGAATTCTCAAAGCAATGCTCCCAGTGCATTGGGGGGGGGGGTCGCCATCAGAGGGGGACACTACATACTCATTACCCATGCTAAGGGGGACAAGGGCCGTGGGCAGCCAAGGTCTGGGGTGGAGAGGGAACGTCTGAGGCACTGGTAGGTATCAAGGAGGAAGGTGCAAGAGATAGGACCATGCATCAGTGAACTAGGAAGTGGCCACATCAAGGCACTCATTGGATGAGACGGTAAAAGGAATTATGGTTTGGACACTGCCCCACACCTCCCCCCACACACAAAATCTCTGGGTCTCAAAGTTATCGGAAGACCAGTGAAACCTCTAGCCATGTCAGATCCTTCCTCCTCCAGAAGCACAGCAGTCAACATGAAATTCTTACATAAAAACTAATCTCAGTCTCCAGCATAAACACTTAATCTCAAATACTCAATTGTGGGAACAATTTTCAGTCACGGCTAATTTTCACAAGAGCACAGACTCATAGGAAGAATTATCATTGAACAGGTGACAATTTGTACCTGCTGCGTTTAGAATTTCAGCCCATAAGGAGTAAATGGTTCTCCTTTCAGAAAGGGTTCGGGCCATTGTTAATTACGGGCTAAGGGTCAAGAGATGAAGTCAGTTGCGGGAGAATAAGAACGGAAGGTGGTGGACGGAGATGAGGCTTAGACAGCCCTGCAGTCCCCAGTGTCCTCTTGGGCCGTGCTCAGCACCCCGGTGGGAATCTCATTGAGATACTGTGCTCCCTGCTGGGTTCTGAGCTCCGTGGCAGCAGACACCATGCTTGCCATGTTCACTGACACGTCCCCAGTGTTGGCACAGTGTCCGATGCCTAGCAGACAACACATCATATATGCTGTTTAACGATGAATGCATAAAGGGCAAATACATAGACCTCTGAGCCCTGGGGATGGTTCATTTCCCCTTCCACATTCATGATGAGCATGGAAGCTTAGAGGACTGGTGTGCCTACTACAGGTAGCCATAAATGTTAAGAGGTCTTCTGGAATTGTACAAAAAATGTGTCTCTTCCAGGGTGCCTTGGAATGCTGTAACCAACCAGGGAACAGAACATAATCAAGACTAATGATGACTCTTCCACCTAAAAGGAAACGTATCACCTGGGTCAAGAAGATTGAAGGTGGGAAAACACTGATGTAGATAAAGAAGATGTAAAAATTCACACGGTAGGAGAGGAGAAGACTATGACCCAACAAAGGACCCCGTAGTGGGGGTTTAGGACCAGTGGGAAGACACATCAACAGGGACCCTGTCCCACGAGGAGAAAGCCAAGCCTTCTGGAGAAGATGTCTAGGACAAGAGAGGAACCCTCAGGAGCCATAAGGTGCAGAGGGGTGGCTAACCAGCCTGGGAGGAAGCAGGTACTTGTCCTGGTTGATGGCTCTGGCCATCTTCACTGAGGATGTCTGGGAGATGGCAGAAAGGTCCGAGGAAGCCTGTGTGTCCACTCACTGCCTCCTTCTCCTGCCAGTCAACTCAAGAAGAGCCCACGGGGGCGTGGCCAAGGCAAGGGTTAAAGGGCAAAAGCGCAAGGTGCTTGAAGAAGGGGTGGTGTTTTTAGCTTCTTTCCTGCGGTTACTACACTTTGATTGAAAAAGATGATATCAATATGATCATGATTATTAGAATAAGGTTCAAAACAACACAGGATGGATTTTGAGTTAAAGTTTAAGAAGATGGGAAAGCATGCTTTATCCTGGAGGGTTTGAAAGTAACTGAATAGAGAGGGAGAAGCAAATCTCGTTAAATCCCCAGACACCTTCTGGCAAATGATACGGCATCGAAGGAGAAATAAAAACAAGGAGGTGACCACCCAGGAGAAGAGAGTCGGGACAGGGATTGGAAACACTGCTCTGATTGTAGATGCTGACGTGCAGGCAGGCAAGATGTGGATTATTAGCAAATTATGCTGAAAAACATAACACGGGGCAGAGCGATCCTGACCCTCAAGAGGTTGGAAATGCAGATTGCAATACGAGTACACCTGGGAAGGGCAAACCACAGACAAAATAAACTCAAGCGTGAGTCCCGAGCAGAAATGCAAGCTTGCGAGTCCAAGAGCCGGAGGAAGCATGGGGGTGCTGGGAAGGGAATGACGGGAAGGGCAGGAAATGAAATCGTCAGGGGAACATATCACATGTGTCCTTGCCCCGTGGAGGGGGATGGTGCTTTCGGGGTGCAGAGAACAGATGTAGTGTCAAGGAGGCTCATAGTTCACGCTGGAAGGTCCTTCACAAGGGGACTAGTACAGAGGAACTTGCAGGGAATGCTAAGGCTCCCAGCGTTTAGCAAGAGTGGGGAGCTGCTCCCTCTGGGGTCAGGAGAGTCAACGGGAAGGGACAGCATTGCCAGAGTCCAGACAGGGCTGGGACCTCAGAAGAGGGGCCCCTGACAGAACGTGACCACTGCCAGGATCCTTGTCTGAATCATTCTTTGTGCCTGCTCCTGGGTGAACCCCAGGGGAGGGCATAGGGGGAAAAAAGAAAAAAAATCTGCATGTTGTAGCCGGTGCAGTTCAGCTCCCAAAGAAGGGCAGACAGTGGGCTTGCAGGGAAGGGCAAAGTGGCAGCTGGAGAAAACACAGGACTGGAGGGAGCTCAGGCTTGCAGAGTTGTATCTGCTCCCCCGTTGCTGGGCTGGGCATTTTGTAAACGTGACTCCTGCGGTCCCCAAATGGGTACAGGGGAAACACCTCAGAGTTTTGTGACACCGGCACTTTCAGACCCACAGAAGCAGAATTACTACGTGACGGTGCCCAGACACCTGCACTTTGCAAAGCCTCTCTCTGGGCCATTCTGGTGCACAGGTAGAGTTCTGCAGGCTCTATCTGATGGAATTATTACAACATCCTGGTGACGTAGGGATTTTTATTTTCCTAAGAAACGCAGGCCTGTTACACGCCCGGCATGACATGGGGCTGGGGTTTGGCCTCACCTGTGTTACCCTGAAGCTTAAGGTCATATTCTGGTAGCACGTGACCTCCACATAGTCCCTATGGGACCCCTAATGAGACAGGAGTTCAATCTCCCAGACATCTGGATGTCTCTACGTCCGGATCAGACTGACAAGGGCTTGATTTGGCTTACTGACCAGGAATTCAGCCAAGTGCAAGAGAGGGGAGCAGAATTACTGCAACCCCTATGAGTGTATGGGGTGGGTGTGGGGAGACGCGTGCAAGGGTAGACGTGGCCCCTGGTTTAGCAAGAAGATGTCAGGGACGCTCCCTGAACCAGTGGGCGGGGTTCCCCGACATGCCCCGGAGAGATGGGTAGAGGAAGAGGATGGCGAAGTTCAGACTCACATTCCTGCTTCTGAAATGCTCAACAATCCCACGGGAGGTCTGAGTGAGCCCACAGGGACCAGGGTGCTTGTACTGGGTGCTCGCTGGGGATCCCCGCTTGGGGGCCCCTACCCTGAGTCAAGGGGGACAGCAGATCACAAAGGACAAACATAAGAAGGGTAAATCTGATCTGAAGAAATGTTGTAGAGGCCAAAGACCAGGAGGAGTGAGGGTGACCAGAAGGATGTTCTGGAGACAAAATGACTCTGAATGTGGAAAATTTACGAGGCAGTTCAGAGAAGGACCACTTCTACGGCCTCGGTTACTGGAAGGGAGGGACAGGGCACAGGTACAGCCCCTTTCCTCTGTCTGCTTCATAGAGGAGATATTCTCAGGGTGAGATGGGGAAGAGAGGTTTGAGAAAGAAGGTTCTGGAAGACGGCACCTAGCTGCATAAGGGGGTCTGGGCTTCCTGGGCTGGATGGTTACATTCTAGGACAAGAGAAGTTCCGAAGGACTGGAGCCCCCTCAGCGATCTGTGGGGCACGGTGCAGGAGGAGACAGGGCCGGAAGGGGGACATGTGCACAAGGCAGGCTGCCTTCCAAAGAAGTGAGGGATGGATTTCCGCAAAGGACCTGAGCAGCTGGAGGCACACACATGGCGAGACGCTGGGACTGGGTGGTGAAGGGGTTGTGTGTCCACTGAGGAGAAGCAATGCTCTCTTGGAACCCGGTCACATGGCAGCCAAAGCCACCAGTGGGACGGTGGCCTCCACGAGGCAAAGCTGATGATACGGGCAAGACGGGATCAGAGTGGGTCAGGGGGTGGTTATAGGAGATACACATAAAGGGACTTGGGATGTTTTATTTTTCCTGGCAAACAGGGAAGCAAGAGAGTGCTCTGCCTCCCAATCCTGGAAAGGGTCTCCTTTGACCAGAGGGGTGGGAAGAGTTCCACTGGACTCAGAGAGGTCTGTTCTGGTGCGAGAAATGTAAGAACTTGTGACCGTCACGGCCGGCCCAAGGCAGACGTGTGCTTTCCGGGGGCTAGTGAGTTTCCGTTGCGGGAGCTGTTCAAGCACAGACCGAGTGACCCCCGTAGGGACACACTCTGTTACGAAGGCCAAGTACAGCAACACCTTACATTCTTGGCAAATTAACGAAGAGAAGTCCACAGGAGTCCCATGTGGGAAAAGACCCAGTGGGACCCATATCTCCCAGCATATATGAGAATCAAGTCGGAATGAATCAGAGATCTAAATGCAGGGGCGAGAGCAAGAAGCCATACAAGCAGAAAGCACGGGGGAGTTGTCCATAGCCCAACCGTACAGAACAGCTTCTCTAACTTGGCTCAAATTCCAGATGCAACAAAAGAAAATGTTCATAAATTTGGGGGAAAACAACGACAATGACCCGTAATCACAGAAACAACCGTCTGACAGCCATGACGGCCCGGCCGGGAAAGAAAGCAGATGATGCTGTAGGCAGGCATGACGGGAGGCCTGGCCTCAGGGCTGGGCCAGAGGTAACATGAGATGGGGGGTCCAGAGAGCAGGTGGGAGTAAGTGTAGGGGTCACGGGGTCCAGGGAAGGGGTGCTCTCGCCGGGGGGCAGTCTGTGGCCACTGAGGGACTCTTGTCCCAGGAAGAGGCTGTGGTGTCCCATTCCACAGCAGGGAATGCTGAGAGCAGGGGGCAGTGAAGGCACACTGCTGGGTGGAGACAGGCTTGTGGAACCAAGGGATCATCACCAGCACCTGGAAACGGCCGATTCCCCTGAAGACAGGCAGGCCCTGAACCGCTCCCCTGAGAGGCCCCGAGCACGCTCGCCTAGAGCACAGAAGCCAGCCGTCCTGTGGTTATGCTCAGCCAGAGAGACTTTCAGGGGCTGCCCCGCCTGGGGACGCTGCAGACTGTCCCCACGATGTGTGTCTGCTGGAGTCCCTCCTTGTTACCCTCCGTGTCTGGACCGTTCTCTGCTGGAAGGCGCTTGCCTCACCTAAGAAGTGTTTCCTTGACTTCAAGATGAGTGTCTCGGAACTTGGCTCCGAGACAATTCCTTGGCTCTTTCCTGGCTGCTGTGTCTACAACAAAGGCAGGTGTCTTCTCTTCCCTGTGGCCCCCAGGGGACCCCCTGTGTCCTAGCTCCTGAAAGAGCCCCATTTGGGCCAGTGCTGTCTTCCGCTAGCTCACCGTCGCCGCATCCCCCGCCCCCAGCCCAGGCCGGCTCTCCCGTTCCCCGGTGATCGTGTCGCTGGCAGCCCCTTGGCTCCTCGCTGGAGCTCCCGCAGGCCTGGTGGCTGCATGCTACTGGGGCCCTGCCGTGACTCGGGGCCAGTAAGCCGCGCTTCTGGGCGTTCCCGACGCAGCTGCATACGTACTGCAAGACTCAAGGGCTGTTTCTAAAACCACCGTTCTGGGCGGGAAGCATGCTCACGTGTTGCTGCTGGGACTCCGCCTCAGCCGCCCCCTCCAGCCCCTGCCAGGCCCTTGCTCTGCCCCTTACATGCGGGTCTGGAAACGTCCCTCACTCAGGGCCTGCCTCCGGCTGCCAAGCCTCATTGTCACTACGGCCTCAGCCCAAATATCCTGAGTCGGTCAGCACTGTGCAACCCGGTGCAACCTGGTCACGAACGGAGCCCAGAAAGTGAAAAGTAAGGCTATGTGGGGGTCTGTGAGGATTTTGTTAACCCTACACACGCTAGTGAGGCTCTGACGCCTCCTCTTTTTTATAAGCCTCAAAGTCCCAAGAGGAGGCCACAGTGGCGACTTTCTACCCTCGGCGTGAGTGGCTCGAGCTCCACGGGACGCAGGCGCCGTCACTCTAACCGGGTAAACAGACACACCTGCTGTGGTCTATTTTATTCACGGCCCTTCTGGCCCCAGGGAAACTGATGAGGCTCTGAGCAGGAGCAGGTGCCCCTGGCCCATCCCTGAGGCCCGTCCAGAACCTCCCTGCGGGTCCATGCGGGTCTCCACACGGAGCAGCTCTCCTGTCTCTGCACAGACCCGGGTTATGGACTCCGTGCCCGTCTCCACACAGAGCAGCTCTCCTGTCTCCGCACAGACCCCGCTTACAGACTCTGAGCACAGCGGACCTCCGGGCTCTGGCCGGAAGATCCTGTCTAGAGCAGCCCCCGGCTGGGGAAATGGGCCATGAAGGGGGTGGGGACAGAAAACAGAACACACGGCTTGCAGGTTGGTACCACTGAGGGTTCAGGTGGCGGGCGGGGAACGAGCCTGGGGTCCGGAGGGAAAGAAGGGAGGGCGGAGGTAGAGTCAGCCCCGCACACAGACCCCACCCGCCAAGGGACCTCGCGTGCTCGGAGCAAGGCAAGACAAACTGGTGAAAAGAGCGTCCTGTGGTTTTCTCGAGTCGGGGCTTAGTCTTACAGGTAATCCGGAATAACCGAGGAAAACAATGAAAGGGTTTTTCAAAGTGGAAATGAAGCTGGAGGAAATAAAGGACTTACCTGATTTATTCTTGCATTCAATGTCATAGCCCGTAATGGGGCTGTTGCCGTCAAACCCCATGGTCCACCTGAGGGTGATGGTGCGCGCCTTCACGTCTTTGATCTCAATTTCGGGAGGGTCTGGGGGCTCTGTGCAATCGACAGGAAAACCGGGCTTAGTTCAAACACGGCTCAGACAGAGACGCAGGTGGAAATGCTGAGTACGGCTCAGAAGAGCTTCGTCAGCCTCTGACGGCGGCAGACACGCTTACTGGGAGCATTTTTTTCCTGAATTGCATTTCCGGGAGGAGAAATTCCACTTTCCCAAACAGCCTGGTGTTTACTGCAGGGTTCTATGGCAGCCTTGGACGGCAGTGCTAGGCCCAAGTGGGGTGTGGATTAAATGTCACTCCTCTGGTTTAGAATCCAGAACTCAAAAAAAAATACTTTGGCTTCCAATGTGAAGGTTTCCTTCTCCTTTGGATCGCCTAGCACAAGCATTCCCACCACTTGGCTAAGCAGGTGCACTCCTGCATTCGTGCCCTCAATGGGACTGCGGGGTCACCTGGCCCAATTCCTTTCAGGACTCTGTTCCCCATGTTTTGGGGGCTGCACCGTGACACGATCATACACACTGCCAAATACTGTTTTAACACAAACTTGGAAACATATTCAAAACTTCCTGGGAGTCAGGAGGTGTTACATAGCCACACACAGAGGTCTGAGACTGGGCATACACTTACTGTCCTAAAAGCGGTGTTTTCCCCCAATTAGGTCTCCTTCCTACCTTGTACTGTGAGCTGAATTATTCCACGGTCCTCCCCGTAAGAATTGATAGCATGACAGGAGAAGAATCCAGAATCTTCTCTAACAGTTGGCAAAATCTATGTGTAAAGCAGAAAAAAATCCATCTTATCCAGTAGCATGCAATCAGGACAACTAAAAGGGGTTTTGGCTGTAAAAAAATCTCTCCACTCCCACTCTTCCTACATCCCCAGCACGCGTGCACACACACACACACACACACACACACGCATGCAACCCGACAGCAAATGATCTCCTTGCGATTGTGATGGACAGATGGACAGGTTCGACGTACATCATCAATGCCAGTTGCCAGCTCATTAAACTGGACATATAATTTATGCCGGGGCCATGGTCAGGTGGACGTGTATTCCACAGACACATTTATTTTTTCGTGCTGTGCCTTTAGTGCATCCAAAACAACGCTGCCCGAAGAAGCGGATCTGTAAATCCTGCGGTAGATGCCTGGTGCTGCAGGACCCTCGTTAGAGCTCTCTCTAGAAGGACCCCAGGACTGGAGCTGCCCCGAATCAGTGTCAGTGGTTCAAACACGGGGCATTCTTTTTCCCCGGGTAGCTACAGAGCCTCTTCTCCCCCAACTACAAACACCACTCAGTTAATTACTGACAGTACTAAAAAACATAAGGGGCTATCATACTTTTTGTAGCTTTTGTGATCCTCTATGGAGGAATGAAGTTTTTATGGTGGATTTTTCCCAAAACAGCAAAACGTATTTCCTTATAAAGCCCATCTAACTTCTGTTTCTGCAGGACGTTAAAACGGGGGCACAGGCTAGGCGGTCATTTCTCCAGGATGAACTGTCATTAAGAGACCCAATTCACCCCATTTTTTTATTCCAGTTGGGTTCCCTGGCATGTGTGTCATCATTCTATTCATAACACGTAAGGTCAAGCCCTAGTTTTGCAGGCGACTCAGTAATGTCACTGTAAGGAAAGGGAGAGAAGTGGTGCGCTTCAGTAAGTCCTGGAAGACTACTTGCTGTCTTGCCCCCGCGTGCCCCCGCTTAGATGGAAGGACAGGACTATCCCGCCGGTGACGGTGGACTCTGATCTCTCGCGTTCACCGTGTTTTACCTGCAGAGTGGAGATCACCTCCTCGCCCACCTCCTTGGTGGACACGAGGTAACGGGCCATCTCGGGGTTAATGATCCGGTCCTCCTTCTCCCAGCGCACTATGATGGGCTTCTCGCCGTGCGCTGCGCAGCTCATTTCTTTCTTCTGGCCCTGAGTGGCCAGGGTTGTGTTTGGATAGGACGTTATCATCGCAGGAACTGAAAACCCAAGAGGGACACGACTTACTTGGCAAAGAGGCATTCCCGATTTCCCCACCGTAACACTCGGCGAAATCACGCTGAACAAGGGCTTTCTTTTAGAAATACAATGTATTCAAGAAACTGCGGAGCAAAAATCATGAACAGAAGAGAGTGGGGAGGTGCCAGAAAAATGAAACCTGGGGAAATGAACCGTCAGCTCACTTATCTAGAAGCTGCTGCAGGATTTCACATGGGGGGGGGGCGTTTCCTCCCCAGCGCACTCTGTGGTCTCAGAGCAGAGCCCATGTCCCCTCGGACACAAAGGGAAATGATTTTACTTCTGAATACACTGGAGAGGGGCCTTCCATTAGAGGACAGTTTCTAACTACCATTTTCAACTCTGGAACTCTGAAATCTTACTAATCAACTTAGGTTGGGGGCCTGATCACTGCCGACCACTCCCTGAGGTGACTTCTAGCTAGCTCATCTCCCACAGTGGTTAGGAACTGTCACGGTCACCAGGAGACCTCAGACCCACCCCTGTCCCACCACATGACAGGGAATCTCATCCCCAGTTCACCAAGAATATAGAAAGCTTTATTTGTGAACTTCTCAGGTTCCCCACTCCCACCTCAAAATTAATCTTAAGACCTCCATTCTTGGCACCATGCTGGGTGACTTAAGACCCTGTTCCCATTCTGCACACCAGCTAGAAATGCAGGGCAGCACAGAATGTGCATCGTTTTGAATGCATGCTGAGCTTATAAGAGAGCGAGAGAAATCCCAGGAGCTGGGGACAGAAGTGGACGTTGAAAGACCAGAAGTATTAGGATCCTGACTACCTGAGAGGCAGGGAGTTAAAAGTGGGCCCTTCAAACCAGGCTCCTCAAAGGGCTCTACCTTCAGAGCAAGTAACTGTAACAATGACAAGAGCCACACAGGCGAAGTGAGAAGTGAACCGCCTTGGCTCGTGTTACGAGTGAAGGAAACAAGTCTCCCCTGAGAATCCATAGCTGGTCTCACTCTACGTGGGTTTGGAGTTGGAGTCATGCTGAGAGGCTCAGATGCTGGTGACCCTACTCTGGCCACAGGCCTGAAGATATCCTAGCACAAGAAACACAAACACAGTCCAGAGGGAGGCTCCATCGCAGTTCCCCCAGATAAGCCTCTGCCGAACTTGAGCTAACAAACCAGAAGTATGAAACAGGTGAGACAATGACCCACCATCACTGAGAACCAGCCCAAGCATGTCTGATGCTAGACTGATCAGACACAGTTACATACAGAATGTTTAAGGATTTAAACACACACACACACACACACACACACACACACACACACGAAGGAAGAAATACACTCTGAAAAAAGGACCAGGAGGCTTGAAAAACAACCAAATAAAGCTGTATTTTTACATGGTTTTGGCCTCATTTCTAAGATCATGGGGAGAAAGGCCCTTCTTCCTTTCTAAGGTCAAGCTCACATTGAGTACTTTGTTGGCCACCTCAGAAGCCCTCCACTGCTCCTTGGGCAGGTGACCAGAGAACCACTGTGTCTTCTTTTCAGACTGACAGTACTGAGTCCCGTCTTCCCCCACAGCGCACCGAGGTGGTTTGAGACGTACCACAATGTGTAAAAAGTCTCCCAGTTCTGTAGCCTGGTTGCCTACAGAAGAGCCCACCCTCAGTCAGCATGTGTGTGGCAGAGAGGCAGAGGCACGGAGTGAACAGCACTGCGAGTCCCTCGTTTTAGCCACAGCTGCGGAGAGATCCCTCCTCAGCACACGTGTGTGGGAGCCAGCCTGCCTCGTGAGCCCCGGCCTTCCGGCCTGATCACTCACTTCCTCCAGCTTGTTCCAGAGAAAATTGAATTTTTCTCAACAGCTTTATTGAGGACTAATTTACCTACCATAGAAATCACCCGCTTTAAGTGTACAACTGAATGGGGTTTCTTTTTTTTATTATTCAAAAATATTTTTAAAAATTTCTTTTCAGTGTACCAGAATTCATTGTTTAGGCACCACACCCAGTGCTCCATGCAATCCGTGCCCTCCTTAATACCCACCACCAGGCTCACTCAAAACCTCCACCCTCTCTCCTTCAAAACCCTCAGATTGTTTCTCAGAGTCCACAGTCTCTCATGGTTCGTCTCCCCCTCCGATTTCGCCCAACTCCCTTCTCCTCTCCATCTCCCCATGTCCTCTGTGTTATTCCTTATGCTCCACAAGTAAGCGAAACCATATGATACTTGACTCTTTCTGTGCTTGACTTATTTCACTCTGCATAATCTCCTCCAGTCCCATCCATGTCAATATAAAAGTTGGGTATTCGTCCTTTCTAACAGAGGAATAGTACTCCATAGTGTACATGGATTTTTTTCATTTCCTAGGACAGTTGTAACTGACCACCAGGAGCTGGGGGGGCTTGCAACAGCAGAAATCTGTTCTCTCACAGGTCTGGAGGCCAGGCCAAATCAAAGTGCTCACAGGGCTACACTCCTTCCCGAGTTCTAGGGAAGAATCTTTCCTTGCCTCTTCTGGCTTTTGGAGGCCCCTCTGCTCCTTGGCTTGTGACCGTATCACTCTCGTGTCTGCCCCCATTTTTCTGCCCATATTTCCTATCATGTTCCCCCTTGAGGGTTTTGCTGTGTTTTCGTGTGGATTTCTTGAAAGGACACCAGTCACTAGATTTAGGACCCACCTTCAAACATTGTGATGTCATCTTAATTAATTAAGATATCTTCAAATAACTTATTTCTACATGAAGTCATATTCTGAGATTCAGGTGAGTATGAATTTTGGAGGGCAACACAAGTATATTTACATTATCCAACACACACACACACACACACACACACACACACACACACACACAGTAACAGCCCAACACAAGTATATAGAGTTGTATAATTATCACCACAACAAGTTTTAGAACATTTCCGTAACCTTGAAAGGACTTCGCACCCCCGCACACTTATAGTCCTTTCTTACCCCAGTCCTAGGCAATCCCCAACTGACATTCATCCTTCTAGATTGGTCTTTTCTGGACATTTCCTGTACATGGGATCCCACAGTAGGTATTCTTCCGTGTCTAACTTTATGGCTTTTTCTCACTGAGCATATTTTCCAGATTTATCCATTCTGTAGTGTATACCAGTTCTTTGTTCCTTTTTTGAGCTGAGTAATATTGCATTGCATGGGATTTCCACATTCGGTTCACTCATCCACCGTTGGTACACATTGGCATTGTTTCCACTTTGGGGATATTATGGACAATGCTGCTATCAACATTTGGGTGCGGGTTCTTGCAAGAACCTATGGTTTCACTTTTCCCAGGTAGGTCCCTAGGAGGAACTGCTGGGTCACATGGAAATTCTGTTTAACTTTTTGAGAAACTGCCACCTGTCATTCCAAATGGCTGGCTCCACCAATTTCCCAACGTCTGTGTCAGAAGACAACACAGAAGAGGAAAGGGGGAGGTGGTTAGGATTCAGTTTATGATGCAGGGCAGGAATATTCCCCTTCAACCACATGCAGGGCAAAGCTGGGAGGTGAGCGCCAGCTTAATACTCACTGGCTGGAGAAACCCCAATGGCCAATACAGTGCTGCCCTGCAGAGGAGCTGAGGGTCGTGAGGAAGTTGTCAGCTGCCGGGAGAGGTCGACACATGCCACCTTAGAGTGTAAAGCAAATACAGAGGCTGAAGCTCCTCCTTCTCTGAGATCAGGCAGAAGGCAGAAGGCTTCCTGTGGCAGCCTGTGCAGCAGCATGAGAAAGGGGCTGCTGGGCTCTGAGTCTGGGACACCAGATGGGGACCTTTGTGACCTATTTCACTTCTCCATCCCACTGGGAGAAGGACTAATGCCCCAGGAGTTCAAGGGCCCCTTAGCTGGTCCCAATTCTCACCAGCTGAGGGGCCCTACCCAGAAAGGAGGCTGAATGGACACTCCACTGGGAGGGGCCAAAGGGAGACATGGCATCCTTCTCCAAGGATGTCCTCTGTAGGAGAGGAGGCCATAGGGAGGCTCTGGGGGAACAGGGGGCAGAGCAGACCACCCCCCCTCATCAGATACTCTTGCTTGCCAATTTGCACCCTCCACCATCAAAGGGTTCTGAATATTACCGAAAACCTTTGAATAGCAGGCATGGAACTTAAACATCTGGTGTGTGGAAGGACCAAGAGGCAACTGAACAGGAGAACTGAATATGTGTGCCCCAGGGGCAGTGGGGGCACATCTGCTTTCTTTCATGGAGCCTTGTGTGTGATCCCGCCCTGTCTGGTACACTGTGATGCATGCTTATTATGGTGTTGGGGACTACTTCCCTGAACATAGTTATGGAGAGAGGCTGAACCAGCCTGTGTCTCCTTATCGCTTTCTCTTGAAACAGAAAGTGGGAATTGTCTTTAGAGTGTGGCATGATTTCAGCAAACCTCAACCTTAGGAAACATCTATGGGAACTTCTCCAGGGGAAAAAATGAAGCAATCATAAATAGTGTCTAAGAACTCCTAAATAGCCCTAAGATAGTTACAAAATGCAAACATTCTAGCAGTGGGAGAAAGCTCTAGATGCTCTAAGTCTTTTCTTGTTTATATGAAGGACAGTGGAGTATGGTTAAATGGTTTTCCTGCCTGAGCAACAGACTGTCCTCGTTGAGCCACTGAGAAGCTGAAGTGAGAGAAGATGGTGGAACAGCACACACCTCAAGATCATGGTGGCCACAGCCACTTGGGGTTGGTAAACACAGTGTGCCTTCCCCCCCACCCTGTACTCAACATTCCCCACACCCAGAAGACTGTCATCATGGGTTTTCAAATGATGATCCTCAAACCACTGAAAAAAATGTTAAATTGGTCTGGTGTGGTTTGTTTACTAAGAGACGGAACTATTTCTTTCTTTTTTTTTTTTTTCATTCCTTAAGATTTCTTTCCAGAATTGCTAGTGAAAAACATCTTATGTGTCTAGGAGGGTAGGAGAAGTCTGTTGTGTGGACATTTTATTCATGCGAAGGTAAGGACAGACTCAAAATATCTCCATAAACATCACTTGATGTCATCCCTTGAAAATATACCAGAAGGAAGGTGGAAGTGCCACTTTCCCCCAAGAGATTTGGAGGAAGAATCAGGAGAACCTGTTGAATTCTGGTCATGCTAGCGGTGAGTGGACTCTTGGCACGTCCTCAATGGTGGAGGACTGGCTATTTAGGATGCATTCAGGTATGTTCAGTGTTAAGTGGGGGTCTTTCCTACTGGTGAAAAATTCTTTTCCACGGTAACGGTAAACTCCATATTTGTGTATAGTATAAAATTAGTTAGAAATCTGAAATGCAGTGGAGTTTCTATTTTTAAAAATTATGTTTTAAGGAGCTAAATTATTTGAGAATCTCCTAAGATATTTTCTTCTTTTCCTACAATTACTTGATCTTCTAAAGATAGGAATTGGTTGCCTATTGTAAGATTCACTGGATAAAACTGAGGGCAAAATGTGTGGATGAAAATAGGAAAAAAAAATTCAAGTATCCAAGATAGGGGCAGTCTCTGTTATATTTAGCCCATAATTGTCAACTTATTGTTATAGAAGACCCTAGGAGCAAAATATTTATGCTTTCACTGGGATGTATGTTGATGTATAGATTTACCTGAGTTTAAAGTGAGGAGTCACTCTCCTGCTTTGCCCCCACTGGGTCTGTGATGATGATCATGGACCTCACTCTAACCGACATTGAAAAATGGAGGTGTCTGGGGTGAGGGAGTAAGAGAAGGAGTACTGGGGGACATGTGTAATGCTGACTGCTGGCCCCGGGCTGCAGGGATTTGGGGTCCTGGATGGCCTTGCCTGGCAACTCGGGGAGATACTGGTGGATTTGTGTAGAATCGACTGCCAGGGACCTGTGGGACTTAGGAGTTAATGCGTCAGTGTATGCTCCACTTTTGTAGATGCTATGCATCAGGCTTGGTTTATTGTCTTGTGGATTGTCTGGATTTAAGAAAAAGATGGAGAAAAAGTTAATAACAAGACAAAGTGTCTGAAGCTATTGCATTTTATGTAGCTCCAAGAATTGAGACATGACTCTTCTAGTATGCAAGATTTAGCAAAGGAGTCTGGTTCATCTGATTCAGCAAACAATTCATTCACACCATTGATAAAGGAATGACATTGCCTAATTAGTCTTCCTGTTTCGCTTCCATCTTCCCTGTTACTCCAAACAAAAGCACTGAATGACCTTTGTGTTGGAACAACACTGGTTCAGAACAGCAGCCATATGGTGGTTCCAGACACGAGAGTTCGTACAAAGGCAACTGAAGTATTTTATGAGAAGAAATTTGCTCTACAGAAATGACAGTGCTGAATATGATATATTTTATTATTATTTGTACATGTTTTTGGAGATCTGGTGGTTAAATGTTTCCTAGCATACTGTTGGGTGTATGCAGAAAAATTTGCAAACCAGAAATATAATAACAAGAACATCATTAAAAAACTGGGGCTCCAGCAGCCAAAATGGACCAGGTGGTTTTGGGGGGAAATGCTCCTCACTCATGCTTCCATGTGGGAGGATCGTTGATAAAAACAACACTCCTGACCCTTCTCCTGAATGGAAAGGAAGTGACTAACCTAACTTGAGAGGTGGAGAGGAACAGCTAAGTGTGATCAGTCCCTTCCAGTTATCTGTTGGCAGAGGCCACATGGTCTGACCTACAAAATTCCTGTAATGAAAGAGGTTGTGTCCAAGCAAGATGTGTATACGTCTCCAGCTCTGGCGGAGACTGGGTAGCTAAATCTCCCAAATTCTGAGTGTAGCATCTGCAAACACACATTCTCCAGAAAGCCAAGATCAAACCATCCTACTCCTGTTCCTTTCTCTTGCTCAATTTGGGCTCAGGGGTATTATTATGAGGCCCAGTAGTATGGACTGTGGACTGTGCAGAAATTTCTAGTTGCCTCTAGAAGCCCATTTTCCCTCTTTCCCCAGCTTTTAACAAGGGACATTATTAAAAATACACCTGAATAAAAGAATGTGTTTCCAAGTTTTTCCTACAGTTGGGTACTGCCAGTTCAAGGCAATGATGCATCTAGGTCTCCTGGGAGATGAGCTTTGCTGGTTGGAATCCTTTTGGGCTTTCTCTGTTTCCTCCTGTTCCAGCCTGACATCAGGATCTAATACTTGGAGTGCCAGCTGTCATCTCGGACCATGAGATGATTCTGGAGATGGGAGCCTGGGTCCCTGATGACACCATGAAGCTATCATGTCCAAGCCAGCCTGCCTCACTCCAGAAAACATTCATGTGAGAAAGAAGTATTTATATTTATTATTATTATTATATTTATTAATTATATTTATTATATTTATTAATTATTATTATTATTTTGGGTTTTTCCACAATAGGAGATGAAGAACTGTTTTTGAGCTGACCTTAATCCTAGGCCTTGGCTCTTTAGGGGGAATATGGCAGATGTTCCATTTTGAAAGCAAACAAACAACATAATTTCTATTGGATGGCTTTGCAGAGAAAGATGTACTATACAGCACATATAGTTTCCAAACCAACCCCCAGTTTCAAAATCGTTGTTATAGGTTGGGTAATCATCAGCAGGTACCACCTGGTGTTGCACAGGCTGAGTGTGACTCTCAGATGCACTTCTTGCACACTGTGTGGCCCTAGTTACTCATCTGCTCTGTGCCTCAGTTTTGTTCTTGTCACAGGGAGAAGATTATTGTTGAGAGGATTAACAAAGCCAGCCCGCAGCACAGAGTCGGTGCCATAAAAGCATAGACTGATGGCTTCTCCATGCCTCTGGTGGCAGGCACTTACTTCTTCATGCCCTGAAGTGGGAGAGGTCTTCAGATGAGAAATGGATGCGGACTTTCGTTTGGGGTCTGCGGTCTGCTCAGGATTTGGGGCACATCTCCCTCCTAAAGCTTCTTTCCAAAGACATTTTCGACTCAGGCTCCAATCCAGTAACCAAGGTTTTTCTTCTCGCAAGAACGAAGTGCTAAGTCACGATAATTAAAGATCCTGCAGCCACCAAATGTGACCTTGCAAAACTGAGAACAAATCTGTTGTGTATCCAAGAAGCATATACTTACTTTTCATTCTTCCTCTCAGAGCTGGGAAACATGAGTCAGAAACTGTGAAACTCACACAGGATTGAGTTTGAAACGTGACCCCCTGGTCTCTCCAGTCAGGGGCCTGATTCCTGCAGCTCCCTGAGCAGAGCACAGGATGCAGGAGCTCTGGTGGCCGAGCTGGGTTCTAGAAATCAGTCCATGCTAGTGCCTCACAGTGTCAGGGGCATGTAAGCCCTACAATGGGGAGTGTTTGCTGCCAGACAGGAGGAAGAAGTTTGCAAAGTGACAGAGAATGAAAACAGAGAGATTTCCCGTGAGGACACGGCAAGTCAAGGGTATTTTGTCATTTCTTCTTCTTCTTCTTAGGAGAGTGAACCAATTCTGAAATAATGGGTTTCTGTCCTACCTTATGAGCTTCTATGCAGGGGAGGAAAGACACTCTGAAGATTGCTGTTACCAGAAGGTAATTTCCTATTTCTTTAAAACAATCCACTGGAAGAATGTACTATTGCTCCCTAAGAAAAAATGCAGCATTGCTTTGAGGACCTGTTTTCTGTTCTTTACTTGTCCTAATAAAGAAAAGCTTAATTGCACTCCATGTGGGAACCATGCCTTGCCAAAATCATCACCTTCTGGCTTGTTCGTGGTTTGTCCATCTTACTCTGCAAAAGATGTTTCTTTTTCTACTCACATACCTCCTTTGGAAGAGTGTCCCATCAAAACAGGTATTTTGGGTCTTGTGAATAAACTCAGTATTTGGTCTGAAATGTTCTGACCAGCCTACATTCTCCAATCCCACCCAAGTATTTGTAGCCCTGTAAAGAAATTGTCAAAAAGACTTTTTAAAAATGGATCATTATCATGGCTCTTTGCAATGCTAATGTTTGAAGTATGACCTTTCCACCTGTCATGGTCATGGTTGCTGAGAGATGACAACATGTCAGCAGAGCAGTGCTTTTTGCAAGGATTTCTGAAGCGTAATAAATGGAGGGGGTAATTTAGCAGGGACTGGTACCAAGCAGAGGCAGTGGGGGCAAAGGAAATCTAGACCAAGAGAGCTCTTGTTCAGAGACTGTGTGCTCGGTGCTTCTGAAAAGTTACCCATTAAGCAAGGTGCCATTTGACACCATGATGCATTGGTTTATCAGTGTCCATCATAAACCGTGGTATCACCTAACAACATTTCAATCTTCTGGAAGTTTGCATTCTTATGACACAAGGGAGTACCCTCTGACCTACTTTCTTGCAGCAGAAAGATGCAGTGGTGTAGTGGAGCCCCTTTCAGCAGCCAGGGAAAGTGGTACACCCTGCAGCTCAACTCACACTCGTGGGACGTGACCTACTTTACCTGAAATTGACAACAGTGGGAGGATTTACACCACCAACATTGGCAAACACTAGAAATCAGGGCTCTCTCCCCTGCCTCCACTGCCAACAGCTTTTGTTGTTTTACACTGACCAGAAGACCGCCTCGAGGAGTGAGTCACCATATTGATGCTTTTCAGGAGTGTTCCCACAATACAGGGACACTGAGGAGGTGGTGAGTTGACCTGAGAGCATTAGCTAATCTTATTCATAACAGTAAATCCTACGGATGTGAACTGCACATCACTGTGTGTTTGACAGGTGATTCAGCAAAGAGTCAATGCATATGTTGCTTTCTCAACTCAGGGATACAGGAGGGTGGACATTTCTATTAATAAACTGCTGATATTCAAGATTAGTTGCAAACATTACTCTCCTCTTTTAATGGCACAAAATGGATTCTAATACATTTTTATTTCTTTTCTCCCTCCTTGGCTCTGCTGCAACTAGCACTGAAAGAGAAACAAAACAAAACACCAAGAAGCCTGGATAATCTCTAACTAGACAATCTGCCTGTCATGATCATCTGGTTTGATTCCTTCCTTTTACAGAGAAGAAAGAGAAAACCAGAATAGAGAAGTGGATGTCAAAGGCTTGGAGAGGAGTCAACCAGGATCTGACTTAAAAGAGTCCTATTCTCAAACCAACATTACCATCCTCAGTAGTGACCCCAGTAAAGAGTGTCCAACCTTCCTGGGTGCCTAGAACTCCCCATATTTGAGCAGGAAAGCCCTGCCTCGCTCCTGATGGGGGAGTCCTTTGGTCCTTCACTTAGTCCAAACAGAGGTGGCAGAAGAGGGTGTGGTCCAAGATTGAGGCAACAAGGCTGGAAAACAGAGGCAGGGACAAAGGGTGGGAGAGCCACGGAGGCGGATATTCTCAGACGAGATGAAGACATATCTTAAGCCCGCTTCTTCAAGCGCTTTTTTTTTTTTTTTTTTTTTTTTTTTTGAGAGAGAGGAAGTGTGAATTTTGGGGGGTGGGGTAGAGAGAGAGGGAGAGAGAATCTTAAGCAGACTTGGTGCTGAGCACCGAGCCCAGTGCAGGGCTCAGTCTCACAACCCTGAGATCATAACCTTGGTCTAAATCAAAACTTTGATGCTCTATTGGCTGAGCCACCCAGGCGCCCCTTTAAGTACTTTTTTTTTTTTTTTTAAATCCCCCTCCAACATTTGACTGGAAAAATTTCAAGCATATGGAAAGTTGAACAGCCATATACCCACTGCCTGGATTCCACAATGAATATTTCATGCACAGATTTGAATCTAAATTTATTTCAGTGTTACCTCATCAGCAAATCAAAATTTACTGAATATAGAATTTTCATTATTTTATTTTAAAATAGACTGGGTGAAAACATGAATCAGTGAGCATCTCAAAGATCACCAAGACATTAAGGCCTAAGATGGCGGCCCCCTTCTTGAATTCTGCTGCTCGGGGCGGAAACCCATTGCATGTGCCTTACTCTGGACTCTGCAGATATGACGGGGTGTCTGGTACTGCTCTCACAAATGTCATATCGGAGGGTGAAGTGTGAAGGGGATTAGGAACACAGAACCTGAGCCCCAACCTCACACCATCCAGGACAGGGAGTGGGCAAGACCACTGTCCTGATTCCTAGGGGTACTGAATGGGACGGGACTCTCTCAACCTGGGCTGCATCTCAGAAGCTGTAGTCACCTGAATAGTTAATAGACTATTGCCTAGGCCCTATGCCAGACCAACAGAGGCAGGGTCTCTGGGGGTGGGGCTCAGGAATGGCTCTCTTTGAAGCTTTCCAAGTGATCCTAATATACAGCCTGGGCCATAACAACTCTATGGGTTGATCTCCTGGGCCATTGATAGCTTGAATGCTCCTTCACTTTCTCTGTCCCTTTCCTTCCCACTCTGCCCCTTTATTGTCTTTCTCTTCTTCCTTCCTTAATTTTTCCCCTTCTTCTCTCTCTTTCTCTCACAATTCAGCAACAACAATAGGAATACCAGTAACAACAATAGCTAACTTACTTGAGTGTGGATTCTGTGTTGGAAACTTTCTCATATGCCCCACATATATTTTACCCATAAAACAACCTGAGGGATAGACGTTCTGACCCTAGACCTACTGATAAATTCCACTTTAAATAAATTTTATGTTTTGCTACAAATATATGTGAGAGATGTAGAAATAATATTTTTAGCAGATTCATTGGATTTAAAATTTATATTAACATATGCCCATGCAGATGTTCTGAGACAACCAGGCACTAAATACTTATCTTGAATTGGGGAAAAATAAAAAACAGAGTGTAAGTAAATGCCCAGATTCATTTAATATCTGGCATCTTCTCCCCTTTTGCCTTATTTATAATCAAGGACCAGAGAACTAGAGGGTTTAAGACTGACTGCATTGGGACACATGCCCTTTATGCCATTTTCCTACCCCTAATTCAAAGATCTATCTCATCTTGTAGGATTTTTTTTTTCTTAAAAAGCATCTTTCTTTAAAATTTTTTAAAAATTTAAATTCAATTAACATACATGTTATGTATGTTAACATGCCAATGTTTATAGCAACAGTGTCCACATCTTGTAAGATTTTTTTTTAAAACATCCATTTCACTGTAAAAGTACTACATCAATGTTATCTTCTGACATGAACAGTTTTCCCTAACCTGTCCTCCCTAGAATTCTTCTTCCTCATTTTTTAAGGGTTTTTATTTATTTTGGGGAGAGAGAAGGAGAGAGAGAGAGAGAGAGAGAGAGCAAGCACAAGCAGTGGAAGGGCCAGAGGGAAATGCAGACTCCCTACTGAGCAGGAAGCTGGATCTGGGGCTCCATCTCAGGACCCTGGGATTATGACCTGAGCTGAAGGCAGACACCTACCAGACTGAGCTGCCCCTTCCCTGGAATCCTTAATTCCGTTTACCCATACTAAAAGAAGATCAGGGAAGTGAAGTAATAAGCCTAGAGCCATGCAACCAGGAAGTAAATGGAAAATCTAGAAGGAAGGAGATGGTAGATCTCCTGAATCCAAGTGCAAATCCTCTTTGCCCAACCATAATGGAGGACCAGACACAGGCCCACCTCAGAACACAGGGCATGGGGCAGCCCAAGTATACTTGGATGCTCCTGGACCTGGGGCTGGGTCCATTTGGGGAGACTCCCCATGACATCTCTGATGGCCCCAGTTCCTCTGCTGCAAAATAACATCTCTCCTGTAAGCCTGCTGCATATTTGAGACTGCTTGGCAGGACTGGCTACGTGATTTCTGGACCCAGAGCAAAGCACAAATGTGAGGCCCTTTCTCCACATCCTCTCCAACACATGTTGTTTCCTGTCTTGCTAATTTTGGCCATTCTATGTGGTGTAAGGTGGTATCTCAATGTGTTTTTAATTTGAATCTCCCTGATGGCTAGTGATGATGAACATTTTTTCATGTGTCTGATAGTCATTTGTATGTCTTCATTGGAGAAGTGTCTGTTCATATCTTCTGCCCATTTTTTGATATGATTATTTGTTTTTTGTGTGTTCAGTTTGAGAAGTTCTTTATAGATCCTAGATATCAATCTTTTGTCTGCACTGTCATTGGCAAATATCTTCTCCCATTCCGTGGATTGTCTCTTTGTTTTGTTGACTGTTTCCTTTGCTGTGCAGAAGCTGTTGATCTTACACAATTGGTGGGAATGCAAGTTGGTGCAACCACACTGGAGAACAGTGTGGAGATTCCTTAAGAAATTAAAAATAGAGGGAGGAGTCAAGATGGCGGAGAAGTAGCAGGCTGAGACTGCTTCAGCTAGCCGGAGATCAGCTAGATAGCTTGTCTAAAGATTGCAAACACCTGAAAATCCATCGGCAGATCGAAGAGAAGAAGAACAGCAATTCTGGAAACAGAAAAACAACCACTTTCTGAAAGGTAGGACCGGCGGAGAAGTGAATCCAGAGCGACGGGAAGATAGACCCCGGGGGGAGGGGCCGGCTCCCGGCAAGCGGCGGAGCAACGGCGCACAAAATCAGGACTTTTAAAAGTCTGTTCCGCTGAGGGACATCGCTCCAGAGGCTAAACCGGGGCGAAGCCCACGCGGGTTCAGCGTGGCCTCAGGTCCCGCAGGGTCACAGAAGGATCAGGGGTGTCTGAGTGTCGCAGACCTTGCAGGTATTGGAGCGGGAAAGCCGGCTACAGAGACAGAGCCGACAGTAAGCTCACAGCTCGGTGTTACCTTGAACTGGTCGCAGGCTCGGAGAGCTCGGAGCGCGGCCGGAGGTCGGGCAGACGGGAGTGACTGGGCGCTGTTCTCTGAGGGCGCGCTGGAGAGTGCGGCCCTGGGCTCTCGGCTCCTCCGGGCCGGAGACCAGGAGGCCGCCATTTGTATTCCCGTCCTCCGGAACTCTACGGAAAGCGCTCAGGGAACAAAAGCTCCTGAAAGCAAACCCGAGCGGATTACTCACCCCGGCCCCAGGTAAGGGCGGTGTAATTCCGCCTGGGGCAAAGACACTTGAGAATCACTACAACAGGCCCCTCCCCCAGAAGATCAACAAGAAATCCAGCCAAGACCAAGTTCACCTACCAAGGAGTGTGGTTTCAATACCAAGGAGAGCAGCAGAATTCCAGAGGAGGAGAAAGCCAAGCACGGAACTCACGGCTTTTTCCCTGTGATTTTTTTTTAGTCTTGCAGTTAATTTAATTTTTTTCCTTTTCTTTTCTTTTTTTTTTTTTTTTTTTCCTCGCCTTCGGGTAAAAAAATTTTTTTTTTTAACTGTTACCTTTTTCTTTTTTAAAGATTTTTTACTAGTTTATCTAATATATATATTTTTTCTTTTTTACATTTTTCTTAGGTGTTTTCCTTTTTTTTTTTTAATTCTTTTCTTTTCTTTTTTCTTTTTTTTTTTTTCTTCTTTCTTTTTTTTTCTTTCTTCCTTTTTGAACCTCTTTTTATCCCCTTTCTCCCCCGTCACGATTTTGGATCTCTTCTAATTTGGTTAAAGCATTTTTTCCTGGGGTTGTTGCCACCCTTTTAGTATTTTACTTGCCCCTTCATATACTCTTATCTGGACAAAATGACAAGACGGAAAAATTCAACACAAAAAAAAGAACAAGAGGCAGTACCGAAGGCTAGGGACCTAATCAATACAGACATTGGTAATATGTCAGATCTAGAGTTCAGAATGACAATTCTCAAGGTTCTAGCCGGGCTCGAAAAAGGCATGGAAGATATTAGAGAAACGCTCTCGAGAGATATAAAAGCCCTTTCTGGAGAAATAAAAGAACTAAAATCTAACCAAGTTGAAATCAAAAAAGCTATTAATGAGGTGCAATCAAAAATGGAGGCTCTCACTGCTAGGATAAATGAGGCAGAAGAAAGAATTAGTGATATAGAAGACCAAATGACAGAGAATAAAGAAGCTGAGCAAAAGAGGGACAAACAGCTACTGGACCACGAGGGGAGAATTCGAGAGATAAGTGACACCATAAGACGAAACAACATTAGAATAATTGGGATTCCAGAAGAAGAAGAAAGAGAGAGGGGAGCAGAAGGTATACTGGAGAGAATTATTGGGGAGAATTTCCCCAATATGGCAAAGGGAACGAGCATCAAAATTCAGGAGGTTCAGAGAACGCCCCTCAAAATCAATAGGAATAGGCCCACACCCCGTCACCTAATAGTAAAATTTACAAGTCTCAGTGACAAAGAGAAAATCCTGAAAGCAGCCCGGGAAAAGAAGTCTGTAACATACAATGGTAAAAATATTAGATTGGCAGCTGACTTATCCACAGAGACCTGGCAGGCCAGAAAGAGCTGGCATGATATTTTCAGAGCACTAAACGAGAAAAAGATGCAGCCAAGAATACTATATCCAGCTAGGCTATCGTTGAAAATAGAAGGAGAGATTAAAAGCTTCCAGGACAAACAAAAACTGAAAGAATTTGCAAATACCAAACCAGCTCTACAGGAAATATTGAAAGGGGTCCTCTAAGCAAAGAGAGAGCCTACAAGTGGTAGATCAGAAAGGAACAGAGACCATATACAGTAACAGTCAACTTACAGGCAATACAATGGCACTAAATTCATATCTCTCAATAGTTACCCTGAATGTTAATGGGCTAAATGCCCCTGTCAAAAGACACAGGGTATCAGAATGGATAAAAAAACAAAACCCATCTATATGTTGCCTCCAAGAAACTCATTTTAAGCCCGAAGACACCTCCAGATTTAAAGTGAGGGGGTGGAAAAGAATTTACCATGCTAATGGACATCAGAAGAAAGCAGGAGTGGCAATCCTTCTATCAGATCAATTAGATTTTAAGCCAAAGACTATAATAAGAGATGAGGAAGGACACTATATCATACTCAAAGGGTCTGTCCAACAAGAAGATTTAACAATTTTAAATATCTATGCCCCCAACGTGGGAGCAGCCAACTATATAAACCAATTAATAACAAAATCAAAGAAACACATCAACAATAATACAATAATAGTAGGGGACTTTAACACTCCCCTCACTGAAATGGACAGGTCATCCAAGCAAAAGATCAGCAAGGAAATAAAGGCCTTAAACGACACACTGGACCAGATGGACATCACAGATATATTCAGAATATTTCATCCCAAAGCAACAGAATACACATTCTTCTCTAGTGCACATGGAACATTCTCCAGAATAGATCACATCCTCGGTCCTAAATCAGGACTCAACCGGTATCAAAAGATTGGGATCATTCCCTGCATATTTTCAGACCACAATGCTCTAAAGCTAGAACTCAACCACAAAAGGAAGTTTGGAAAGAACCCAAATACATGGAGACTAAACAGCATCCTTCTAAAGAATGAATGGGTCAACCGGGAAATTAAAGAAGAATTGAAAAAAATCATGGAAACAAATGATAATGAAAATACAACGGTTCAAAATCTGTGGGACACAACAAAGGCAGTCCTGAGAGGAAAATATATAGCGGTACAAGCCTTTCTCAAGAAACAAGAAAGGTCTCAGGTACACAACCTAACCCTACACCTAAAGGAGCTGGAGAAAGGACAAGAAAGAAGCCCTAAGCCCAGCAGGAGAAGAGAAATCATAAAGATCAGAGCAGAAATCAATGAAATAGAAACCAAAAAAACAATAGAACAAATCAACGAAACTAGGAGCTGGTTCTTTGAAAGAATTAATAAAATTGATAAACCCCTGGCCCGACTTATCAAAAAGAAAAGAGAAAGGACCCAAATAAATAAAATCATGAATGAAAGAGGAGAGATCACAACTAACACCAAAGAAATACAAACTATTATAAGAACATACTATGAGCAACTCTACGCCAATAAATTTGACAATCTGGAAGAAATGGATGCATTCCTAGAAACATATAAACTACCACAACTGAACCAGGAAGAAATAGAAAGCCTGAACAGACCCATAACCAGTAAGGAGATTGAAACAGTCATTAAAAATCTCCAAACAAACAAAAGCCCAGGGCCAGACGGCTTCCCGGGGGAATTCTACCAAACATTTAAAGAAGAACTAATTCCTATTCTCCTGAAACTGTTCCAAAAAATAGAAATGGAAGGAAAACTTCCAAACTCATTTTATGAGGCCAGCATCACCTTGATCCTAAAACCAGACAAGGATCCCACCAAAAAAGAGAGCTATAGACCGATATCCTTGATGAACACAGATGCGAAAATACTCAACAAAATACTAGCCAATAGGATTCAACAGTACATTAAAAAGATTATTCACCACGACCAAGTGGGATTTATTCCAGGGCTGCAAGGTTGGTTCAACATCCGCAAATCAGTCAATGTGATACAACACATCAATAAAAGAAAGAACAAGAACCATATGATACTCTCAATAGATGCTGAAAAAGCATTTGACAAAGTACAGCATCCCTTCCTGATCAAAACTCTTCAAAGTGTAGGGATAGAGGGCACATACCTCAATATCATCAAAGCCATCTATGAAAAACCCACCGCAAATATCATTCTCAATGGAGAAAAACTGAAAGCTTTTCCGCTAAGGTCAGGAACACGGCAGGGATGTCCATTATCACCACTGCTATTCAACATAGTACTAGAGGTCCTAGCCTCAGCCATCAGACAACAAAAGGAAATTAAAGGCATCCAAATCGGCAAAGAAGAAGTCAAATTATCACTCTTCGCAGATGATATGATACTATATGTGGAAAACCCAAAAGACTCCACTCCAAAACTGCTAGAACTTATACAGGAATTCAGTAAAGTGTCAGGATATAAAATCAATGCACAGAAATCAGTTGCATTTCTCTACACCAACAGCAAGACAGAAGAAAGAGAAATTAAGGAGTCAATCCCATTTACAATTGCACCCAAAACCATAAGATACCTAGGAATAAACCTAACCAAAGAGACACAAAATCTATACTCAGAAAACTATAAAGTACTCATGAAAGAAATTGAGGAAGACACAAAGAAATGGAAAAATGTTCCATGCTCCTGGATTGGAAGAATAAATATTGTGAAAATGTCTATGCTACCTAAAGCAATCTACACATTTAATGCAATTCCTATCAAAGTACCATCCATCTTTTTCAAAGAAATGGAACAAATAATGCTAAAATTTATATGGAACCAGAAAAGACCTCGAATAGCCAAAGGGATATTGAAAAAGAAAGCCAACGTTGGTGGCATCACAATTCCGGACTTCAAGCTCTATTACAAAGCTGTCGTCATCAAGACAGCATGGTACTGGCACAAAAACAGACACATAGATCAATGGAACAGAATAGAGAGCCCAGAAATAGACCCTCAACTCTATGGTCAACTAATCTTCGACAAAGCAGGAAAGAATGTCCAATGGCAAAAAGACAGCCTCTTCAATAAATGGTGCTGGGAAAATTGGACAGCCACATGCAGAAAAATGAAATTGGACCATTTCCTTACACCACACACAAAAATAGACTCAAAATGGATGAAGGACCTCAATGTGCGAAAGGAATCCATCAAAATCCTTGAGGAGAACACAGGCAGCAACCTCTTTGACCTCAACCGCAGCAACATCTTCCTAGGAACAACGCAAAAGGCAAGGGAAGCAAGGGCAAAAATGAACTATTGGGATTTCATCAAGATCAAAAGCTTTTGCACAGCAAAGGAAACAGTTAACAAAATCAAAAGACAACTGACAGAATGGGAGAAGATATTTGCAAATGACATATCAGATAAAGGACTAGTGTCCAGAATCTATAAAGAACTTAGCAAACTCAACACCCAAAGAACAAATAATCCAATCAAGAAATGGGCAGAGGACATGAACAGACATTTCTGCAAAGACGACATCCAGATGGCCAACAGACACATGAAAAAGTGCTCCATATCACTCGGCATCAGGGAAATACAAATCAAAACCACAATGAGATATCACCTCACACCAGTCAGAATGGCTAAAATAAACAAGTCAGGAAATGACAGATGCTGGCGAGGATGCGGAGAAAGGGGAACCCTCCTACACTGTTGGTGGGAATGCAAGCTGGTGCAGCCACTCTGGAAAACAGCATGGAGGTTCCTCAAAATGTTGAAAATAGAACTGCCCTATGACCCAGCAATTGCACTATTGGGTATTTACCCTAAGGATACAAACGTAGTGATCCAAAGGGGCACATGCACCCGAATGTTTATAGCAGCAATGTCCACAATAGCCAAACTATGGAAAGAACCTAGATGTCCATCAACAGATGAATGGATCAAGAAGATGTGGTATATATACACAATGGAATACTATGCAGCCATCAAAAGAAATGAAATCTTGCCATTTGCGACAACATGGATGGAACTAGAGCGTATCATGCTTAGTGAAATAAGTCAAGCAGAGAAAGACAACTATCATATGATCTCCTTGATATGAGGAAGTGGTGATGCAACATGGGGGCTTAAGTGGGTAGGAGAAGAATCAATGAAACAAGATGGGATTGGGAGGGAGACAAACCATAAGTGACTTTTAATCTCACAAAACAAACTGAGGGTTGCTGGGGGGAGGGGGTTTGGGAGAAGGGGGTGGGAATATGGACATTGGGGAGGGTATGTGCTTTGGTGAGTGCTGTGAAGTGTGTAAACCTGGTGATTCACAGACCTGTACCCCTGGGGATAGAGTATTATGCCTCCATCAGAAAGGATGAATACCCAACTTTTATAGCAACATGGACGGGACTGGAAGAGATTATGCTGAGTGAAATAAGTCAAGCAGAGAGAGTCAATTATCATATGGTTTCACTTATTTGTGGAGCATAACAAATAGCATGGAGGACATGGGGACTTAGAGTGGAGAAGGGAGTTGGGGGAAATTGGAAGGGGAGGTGAACCATGAGAGACTATGGACTCTGAAAAACAATCTGAGGGTTTTGAAGGGACGGGGGGTGGGAGGTTGGGGTACCAGGTGGTGGGTATTATAGAGGGCACGGATTGCATGGAGCACGGGGTGTGGTGCAAAAATAATGAATACTGTTATGCTGGAAATAAATTAAAAAAAAAAAAAGAAATTAAAAATAGAGCTTCCCTATGACCCTGCAATTGCACTACTGGGTATTTACCCCAAAGATAGAGATGTAGTGAAAAGAAGGGCCATCTGTACTCCAATGTTTATAGCAGCTATGGCCACAGTCACCAAAGTGTGGAAAGAACCAAGATGCCCTTCAATGGATGAATAGATAAGGAAGATGTGGTCCATATACACTATGGAGTATGATGCCTCCATCAGAAAGGACGAATACCCAACTTTTGTAGCAACATGGACGGGACTGGAAGAGATTATGCTGAATGAAATAAATCAAGCAGAGAGAGTCAATTATCATATGGTTTCACTTATTTGTGGAGCATAACAAATAACATGGAGGACATAGGGAGATGGAGAGGAGAAGGGAGTTGGGGGAAATTGGAAGGGGAGATGAACCATGAGAGACTGTGAACTCTGAGAAACAATCTGAGGGTTTTGGAGGGGAGGGGTTGGGAGGTTGGGTGAGCCTGGTGGTGGGTATTATGGAGGGCATGTATTACATGGAGCACTGGGTGTGGTTCAAAAACAATGAATTCTGTTATGCTGAAAAGAAATAAAAAAAGAAAAAAAGAAGATGTGGTATATATATACAATGGAATACTATGCAGCCATTAAAAATGTTGCCATTTGCAATAACAACAACAAAAAAATGTGGGGCCCTTTGTTAAAAGAACAGGAAAAATATGCTGTTAAATTTCTAAAACATAAAGCTTTCTTCATTCTTTTGTGTCCTCTCTCTCTCTCCATGTGTCATAAGGGTTTATATTTTCTAATTAATTTTTCCCCTTTTTTAGAAATTTAAGTTATATTAGCCAATATATAGTTCCTTGAACTTGGGGCTGGCCAAGTGCCAGCTTTCCCAGGCATCAGGACAAGGCCTGGAACTTGGCATGCATACGCATGTATCCCGACCACCTGCCAAGTCCCCCATCCACAGAGTGACGGCCATAGCCAGCTCTTGGAAGGGTGACCCCAATGGTATTCTGATCCACCTTCTGAAAGCTCCTGGCCAAGCATGGAGGTGCTTGGAGATGCTGTGTGGAGCCTGACTTTGATCTTCCAACACACCCTAAGATCCACAGGTCAGGAGGACCTCAAGGATTGTTGAATGGGTGATTGCAGAAAAGGGGATCCTGGGGCTCCAGGAGTGGTAGAACAGGGAGAGAGGTGGCAGTGGGAGGTGGAAGATACTGAGACTGAGGCGCCAGCTCCCCAGTTCAAGCTCCACTGATCTGTCAGACTTCACTTACAAACACAAACTGAAGACAATATTATTAAGAATTTCAAGGTGGTGGCTGAAGAATATTAAACCCCAAGCTCAGGGCTCTGGAGAACTCAGGGGCCCATGCCAGGGGGCAAAGAAGCTGGGAGGAGACAGTCTCTTGGACTGGAAGTCGAAGATGGAACAGGGAGCTGGCAGCCTTCTTTTTCTCTACTGCCGTAATGAAGACGGTGCGCACAGGGCAAATGCTAAGGAGCACAGTGGTTAGTCTTTCTAATTTAGTAGAACCCGTCAACATTATTTCTCACGATAATGTGGTTCCTGTCCTGGTATCCCCTGGGGGCATCAAGGAGTGCACACTCCATCTCCCAGTCCCAGTGAACACACGTTCTCCCCAGCACACCTAACATCAAATTTACCATCTTAACCATTCTTAAGGGTGCAGGTCAATGACATTAAGTACACTCACGCTGTTGTGCAAGCTTCCCCACCATCCGTCTCTAGAACTCTTTCATCTCCCCAGACTAAAAGTGTGTCCCCGTTAAAACCCAATTGCAATCCTCTCTCTCCCAGCCACCATTCTACTTTCCATTTCCATGGATGTGACTCTTTTATGGACTTCACAGAAGAGGAATCCTGCAGTATGTGTCCCTCTGGGACAGGCTTATTTACTTAGCATCATGTCATCACGGCTCATTCATATTGTCGCATGTGTCAGGATGCCCTTCCTTGCAGAGCCTGAGTAACATTCTATTGGGTGCTTATGCCACCTTTTCTTTATCCATTCCTCCATCCAGGGACCCTGGCATGGCTTCCACCTTTGGTTCACTGCAAATAATGCTATTTTGGACATTATTCTTGAGAACGTCTATGGCGCTTTGCTAGAGAAAACGGTTTCTAATTCTGGGCCACCTTGTTCTCCAGGCATTCAAAGGCTGAGTGGCTTTTTCTCCATCTGGGGTCCCTGCCTCTCAGCTTCATCTCCATTTCTTCATCTGTAAGAACAATGAGACCTCCAGCCTCCTGAGGCTGTGATCAGGATTAATGAGATTATGTTAGTGGAACCCACTGAGTGTGTTGGAAGAAAGGCCCCACAAAACACAAAGTGCTATTATCACTGCCGTGGAATCAAAAATTCCTCCTGTCCAAATACTTATTGTTCATAAAAGTTTTAGCAAGTGAGGCTACCTACTGGGCAGCTCTTATCCCCATAAAGAAAATGATTTCTCCAGCCAGGAATTAATAAGTTCTTAACACATACTAAAATATCTTCTTGGCTGGGTTATGACGCTTACATAATGAAGTTACTTTGATTATAACCATTAATCAAATCCATGTTTCCGAGCTACCGTGGGGTGTACTGGAGGTTGAACTTTAACAAGAGCGGCAGCAGCTCCACTTCCAGATAGCTCGGCTGGGGCCTCGTGACATGATTAAATGTGTCAAGGCAAAGACAGAAAACATTTAGGATTCATAGTATATTCACTCTGTACTTGTTTCAAGTGACATTATTAGAAGAGTGTTAGTTTATTTCACATGAAAAGTGTGACTATTAAGCAAAAGATATTAAAAACAGTATTTCCCCCCAATTCACAGGACATTTCTTCCTTCTTCTGCCCCCTGCCTGGCCATGTGCACAGAAGGTACATTCTGGCTAATAAGATTTCCTAAAGATTAAGGTAGAAAGAAGGAAAATAGAAAATAAACTTTGATTTCCTTCTGACAGTGATGGTAAAAATAAATTTTAAAATGTAAGAAAATGGGCTATGTCATCATGAGAAATTGGATGAAGTCTATAATATTCATTAGAAAAAAGCAAACAAACAAAAAACCTACAGTGTTGGCCATCCCTCGGGGGGATTCCCAGTGGTCCTCACCTCCTGGTTTGCAAATCCTTGAACAGTTCCTCCCACATTTTACCAGAGTCCCTGGTCCACGTGACCAAGAGCATCTGGCAGAAGTGGTGGTAAATCACTCAGATTAGATTATAGACTTCAGCTTCCATCTTGGGCACAGGAGCATCTGTGTGTGTGTGTGTGTGTGTGTGTGTGTTGCTCCAGGGAAGCCTGCCATTGTGTTGCCAGGACACGCAGGTGGTTGCAGAGGACCGTGAGGACTGGAGGTTTCTGGCCAACAGTCTGTGAAGATCCCAGGTCCGCCTGTGTAGGATCTGGGAAGTGGATGCTCCTTCAGTCAAGCTTTCCCTCTTCATATGCGGAAAGAGTTCTTGGAAGGCAAGAAGTTTCCATGGAAACAGAACTAGCAGCTTCCGGGGGCTGGGGGTGCACACGCAGATCAGTTGGGTCCAAAGCCACGTTCTAACTTTTGAGCATTTGCGCAGAAGCACAAGAGAGAAGATAAGCCATTATCCCCACTGACACTCGAGGTGGTGGACTCAGCCACATTCTGCTGCTTCAGTTGTGATCCGTATTGCCTTCTGGCCCCCGGCGATGCAGGCGGCGTCTCCTACAGCTGAGATCACACCACCTCCCTCCCTAGGGCACCCCAGGGGCTTCTTACTCCTCAGGATTCTTGTCCGAGACAGGCTAGTGCCCAGGACCTTGATCCTGCCTTTGACCCTGCAATCCCCACCCTATGTTTAATTTCTGATATGCTGCTTTTTCCCTAAAGCCATTTTGACCACCTGGTTTTTGTCCCGAGTCAATATCCATTCCCACAGAGCCCTCTTTCTTGGGCTCCTCATGTATGTTTCCGTTTGCTTGCATAAATGCATATATGTTTTTCTTAATTTGGTTATCTGGATTTGGTCATAACATTTGGTTTATTTTATTGAGTTATCGTTCCCCACCCTCTCCACACATGCACATCCTTTTCATTTGTTTGTGCTCGTTTCAAGGACATAAAATGTCCTTTGAAAAACATCTGGTGTGATACAGATGATGATAATTATAGCTAACATGTATTAAGCCCTATGTTGAGAATTTTATCTGTTTTTCGTTTTTATAGCAACCTTAGGAGGTAGATGCTATTTTTTCCCCGATTTAGGTGTGCTGAAATCGAGGCAGAGACACACTGAGTGACTCATTCAAGGTCACACGGGCAGTAAGCAGTGGAACAAGAATTATAACATAGACAGCCTAGATTACTCCCACCTGGTTCTGCATCTAGGAACTCCTGAATTAATCTTGCCTGTTCTTTTTTTTTAGGATTTTTTTTTTAAATTTATTTGAGAGGGAGAGAGCCTAAGCAGGGGGAGTGGCAAGCAGAAGGAAGGAGAGGGAGAAGCAGACTCCCCACTGAGCAGGAAGCTGATGTGGGGTTCCATGTCAGGACCCCGAGATCATGACTTGCCCAAGGCAGATGCTTAACCCACTGAGCCACCCAGGTGCCCCATTCTTGCCTGTTCTTGAACTATATATCCAATAGGATCATACCGTCTGTACTGTTTGGTGTCTCCCTTCTTTTATTCAGTGTTAGTTTACATGATGTCTACAACATATACACAGTGCCTTCAGGTGTTTTCACTGCTGTATAATATTTCTTTGCATGAATGTACAATGGCTTATTATTTCAGAAGTTTCAGATTCCACACGACTACCAACACGTCTTTACATGATCCCCAGAAACTTATACATGACTTTCTTTAGGGAACATATAAAAGAACATATAAAAGAGCTAAGGTATGTGTATTTCTTTAGACTTAAGAGAGAATACCAAGCAGCTCCGAAAACGAATTGTGCAAATTTACAACCTGACCACCAATTTTTGTGGTCAATTTGTTGACAACAGTGGTTCTTCAAGAGTGGCTCCTGAACCAGCTGTAGGAAGCAGCACCTGGGAACTTGCTAGAAATGCAACCCTGGGGCTGGCTACCTCAAAAACTGTCCATGAGATCCTGGTGCATGCCAGAGCATGAGAACCATGGCTCTGGGGCTGTCCTGGGCATGGGCCTCGCCACCAGTCACCTGGAGCCTTGCTCTAAGGTCCTGTGAGAGTGTCGTGCAGGAACAGCGCAGAGATCAGAATCAGAAGGGTTGACCGGGTTCTGGCTCTGCCGATTAATGAACCATAAGCTTCAATGAGTATTTATACTCTGAGCCCAATTCCTCAGTGGGTACCGTGGTGATGCCTCCTCAGTACAGAGGTGCGGCAAAGATCAAATATTCGGGAAGGCCTTCCGAGACTGCACAGGCTTATACTGTTAGTTACTTTTTCTCTGGCTGATATTTGCATCCATGACTTATTTTCCCGACTCTGATTTACATTCCACTAAGGCTGAAGAGCTTTCCATATATACATATATAGGCAGGGGCCAGAAGGAAAAAAAAAAGAAAAAGAAGTCAGCATTAGGGTGATGGGATTATAGAGATTTTAAAGATCTAACCATGTCATGTGGTTTTCATAAGGTTTGAGCAATAAATAAAACATGTATAAAAGTGGATTTCACGTTTGTAGGTTCTAAATGAAATATTAATGGATTTGGTAAATAATATAATGGTTGTATCCATCTAAAACTGACATCATAAGTTAAGACAAAAAGGAAAAAGAGAGTGTTTTCTAAATTCTAAATTCTGGCCCCTTGATATGAAGAGAATGGGGTGAGGGCTTGCTTACTTTCCAAGAAGAAGGTTTTGAGTGTTATTCCCAAAGGGATTATTGCCGTAGGTTGCTAGAAGGGTCTGTCTGTGTACATGTGTGCATGCGTGTGCACACAGGCCTGCCTGTGAGTGAGTGTGTGATGTGCATGCATTCTTCTACGTGTGCACGGTGTGCATGCGTGTATAGGCGCGCAGGCGTGAGAGTACCTGAACCTCTGTGTGCTGGAGGCATACAGGGCAATTCCTGAGCCACTGGGGGACTTGAATCCTCTTAAATTCTTTTTCCAAATTTTATATGAAAGCCAAAATGACAATTTTTAACAACGTTTATCAGAAAATAAATATGCCATTACGTGTTTCTTTTTTAAGAACTTTATCTTTCAAAAGGAGAGAAAAAAATAAAAAAAACTAAAGTGCTTGGATGGTCTTTTGCCCTATTTTTTGGATTTGCTAAAGCCATGTCTGTTTGGAAAGGAGCTTATGGAGATACAGAATAGCACCAATGACTCTGCAGACAGAAAACCACCTTTCCTGAAGGACCAAGCGGCACCGTTAAACGGCCTGTGGGAGCCTGAGCCAGCTGCTTTGCTTTTCTTAGCTCAAGGTGAGGGAAATTCCCTTCACGCCCTGAACCCACAGGGTTAATGATGCTGAAGGCTGGTGGTCACGTCCTTGCTCCCAAGTAAATGCCAGGGTACGTGCGTGCACAGGCACACGCGCGCGCGCGCGCACACACACGCGCGCACACTGACATGAACACACAACCAAGCAGCTCAAATCAGTGCTCCTCCCGACTTTGTGCTGTGGCCTTGTGAGTCGGATCCAGACGTAAAATCAGCGAGCCCTCCCAGGGCAAGCTTGGGGGATATTTTCCGTGTAAGCGCTGGCAGGCGGCAGCTCTCGGGGTCTCCTGTTTATGGCAGCTGATAAATCTTACAAAGGAAGAAACAGAACCGAGCCAGGGATGCTTGGCAACAGGACTGTTAATCAGGACACATTTTATGAGCGAGCGCCTCTCAGGGGGCTGTGAGATTTCAGAGGCTCGTGAAGTGAAATGTGGAACCGTCCCTCCCAGGGCAGGCGAGCAGGCACTAATTGAGGTATTGACGGCTCTAAATGAAGCAGAAACCCGCTAGGAAGACTCCGCTCGGCCGAGATGAGTGTTGCCAGCGGTGCATGCCGGGACATCAGTGGTTTTCACTCACTGCTCGTTCATGCAAGTAAGTGTGCGCTGAAGCACGGAGCCCTGGTCTCTTGGAGCACACAACCTGAGCTGCAAAGCCACGAGAAACCATCCGCGTATTAAACACCTCTCCTTTAGGATTTCCCCAACTCGTTGTCTGTACAGATGAATGTTTATCTTGTGCATTTCCCCTAATTCCTATAGAAAGCAGGCATGGGAGGTGTCTAAGTCTGTCACAAGACAGTCAGGCATATTAAAGAATATTTAGTAGCTCCCATGAAGAAGGAGGGTAGCCGTGGTCTCTCCATCCCGTGTGGAGGGTATTTAAGCAACCTCATTTGACCTTTAATATTTAACACGGAAGTGTCATGTCCGCAGAGGCACCTGCTTCCTTCCCAGAGAGCCTTGGATGAGAGGAGGGATCCTAGGCTGGCTCAGCATTCAAACCGTGTCTTTCTGAAATCTGCCCCGTTCCAAGAAAGAGTGACGTCAGCGTGCGTATGTAATGAGGGCTTTCACACACGGGTGTGTTCGTGTGTGCATGTGTCAATAGCCAAGGACCAGTAAGGAAAACGCCCTCATCTGAGCCGACGTCTCCCTCATGACGGGGACAGTGAGTAAGGGTTAAGCCCCTGGAAGCTGCTGGGGGGGAAGTGCACACCAAGTCCTGGGGGCAGCTCTGTCTGCAGCAGCCAGAGCAGCGGTGTTCAGACTGGATCCCGCCTCTGAATCAGTGGTGGGCCTATAGCACAGGTGACCTGGCCTCGCTTACGGTCTGGTCCTGCAGGTCTCGGGAAGGACCCTGGAGTCTGCATGTTCCACAAGTTCCCAGGGACCACACGCTGAGACCCGCTGGGCCAGAGGAATGGGTAACTGGCTCCCAGTATGTCCTGCCCACTTTGACATGGCTAATTGGATATGCTCCATCAAAAAATATAAACACTGTTGTTTTTTTAATTCCACATCACAATGTAGCAAACATCCTTGACCTCTGCTTTCCCCTTGATATTTACTCTAAAGAAATTTAGGTAAATACTTTGGAATACTTTGAGAAGAAAAAAATTCTGTGCATGATATCTAAGACAGAAACTGTGTAGTAAAGCTTAGTAGATCCCACGACATAACAATTTAAGATTTGTTTGTACTGGGTCACCTGGGTGGTTCTGTTGGTTGAGTAACTGCCTTTGGCTCAGGTCATGATCCTGGAGTCTCGGGATAGTGTCCCACATTCGGCTCCCTGCTCGGAGGGGAGCCTGCTTCTCCCTCTGACCTCTCCCCTCTCCTGCTCTCTCTCTCTCCTTCTTTCTCTCTCAAATAAATAAATATTTTTTAAAGAATTACTTGTACTGATAAGCAAACCATGAAGCAAAACAAAATGACAAATGGGAAGAGATATCATAGCACATACCAGAGAAAGGATCATCAGGTGATAAATATCTAGAGAAATGAAACATTGGGAAACAGTGAAGAAGGATTCAGAGGGGACGAGGTAACCGGGCGATGGACATTGATGAGGGCACATGACGTAACAAGAACTAGGTATTGTTTAAGACTGATTGAGTCACTGACCTCTACCTCTGAAACCAATAATACATTATACGTTCATTAACTGAATTTAAATTAAAAAATGAAAAAAAAAGAAGAAATGAAAATTTCAGGAAGCAACTATCAGGCTACTCAAATTCTTTGCTATGAAATTAAGTGATCGCTTTTGCCGACAAATGCAGAGCAGGTTAAAGACTGAAAGTGTCGGGTTGATCAGGAAGCGGAGGGGCTGAAACTTAAGTCCCACAGTGGAAATGCCAGCCTGTTTGGCCACGTGTGCCGCAATGTTGCACGAACACGTCTTTTGACCCTGCAAGTCCATTTCTCATACCTTACCCTGAAAAATGATTAGATTTATGCGCATGTATGAGGATGCTTCTTGCCACCTTGCTTACATTAAAAACCTTCAGGCACAGCATAAGTACTCATGATTGTTTAAGTAAGTGATTACATAGTCATAGAACGGGATATGACTCAGCCATTGAAACAGTGAAAACATACCTGTACTAGTTTGTTTTGGCTGCTGTAACAGCCCACCACAGACATGGGGACATAAGTCACAGACAACGTCCACACAGCTCTCTAGAGGCTGCTAGTCCAAGACAAAGTTGCCTGCAGGTTGGGTCCCTCCTTGGCTTGCCAATGGCCGCCTTCTCGCGGTCTTCACATGCCCCTAGTTCCACGTGTCACATCCCTGAGTCCCCCCCGCTTCTTAAAAATGACACCAGCCCTTTTGGATTAAGGCCTATCCTAAAGACATCATCTAAACTTAGTGATATTTTAAAGGCCTTATCCCAAATGCAGTCACACTAGGGGTTTAGGACTTCAAAACACGAATTACAGGAGCCTGGATTGCTCAGTTGGTTAAGTGTCTGCTTTTGGCTCAGGTCATAATCTTGGGGTCTTGGGACTGAGTCCCTCATTGGGCTCCCTGTGTCTCCCTCTCCCTTTGTCCCTTCCTCCAGCTTGTGCTCTCTCTCTCGTGCTCTCTCAAATAAATAAGTTAAAAATCTTAATTAAAAAAAAAATACAAATTGAATTGGGGGGGGGGCACAACTCAGTCCATAACAATACATTATCTATTGAATAAGAATGCCTAGAAGTCGTAATTATTTTTTGCTCTTAAAAATGAATTTAGGGGGTGCCGGGGTGGCTCAGTGGGTTAAGTCTCTGCTTTTGGCTCAGGTCATGATCCCAGAGTCCTGGGATCGAGCCCTGCATCAGGCTCTCTGCTTGGCAGGGGGTCTGCTTCCTCCTCTCTCTCTGCCTGCCTCTATGCCTACTTGTGATCTCTGTCAAATAAATAAATATAATCTTTAAAAAAATGAATTTAGGGGCACCTGGGTGTCTCAGTCAGGAACCGGACTGGATTTTGACTCAGGTCGTGATCTCCGGGTCATGAGATTGTGCACCGTGTGGGGTTCCGTGCTCAGAAGGGAGTCAGCTTGAGGTTCTCTCTCCCTCATCCACGGCCACTCTCCCTGCTTGCATGCTGTCTCTCTCAAATACATAAATAAATGAAATCTTCCAAAAAATGTACTTAAGAACCTCTCTTCTTTCTCACTCTCTCTTCTCCCCTCTTTGTATACAAACAAATCTACATATTTATATACAGGAATAAAAATTTAAAAGTCCTCAGAGATAATAAATTTATTAACCAGAAAAATGATAGGTATATTCGCTACACTTATTTCTTTATTATTTTCATTATTCATTTACTTCTTTAATTTGTCTGAATCTTTTTCAATAAATGTATTTTTTTGAGCAGAAAATATATTGTTTTTTTTAACATAATATGAGCTTAATGACTTGAGTTTAAGTCCCATTAAAATATCTCAGATTCAAATGTGAGCAGCACAGAGATCATCTGAAAAAAAAAAAAAAAAAAAAAAGATGCCTCAAAACGCCTTTAAACCCTGGCGGAAGACTTCCAGAGGTGTCACCGCAGGGCTGAATCAGGCCACATTCCGTGTCAAACAAATGACAGAAAATCTCAAGAGGTCTCCGGCTGGACACACAGAGTGTCCCACAGAGCTGGGGTTTTGTGTCTTTTTTCCAAGGAGCTCAAATTGTTGCATGTCCTCATGTTGCTAAATGGTCAGAGGTTCTCCTCCGGCTGGGAAAAAGAGGCACTGTCTCCTGTACACCTCACCTGCGAAGGAACGTTTCAAGCGTGGTGAGAACATGCAGGATGTTATCCCTAGATGACCACTCCCCATAGGAAGGTCCGATTTAGCTCCAAATGAAATTCTCTTCGGTCACACAGCCCAGATGTGGGGAGGCAGCTGCGGCTTCCCGTTTGGAAACGTCCCCACCCGCCACCCCCCCCTTCTTAAAAACCAAACAGCAACATAAAACAGGCTGATCTGATCCTCTAGGGAGACCTAAGAAATGTTTGCTGGTGATGGGACGCATCCCTCTGCATCCAAGGAAAAAGCCCTCATAGCAAACAGCCCCCAGGAAGAGGACTGAACCACTGCGATTTCCTTCCGGAAGCTCTAAGTGCGAGGGAGCTGGCAGCTAAATGAAGGGGCACAATTCTGAGAACTTGCAATCAGGATTAATTGTGGAGATGAGGTTCTGTGGGTTTAGAGAGGCTGCCCGTAGCCACTTGGAGAAAGAGCGATTTTCCCCTCATCTCTCCTGTCAGGGGCACTCAGGGCTGGTTGCTAAGGCTGATGACGTGCGCCTGACAACAGCCTGTGGCAGGAGCTTGTTAAGGAAGCCGTGGGGGCGAGTGAGCGGCTTGTGCAGGGTGTGCAGTAAGCCTGGACCTGTCTAGGATGATGTCAAGCTTTGAACAAAATGACAGAGGGAGGAGGAGGAGGAGGAGAAGGGGGAAGGGAAGAAGGTTCTTTTTTCCTTTTTCTTTTCTAGATCCTGTAGCGGGATGTCTGCTCACACAGGGGCTTCTGACCCTCTCTCCTGTCTGGGCCTCGCCTTGCAGCTCGCGTGTGCGTGGGCCGTAGCAATGCGTTATTCTGAAGGAGTGACCCACCCGTCTTTGGCTGCCATCTCACACCGCTGGAAGTCAGCCAGACATTTGCAAGTGGACGGCCTGGCCCGGTTTCCATGTGGCAACTCTCCCCCCGGATTCCCCCCTCCCTCCATTCCTGCCTCCCAAGCTCAACCTCGGACTGACTTCCAGTCCCCGTGCTCGTCAGGGACAGGGGCCTGTTTGGCGAATGTTCACGGAAACGTTCAGATCAGAGGTGTCCTTGTTGGTCTCCCAACGGCCGCCGCAATCCAAGCCTCCATCTGGAAGCCTGTGCTGGGCTGGGACCAGTGTTCTCATCGCTTTGCTTGCCCCGTACTATCTGCCCCACTCCAATCTATTCCAAACCTCTGCCTGGTTCATCTTCCTCAAATGTCACTTCTAGTATGACAGTGGCTTCTCGCTATCTGTTCTCTGTCTCTACAGCGTAAAGTCCAAGACACCTGGAATTTTTGCTGCAGCCTGTGTTTCCATCGACCTGTTAACCAAACATTCTGCTTTTGCACTCAAACCCACTTTGTGTGTTCCTCCATCTCCCCGATCCCCTATGGGAACGCTCTTTCCCATTTCCAGCACAGCTGGTTGGCCCTGCTCTACCTTTTCCACCTTTCCCAAAGCACCTCTGTCTTTCCAATCTGACTGCCGTCCACCCTTCTGTGTTAACTCACATCCCATCCCACACTGAAAACCTGCCCGGACCTCACCTCTCCAAGACGATCTGTCTTCTCCAAACTCCCACAACATGGCCATGTCTGTATCACGTGCACTCACCATAATCTACCTGCTGTCGTTCTGCATCTGGCATTGTTTTGGGGGATATTACTTATTAAAAACTCTTTAACTTGAAAAATAGACTCACAGGGATTTGCAAGAATAGTGTGTTGGCGCAGCTTCTACCAATGCTGAGATTTTACATAACTGTGGCACGATATCAAAACTGGGAAACTGGCATTAGAACATTTCTATTAACTGAAAAAAATACATATATCTTATTCATTTTTTACCACTGTTAAACTCACATTTGTGTGTGTGTGTGTGTGTGTGTGTGTGTGTGCACCCAAATGCCTGTGTGTCTATGTTACTTTATCTAATTACAGATCCAGACACCTGCCACCATGGTCATGATACAGAATGGTTCCCTCACTACAAAAGAAGTCCCTGTTGCTACCTTTTTGTGTTTGCACCTGGCCGCACCCCAACCTCTTTTCCTGTCCCCTATTAACCACTAAATCACTCTTCATCTCTGCAGTTTTGCCCTTTGAGAATGTTAAACAAACAGAACCTTTTGAGACCAAGTGTTTTCACTACGCTTACTGCCCTTCAGTTCATCTAGGTTGTCCTGTGTACACATAGTCCCTTTCCTGTTATTGCCGAGTATCTTCCACTGTCTGGTTGGACCAGAGATTTTTCAACCATTCACCTGTTGAAGGACATTTGGGTTTGTCCCAGAATTTGACTATTAGGAATAAAGATTCTATGAACATTCACGAACAGAGATTTTTGTGAACATAAATTCTCATGTCTCTGGGATAGATGCCCAAAAATGTGTTTGCTGGATCATATATGGTCAGTACACATTTAGTTTTATGAGAAACTGGCAAACTATTTTCCAGAGAGGCTGCACCATTTCACACCTCCACCAGTAATGTGTGAGACATCCAGTTTCTCCACATCTTTGCCAGCATGCGGTATTATAACTTTTATTTATTTATTTATTTATCTATTTATTTATTTGTGCTGCTTTTATAAATGTCTAGTGAGTCATTACATTTTGAATGTGCCAACAGATCTGCTCATAAATCAGGTGATGGGCTGAACATTTCCAAAGGCAGCACTATGCCCTATGCAGCTTACAGTACTCCCCAAATTTCTGTGCATTGACTTTGGTTTACCTGGAACTCCCGCCTCACCTTCCAGTTCATGCTCTATCACGGAAGCTTTTCATCTGTTCCTTACGCCTTTCTTGCCCCCTCTATCCTGAAGACTGCAAACTCCTTGAGGTCAAAGATTATGTCTTAATTATGTATACTTCAATTATTGGCATCTAGTAGCTGCTACACAAATATAGCTATTTGTCATACGAGAATAAAATACTAGAACTTTCATCCAGTGGAAGGTGTTCAAGGCAGGGAGAGAAGGGAAGGGCATTCGAAGGCACAGAAGTGTCACCATGTGGCTCTGGTGAGCCATGGAAGGGGTTTCTCTGTAACCAGACTGCAGAGTAAACAGCAAGAAGGGGTCAGACTGAGGTCTAGGGCAGGCTACGAAGCACCTCCTAGCACGGGTCATGGAATTTGGATTTGACATGAAGGAAATGAAGATCTCCTTAAACATACTGAGGAGGAGTCGACACACTGTCGTCAAAGAACATAGAGTGTATAATTTTACTTGATTTTTTAGTTTGAAATAGAGTTTCCTCTTAGACATTGATATTCTGTTATGCATTCCATTATTTAAGTCCCCTATGCATTTATTTTATTTATATTAAGGGTTTTTGTTTTTGTTTTTGTTTGGTTTGGTTTGGTTTGGTTGTTGGGTTTTTGTTTTGTTTTGTTTTGTTTTTTTTAGGAGCAGTTAAAAGTTCACAACCAATCTGAGGGGAAAGTATGGAGACTCTTCACAGACCTCCTGCCCCTTTCTTTGGTTCCACTTTGATGAGAGGCATGTGCTGAAACCCCTCGGCATTCTGATCCGGTCACTCCCTGCTATATTTCAGCTGCTTTTTCATGTTCGGATACAACAATTAGTGTATAAAGTCTCCCTCCTGCACTCTGTGAATTGTTGTCTGTCCATTTGGTCGATAAAGCATCATCTTATTTTTCTGGGTACGTGCTTTCTTCCTGGGTTCTATTTTGCTTGAGATAAAGGCGCTATTGTTTGCTTTTCGGTGTGCATCTCCCTGACATGTCTTTGCCACGATTTCTGAGAAGCCGTTTTCTCCCCAAAGGCTTTCTGCTTCTGACATGGCAGAGTCTCTGAAGAAGAAAAGACATTGTCCTTTGGATTCTTCCAAGCACTGAGGTTCTTCGAGTTTTTTTTTTTTTTAACCAAAAGATGAAGACTGTCTTGTTCTGTCTTGTTTCTGCACCATGGGCATTAATGAATCGCCTTGCACTCTCAAATCTTAGAGATTTGATAAAATAGCTTTTTTTTTTTTTTTTTTTTTTTAACAGCACAACTCCAGCCTTGTGAGATTCTATTTCCATCTGTGGGGCATTGGAATGAGTGTCCTTTCAGAGATGCCTATGGCTTTATTCCCTCATCAAACTTACCTGTCTCTTTTCCCCTACTGAGTCTGTGGTGCAGAAGGACCTCCAGCAGACGTGCTCCATCAGGCTTGAATGTATCTGAATCCTAGCAGTTGACGTAGCAGGTCAATGTGACCTGCTATTGTGATTGTCTGCGAAAGCGTCAGAGTGCAGGGTATACCAGACGCCCATCTGTAAGCCAGCAGCTTTCCTACAGATCAGCTTTGGCTTCCTCCCTGGGAGTTATGGTGTGAACGTGGATGATCACATTTTCCATTAACAACATGAACACTCACCCAATTTGTCATATTTTTATACTGAATGCAGTTATCTGTACTCTTATAATTTATTAGGAAATACTTCATTCCCATAAAGAGAAATAGAGACTAACAGATGAACATTCATATGCCTTCATGAATAAACACTGCCATCATGTGGCCCCACGTTACTGCCCATCTCTACTCTCCTGACCCTCATTTTTTAACAGTACATCAGGGTCATTCAGTCTGGGCTATACAGGGAGAGGTAGCAACCAATTTTTTTTATTGTTGCTATATTCTAATGTGCTAAGTTTTTAAAAGAAATTTTACTTTTTAGATCAGTTTTAGGTTTATGATATAATTGAGATCAAGGTACAGAGATTTCCCATATACTTCTTGCCCCGCAGTTGCACAATCTCCCCCATCATCAATATTACTCACCAAAATGGTGCATTTTTTTTTTTAACAAGGGTAGATCTACATTGACATATTGTAATCACCCAAAGTCCTTAGTTTACCTAAGGGTTTACTCTTGGCATTATATATTCAATGAGTTTGGACAAATGTAAAATGGTATCCATCCATCATTATAACATCATACAGAACACTTTCACTGCCCTAAAAATCCTCTGTGTTCTGCCTGTTCATCCCTCCCCCTGTCCAACCCTGGCAACCACTGAACTTCTTACTGTCTCCATAGTTTTGCCTTTTCCAGAATGTCATAGAGTTGGAATCATACAGTGTGAAGCTTTCCCATATTGGCTTCCTTCACCCTAAGTTTTTGCCATGTCTCTTCAGGGCTTGATAGCTCATTTCTTTGTAGCACTGAATCATATTCCCTTTTCTGGTTGTCACAGTGTATTTTTCCATTCACCTACTAAAAGGCATCTTGGTTGCTTCCAAGTTTTGGCAATTATGAATAAAGCTGTTCTACACATCCAAGTGCAGGTTTTATGTAGACATATATTTTCAGCTCCCTTGGGTAAAGACAAAGGAGGGATATTGCTGGATAGCACTGTGAAGGGGATGTTTAGTTTTGTATGAATATTTTATAGAAGGTATGAGAGTTTCTGTTGCTCCACATCTTTGTCAGCATTTGGAATTGTCAGTTTTCTGGATTTTGTCCATTCTAATAGGTGTGCAGTGGTATCTCGTTGTTTTAACTTACATTTCCCTGATGACACATGGTGTAGAACATCTTTTCATAGGTTTTATTACCATCTGTATATCTTCTTTGGCAAGGTATCTGTTAAGATATTTGGCCCATTTTCAAAATGGGTTGTTTGTTATCTCATTGTTGGTTTTTAAGAATTCTTTGTAGGGATGCCTGGGTGGTTCAGCTGGTTAAGCATCCAACTCTTGGTTTCAGCTCAGACCATGATCTCACCATGGTGGAATTGAGTCCCATGTCAGGCTCTGCCTTTAGCACAGAGTCTGTTTCATATTTCTCCCTTTCCCTTCTGTGCTCTCTCTCTCTCAAAAAAAAAAAAAAAAATTGTGGGACACCTGGGTGGCTCAGTGGGTTGAAGCCTCTGCCTTCGGCTCAGGTCATGATCCCAGGGTCCTGGGATCGAGCCCCATGTCAGGCTCTCTGCTTGGCGGGGAGCCTGCTTCCCTTCCTCTCTCTCTCTGCCTGCCTCTCTGCCTGCTTGTGATCTCTGTCTGTCAAATGAATAAATAAAATCTTTTAAAAAATATACGTTTTTACTTTTTTTTTACTTTTTAAAAAATTTGTTTTTTTTTCAGTGTTCCAAGATTGTTTATGTGCCACACCTTAAAAAAATAATTATTTATATATTTTTGATAACAGTTCCTTATCAAACGTGACTTTCGCAAATACTTTCTCCCAATATGTGCCTTATCTCTTAATTCTATTTATATTGTTTACAGAAAATAAGAAGTTTTTAACTTTAATGAAGCCTCTCTTATCAATTAATCCCTTGCATGGATCATGCCTTTGGTCTTGTATCTAAAAAGTTATCACCATACCCAAGGTTATGTAGATCTTCTCCTATGTTATCTTCTAGGAATTTTATAGTTTTGCATTTTACATTCAGGTCTATGATCCATTTTGAGTTAATTTTTTGTGAAGGGTATAAGACTTGTGTCTATATTCATTTTTTATAAGTGGAAATATCCAGTTGTTCAGCACCATTTGTCAAAGGGCTATCTTGCTCCCTTGTATTGCCTTTGCTCCTTTGTCAAAGATTGGTTGACTATATTTATGTGGGTCTATTTCTGGGTTCTCTATTCTGTTCCAGTGATCTAATTTTTGCCAGTACCACACTACTTGATTACTGTAACTTTATAGTACGTCTTGAAGCCAGGTAGTATTAGTCCTGAACCTTTTTTCTTCTCCTACAATACTATGTTGGCTATTCTGGGTCTTTTTTCTATCTGTATACACTTTGGAATCAGTTTGTCAATATCTATAAAATAACTTGTTGATATTTGTATTGGATTGCACTGAATCTATAAATGAACTTAAGAAGAACTGACATTGCATCTTCCTATCCATGAACATAAAATATATCTCCATTTATTTATTTGGTTTAGTTTATCAGTTTTATAATTGACTTCATTATCATCTTGTATATATATTTTGTGATATTTATACCTAAGTATTTCACATTTTGCACACTTTGACAAAGTAATTTTTGCATCATTTAGTGGCATTGTGTTTTTAATTCTAAATTCTGGTTGCTCATTGTCTGTATATCGGAAAGTAATGACTGTTGTTTAACAACATACTATTTGGAAATTCTGCTTTAAACACTTTTTAGTTTCAGGAGTCATTTTGTCCATTCTTTGAGATTTTCTACAGAGATGAACATGACACCTGCAAACAAGGACAATTTTGTTTTTCTTCCCAATCCATATTCTCTTTATTTCCTTCTCTTATGTTATTGGATTATCAAGGACTTGCAGAACAATGTTGAAAAAGAGTGGTGAGAAAGAACATCCTTGCCTTGGTCCTGAGCTTAGGGGGAAATCTTCATGTTATCACCATTAAGCATGGTGTTAGCTGAAAGTGTTATAGATAGTCTTTGCCAAGTTGAAAAATTTCTCCTCTAGGGGTACCAGGACGGCTCAGTCGGTTAAACATCTCGCTTCTGCTTAGGTCATGATCTCAGAGTCCCAAGATGGAGCCCTGAATTGGGCTCCCTGCTTGGTGGCAAGTCAGCTTCTCCCTCCCCCTCTGGTCCTCCCTCTCTCTTGCTTACTCTCTCTCTCAAATAAAAAAAAAAAAAATCTTAAAAAAAATTTCCCTCTATTTCTAGTGTATTGGTTTATTGAGAGGTTTGCCATTACATGATGTTGAATTTTGTCATTTTTTCCCTACATCTGTTGATAGGATCATGTGATTTTTCCTTTTAGCCTGTTGATGGGATAGAGTACATTAATTAATTTTCAAATGTTGAACCAGGGATACATGTCACTTGGTCATGGGGTATAATATTTTCTTTTAAACTTTTTTTTTTTTTTTTTTTGAGATTCAATTTGCTCATGTTCTTTTGATAACCTTTGCATTTTTTCATGAGACATATTGGTTGCAATTTTCTTTTCCTGGAATATCTTTGTCTGATTTTGGTATTTGGGTAATGCTGGCTTCATAGAAAGAGTTAAGAAGTATTCCCTCTGCCTCTATTCTCTGGAAAAGATTGTAGAGAATTGGTATAATTTACTCTTTAAATGTTTGATGTAATTCAACAGTGAATCCCTCTGGACCTGGTACTGTCTGCTTTGGAAGGTTATTATTGATTCAATGTTGTTAATAGATACAGGCCTGTTCAGACAGTCTATTTCTTCTGAAGTGAATTTTGGCAGATTGTGTCTTTCAATGACTTAGTCCATTCCATCTGGCTTGTCCCGATAGACCTAAACTAGGGTGGGTAGGAGCAGAGAGAACTGACCCTACTCTGTAGCATATGCTCAGATCTCATGACCGGTCAGCCATGGCCAGAAGTATGATGCACGTGCCCTGCACCCTGATAATAAGCTTGATGAGGAAGTGTCCACACGTGTCCATTCAGAACCCTGGGGAAAGTGTTATTAACTCTCATGTTTCCAGAATGTCCTTTCCTAAAAGATTATCCAGCTCTTAGACTATCCTCTCAAAAAATAGTTTAAGTTTCCTTTCTTACCTCCCACATGCAAAAGTAGACTGTGCACAAATAAATTTGTTAAGTGTGATTTATTTTAATTTATGTATGTAACAATTAAAAGGGAACTACTATTTATAGTTCTTCAGCTTTGTCTACTGGTAGGGGGGGTATGTTTCTGTTTCCAGTGCTCTCTGTTGTGATTCTAATCATGCCAACCCCTCTCTGGAAGCCCTTTGACTTCTCGTGTGTCTCCATCTACTGAAAGTGGGGACAGCTACACTTCCCATGAAGTAATCAGTCTCAGGTATTTGGCTGATTTGAGGACAAGCTCACCATCAATGTCCAAACGCAGTCCTGAACTGAGGATCGAGGGACACAGCAAGCTCACCCGGGTATTGAGTGATGCCCTGTGGGATTTCTTGTGAGGAGATACTACCTATAGTGCTTGGCATCACTGTGGAGTGGGCACCTCTTCTAGAAGCTCAGTGACTGTGCAACAGCCAGGGCTGCTCTGTAGTGATAGTAATCTGTACTGCTCATAGATCTGACATTCACGGGGATCTTGTAATACATGACAATGGATTTCTGGAGATCAAAAACAGGGATGCCACCGTAAATGCACTGTAAGCCCTTCTGTCACTCTCTCCCAACAGTATCCTAAAGGCAAATCAGTCCTGCTCATTTTTCCAATGAACCTAATGAAGTTAAATTGTTCAGGCAGTCATCACGGTGCCAGAAAGGAAGAGACAGTGAACTAGGAAATAAGGCTTGAAAATGTCCCACTCATTCCAGCATTGTGTGTGGAGTTTTTAGGGCACTATCCTTCCTGGGAAATATTTTCAAGACAACTACTATTGTTTTCTTCCTGAGCCACGAGAATGCGTATCACTCACAGCAACAGGATGACACACTCCTCCGCACATCGTAAGTTGCATCTCTGGTTTCCTACCAATGTCACACAAGGCCACACATTCGCTTTGTGAGGCCTCACTGGGTTACGGTGACACAGAGGCATTTACATATTGGAGGATCAATATTTTCCATTTTAATTTTCAATCCCTGCAGTGGGTTGAATTGTGAGCCCCAAAATACATGTCTACATCCTCAACCCTGGATCCCCAGAATGTGACCTTATTTGGGATAAGGGTCTTTGCAAACAAAAATAAAGTAAGGCTCTCCAGATGAGAGCATCTGAGATTAGGGTAGGTCCTAAATGCAAAGAAGGGTGTCTTTATAAAAGACAGAAGAGAAAAAAGGACACAGAGACACAGGAAACAAAGCCACATGTGGTCAGAGACAGATACTGGGGTGTCACACCTATGGGCCAAGGACCACAAAGAATTGTCAACAGCCTCCAGAAGCTAGGAGACTGGTAAGAATGAACTCTCCTTCAGAAGCTCCAGAAGAAACCAACTCTGGTTACATCTTGAGTTCAGACTTCTGGCCCCCTGAACTGTAAGAGATTTAATACCTTTCTGTTGTTGTAAGCCACCCATGTGTGGGAATTTGTTCTGGCAGCCCTAGGGAATAAATGCGATTCCCACATGATTTAAATAACACGTGAAATTTCATGTCTTGAAAACTTTACTTACTATTTCATTTTTTTTTTTTTTTACATTTCATACTGTATGTATTGTTCTATTTTGTGAATCAAGATCTCTGAGATTTATTTTTCTCATCCTAGGATCATGAGTATAAACAGATATGGCTAAAGAGTGCCCCCTGAGACCTACTGCTTCTTCATGGCCTCTGCTTCCCCACGTATCTCCCTGGTTTAGAGTCAGGCACTGCTGTTAGGAGGGCAATGAAAGTGCACATGGTAAGACATTTGTTTCCACCATATATTTCTACTCATCTATCTATCTATCTACCTACCTATCTATTGTCTATCATCTATCTCTGTATAGATGATACTATATACAGAGATATCTATCTATCGTTATCAGCTCTCTATATAGGGTAGACATGAGTAATATGTGATGGCTGTAGAAAAACCCCATTTAACTCTGTAGTTTTCACTTGGATTCTACGCAGGAGGCATTTTAGATGGCCACTACAGATTATTTGTGGACACTATGGGACACTGGTAGTTTGCTGACTTGGAAATGGAGGGGAGGAGAAGGTAGGACAGAACTGGTTAAAGAAGACACGGAAGGATGGATTCCTGCTCTTGAACATAAGCTGAGACAAAGCAGGCTCCTGGAAGAGGGGGTAAGGAGGCCAGTTCCAGCAGTGGTTCAGGGTTTCTCCCCTGAAAGGATAACGCCTGGGTCCCTAACTTTTGGCTTTTGCTCTCTAGTGGCACCTTAGGGCCTTCACCTGGTCATTGATGGTCATTCCAGTTGGCAGCGAAGGGAGAGCAATGTTGGAAGACAAAGTCTCCTTAGCAAACTCTGACACTGCAGGCACCCAGACCCCAGCCTTCAACACAACAGCACAATGCTCTTCCTTTTCCACTTTCTTTCCAGAACCTTCCTTTAGGCAGATGTAGGTGGAGGGAAGAGAGGGAAGCAATTCATGCTTCTTTTATTTCCATCCAATTAACTTCCAGTCCTTTCTTCCTGCAACTCACCTTGTGTGGGCCAGTAGGGTCTGGACACTCGGTTTGCTTTTGACTTTAGTCTGAGTTTGTTGGCTCCACAGCTGCTTTGCCCCTCGGGCCTAGCTATGATGTTCATCTGAGTCCTGATGGGGGACTCACTGTCCTCTTACTTTTCCCACGATCAGCCCTAATACATAAGGTTGTCCCTCCACAAACATCCTCTTCCTCTCTCTCTGAGCTTCCTTTGCGACTGGACTGCATATATGAAGATGCCACATGAGCCCAAAATACACTCTTGTCTTGATTAAACCACCACTGATTTAGGGTGTTTTTAATTGCTACCAAACCTGTGTTCTGATTTTTGTGCCACCACCTGTCTTTGTCTTGGTTTTGCCCCATTTTTCTAGGGTTGGAGCAGGGAAGTTTTTCCTCTGAAGACATTACCCCTGTCTTTGGGGTCTCATGCCTCCATGCATATGTCTTTCCCTTACAATGTACCGGAGCTCTGACCCTTTTCTGCCCATGGCCCCTGTCGACATTCTGGTTTTCTGATTTTGGTTTGGGTTCAAATGTTGGGCAGTTGCTAGGCCTCTGCCAGTATGTACGGGGTGGTGTGCAAGGGCTACTGGGCATGCACTCCCTCCTTTTAGCTAGTTAACTCAACCACTTAGTTCTTCATCTGCTCCCTCATTCATTCCTTCAGTTTTACCAATATTTATCCAATGCCCACTGTGTCGGGCACTGCAGCAGGTGCTGGCACCTGGGCAGTGGTCAAGGTCATCAGAGTCACTGTTTCTCTGCAGCTTCCCTCTCTAGACAGACAATGAAATAATCAATACACACAGGGTGAGGTGTCGGGCGATCAGTGACACCTGGGTTTGCAAAACCGTGCCTCCATTCCACTCCTGTTCATGACGCTTTTCAGGTGGTTTGCTGCCCAGCCGATTTTGCCTGGACAAACACTGCCTTCTGCCCAGCCAGTCACAACGGTCAGCCAGCCTGGCCACCTCAGAGCCATCCTCCCACAGGGACTGCTAATTTAAATATTTGTAGCACAGTCTTTCACTATGGATTTTTAAGTCCCCCAGACTCCACATTTCATATGCTGTGTTGTCTACATACCCACCGTTTTGGATCTTGTCTACATACTTTTAGAGTAAGAGTGTCCTCAGAACACGGGCTCCCTATTTCTATGAAGACTTCCAATGTTGGGTTTGTTTGTTTGTTTGTTTGTTTGTTTTCCTTACTGAGCCATCTTGAGTCTCAGCCTCCCATTTCCAGAGCCTCCAAAGCTCTGATCCTTCATGATCCCCCCCACCCCCACCCGTCTGTATCCATACCACTTTCTCAAGAAACTGGCACTGTTGTTTCTCGTCCATGGTATTAGAGAGTAAAGGAGGCTCAGCTATGTGCAATCCATCTTCCCAGACACAAGCATCACTACAACCTCTGCCAAGGGGCTGCTCTCGACCTTGGAAGACAGAGTGCCTATGGCTCAAAGGCAGCACCCATGGAACACAGCAATTCTGGCCTGAGGGATGCAACTCAGGGAAACTGATGCCCCATAAACTGGTCATAACTCCCCACCCCATTGGACACTGGATGAGAGTGAGTGGCTTCCCACCTCCTCTGCCATGGCCCAGCATCTAGAACAGAGCCAGGCTCACTACTCATGAATGCATGGGTGAGGCATGAATTCCTGGGGGCTAAGACACACAGACTGATGTATAGGCATGTTTGTTAACTCGAATCCAGGAGAATGTTATGGCAAAAACAGATCACTGGCTTCGGGGTTCCTGAGATCTGGGCTCTCTGTTAAGGCTGCCTCTCTGACTGTGGAAATAACTTATAAGGGGCCCCCTTCACCTCCCTCTGGTCATCTGTATGATTTGGGGCTTGACTGTATGGTGTTAAGGCCCTTGCCGCTATGAGATGCTCAGACTCCACTGAACACTTAGAGCCTCCTGCCAGAAGGGACTCTGGAGGGAGTCAGTCGTTCCAAATCTGGGATAAGTAAGGCAACCATATTAGCAAAGGGAAAGGGAGCTGCCCACCCTCACATGGGCACAGAGCTGGGTCACAGCTGGGGAAGAGGTAGGCACTAGAGTAATACAAACAGGATAGAGGTCAGCACTCATTTCACCGAAGGTGACATGGCCTCACGGGACAGTCTCTGTAGAGCACAAACTCAGTTTAATGTTGCTTCTTTTATTCTCAGACAAGAGTCCAGAGCTCTTTATAAGAAATTAGGTGGGGCTCCTCTCCTCTCTTCTGTGGTCAGCAGCAGCCTATTAAAAACTCAGATGTATTGTGGAACAATATATCAAAAACTAATGATGTACTCTATGCTGGCTAACTGAACATAATAATAATAATTTAAAAGAAACTCAGATGTTGCAAACCTGAGCAAACCTGAGCAAAAAGACCAAGTCAAGGATAAGTGATGACCATCTGTGTAAAGCTACCTATTTTCTTTCTTTTTTAAACTTAGATGTTCATATTTAAGACTTTCTAGACAAGGAACCGACATTAAAATGTATCTCATTCCGACATTGCTTCTGTGGAGTAAGGGTAAGTGGAAGGACATGAAGGTGCGCCATGATTTCTTCTGGTTTCCTATCAGACCCATGATCCATTTTTTAATGAAATTTATATGAAATCAGGTGCTTCCTGAAAAGCTCTTAAAAATGTCCACAGGGAAAGTTGGCTGACTTTAGACTGTCGCTGGAAATCACAGAGATTTCTACCTGTGGATATTTATAATCCAGACTTTCTATCAATCTATAGTCTGATGTACCGCCAGAGTGCGTGCCGCAGGAGGTGAGGAACCTGTCAATACACCATTGAGAGCTAGGTTTGCGTAGCCCTGAGCATACTCATGGAAAGAGCTCCTCAGAGGATTGCAGAATTTTGCAACTGGCAGGCAGGACTTGGATAATAGCGCAGCATGGGTGACGCCATGGCTGGGGGACTGACTACCTTCCAGATGACCAGAGTAGCCTGTGGATGAGAAGGTGGGATGATGTCTGGTGTCTCACCTGGAGCTGCTGTCCTGCAGTGACGACACACCTCAGCGGGGCTAAAGGGCAAATGTCTCTCCCTGGCTGAGCATTTAATGTCATTTGCCTTATTTTTTTCAAGTCAGTTTCCAATTTTGGAAAACAAAGATCACGGGATCTGAACTAACTGAACAGAACTGATTGACCAGAACGAATGACATCCCCCTCATGTGGCAAGAGGCCCAGTGGACAGATACCCTGACTTTCAACAAGAGAACATTTCTTGTCCCTTTTTAAAACTACATGACAAAGATTTTTATCATTTCTAGGATCATTTCATTTTCAATGACTCCGAGGACAATGCATATTTCATATCATTTTATTATGTTTCTTGATTAATTGTCCCTGATGGTAAACTAGAAGCTTGATTTAGAAAATCTGGAAAATGCAGAAAAATATAAAGAAGTGTGTCATAGTTTGGGTTTTCATAAAAAAATTACCACAGAATGACTTTTTAAACAACAGAAATGCAATTTCCATAGTTCTGGAGATTGGGAGTTTGAGATCAGGGTGCCCACAAAGCTGAGTTCTGGTGAGGACCCCCTTCTTAACCGGCCCCTTTCTCACCACAACCTGTCCCCCCACCATGGCAGGCAGGGGGCCCTCTGGTCTGTTGCTCCTCTTACGGACACAAATTCCATCCTGGGGACCCCACTCTCCTAACCTCCTCCATACCTAATTACTTCCAACAGACCCTGCCTCCACATACCATCAGATTGCGGGGCGGGACTTTAACCTATGAATTTTGGGGAGACACATTCAGTCCACAATGTAGCACCAAAATACACCACCCTTAATCATGACCCGCAGAAGTGAGCATTTTTAACACCGGCATCTCCTGTTCATCTTTTTCATGTGCCTCCCTCACACTGTCAAGATTATACCACTTATACATTCCACATCCTGCTTTTTAATAATTTAACTATATCATATGACTCTTACCTGCATTAAGGTAACTTTTTAAAAGCATTATTTTAAATTACCACATACTGTTTACTTATGTTGAGGCGCCATAAAATTCACACGTACATTCATTTAATTGGTTATGTATGCAAAGAGAAATTTTCTTATTATTATAAAGGACCATGTTGACTTATTTTACATAAATCTTTGTCCACTCTTTATTTCTTTGATATGGATAATTAAGGATGGAATTAGTGGATCCATAGAGATGAACATTTTTATGGCTTTTGATATATGTTAGAGAACCCATCCTGTCAAATGGTATATCAGAATACACATCTTTGTACATCTCTGCCAACATCCCACTTGACCAATTTTTTGTTTCTCTCCATGTTTATTAATAAAGTCAATGCTCAATAAATTGTCAAATTAAGTAAATTAAAAAAATAGTATTCTACTTCATAAACAATACACCTTTTGTGAATTAACACAAGTGTCGATAAACTAAAATTGGCCATTAGTTTTATATAGAAAATAACATTATTTGGATATGCTGGATGCAGATCAGACATAAATTTTCTTTCTCCCCATAAAAGATACTGAATAGTTCTGGGGAAATTAGTGTTAATCATCTATGGAACAAAATCTCTTAGAAAGTCTTTATAGAGTTAAAGCATTATCTCAGCATCTGTAAACTGTTTTCAATAGTTGTTGGGTTTAGAGTCTGTCTTTCTCCCCTCTGCCCCCCGGCTTGAAACACTGAGTGACATTAATTTGCTTTCGGTTTCGCCTCATTTTTTTACTGCTCTGGACTCCTGGGGACAGGTACCAGATGTGGACTCCATGCGCTCAAGCAAGAGCGGACGGATGTCTATTTATGTACAGTCATCTACCTTCTTTCTCTGCAACTGACCTCAGGCGGCTATTTTCAAAACATAACCAAGCCAAGAATCAGAAAATTCTAGAGTGAATTTAACTTAAATTAATTTAATTTTAAAAATGTAAAATAAAGATGCTGAACTGAATGCAGAATAAAATCTGAATGGAATTCACTCTTTTCTCTTGTCTAAAAACACTGTGTATTTGTAAGCACACTTTGAGCCTGAGTTTTGAGATCAAGGTATTTGGTATTCAACAGAGAATTTAGCTAATTCTAACTTTCAATTGAGATTATTTTTTCCCATGATGAATACATCGATTATAAAGGAACATGATGCCTTAGAAACTCTGCTGTGACAAACTCTAATACCTCAGAATTCTATTTATGAAAAATCTCCATAATCTTGGTACCGTGCAGTGACGAGAAGGTGATATGAGAGCTCTTCCCATGAGAGTTCACTGTTGTCACCAAGGAAACACCCAATTCTTCCCTCCCACACTAGAGTGGACAGGGGTGTTTGTACACTCATGGGGCACGCCCCAGCACCCAGCCGGAAAGGGACCATCCTGCCTGTGTTCCTTTCTGTGGTCACTGGACCACGAGGCTGGAGACTATTTTTATGAAGAGTTTTCTGAAATCTCTCCACCAGAGGATCTTCCATCGCATTAATCTTCAAACAATCCTGGGACTGAACTTTGTATCATCTCCATTCCACAGATGCAGAAACTGAGAGGTTCAGACACGTGCGACACACAAATCACACAGCTGGTGAGAAGCAAAGTCCGGATTTCAGTGCGTTTGTGTCTGACTCCAGGGCCCCTGTTCATTATTATGCAAAAGGATGCAGCCTCATTAGTGTCACACAAATAACAGATCGCTTCCTCCAGCACCACACTATCTGCCTAGGGCACTCCACCCTATGCCCTGCTGGGGACCTCAAAATTCAAACTGGTTGGAACACTCAGATTTGAAATTTGTATAACCTGAAAAGATATTTAAAGATATCTATAAACACACACACGTAAAGTCATCATGGAGTTATTCTCTATCAACTGTCCTCAGAGCACCTTGGGTATAGTCAGCACATACCGGGCGTCCCCAGGAATCTTTCAGGGGACCTGCGAGGTGAAAGCTGTTTTCAGGATAAAGCCAAGAAAGTATACACCTTTTAGAATGGACGGTGGCCACACTGCTGGGGTGCTGGTGTGATTCAGGTGGCGGTGGCCACCTGCCCCAGTGGCCTGTGTCCTCCCCACCACACATTCCCAGTAAAAACAAACAAGTCAGTTGCCATCTCCACTTAAGTGTGTCCTTGACAAAATAGTAGAAGTCACCGCACATCATTCTATTTTGACCCTGGAGGACACGTCCTTTTCATCCTTTTCATCTTTCGTGTGACAGAGAGGCAAGCATGTACGAAGCACACACACGTGCTCAAGAGAAGGCACTGGGGTGTGACTCGTTAGCTGCTTTCTTCATGCAACACCATTTTTACTGAGAGAAAATTGACAGACCTTTTTGTTGGGGTATTGGACATTTTCTCTAAATGAATGAATTGAGCTGTCATGTCAAGGCAAACCAGGGAACGTGTTCGTTGCCAATGAGAAAAATCTGAGCTCTCAAGTCAAAATTTGATTCTGAAAGTCTTGCATTCTCCATCATGCACAAAATACAACTTTCTAGTATTTAAAGACTTTTGGGTGATTTTAGTGATCATATTAAAAACTTCGCTTTTTAAAAATTATTTTATGTTAGTCGTCACACAGTACATCATTAGTTTTTGATGCAGTGTTCTGTGATTCACTGTTTGTGTATGACACCCAGTGTTCTATGCAATCCTGCCCTCCTTCATACCCACCGCCAGGCTCACCTGTCCCCCCAAATTCCCTCTCCTCTAAAACCCTCAGTTTGTTTCCCAAAGTCCATAGTCTCTCGTGGTTCATCTCCCGTTCCAATTTCTCCCTCTTCATTTTCCCCTTCCTTCTCCTAATGTCCTCCGTGTTATTCCTTATGCTCCACATCTAAGTGAAACCATATGATAACTTGACTCTCTCTGTTTGACTTATTTCACTCAGCATAATCTCCTCCAGTCCCATCCAAGTTTATGCAAAAGTTGGGTATTCATCCTTTCTGATGGCTGCAGACACAAAAGAAGTTCTGAAAACTGATTTGAAATCACCGTTTTGTAAGAGACTTTTACACATGTAAGGTAAATATCCATGTGTAAGGTGTTTCCTTCCCAGTACCAAGAAGGGAGAAATGACTAAACCTCTAGAAATTGTTATCAGTGGAGTTGGCAGGGACTTAACTCTGCATAACAACCTTACCTTGCTCACTGTGCTTTCCTTGGTCACTTCCCATAACTGACCTCCCCACTGCCAAAATTTTGTCTTTAGCTGAAGATGGGTTAGAAGGCAATAGCCTCAGCCATTCCAGTGAGTCACTCAGTTTTCCTGGGTCTCTCCCATGTAACAAGGAGGAATGCAAGTTATCAAACTTCTGTTTGGTTTTCTCCTGTTAGTCTGTCTCATGTCAATTTGATTCTTAGACCAGCCAAAGAAACTTGAAGGGTAGAGGGAAAATTTCCCATGCCAGTACACACAAGTTCACTCTTTGGGTTTTGTGTCTGTGTGTGTGTCTGTATGTGTGTGTGTATGAGTGTGTGTGTGTGTGTGTGTGTGTGTGTGTGTGTGTGTTTGTGTGTGTGTGTAACTGGGGAGCAGTAAGGGAGATTAAGATAGAGAGATTAAAAATCAGTGAACCCTAGGATCTTTAATATGTAATTAATGCCACTCAGTCACATGTGAGGATCAGAAGGATTTCTGGCTATGAACATGACAACATCTGTGTGAACACACCTAAAGACCTCTTTGCAACAGGTGGGACTCAGAGAAGTAGCACTTCCCACCTGTTCAGATAGGCTGCGGACATGAAGGATGGAAAGTTTCAAGATGCACCTTCCCACCCCCAAACACACTGGAAGTCCCTGTGCATTTCCTAGATTTCAGGTTAAAGAAGAAAGAATGAGGGGCACCTAGATGGTTCAGTCAGTTAAATATCTGACTCTTGGTTTAGAGCTAACACCGTTTCAAACTAGATTTGGTTAAGTTACATATGGCACTGCATCTGGGGGACACACAGATACATACATACGTATCTCTGGTAGCTTTGGGTTTTGTTAATAGTTTAAGTGATCTTTAATAAGAAAGGAAAGAAATAGATTTGATCCACTACAGAAACAACTACAATTACTTTGAAATAAATATGTTTATCATTTACAACACTTTGTGAAAATGTTAGGTGTCAGGATGGAGGCCATGAAGACTCTTCTGATTGAGAAAAATGACCCAGGGAACCCAGCCTCCACTGTATACACCAAGATTATCTACAGCACCAATGAATGTTAGTCTAATTCCATATATAAATATTAATGTTTACATTTGCAAAGTGCCATATTTGGCAGCAAAGAAATCCCTCAAATTCTTATTGGAAGTTTTTATACAGTCACTAATTAAAAAGTTAAAAACTGATTTTGGGGGCACCTGGGTGGCTCAGTCAGTTAAGCATCTGCCTTTGGCTTAGGTCGTGATCTCAGGGTTCTAGGATGGGGCCCTGCATCAGGCTCTCTGCTCAGCGGGGAGTCTGCTTCTCTCTCTGCTCCTCCCTCTGCTCATGCTCTCTCTCTCTCTCAAATAGATAAATAAAATCATTCTTTAAAACTCCAAAACTGACTTTCATGTTTTCTGAAGTTGGTATTTGAGACTTCATATCACTTTGAGTGACAATAATTAGGACAACTCTCTGAGGGCTAGAGACATACATACACAATCACACCAGAGAACTTCCAAACTAAAAATGCCACCAACTTAAAAAAGATACATGAGTAATGCCTCTGGTCTTCTATATATCATATTATATTATATATATTGTTGGTCCCTTTAATATTTGCTGTCTAGTGTTGTTGACCATGGGTTCTTGATAACAAGAGTCGGACTGGAGTAAAGACTACCTTTTTGAAACCATGCTGTACGTGCTATCATGTGCTGGGCATGACATACACATGTAACACCCTCAGACTGTTGATAAATGATGCAAATTCTTAGTCCAAGGGAGTCTGGACAGGACAACTGACAACTGCATGAAAGACATTGCCTATTCTCTGACTCAGATCTTCCTTCCCACCATGCCCAGAAGAAATGGAAATGCATATATATACATACACATTTTTCTCTCCTGTCTATTGTCTTTGTTCCCATTTACAAAAACTTCCCTCAATACATGACCTTCACTACCACCTGGGGGCTCTTTGGGTCTAGCCTGAGAAGCCCACCTTGGTTTGGAAGCTCATCTCCACTCAAGCCCCTAAACATCTCCCGGCCATTTCCAGTGTTGCTCTCCAGCACTCTACAAATTCTCATTTTTCCACCTTCCCATATCTTCAAAATTGCCTGAGACCTAGTCTCTATGAGAGAAGCTGTGGCACCTTCTTTCCTGCCACTGTGTGTGAGCCTGGCAACCATCTGCATGTCCCTCTGTTACAGGGCTACACATCAGCTCTGATAAAATGCAGAATGTGAGGGTACAATCTCTGCTGTGCTCAGGAGTCAAATTGCTTCTTCCTCCCCATTCCTTAACGCTGGGGCCTCTGGGGTCCACTTCATCTTCACTGGGAAAATGGAGAGAGACAGAGATAGCTGCCCCCTTCATTGACCTTAGTCTCTACCTGTGCCAACACCTTCTTGGAATCAGAGACAAGTATGCTGGTGCCCCTCCACCAGCCATGTATCCTCAGTCCTCTCACAACATCGATGTGTTCCACCTTTGAATGATACTGATTCTAGCATGAAAATACATTCATTCTTGCCTGGGTGTGATAATAACCTCTTGTATGTTGGCAGAACCTACTATTAAGTTCTTAACATACATGTTCTCTTGTACATCCACACATCAGTCCAGGGAGGTGGGGTCTCATCATCTCTGTGGTAGAATAGAGGAAACCGAGGCAGGGAACGTTAATACGTGGTAGACATGACATCTAAACCCAGGCAGTCTGGCTCCTAGAATCTATGTCCTTGATCTCAAAATACTGGCTACCTGTGAAATTAAGCATGCACATAGAATGCACAGGGAACTGGGGGACAGAATGTTGACACATCATTTTGCTTACTCTTTGGTAATTAATTCTGTGTAATTCACTGTGTTGTCAATGCTTTTATGGGCTGAGACAGAGATTTTTGCCTTGAATACTGACTTTAGAATAGCTCAGTCCATTGTCTCACATTTCTTTAGGGAGTCATATTTCACTGCTGAGAGAGATAACAAGCAGCAGAAAAGATGTGATATTAGAATGACACTGATGATTCCACTTGGCTACACAATAAAAGAAAGACAGTTGTGTGCTGAGTGTAGGAAGCCTGCAGGCAACAAAATGTTCCAAAGCCATGCGTCCATCCACCAAGACCCAACTGTGCCAAGCTGTAACACATGAACCCAAATCATACTCAAATATCCTGAAGCCTCTGTGAAGTGTAGTAACATATTTTAAAAGGTGAATTTGGTATTTTTCTTTCTCATGTTTACACAGTCTCTCAGGCTTTTTGGAAGGGAAGAAATCACTTAGGGATCAAGCACCCAGGCTCATATGAGTCGTGGGCGATGAGTCACGGGACATGGGCTTCCAAGCTTTCAGAGAAGACTGACAACCTCAGCATAAGAGCATAGTCTCAAATTCCCACTTTCCAGAAGACAGTGTAGGGCAGCTCAGATCATTTCAAGCAAGTCTTCAGAAAAGGACCATTTTTGCAACTCATCACAAACCTGAAGCTTATGGAAGGGAGTGTTTTATAATACTAAGCAACACGTAGGGCAAACTGTTTCCTAAATGTCCAGCATTTGTGACCAGGTCCTTCTGTCATTCTCTCAGAATTGGAAATGCCCCACCTCTATCCTGAGATCAGACAGATGTTTTAAAGACTGTAGCTAAAAGCATTTCTGCTTCCCCACTCCCACCTGACTCATCTACCTGGGGAGGATTCCTCTTCTTTGCTGGCTCTTTTTCTTTTTTTCATGTAAGTTCTATGCCTAGGTAGAACCCAATGTGGGGCTCGAATCCACAATCATGAGATCAAGACCTAAGTCAAGATTAAGAGTCAGGCATCCAACTGACTGAGCCACCCAGGTGTCCTTTTTTATGCTGGCTTTAAAAAAAAAAATAATAATAATTTTTACATTTTAGAGTGTACTTAGATTTACAGACACATTGTGAAGATAATACACAGAATTGCTCACATACACCACACCCAGGCTCCCCAGTTATATACCTCACACATTATACAATGATTAAATGGCTACTGACCCATGATTGACTGCTGTCCAAATTTTATTCAGATTTCCTTAACTTTAATTCACATTTTCTGTTGCAAGATCTCATCAAGGAACATTATAACCAATCATTCCGTCTCCTTGAGCTCCTCTTGGTTATTAACAGTTTCTCAGATTTTCCTTCTTTCTGATGACTGACAGTTTTAAAGAGTACTGTTCAGGTATTTTGTAGAATGTCCCCCGGATGGGGTTTGTCAACTGCTTTTCTCCTTATCAGACTGGGGTTCTGAGGTTTTTGGAGTAGGGGGCAGCAAAGGCATGGTGCTCTTTCACCACAGCATGTCATGTGTCCATGCTGTCAACACAACTCATAACTGTTGGTATTGACCTTGAACACCTGGCTGAGGTCCTGTGGGTTGGGTTTGCCCACTGTGAAGTTACTGTCCCCACTCCATGTTCCATACTGAGTACTTTGGGGACACCCACCACCTACAGATTACACCTAGGGAGTGAGAGTCATGCAATGACTTTGAGGTGATGTATCTACATAAATTATTTCGAATTCTCCTGCTGGGGAAATTTGTTGATGGCCTTATTTATTCATTCAATTTTTATTTATATAAGCATGGACTCACAGATATTTATTTTACACTTTGGATTATAATCCAAAACTACTTTAATTTCTTGACCAAATTGTTCCTCATTTAGCACTGGGTACTCTCTAGGTTGGTTCCTGAGTTCCTCTGACATACCAACATTACTGTTTTCCCTTTTTCTTTTCTTTCCTCCTTTAATGGTCCACAATAGCACATGTTTACAGAATGGAATTTTCCCATTTTGTTGATCAGCATATCTACACCCTGAATGGGAGCCAGACAAAGTCATGCATCATACACTAAGCACAGAATTATATTTGTTGTTACAACCCTAAAGACAGAAGGGATATGAAAAGAAGTAAAACATAATAGAGCCAAAAATGGATTTGTTGTGTCAAAGTAAGTGGTTTAGCAACCTAAGGAATGAAAACTTCCAGAGGAACCATGGAGTCAGGCAGTGAGTAACATGGCTTTAGGGTACATGGAGAATGACGAACACCATTTGAGGATCTTTGATGCAACAACCATAGGACAGTTCAGGATTGAGTTTCAGAAGCAGAACCAGCCACTGTCTCTATAAGGGGTTTCCCTGATTAAGAAAGTTTAGTCCACTGGGACGCCTGGCTGGCACAGTCGATTGAGCATCTGACTCTTAATTTCAGCTCAGTTCATTATCGCAGGGTTCTGAGATGGAGCCCCACATCAGTCTCCATGCTCAGCACAGAGTCCACTTCAAACTCTGTCTCCCTCTTCTCTACCCTCCCCCCGCCATGCTCATGCTATCTCTGTCTCTCTCCCTCTCTCCCTCTCCCTCTCTCTCTCTCTCTATATATATATATATATATATATATATTTTTTTTTACACATATATTTTTTTAAAGGAAGTTTAGTCCACTGAGAAAATACCCCTGAAGATGCTGAGGAAACTGCCCCCTACAATTGTTGACATGTTATATTTTCTCAGCAGATAAATATCTCCTAGCTCCAGAAAGATTTAGAATATAGTGCAGCAATGTTTTAGAGAAGAAAATTCAATAATTATTTTTGTAAGAAGTACAGTTTAAATGTTTATTAGATGTATTAGTGTTCCACATCAGATTTGTAATTCTAATTTTAATGTATAATGGAGTAATTGATTTAGAATGGTAATAGTAGGTGGAACTCTTACTGAGGTAGGATACAATAATATAACATTTAAACAATTATGAGAATAGCTAAATTTACTTGTAAGTTTAATTTATTTGATTTATAAAAGTTATTTGGATGCCCAGCAAGCTTTAGTCAGATAATTAGAGTACTTAAAAAAGGAAATCAAATGTATTTAATTTATAAATATAGTTTAGTCTACAAAGATGAAAAATGAACTAAGTTTATACATGGAACAAAACATTAATCAAGGGCCCCTTAAAAGTACTTGTTCAAATTTGCTAGATATATATACAATGAGATTTTTTAGTTGAATTAAAGTTAAAGGAAATTAGGGGCATTTGCATTTATAGCTTAAATAAATGGCCACATTAATTTTTAAGACAAAATAATAATATAAATATTTTTTTCTGCATCCAAAAGTAACTGAAGGCTGTGTATCATACGGTTTCACTCATATGAGGAATTTATGAAATGAAACAGAGGATCATAGGGAAAGGAGGGAAAAACTAAATAAGATGAAATCAGAGAGGGAGACAAACCATAAGAGACACTGAACTCTAGGAGACAAACTGGAGGGGAGGTGGGTGGGGGATGGTGTATCAGGGGGGTGGGCATTCAGGAGGGCATGTGATGCAATGAGCACCGGGTGTTATATGCAACTGACGAATTATGGAACACTACACCTGAAACTAATGACACACTATGTGTTAACTAATTGACTTTAAAAAATAAGATATAAAAAGTACCTGAAGACTGCAAGAAACTTAAACAAATACACTTAAATTTGAAGACTAAAATAAAGACCATTTAAAATTCAGCCATCTCAAGTGTAAGAGGGTTCCTCTTTCTCCACATCCTAACCAATATCTGTTGTTTCCAGTGTTGTTAATTTTAGCTGTTGATGGGAATACAGATTAGGTGCGGCCACTCTGTAAAACAGTGTGGAGGCTCCTCAAAATGTTAAAAATAGAACTATCTATGACCGAGCAATTACACTACTAGGTATTCACCCAAAGGATACAAAAATACAAATTCAAAAGGGAACATGCGCCCCCATGTTTATGGTAGCAATGTCCACAACAGTCAAATTCTGGAAAAAAAACCAGTGCCCATTGACAGATGAGTGGATGAAGAAGAAGTGGTGTACACACACACACACACACACACACACACACACACACACACACACAGGAATATTACTCAGCCATCAAAAAGAATGAAATCTGGCCATTTGCAACAATGTGGATGGAACTAGAGTGTATTAGGCTAAGTGAAATAAGATGGTCCGCGAACGACAAATACCACGTGATTTCACTCATATGTGCAATTTAAGAAACAAACCAGGTGAACATAGGGGAAGGAAAAGAAAAGATGGAAACCAAAAGAAACTCTTAACTATAGAGAACGAACAGGATTGGTGGAGGGAGGGGAGCGGGGGATGGGCCAGATGGGGGACGGGCATGGAGGAGGGCACTCGTGATGAGCACTGGGCTCTCACTGTAAGCGATGAATCACTGAATGTACATCTGGAGCTAATGCTCTTCTGTATGTTAACTACCTGGAATTTAAATAAAAACTAATTAAAATAAGGCAAAATTCAGCTACTTGGAGACAATTACTGTCAAAATTGTGGGGACGGTATGTTTACTGCCCTCTTTACATATACAGGCACACATGTGCATGCACACGTTCATACGACTGCATAAATGGAGCTGCGCCTTGTATGCTGTTCATCTGATGATGGGCATTTCATTTCTCTCTCTCCCTTCCATAGGGACACTCTCTCTCATCCCTGCCCTCAGGAGACTCACAACCTCAAGTATGTCCTTCCACATTTTTCTTTGTATTCACACAATCCCCCTCCCCCAAACACATGCACAGCACACATGAGCACTTGGCATAGATTTTTGGTCATAGCTCATTTGATGATAGGGTGTCTACTACACATATTTCTCTGTGTATTACTCTTCTCACACAGCAATAGCTCCTGGAAATTCCATGTACCCCGGTATAGTCCCAATTCCCTTTTAGTCACTGCTGTGTAATGTTCCTTACAGGTTCAGATGTCTTCAGAGGGGTCAACATCTGACAGCTCAGGGAAGGGCTGCACACTTGTCTCTCTCTTGCTGTGCCCCATCCACCTCTCCATGCCTCCTGTCTCAATTCCCAGGTGGCACACACTCACAGTCCATAACCAGAAGGCCCATGCTTAAATATCCGTGCAAAACAGCCCTTGCACAAAGTCTGCCTGCAGAGCTGGGGAGACCTGAATGTGACCGAGTTCCCATAAACTCATCCTTGTCTTATGATCTCCACTTGGCTTATTTTTCCCTTTTAGGGATGAAGTTATTTTTTGGATGACTTTGTGTTAGGTGTCAGGGCAAATTAAGTTATCCTGCTGATTGGAACCCAGTCGAGTTAAGTTGTCAAGGTGAGTGGCAAAGAGGCTGGACTAGATGGGGATGGGCATGAAGGATGGCACTTGTGGTGAGCAAAAATGATGAGCCAAATCCCGTCTGCCGTACGGAATACTCTGTGGTTTTGGGCAAGTTGCTCGACATCTCTGAGCCACAGTTTCTTCGTCTGTAAAATGGACGTCATGTTCATGGCCCACCCCGGAGGCTGAAGAAAGGACACGCAGGTTAGAGGAGCAGAGCAGGTGCCACTGGGCCTGGCTCTCGCCCGACAATCAGCAAATCAAGCAATTATATGCTTTTCCGTTCTTGGTCATGTTGGTGTAAGATGGGGTTGATTTCTGAATTTTAATAAAATAAGGCAAATGAACAGTTCTGTGACTGTGTACATTCCTGTCTGCTGTGGCCTTGTTGCCTCCTGCTTCCTCTCTTTGCTTCTTGCTATTCAGGGATGTTTCTCTTAATCTGGCTCATTGCCTCACTCTTCTCTCAATTTTCTGCAATGTCATGGTCTTTGTCATCTTCCCAGGGCTTTTAAAAGCATTCAACTGGCAGTTCTTCAGGTGCATATGTGTTTCTATTTTTATACTACCTCCCATATCCTGAACCACATGCCTGAACTGTTTCTCCTAAAGGGCAATGAGAATAAAATGTGTCCATAAAACTTGGGACTGATGGCAGGTCCTGACCCCCAAGTGAGGGTCTTCTCCTCTGTCTCAGATAAGAGGCTTCAATCTGCTCAACTTCTCAGTCCCCTTCCAGCTCCAAACCTTTATATAAACACCACAGATACCATGAATCCATTGTCTGAAGTCTACATCAATGGTCAATTTTGTTAATAAGATCACTAGTACCTGCCCATACCCTTATGAAACTAGCCTTTTCAGAAATGTGATGATGTTAGGGATAATTTGCACTTCCATGGGGCTGGAGAAGCCCCTACAGACTGATTACACACAGCAGATTGGGTATTTTCACATTGCTCTGTAGCTGGGGTGACCTATTACTAGGTCACCTTCAGCCTACTGAGGCAGCAGGCCACTTTTGGGGGCCAACATACCCACAGAACCAAGACATACATGAGCCCTCAAAACAGCAAACAACCTTATCTTCCACCATAACCATCTGCAAGAGCCCCAAAAGGTACACATTTTATTTATGAAGCAGGAAGACACAAGAGGAAAAAATGGCAGGTTTTCACAAATATGATGTATTTTCTCTCATATGTAATTTGGACAATGTTACAGAAATGCCAATAACTCTGACTAAAAGAGCTGCTACTTAAAACTCAGTAAGTTTCTTTCCGATCTCTTTGTTCGCCTTGTCCCTTTCAGTAAGAGAGCCCAGTTGATGGTAAGGGAAATAGAACTGAGTCCGTTTGGAGAGAAGGAAATGGTACCACCTCCACGAGAGTCCACCACTGCCTTCCATTCAAATCTCATCTTTTCTTCCCCTGCTTAGGGGCCCTCTCATCTGCCACTCCTTCAAATGTATTCATTTGCAAGCAAATTCAGCTTCACTCTGGATAACAATGCAACCAAAAAGCTAAAGACAATACATCAGGCTTGTAGTACCTTTTTTTTCAGGAAAAAGAAATCAGATCTATTTACACCACACTGGAGGCCACTACCATTATATTTAAGGCTCTACCACTTTAGATAGGATAAACATATGTTTGTGTCATGAAAGGAGCTAAAAAAAACAAAACAAAACAAAATAAAAAACTCACTACTGCATGAGAAATTTTTTCACACTCACAAGGTAGTTTGTTTTGCTCAAATAAAAATTACCAAAGCCCTAGGTGAAGAGGTACCATTCCCAATATAGTGTTATTGGGAATGGAAACAGTGTCCTTCCTTTGGACATCTGCTCTGATCTACACACCAAAGTAGAAACTGACTTGTTTCTCCCTACACGACAACATATATTACAAAGGGATTCTAAGCCTTGAACTTGGCTGCCATGTTTTCTACCTACATTCTAGAAATAGCTTACCCTTCTTTATGGTATTCCAAACACAGAGCCCAGGGTTGGCCCAAAGTGTAGACTCAACCAGTATCTGATGAGTGTATAAATCAAAATGTGCTTCCCAAAATCCCACTCTGAAGAGCACCTGAGCTTCCAGGGTCTTTCAACTATGTTAGAAGGTCACCTTAGTTAAAGGCTTTCTGGCCCTTTTCTATTCCAATGATTATCCATGCATGCAGGCTGATTTCTTCCAGTCGAACAAGCATGTGAAGTAAGAATGTAGACCTCTTGGTTCCTGAGGCTGAAGGGAGGAAATGCTGCAGCCCAGTGGGGTTGCAGCAAGTGAAGGTGTAGACCAGGACCGCTGGGAACACAGTGCTTGGACACGCATCCTGGCTCTGCTTCATACAAGCCCAGTGGTCTTAGGTAAGTTCTCTGGGTCTCAGTTCCCTCATTTTAAAAATGCGATTAACAACTGTACCTACAGGGATGCCTGGGTGGCTCAGTGGGTTAAGTGTCTGCCTTCAGCTCAGGCCATGATCCCAAGGTCCTGGGATTGAGCCCTACATTCAGCTCTCTGCTCAGTAGGGAGTCTGATTCTCCCTCTGCTTCTCCCTCTGCCTCCCTGCCACTCCAACTGTGCTCTCTTTGTCAAATAAATAAATAAAATCTTAAAAAAATAACTACCTACAACATCATGAGAGAATAATGATTCAAAAAGTTCATATTGGGGGCACCTGTGTGGCTCAGTGGCTTAAGCCTCTGCCTTTGGCTCCGGTCATGATCTCAGGGTCCTGGGATCGAGCCCCTCATTGGGTTCTCTGCTCAGCGGGGAGCCTGCTTCCTCCCTCTCTCTCTGCCTGCCTCTCTATCTACTTCTGATCTCTGTCTGTCAAATAAATAAATACAATCTTAAAAAAAAGTTTATATTGTTAAAGAACTTGGGGGAATGACTGGTACACAGTAGGTATTAAATAAGTGTCCACTGAATTACTATCAGATCAGTGTGTTACAGGTGCTCCATCTTAGCAATGCCTGAGAAGAGCCAATGGCCACTGGTGTCACTGGGCTGGGCATCTGGAAGAACTGGATGGGAAGCCATGGGGAAGCTTTATTCTAGTGTTGTCATCAAACATGTCACACCAACTGGATACATGTCCAATTCTCCTGGCAATGCCTGGAGCACCAGAGCCCCAGTGCCTATCACTCACCCCCAGAGCTTGCATGTTGTCTGATGCACAAAGACTGTTTATCCTGCTTTGCTAGAAACAGTGTTTCAAAAATGCTAACGGGTTGTATTAGTTTCTACTGCTGCTGTGACAGGTTACCACAAACTTAGTAATTTAACCCAAATGTACTTTCTTACGATTCTGGGTGTACAGAGTCTAAGATCAGGGTGCCAGCCTGGCTGTTTTCCTTCTGGAGTCTCTAAGGGAAAAATCTGTGTCCTCATCTCTTCTAGGCTTTAAAGGCTTCTGCAATCCTTGGGTCACAGCCCCTCCTCCACCTTCAAAATCCCCCACTCCAATTTTTGCTTCCATTGTCCCATCTCTTTCTTTGACTTTGGTCCTTCTACCTCTTTCATATAAAGAACGCTTGTAACTACCTTGGGCGCCCCAGATAATCTAGGAGTTTCTCAATATCAAGACCTTTAACTTAATCACAGTTGTAGGTTCCACAGATTAGGGCATAGACATCTTTGGGAAGGCCATTACCACCAAGGTTTTAGAAGTTTGAGAGGAAAAAAAAAATTAAGGTATGGGTCTGTGGGAGTAAAAATTGGAAAGCTGAGGTTTTGAGACAGGAATGATCCAGAGCTGAGTGGTCATAGAGAAAAATCACTTTTTCTGTGGATTTTATTGGTGGATCTGTGGGTGAAGGTCTACATCGGCACAAGGAGTGCAGTTTAACACAAAGCCAATATGATGACTGACAGCCAGGGTCCAGGCTTCTCTAGAAATACAGGACTTGAAAAATTAGAGATAATGAAGAAACTAGGGTCAAATAAGCAAAAACCAGCAGTGACCTCACGAGTCAGGTTTGATAGAGAAGCCAAATAATGAGCAGAAAGGAGAGATAAGGAGCAGCCAGGAGACATTTGTGATTGTTTAGGCAATGCATATCTGTGTACATGTCATTAACTCAATCCTGAATGTATGGTTGCAGCCCCTTGAATATCTCCCCTTGCATGAAATCATGTAGTATCTTGAATGTATTTCATATGCTGCAAATGCAGCAGGCACACCATAGAAGGGAGGTCACAGATCCTCACTGCAGCAAATCTGGAGATTAATGGGAAGGAAATGTAAGCAGGAGCCTGCCACAGTGGAGCATGGTGGGTGGGGGAGCGTATGTCAGAGAGCACTTTTGTTCAAGAATAACTCATAAGCATTGGGGGCAAGACCTAGAAAGGGTACTAGATTGATTCAAATACAGAGTTTCTCCTCTAGGAACAAGAGGACTTTGAGCAGTTGATATAATGGTCATCATGGAATTGCCTTCAGTGAACCTGACCTGGAAACCGACTTTGATTCTTGGGCTGAGTGACTGGGAAAGTCACATCTCCTCTCTGAGACCTGGTTTCAGGGTATGGCATGCGAGATGAGGCTAATCATACAATTCTTGTGGGTGTTTTTTTAATTATGAGAATAAAATGCCATGAATTTATAAAGTCTCATCTTAGAGATCAGTTGGGAGTGACAACTGCCCCTTACTTATGTTTTGTGTTCCTTTGGTCTTAGGGACACCTGACTCTCAGTGGTTTGAGGCTGTGGGTCTCCTGCGACCACAGTCTTCAAGGGCCTTACCCTCAGGAGATCCTCTTGCTTAAGTGGTAACCCATAGTCTCTGGGATTTGGAACCAGGTTGGTGGAAGGGACGGATGACTTTTGAGGACATTGGGTATAACAGTGAGCAGGGGGAAGGGTAGTAGTGTTTGTCCCCCAAACTCCACATGGCAGCTGGAATAAACCTCAAACAGATGGACTTGGCCTGGGTGGCCTCTGGGCGAAGAAGAATGAACAAAATGCTTCAGATGGGGAAGCTTTGGTTTTCTCTCCTACACTCCATGAGATATTTTCATGGCTTCAGGAAGAAAGGAAAATCAACTAATTTGTGTGTTGCCTAAGTAAACAATGATGTCAGGTAGCATGTCCTTCCTTTTCCATGCCTTAACTAAATCTAACCACTGGCTTAGTATGGATGTAATGGGGATCCGCCATTCTTTTTTAGGACAGCCACCAGGAGTGACAGCACAGTGTCTGGGAAGAACTGGAAGATCTTCCGTGATTTTCTAGAACCTTACCCTTTCCTTCTTTTTCTTTTCTCTTCTTTTTCCTTTTCTTTTTCTCCTTTCCTCTCTTTCCCTTCCCTTTCTTCCCCTTTTCTTCCTTCCCTTTCCCCCCTCGTGTCCTCTTCCCTTTGAGTATAGTTAACACACAATGTTACATTAGTGTCAGGTGTACACAGTGAAGTGACAAGTCTATACATCATGCTACACTCACTGCAAGGGCAGCCACCATCTGTCATCATATACACCATTACTAGACCACAGACTAGTTTCCCTATGCTGGACCTTTCATCCCTGTAACTTAATCATTCCATAACTGGAAGCCTGTATCTCCATCACTCATCATCAGTGACATGCAAATCAAAACCACAATGAGCTATCACCTCACACCTATCAGAAGGGCTAAACTAAGGAATGCAAGAAATAACAAGGGTTGGTGAGAATGTGGGGGGAATAAAGGAGCCCTCGTGCACTGCTGGTGGGAATGCAAGCTGGTGCAGCCAATCTGGAAAACAGTATGGAGGTTCCTCAAAAAATTAAAAATATGACTACCATCTGATCCAGTAATTACACTACTATTTACTCAAGGAAATAGAACCTTACCACTTTCACTTAAGAATGATTGTGCCCTTCTCACCCGAGTCTCTGAAAGAGATATGAGCCCCCATACCAGGTGACTTTCCCACTTCCCTTGACTTGGGAAGAGTAGCAGGACCTTTCCAAAAAAGAGTGAGTTTTAATATGTTCATCACATGTGCCAGTCACTGTCTCATTTATAATCCTTTAAATTATACCCATGAATGACTTCAGATATGGAGAGCAGTTATGTGTCCAGAGGGGTATCAAGCAATTATGATGGTTTTCACTGATTTCCCCATCCTTAGAAGGTCTGTTTCAAAGCTCTTTTCTGCAGAGAAGAATGTGCAAAATTTCAGGAGGTCAAAATCCTAAATCCTATTAAGATAGTTAAGATACTGAAAGATCATTTTGGCTCTAGTAAAGGAGATAGAAATTAGTCTTTTTTCCAAACTGAGGAGAAATCACAACAGTATATATCAGAAACAGAATATTTGACATCACAAATCTCTGGATGAGAGCCTACAATGATTTTGCTTTAGATCACAAGATGAAGAAGGGGACATGTTTCATGTAAGTGTTTCGAAGACACACTTTCAAAATATGACTTAGTCAGCTTTTGGGCAGGACGAAACCAGCAAAAAGCAATGGTGAACTAAAGGACACCATTTAAGTTTTTTTTTTTTTTTTTTAAGATTTTATTTATTTATATGACAGACAGAGATCACAAGTAGGCAGAGAGGCAGGCAGAGAGAGAGAAGGAAGGAAGCACGCTCCCCACTGAGCAGAGAGCCCGATGTGGGACTCGATCCCAGGACCCTGAGATCATGATCTGAGCTGAAGGCAGAGGCTTTAACCCACTGAAGCACCCAGGCATCCCCACCATTTAAGTCGGTAAATAGCCTATATAGAGAAGAAACAAAATGTAGTGCCTTTTTCCAGCCTCAGGTGGATGGTACTGTTTAGATTAGATAGCTGTCCTATGCTGGTGAGAAGTTAACTAAATATAAGTGCCTAATATCTTACAGGAAACTTACAAAAGCACTTGATGTAGGACAGGTGAGATTCAATATGGCTGCTTCCCTCGGAAGTGGCGCAGCTAATGGGGGTAGTTATGTAATCCAGCTCTGAAAGGGCCCACAAAGCATTCAAAGTTGGTAATAGAAATTGGAGAAAGACTTAGATATTTGAAACATTTTAATAGTGACCTTAAGTGCTCTTATACTGGCCACTTTTTTAATGTGTTCAGTACTTGCCTAATCCCTGTCAATTTCAGAGGTCTGTCTGCAGAGTCCTGGTTGTACTTCCCCCAGGGTGATTGTATCAGGGCTCGTAGCCAAGTAAGGTTAAATGCAGTCATAAGGGTGGAGCTCCAAACTGATAGCATAGTGGTCTCATAGGCAGGTGAAGAGGAGGAGATTTCTCTCTTTCTCTTTCCCTATGTATGCACGAAGAAGGAGAAGGAGGAAGCAGCCATGTGAGGACAAGGCAAGAAGATGGCTATGTGCAAACCAGGAAGAGGGCCCTTACTAGGAACGGAATTGGAGCACCTTGATCTTGGACTTGCAGCCTCTAGAAATAAATATCTGCAGTTTATGCCCTAGGCTACAGTATTTTGTTCCGGTGGACTCAGCACACTAACATACCATAGCTCCCCAGACTTCAGTATGCACACAAATTGCCCAGGGATCTTGACAGAGTGCAAACTACTGAGCCCCACTCCAGGAGAATTTGCAGAGCCCAGTGATGCTGTGGGTCCCAAGACCCCACTTTACTCGATTATAAGTGGGAGCCATCAGCATTAAGTCTCAACCTGAGGAGGGGAAAGTTTATCCTGTGGGATATGCCTACCCCCCAGGAACCTCCGTTCTCCAAGTTCTTTCTCTCCATTGACATACCCTCCCCCCAGGGAGCCGTTCATCTCCTGTGATAGTTGGCCAACTTGGCCCATATCAAACATTGCCCAGATTAAACATTATTTCTGAGTGTACAAGGAGGGCATTTCCAAATGAGATTAGTATTTGAATCAGTGGGCTCAGGAAACTAGATTCCCCCTGCAGTGTGGGAGCCATCATTCTCTCCAGTGAGGGCCTAAGGAGAACAAAAATGTGGATGAAGAAGGAATCTGCCCCTCAGACTGGAAGTGGTTTTCTGGCAGATGTCAGATAGTGGGAGTTCTCAGCCTCCATTATGTGACCAGTATTGCATTATCTGTCTGTCTGTCTCTCTGTCTATAGATACCCTATGAGATACAGATAGACTACATATCTAATCTGCCTCGGTATCTCTATTTCCTATTGGATTGGTTTCTTGGGAACTTAGACTCCCTGTGCAGGTGATTACCTTTCTAGTGACTGCTATGTTTTGAAGGTCCCAGGGGACCCATGACTGCTCCCTCTTTGTGACAATTAAGAGTCCATGGGGTGCTCAGAGTTGCCCCATGCTGGACCTAGAACTGCTCTCCATGGGTGCTATCTTCTCCCCTTTCCCCCTTTCTTGTCTGGTCGTTGTCATTCCCGTTGACCTCCCCACCTGACGCTCTTATCCTGCCCTGCCCTCCCTATTCCCACTTTACCTGTGGGGAGCAGACCTGCGTTAGATTACTGCAACAGCCTCCTTACTGGCTTTCCCTCCACTTCTATTCCACTCACTCCAACTCTTTCAAACCATCTTGCATATAGACAGCTGTTAACTACTTTTCCATCAGAAGTTCTTTGAGACCTTCTCTATTTTCACTAGTATTCAGCCTCTTCCAAAGGTTGACAGTAGAATATGTGTGCTCCTTTCCAAGCTTATTTCCCAGCTAAAATAGTTTATTTTCTAGACTCTAGGTTTTTGTTCTGGCAATTCCCAATGTCTGAAACACCTTCCCCATCTTTCTCCTTATCTCTGTTTATTGCAACTGCACACGTTCTTAATATAAAGCTCTGAAGCCATCTCCTCTATGACACGTTCACTGATGTCCCTATGAAAAAAGGTTCAACTTCCTCCCCTAAACTCCCATAGCAAATTGCCTACATGATAGACATGACATCTGGGACACATGCCATGGACAGAGTATGTGTAGCTCCCCCAATAAACATGAGCTCTTTGGGTGCAGAGATACTGATAACTGTAGCAACGTTTAGCAGGACCTCCTGCACATAGGAAATGACTCTTTGTTAGAGGAACTCTTGGAGTTATGGATGGAGGGTTGGGAAGACAGAGGGAGGAATGGAGGGATAGATGGATGGACAGATGATCAAAACACTCAAGCACTCAGGTAAAAACAACCATATTTTAGGCTGTGCAGGGGTCATGTATGCTGTTCACCAGAGTCCTCAGGTCTTCTACCTACTGAACATAAGCTCTCTATCCTCCCTGGTATCAGCCTCTGGGTCTCTCTTATTCCCTGCTCATTTCCATCTCCTGGTCAACCCTTCTAACCATAACCACATCCATCTTTCCCCCACCTCTGACCTTGGTGATGACCCTTCCTTACCATTGTTGTTTGGTAACCTGACAGCATGCCCTTGTGTCTCAGGCTTTGCATCTTATTTTCTGTTTACATCTAGTCACTTCTAGCCCTGTAGTTCACATCTGGGCTGCCTGGGGGCCCAAACTCTGGGATCACCCCCAATTTCAATGTGCTGCATACAGCTGATGTTCTTGAATGTTCATGACTACTCTGAAACACTGCAGCTCGAGAGGAAAGGTCTTCCTGCAAGAGACTTGTTACATTTTACAGTTTAGAGTTAGAGCAAATGAATAAATCATAGAGAAAGAGAAAAATGTAGCAAAGTGCTTTTTTTCCCCCAGAAATAAAAATAAATCTTAGGGGGAGGAGATTTTGAGGAGTGGTAGACACTGGGTTTTTTGGATCATTTGGCTCTGGTAAAAAGACCTGGGACTGTTTTTTTTAAAGATTTTATTCGTTTATTTGACAGAGAGAGACTGCAGAGTCCTGGTTGTACTTCCCCCAAGGGAAGTGGGGAAAGAGAGGGAACACAAGCAGGGGGAGTGGGAGAGGGAGAAGCAGGCTTCCTGCTGGGCAGGGAGCCTGATGTGGGGCTCAGTCCCAGGACCCCAGGATCATGACCCAAGCCAAAGGCAGACACTTGATGACTGAGCCATTCAGGCACTGCTATTTTTTTTTCTTTTTTAACTAGTGAAAGGTAGTTAAGAAAGAAAGAAATGAACATTTTTAAAAAGGCTAGTTTCATATCTACTGCCTAACAATGTGTGATATAATTTGCAGGGCTCAGTGCAAAATGAAAATGTGGAACCTCTTTTCAAAAATTACTAATGATGAAAAATAAACATAAACATATTTTCATCATAAACAGATGAACGCAGGGGAAAGGGAGCAAAAATGAGCAAAAATAAAACAAGATGAAATCAGAGAGGGACACAAGCCATGAGAAACTCTTCTTTTTTTTTTAACCATTGGATGATTATTTTATCTTCCCCATCTTTGTAGCACATTCTTCTATTGATATGAGAAATAATATTGGATCTCCATATATGCCCACAAAAGTAAAGTGTTACCCCTCCAGTTCTTCCAAAGTTTTAATTATGAGTGTAATTACATTGGCCTAATGTGCAAAATACTGTGACATTTCATTTTCAATCATTTAATTCTATTGGCAGACTAGGGACCACGATGCAGATATGCTACAGTACCCAGAGATACAGATGTAGTGAAAAGAAGGGCCACATGTACCCCAGTGTTCACAGCAGCAATGTCCACAGTCGCCAAGCTGTGGAAGGAGCTGAGATGGCCTTCAAGAGACTCTTAACCATAGGAAACAAACTGAGGGTGGCTGGAAGGGAGGTGGGAGGGAGGATGGGGTGACTGGGGATGGGCATTAAGGAGGGCACGTGCTGGAACGAGCATGTGATTGTGTAAGACTGAAGAATCACTGACCTCTACCTCTGAAACTAATAGCACGCTATGTTAACTAAAGTGAGGAAAAAAAATAAAAAAGATAAAAGCCTTAGACCTATAGCCACATGAAGCTAGTAGGCAATTGAAATACAGTTAGTCCAAATGAAGATGTGCCAAACGTATAAAACACACATCAAATTTTGAAGAATTAGGACTCTCACAAATTAAAATAGTTCTGAAATAATGTTATATCTGATTGCATATTGAAAAGATGGTATTTAGAATAAATTGAGTTAAATGATACAGATTACTAAAATTAACTCTATTTGCTTTTTTAATGTTGCTACCAGAAATGTTTAAATTACACATGTGACTCACATGGTGTTTCTGCTGGACAGCGCTGCCGTAGAACATGAATGACGTCACGGATCATCGCACCCCTCTGGCTGGTGATAAGAAATCAATCCTGATGAAGTTGCTGTTAGTTTGTCAGGTTCTTGCAGGCAAAAGCATTCCTGACATACACAAGAACCTTAAAGTGGCATTTCAGGATGGCTGGGGCTGTAGGAAGTCCTTTAAACTTTGGGGAGCCACGAATGGAGATCTTTCAGTCAAGTGCAAGCTGAGGGGGCCCAGGAGCTCCTGACAGCCTCACTGGGCAGCAATCGCAGAGAAGAAGAGAGGAACATCTCCTTAGGAGAAGAGCCTACTGACCCCTGGATCTCCGTGGTTCCCAGAGTGCCATGCACCAGTATCCAAAAGCCTCCCAGAACCCAAACGGTGCTCAGAAGGAAGCTGAGTGAGGAGAGGAACTGCCTGGACTATGAGATCATCCTCCAGCCTAGACAAGAAATCACTGCAATGAGAGATAGGACACAGACTCGCTGCCCTCGGGGAGTGCTGAGGATAAGACCACATCTCCAAAGTGCAGGAACATGTTGGAGTCAAGCCAAGGCCTTAAGGCTGACATGTGGGCAGGGGGACATCAATGCAGAATGTCATGCACAAGATGAGTAGTGGGGACCCCCTTTTGCCTGCCGCCAAAGAGGCGTTTACACAAGCTTCTGGCAAATTCATGAAACTAGGAGGTCGTTACACTGATGTTACACTGATGTGCCTACAGGAGCAAACCAGAACCTGAGCGTGGACATGGCCCAAGGTTACAAAATCAAAATGCTGAGGACAATCAAACACAGATAGTCATCTAGGCATTAAGCTGTAGACAATCCAAATCCAATACCTTCCTTTCTTTGCTTCTGCACCTTCCCTGTATGTGTTTCCCCTGATTCCTGTCCACAGAGTGCTCCTAACCACTTCTGGTTTGCCACTGCCCCCACCGGAATCAATTTTTGCTCAAATAAACTCTTAATTAAAAAAATAAACTAAATTTAAAAAGATTCCAAACAGTAAGAGTAGAGCTTTGACTCAAGCATGAGACCTTTCTGGGCACTGAGCCCTTTCCTTGCAGAGTCAGCCCCTCCTGCAACACAGAAGCCTTGTATGACTCTAGGACCCGTGTCGCTCTCACCCACTTTGTTCCTGCATTATCATCCGTGAACAGAGAGGGTGGGACTGTGCAGCTGTTAGACCAGCATCTCTGGAGGAGAAAGGGGTGATGCAAACAAGTGAGGAACCCCCTGTCCAGCAGCCACCAGTTCTGGTTCTCCCACTCATGCCCTGCGGTGACCCAGAAAATGCCTCCTGTGACAACGGTCAACACAGGCAGCAAAGGGAAAGACATCTCAGGGGTCTACCCTGCGGTTCCCAGCTGGGATGTTGACCCCTGAATGCACGGCTAAAGGGAAAAGGAAATAAATGCTCCTCTGTGCCCAAATGAAGGCTTCTTTCGACATTGAGGCAGCATGTGGAGGAGGCCATTTCTCAGCCGGTATGCTGCCGTCTGGGCATGGACCGCTCTCACCGGGGTCTAATATCCCACCTCTTTTAACACCCGGGCTGCAGCCACACTGCTGTTACAATTCACTGCCATTGGCTGTTCTCTGCTTAGTCAGTTTCTTAAGACCCCAGGCCTGTTTTGCCTCTCATGCTTCACGATGCAGAGCCAAGAGAGCTCAGAGATAGGCTGCAAAGGAGTGGGGGCTGCAGGAAAGCTGCTGGAGGTGTGCTCTGTCAAATCTCCATAAGCAGGAGCGTGGGCTACAAAGGAGCAGCCCCAGGAGGTGGGGGCCTTGCTCAGAATCAGGTGCCAGAGGTGGGAAGTGCCAGGCGGAAACGCCCCAGTCGCCAGACATGCCTAGCTTTTCTCCAGCAGCCAGCAGTGGGGTGGACGGAGACAGTGTCTTAAAGAGCAAGCAAGCTCAGTGCCATGATGCCCGGCACGCAGAAGTGCTTGCATTTCTGTCCTGGAAATTACTTCACAAAACAGAGATTTTTCTGCTGTTTGCCAGCTCGACCCCACAAGAGTCTAGCCCACAGCAAGGAAACCAAGAGAGAGGAAGAGGGATACTCCTCCTTTCTACTGGCTCCTTGGAACCCACACCCTTCCTCCTAGCTGCAAAAGATGCTGTGCTGTCCTCACAATGGCCAGGCTGTGTGGAACAGCTGAGAGCAAATCAGCAGTGGGTTGCCCCAGCGGCTTTCCGTGCAATTTATTGGCACCTGTGTCGTGCGGCTGCTACTGCCTGTCAGGCTAATGACACATGATCGGTGATTAAAGTGCACGTCCTTAAATCAAAGCTGTGCCGATGGTCAGAGATGGCAACAAACAGCCCTGGGAGCTTGCTTATCCCTCTGAGCAGGAGGACCTCATTAGGAAAACAAAAAACAAAACAAACAAAAAAAAGGGACTGCCACCCTAACAAGAGCAAGTTCTGCTCCTGGGAACCTTCTCCTCTTTGCAGATTTACCCGAGCTCCTCCCTAGCACCTGTGAGAAAGGGGGAGCTGTGGGCGGGCCCAATCAGCCACAGCCCGCTGGGCATTCGCCTGGTTTGGTGGAGCCCCATCTTCGCCTCTCCTGCAGGGAGACCCCAGAGGACAGGGGACACAGGACAGGAGCAGGCAGGGAGAATTCCCAGAGGAAATACAGCTGCCTCACCCTGTTTCCCTCCCTTTGGGGTTCGTGCTTGAACAAGTGGAGTTCATCATTTCCCTTTCCCTTCATGCAGGGCTCCATGACTGAGGATGTCAAATTCTGTAGGGCTCTCTGAGCTGGTAAGTGCACCTCTGGCATGCTATAGGCTCAGCACCTTGCAGCGTTCTAAAACTGGACAGACCCCTGAGGTTTTCAGCTGCCATGCTGCTGCAGCCAGGGGCAGGAAAGGGGGACCCAAGCAGAAGGACAGGTGTGGCCCCATGAAGAACAGTCCCCGAGTTCCAGTGAGATCCAGGTTCCTGTTCCTTTATGTCTCATCAAGAAGCATGTCCAGGGGCCAGTGTGAGTATGAGCAAGAATCCCTGACCACTTCCCAAATACCCAGCAAAGACAGGGATGGCCAAAAACGGAGGTCCCAGCAGAACAGGACTCTGCCGTGGGTGATGCTTCATACTGAAGGACTGAAGGTCGATGAGAGCCAAGACAAAGGGAAAGCAGTAACAGTAAGACAGTCAAGAGAAGCATTAGAAGAACAGGCAGACACTGACAGTGTGTAGCCTGGAAGGCCAAAGGTTCATATCTCAGTTCCTTAATCCACCTGCATGAGGAATCCCCAAGATGCTGGATGCTTCATGCTAAAATTGAGAGTCCCAGGCACACCAGGATGGTTGATTGCCCTGTATGTTACCTTGAGCCCATCTTTGACCTTGATGAACCCAATCTCATCTGAAATATGACAAATGCAGTGATGCAAATTAGCATACAAGTGTACTGAAAGTGTCTGGTATGTTCCCTAAAACAACGTAGGGATTCAGCAGTAGTATTATAAAAATAGTATTCACGATATTTCAATTAGAATAAGATGTCTCTAAAAGTAGTGAGCTCTCTGTCAATAGACGCATGTAAGCTGTGCCCAGAGGAGACCCTTCCTGGGTGGCTGAAGGGGTACAGGACCAGGGGACCCGCTGAGGTCCTGTCCCTCTGGGGAGTCCAGGACTTCTAGGAGGGAGGGTCTGCGTGCTGTGAACAAGGATATGTATGCACTTTCTTAAAGTTTCGAGGAGGTTGTCTGAAGGCAGCTATTGCTCTGAAGTGTAGGATGAGCCAGGTTTCCAGGTTTCCAGGCACAGCCTGGATGCTGGGATTTAAGTCTGGGGAGCCCAGACTTGAGGTGGACATGACCTCATGGGAAAGCACTGTGCAGCCAGGAAGGTGGACAGCCAGCCCCCGCGATGCTGCACGATGGAGAGGGGAGGTACACCGCTCCAGGTTGTCTGCCATGGTGAGTGAGCCCAGGGATGGCTCTGGCTGGTGGGCAAGAGATTCCTCCCCTTCTGGAGGCTGTATCAAGGGGCTGTCCTCTGGGAGACAGACTGCACTGGGGCAAGACCCTTGGGGTGAGAGGCCCCCACTATGACCTGGATCTCAGGCTTGGGTGGAAAGGTTTTGAATAAAGCCACTGGCCTCCTTGTTGTCTTTTAAGCCCCAGCAGACCATCACCTTGTGCAGTTTTTGAAGAGGTTCTGCTCATAGTGACCTTGACTTCACAACCTTTGAATTCAAATCCAAGAGTGCTCCTGTCCTTGTTTGGGTCCTGCAGTTCCAAAGCTCAGGTGGGTTAGAATGCCCCCCTCTAGAAGGCTGGGGATTCATGGACTCTGTGGTGAGCTTAATCCAGGCAGGATCTTGGAATGTCTACAATATATTCCTACAAGGGTAAGGCATTTTAAGGAAAAATCAGGGGCATGGGTCAGGAGCGTGGAAAAAGGGGGACAAGGGCCGTTGCATTTGAAGATATCAGGAGGATGGGAGAACCTAGGCCACGGTAGGAAAACGGTGCTATATGGTGAGCTGGGAATGAAAATTTTAGGTTAGCTTGATGCATATTTTGTAACTGGTTTCAAATTGCTTTACCATCCCAGGTTCACAGTGGACATGCATGATGGAGGGCCAGCTAATCCAGTGCAAACCGATGTTATTTGACATTTCCTTTGGATGGATCAACCCAGAATTTCTGAATCCCCAGACAGCCTCGCTATGGCCTCCTTTTATCTCAGTGGCTGATCAGCGAAAGAGCAACACCCACATTGAGATACCCTTGCAACACCGGGGCCAGCTCAGTGATAGCTGCTGTGTTGTGCTGGGCACGGCCAACGTGCCCAGCCTCGCTGCTGATGAGAGCATTTGAAAGAGTCCTGACAGGTCATGATCCTGGAGTCAGTCTCAGGATCAAGTCCCGCATCAGGCTCCCTGCTTGGCAGGGAGTCAGCTTCTCCCTCTGACCCTACCCCTTCTCATACTCTCTCTCTCAAATAAATAAATAAAATCTTAAAAGAAAGAAAGAAAGAAAGAAAGAGTCCTGACAGGCCATGTCCACAGAGGCTGCCAGAAGTAATTAGGTGCAGCTTCAATGAAGGGCTCCATCCTCCAGACATCTAAGACGAACGGAGGAAGAGTGAGGGTGTGACCGTGGCTGTGAGCGCTGTTACCTGCCCCAGCCTCTACAAGACCCTCTCCTTCCCGGTGCCCTTCCCTGCCCATCACGCCCATTCCGGGGATGCTGAGGCCACCGAGCACCTTGCTTTCCCTCTCGTGATGCCTTGAAAGGCAGTGCAGGCCTTTCTACCCATTTCTGGACCCCCACATCTTGTGAGTTATGGGAGTGGAATGTGTGCAGCATGCCAGGTTGTTGATGTAGCTTGGAAATGGTAAGAAGGTAGAGCTGGCTGCGGGGCCAAGTGGACACAGGGCCAGCCTGTGATGGTGGCCCCCACAAAGCACATATCAGAAGAATACTGAGTGAGAGAACAATGTTGCCAGTATGTAGATGGAACTGGGTAGGTTATTCAAGAGTGAACTGTCCTTTCCTCTGCCTTTTCTTGGGCGCTGGCAGCCCCTAGGAAACATGTGCCTGTGATGGGCAGATTCTGTGACAGCTCCCAGTGACCCTGCCTCTGGGGCTGATACCTCCATGGGATCCCTCCCTCTTGAGGGTGGGCAGGACCTGCGAGTCTAACCAATAGAGCATGGCGAATGTCATGGGATGGTGCTTCTGTGCGTAGGTTACATTTCTGTCTTGTGACTCCCTTGCACGTTTTGGTAAAGAAGCAGGCACAGTGGAGACATCTTCATTGCAAGAAATGGAGGGCAGGCTCTGGCCATAGGCCAAAAAGGATCTCAGGTCCTTAGTCCAAGTGCTGAGGAGCAATGGATCCTGACACCAGCTACATGAACTTGGAAGCAGGGCCTTCCCTAGGTGAGCCTTCAGATGAGACCTCAGCTGTGTCTCACACCTTGACTGTGGCCTTGATAGTCACTTAAAATGGCTCAGATTAGCTGTGGTTGGCTGCCTGACCATGAATATTGGGAAATGATAAATGTACACTGCTCCAAGTTGCTGAGTCTTAACTGCCATGCAGTTAAGGTATGCATGGCAGGTCTATGCTTTGGTAAGGCAGAAAAGCTGTCAGGAATCTCCTTATGTTTAGGACTGACTGTGTAAGTCTGTTGACTTTTTGGCTCAAGTTAAGAAAGTCACTTGCCCATAGATATGAACAGCCTCATCTCATATGAGTTTTATCAGCAACAAATGAGAGGCTATTTTTTTGACTCCTTTGTTTCTTGAACATTTTTTCAGAGCTGGATCAGGACAAAGAGAAATACTGCTATGGGGTCTCCTTTAAAACACCCTATTTGAATACTGGGATCAGGGAAGATTTTTCTTTCACTTATCACTCCATTTTAAAAAGATTTGGGAACAAGCACAATTAATATAATAAGAAAAAGTATTTTTACTTAAAAAGGCAAACTAAGTGGCCAAGAACATACCAGTGGGTGCTGAGAAGAACTTACACTCTTATCTCAGATTTCATTTCTATGACTCAAGGCTGAGGATCAAGGTGTCCTGTCCTTCAATTTTCGAAGGAATACCAGAACCAGTTTCCCACTATTTTGGTACTTACAACCATTATGCCAGACCCCTTTCCTTCCTAGTGCAGAAAATAAAATTGGGGAACATCAAGAAGGAAGACGAAATTGTCCCCAAGTTATAAGAGAGTGCTAAGACTTGTGTCATTTGCTGCCCACCCAAATCCAAGCAAAAGAGGCTACTAGAGAAACTTCTAGAGCTTGGGAGTGGAAACCAATAGGAGAATTAAATTCATACTCCCCCATTGCTACTTTCTGCCATACCTGAGTTTATGGTAATGACTGATGGTTCTCAGGTAGCCTGAAGTAGGGGCTGGCCATGCCAAGAGGACAGAGCATGTGATTAGAGGGTTGAAACTTTCAGTCCCACCCCCTGATCTCTGTGGAAGGAAGGGGACTAGAGTTTGAGATCCATCATGATCTAATCAGTCATGCCTCAGCAATGAAATTTCTAGAACAACCCTGAACAGCAAGGCTTGGAGAACTTCCTGGTTTTGAAAATATCTGTGTCCTGGAGTGGCAATACATCTCAACTCTACAGGCACAGAAGCTCCTGTACTCAGGGCTACGCCTGATCTTGCCTATGTACCCATTCACCTGGCAGTTAATTCCCATCCTTTTTAATAAAACATTAATTTTTAAGCATAGTGCTTTCATGAGTTCTGTGAGTCATTCCAGAGAACTCCTGAACCAGTGGGTTGATCATGGGAAACTCCTAATTTGTAGCTGGCCACACAGATATAGGTGGCCTGGGGACCCCACTTTGTGCTAGATTCTGAAGTTAGGACAGTCCCTCAGGACTGGGGTGAGACACCAACTAGGTAATTAGCATTTGAATTGAACTGAATTACAGAGCACCCAGTTGGTGTCAGAGAAAGGGGTTGGAATGTAGGCTACAGGCTTTGATGGTTCAGGTATTAGAGAAATCACCATAGCTAAGATTACAAAGCCTCCTTTGTCCCTCACTCTCCCCTCTTATAGTCTGCCAAAGAAAAGACCCAGCCCTCCATCCAGGGGCAGGGTAGAATGCAATGGTTTAAGCCTGACTGACCAGTACCGCATGAAGGAGTTAATAGAGAGCTCTGGGACCTGTCTGAGAAGTTGTCAGAGGAGCTTCAACAGGACCAGCTGAAGACCGTGATGGGAGAAAAGTAAAAACTGGTTCACTCTCGCACGTCCAGTAAAAACTGGTTACTTCTCCCACGTGCCCCCCCTCAAGACCAGAATTTTCAGTATGCTCATCAGCCAGCAATATTAAATGCTTTAAATTATTATAATCAGAAGGTTTTCTAACTACCTAGGACAACATCAGACCTGCCTCCAAGGGATTTGAGGCGCACTGCAACTTAACACAAGGACCAAGGCAACTGGCATAAGTCCCAGAAGTCCAGCCCCAGCTTCAGATGACTCCTGATGACCTGTCCAGCTTCAGAGTGCTGTGCAGCACTAGCCGGGGCCTGCGTACAGCCACACCCCAACTTCTCCCTCTGTCCCTGCTCTCTCCTATCCCCCCAAGATGGCTCCTAATTGGTGTTGATCCCAAGACTCTCCCACCAACTTTCTGCCCCTAAATTCTCATGTCAGAGTCTGTTGCCCCTGGAAGCCACCCTAAGACACACTCTTCGTTTTTTCATTTTCCATTGAAAAACCAGCTTCCTCAGTCTCCTCGCTTATGAAGCACATGCCAAGGGCAGAGTACCATCGGCCCAATTAGTGCCTCCTCGTGCCACTAATCCTTGCTTTTAACTACACCTGTTTGCCTCTGATTGTATTATCAGTGCCAGCCTGTTACCCGCACAAGGGTGAGGGCCCCCGGTTTACTCACCATCACATCTGTAGGGCCCTGCGTGGAATGGAGTATAGAGCGCATTTTCAGGGAATGCACATGTCAACAAAAGATGTTAAACCACGTTAAGCAGATGATTTCAGTAGATTTCATTTTTTGGCCTATATTCCCTTCTACCCACCCATTCATTCAATCACTGAGCACCTACTGTGTACAACGTGCTGTGCTGGGTATTATGGGTGGCAATTGACCCATAATAATAAAATAAAAATGACCCAGGTGGCAAGTGACCCACTTAGCACTCTCTCATAATATTTATTTATAAAGTTATAAAGTTGTTATAAAGTTATACTGTGTGATTTCAGAAGCAAGCTGCTACTCTGCACCTCGCTGTTTTGGTCTACAATGGTGTTGTGATACATCTGTCATGAGCGTATGGCCCCTTCCTCCAGTGGATCTGTCAGGGCTGTGAGGACATTCATAGTCCAGATCACAGCAAAGTCAACAGGCCCAATAATGGTGCCCCAAAGATGTCCACACCCTAAACTCTGGAGAATGTATGTTACGTTTCAAGGCCAAAGATATTTTGCAGGTGTAATTAAGGTTGCTAATCAGATGACTTTAAAATAGAGAGAAAACTTGGAATTATCTGGGTGGTTCCAATGTAATCACATGGGTCCTGGGACCCTGGTCCATAAAAGTGGAAGAGGAGTCAGTTAATTAGATGTAGCTGCAGAAGAGGCAGGAAGAATGAGGTAGAAGGAGAGTCAGAGGGCTTTGAAGTATGAGAAGGACTCAACCCGCACTTGCTAGTTCAGGGATGCAGGTGATTCTATGCATGGAACAAGAAGAGGTTCCTAGGGGCCAAGGGTGACACCAGGTGACAGTCATCATGGAAACAAGGGCATCAGTCCCACAGGCACATAGAGTGGAAATCTGCCAAGAGCCTGAATGACCAGGTAAGCAGCTTCTGCCCCAGAGCCTCCAGGAAGCAGTGCACCCTGACACCTTCATTTTGGCTCTGGGAGATACAGTGCAGAGACAATAGCTGAGCCCACCAGACTTCTAAACCTGCAAATCCTGAGATAATCAATGGGTATTTTTTTTTTTTCTCTTGAGTTAAGTTTTTGGTAATTTATCATAGTGGCCAAAGAGAACAAAGACAGTAGGCATTCAATAGATATTTCTGACTTGAGCTTTTAAACCTGGATATTCCCAAATTAAAAGGCAGCAGACTCTGAGTATTTATAGAGAGAACATTCTCAGTTCCAACTCTTAGTAAACAATGTGGAATTCCCATGGAGCGTTAAAATGCACGATTTTGTGGAGGGAGATGTTTAGGTTATAAGTGCTGAAAGGCATGTGTGTGGAAATATAATCCTTCCTGAGCAGCCAGACCACCTGCTCCAAAATCTGTATCAGTCCGGGTCCTCCAGAGAAACAGAACCAATGGGACAGATACATGGATAGACAGATTGAGGTTAGGAATGGGCTCATGCAGTCCTGGGGACTAGAATCTGCAGGGCAGTCTGGAGGCCCAGGGGAGAGTCAACATTGTGGCTCAAGTCTAAAGGCAGCCTAGAGGTAGAATTCCTTCTTCCTGCAGAAAACTCTTTGTTTTCCTCTAAAAGTTTTCAGTGGATTGGGTGAGCCTATTCACACTATAGAAGGAAATCTGCTTTACTCAAACACTATGAATTTCAATGACAATCACATTTAAGAAATACCTTTACAGCCACATCTCTACTCATGGCCCAGCCAAACAGACATGTAGCATCAATCATCAAAGTCTACCACTTGTCAATGGCACCCACACATTTCCTTAAACCATACTTCATCTGAAAATAAAGGTAATAGCAAGGTCATACTTTCATCTAACATGATGTGACTATCCTGTATGAGAGCAAAAACACTAATCCCTCCCCTCAAAGGGGATGCAAAGACAACTCAGGAAGCATTAATTTTCTTAGTGGTCATGCATGTCCCTAACATGGCCAAGGCAAGTCATTACTGACAGCATGGTGTGAGGACAGTGACAACAAGCAGGGCACTGTGTACTCACTAATGCAATTGAAGGACAGGGGATGCCCCCTTCTCCTCATTCGCTTCACAGGGGGGTGCACCCTCCCCTTGGTGCTGATCACTTTTTACCTAAAAGTGCCTTTCTCTCCTCTCTACCATCCCGAACAAATGGCTACAGACTCAGAGCCCGCGGGACATTCTGATTTGACCTGTTTCCATTTCCCAGCGAGGTCTCGTTCAGTATCATATCTATAATGAGCCACAGAAGATGGGGCATTTGTGTTGCATCTCTGGGGGAAAATATTGTTCTCTAGTAGAACTCAACAGTATGCAGAATGTGCAGAAGGGGCATGCATTCTGAAACTTCCCCCTCAGGGTCTTCTGTGGTCCGGCCTCAGCTCTCCTGCTCCCTCTGTCCCGTAGGTTTCACACTGTGAGCAGTGGTAAGAACCCATGACCCAGGGCTCAGAATAGGCTATTCTCAAAGGACGTGAACCCACGAAATCATTTCCATGCTGAATGTCCAGTAAGAGATAAGCCAATCCACACAATGAAACCTGATGCACCATTAGAAAGAATAAACAGGAACTATGTGTATTTATCTAGAAAGACAATTAGGATAGGTTATCAACTACAAAAAAAAAAATCAACCAAAATATGTTGTGTACTTTAATTTTTTTTTAAAGGAAAAGCTGACACATGCTGATACACCCGCTACGAGAAAAAACAGAAGAGGCTGCACCATTAACCTGTACTGCAGTGCCACATCCTTGTTGCTCTGTAAGGACTTTGTCCCCTCTTCCTTGAACTCTACTCTTTCTCCCAGCAGCATCACTGAAGAACACACTATGTTTTTCTTCTGCCTTAGGGCCTTTGCACTGGCTATGCCTTTTTCCTGGAATGCATACTTCTTCCCTATTCAGTTAAGAGTCCATGCTGAGCAAATACAGAAGCTAAGTAATAAGCAGAAAACAAGATTGGGACTTCCCAGTAAAGACCAGATTCGACCAGACCAGTGATGAGAATCAGGTCAGGACAACAGGAAGTCGTGCCTCTGGCCCCTAAGTTAAGGGTTCTCTCCATTTCCTAAGAGAAAAGACTACAATTATAATCAGATGCATTCCATATATCTTATCATTCTCTTTAGAGAGAACAAGATTATTGAGACAGCTGTTGTCGACCAATGTGTCTGCCGTGTGTATAAAATCATGTACGGTCCTTTGGTGTATAATATACAACACTGACAATGATAGTTTTTCTCTGGGGCCCAGAATGAGCTAAAAATCATCAGAGGAGGTTCTTTTTGGCCTATGTGTATATGGGCTGTCCTCCTCCATAATGGGCCTTAAAGTCAGCAGATAAGTGGGCAGGTACACATGGGACTACCTAGCTTGAGGTGATAGAATCAAATGTTGAAGCACGTGGGGATTTAAATATATTTAAATAGGTGGGGAAATAGTATATTGGAAGGCCAACGGCCAACCTGGCTCCTTGTTTCGGCTGTAGTGGAACTGCAAAGAGCAGATGGCTGGTCACTGCCCTGGTGGCCATGGGCATCCCGCCATGACCTACCACGACATCACAAATGTTCATCAGCAAGCTCTTCTCTGGGGTTGTTGCCTTTGGATGTGTCCTAACATGAGGAGTTCGGATTGTCCCTGCAGAGGGTCAAACCTGGTGTCCCCAAGAGAAAAGTGAGCATCGCAGCCCAGACATCATATTCTACATAGAATAAATTATCCAAGGGAAATCTCCAAGCCTCATCATCTACAAGTTTATGTCTGTGCACCTGTTCACGAGGGCCACGGAAGGTCAGATGATTCCTAAGCTCACTGCAGCTGAGCTTGCAAAAACAACAACCAAACCAAACAAACAAACAACGAAACTGGCCTGTACCCTTGGGGACATTCTGGAGCTGACTTTCTTTAGGTGTGACTAAACAAAATTATCCAATATCTTCTGCATCCTTTTTGAGATGAATTGGATTAAAACCATTGAGGTGGGAGGAATGATTCAGAGAAACGAGGAAGAAAAAGTAGCCCCTGACATCCAGGGGTTGTCTGGGTGCTCCCAGGTGGGCCTCTGTGTTCTCTTGCTGAGAGTAAACGATTTCACACAATGCCGGCACCAGACCAGACCTCTCTGTGGCTGAGATGGATCAAGATAAAACATACCCGCCCCATCATGTCTGAACACAGGCAAGAGCATGAACGTTGCCCAAATAAACCACAGCATGACGAAATATCCACTATTCTGCCTACTGTGAGAGGCTGCCGCATCTTTGCTAAGCTTTGGCCTGGGCCCACCCGTGCCCACGTATAGAAAAGCTTCATTAGAATGCCGGATCCAGGAATTGCCCCCTTTCTGGATAACATCCAATCTAGTGCCAAGCTCTGCTTTCTTGATCCTTTGCCCAAATCACCTCACACAGACCCAGCCACATAATGTATCTTTTCCAGCACCTTCTTATGGAGACACCCCACTGGCACCCCATGGTGTGCATTCTCCCTTATATCAACAATACACCCAACATGTTCCACTACCAGTGTGGCTGATTAGGTTTGGCTACAGGGCATCAACAGAAAGGAGGTGGGAGGGAAGAGGTTTGGGGATCCAGCTCGGATGCTTGAGTGACTCCCTGGCACACGGCAGGAACTCAGCAAGTGTTTGTTGAATGAATGAAAGACCTAAGCAATGGCTTTTACTATACAGGTAACAAAGGAAGCCAAAATATAGATACAAAATGGCATATAGACTTCAAAATTCTGTTTGGGAAAAATAGGAAAATATGTCTGGGTCCCAAATGGAAAGAAAAAAAAAAATGTGCGTCTCCAGTAAGGGACCTATACCTAGAGAGGAAGGAGGGCAGTCCCAAGTTTCTGCTTGTGAGGCCTCAATATTTTACAGATGTGGATTCCTCACCCCATGGAAAGATAAACACAAGGGCAGAACAGAGACAATTTCAAGTAACAGCGAAGGGAAAGGGCTGGAAGTGGAGGGGTCAGAGAGAGGAAGGGCTGGTACTATCGCACATTTCACAGGTTATTAAGATATGATTATTTAACCAAGGGACATGGGTGTGGACATTAAAAAAAAAAAAAAGCTCAGGGTGCCTGGGTGGCAGTCAGTTAAGTGTCTGACTCGGTTTCAGCTCAGGTCATGATCTCAGGGTCCTGAGATCAAGGCCCATGTCAGGCTTTCAGCTCAGTGTGGAGTCTGCTTGAGACTCTCTCTCTGCCCCTTTCCCATTTCGTGCTCTCTCCTTTAAAATAAAGAAATCTTTATTTTAGAAAAATGCAAAACTCGGGGCGCCTGGGTGGCTCAGTGGGTTAAAACCTCTGCCTTCGGCTCAGGTCATGATCCCAGGGTCCTGGGATCAAGCCCTGTATTGGGCTCTCTGCTAAGCAGAGAGCCTGCTTCCTCCTCTCTCTCTGCCTGCCTCTCTGCCCACTTGTGATCTCTTGTCTATCAAATAAATAAATAAAATCTTTAAAAATAATGCAAAACTCTATGCACAAGTATCCACGAGCATTTAGGATATCAGCATAATAGCTTCCACTAATTAGGAGTCCATCCTCACTCATTCTGTAGACACTCTACAGGGAAAATATTCTATCAACAAATGCCCACAGCTCTGGATAGTGCACGCAATGATCTCCGTCTTATAGATAAGGAACCTGGGCCTTGGAACACTTGGGGAACATAACTAAGAAGTAGTAGAACTGGGATTTGAAACCAAATTGTCCAGTTTCAAATACCAGACTCTGAACACCTGTTATGCCAGGATTTAAAAAAATATATATACCCTTATTGAGGCTCGATTCACATACCAAATGCACACTGTAAAACATGAGTTTCATGATATGTGAATTATATCTCAATAAAAGTATAAATTTTAAAAAAATCCCAGGATACTTAACAACTTCTCATTGGCCTGCATGATAGTTCTGAAGAGTCTGGGTTTTGAAATTAGATAAATTAGAAATTCAGCAAAGAAACAGAATCTATATTTAAAAAGGAACTAAATAAAGTCCAAGAACTAAAGAGTACACTAACTAAAATGAAAACTTTAGTTCATGGGCTTCATATACACTGGAGAGAGCTGGAGAAAGAGTTAGTAATGATAAAATAGATTTAAAAATGGGCAGTCTGGGGTGCCTAGATGGCACAGTCAGTTAAGCACCCAGCTCTTGGTTTCAGCTCAAGTCATGATCACAGGGTCATGAGATCAAGCCCTGCATCAGGCTCAGCACAGAGTCTGCTTAAGATTCTCTCTCGCTCTCTCTCCCTCTGTCTCTCCTCCACCCCCAAATAAATCTTTTTTTTTTTTTTTTAATAAGCAATGTTATGACAGAAGGAAAAGACTGAAGAAAAATGATTTAAGTATCAGAAAACTTAGTCCTGGGCCAATACCAAGCGGACTAACACATGCGTCCTAGAATGGCAGCCAAGAGAGAATAAAACAACAAAAAATTATGTGAAGAAATAATGGCTGAAACCTTCTCAGGTTTAAAGCAAATCCTTAAACCACATCAACATAAACACAAAGTAAACAACATATAGGTACATGACAAACTTTGAAATCCCAAGAGAATGAAAATCTTAAAAGCAGCCAGAGAAAAAGGACCCATCAAGTGTAGGAGGGGTCACCCTGAATTGATACAAATTCAAATTCTTAGAGAACTGAAGAATAGTTCTCCAACTGGTCCTCTAGTCAGGGGCTTCTATCAATCAGGGACATATCAATCAGGGACAATCAAGGCATATTGGCTTAGGACCTGTTTCCAGGAGATCTAGTGAGTTTTCAAATCTATCCCATGGTTATTTCCCCAGTTCTGGAATGTGGCACTCAGTAACAGCAGAATGCCCACATGGTTCTCCAACTGTTGAGTTAGGACTATTATGCTAGGGAAGGCTGAGTGGAAGCTAGGAGAGCACAGTAAACCAAAAATAAAACCACATTCCTAGAAGGACTGCAGAGATTAGCACACTGGGGACATGGGTGGTGGTGGGAGGTGGAGATGGAGCATAGCAGGAGAGATAGCCCCTGAGGAGGGTCCCATCAAGGAGCCATGGGCTCAGCTCAACATGGGGGCTGGAGGGATCCTTCTGGGTTTCTATTAGGCAGCCTTTCTAAACAAAGGTCATGAGAAGCAGAATCCAGGCAAATCCCTGAGCCCCAGGGTAGATAGATGCATTTCCTCCAGTCTCCTGGGACTGCAACAGGTCCACCACTCACTCTGCTGGCAGCTTCTCTTGCCTCCCTGTGAGCCTCCCATTAAGTCAGATGCAACTGAGGTATTTGAGTGTGTCAGAATCAGACAATACTTGTGTTTATAATAGATTAAAGCTGTCATTGTTCTAATACTTTTTCTCTGCTCAAAATCCTTCAGTAGTGTCTCATCATCATTGAAATTAAGCTCAAAGTCTGACCATGGGTCTAGCCCCTGCCTAGCTCTCTTGGACTCAGTGTGTACCTTGCATTCCAAGCACATGGACTCCTTGGGGATCCTCAAATGTAACCAGTTTCTACTGGAACCTTTGCACTTGCTATTCCATTTGCCTGGAATGCTCTCTCCAAGCATAGGCACACCTTATTCCTCCGTTCATTTTGTTCTCTGCTGCGCATTATATTGTATATCTACATGCCTGCCATTTTCTCCATGGCAATGTAAGCTCCATGACAGTAATCTAGTTCTGTCTAGTTCTGTCACTCAGTACGCAGCATATAGGACAGTCCTGTATGCTAGTGGGAGCTCAGTGGGTACTGCTGACTGGACAAGTGGACAGATATGACAAAGGACAGCCAGAGGACCAAAGGAGGCAGCTAGGAAGTGACCCCATGACCAGAGACCAGATGGGAATGCAAGCATCTCAGTGGGTAACCGCATGGGGGGGTGACAGCTAACTGAAGACTCAGAACACTGATGCCAACACCCACAGAAGGCCGTGGGGGAGGAAGGATCTTAAATCAACTGAGAAACCCTGAAATAGCTGAGATTACCCCTACAAGGCAAAAATAACTTTTCTGCTGCTGGGTAGAAAGGAGTCTCCAAACAGGAGGAGGAGGAAGAAGAAGCAAATAAGTAAAAGAGAAAAGTACACTTTCTTTTCCTCCGAGGAGTGCCAACCATTCCAAGAAACGTTTTTAAAAGTGCTATTTGTAGTAGCCATTCTCTTCCCACCAGGCACTGCCCTCCTGACTTTGGGACACCAGGTGTTCCTCAGGCCTACACATTGTCATTGACCCTCAAACGCCATTCCTTCCCCAGACCTGTCCTACCCCAACTTAAAGCATCACGCTTTATGAATCCTTATAATAGTTCCTCAACCCAAAGAAGGCTCCTATTCCTTCAGAGATGTTCATTTCAGGCTGAATTAATTCCCGTGAATTGTTGATGATACTCTCCCTTACCTATTTCACTGGGATGTCTCCAGCTGCAAATGAGAAAACCCTGACCCACATTGTTTAGATGAAAGGCAACCAAGTAATTGGTTTTCTTATTCAACTATGAATTCGGAGGTTGAATATTCTAGAAACAGTACGTTAGTGGTAAAACTCCACTTTTCCAGTTTTCTTGACTCTACCTTCCTCTGTGTATTGGTTTTATCCTCAAGATAATACCAAAATGGCTGCCACGGATCAAGACGCCCCTCCAGATAGGGTCAAGAATGAAAAGAAATGAGCATCTCTTACAGAGTTCCCTATTAAGAAAAAGGAAATCTTTTTCAGAAGATCTCTTCTTACCTTTCATTGGCCAAAACTGGGTCTCATGCGCATCCTGAAATCAATTACCTACAAAGGGAATAGGCTGCTCCTGGGTTCTTCAGACTAGAATTCACATCCGCTGACTTAGACAAATTAGGATTCACCTGCTGCAGTAGGTGTAGTGAGCGTGAGCTCCCCTCAAACACAAGACTTCCTGAAGATCTCTGTTATCACTGAGTGCATTAGTGTTCTAGGTCTGCCGTAGCAAAGCACCACTAACTGGGTGGCTTAAAAATGACATATATTTAATCTATCAGGGTTGGGAAAGCCCAAAATCTGAAATCAAGGTGTTGGAGGGTTGTTTTCCCTCTGAAGACTCTAGGGCAGTGTCCTTCCTTACCCCTTCCAGTTTCCTTTCGCATGTGGCAGCAGCACTCCTATCTCTGCTTGTCTTCACGTTACCACGTTTGGTCTGCATCTGTGTCCACATTTCCTCTTTATGTAGGGATATCAGTCATACTAGATTAAAGGCCACTTCATTCCAATAAAATCTCATCTAAACTAATTTCATCTGCAAAGACTCTATTTCCCAATAAGGTTACATCCTAAGATACTGGGGGTCAGGATTTCAGTATATGAATTTGGAGGCATACAATACAACAATTAACACTGAGAGACTATACAGGGAGATTGAAACCAGAGTTGGCAACAAATTATAGCCTCTTGGTCCGTCTTCCCAATTTACAAATTCCTTATTGACCCCAAAGAATCTTCCACTGGTAGAATTTCAGACTCATTTTAGCAGTGAAATCCAAGGGTTAGGTGGAAATAAAATACTCTTCCTGGAAGGAGTCATCACCCATAGAGGGTCTTCTACCAGCTGACATTGCCCACAGCCCCCAAGTTTCCATTCTTACTTTCCCATGCTTCTTCCCATCCTCTAGATGGGAATGCTAGACATCTCCATGGAAACTGCAGATATGTTTGGCACTTGGACTTCAGAGGGGAAGGGGCAAGGGATATGAGTGTGAGCGTATGTGTGGGATAAGTTGGAGTGGGGGCCAGTGGATGCTGAATTCATGAAAATGTGTCAACTGGGGGTGTTTGAATCAGGGACACCTGACATTCTATCACAGCACTAATTTGTCTTATTGGTGGGGAGTAGTAGACTGGAATTCAGGAATGAGGGTGATGACTGTGACAACAGCACTAACATCAACCACAAAAGTGGCCGCCATTGCTCTGCCTCAACGAGACGTGAGGAATTTTGCCGAGTGCTTCACTGATGGCTCATGCCAATCTTACAAGGACCCTACAAAAGACGTATGCTTGCTGTCTTTGGTCTAGGGAGGCTCCGTGAGAGGGTGAGTCTCTTGTCCCGGGTAAGGCAGCTGGGAAGGGGTGGAGCCCAGGCAGTGCATGTCTGGAGCCTAACTGACAACCAGAGTTAACTCACTCTGATTCATTTGCATCACGGAGGGCATCAGGCCACAGATATGTGTGGTCATGAAGCAAAGGCAGTGCAATACCAAAACCTACTTTTCAATGGGACCCAGTCTTTTTCGTGACTCGTGGTTGCTGACTCCTCCTTAGGCCCCTATAAAGTCTCGTCATGAGCCTGGTTGCTCGCAGTCCAGTGCTCTGAGAGGGACTGCTAGGAAAACACACAAGGCCATCCAGGGTGAGACTTTCCAGAACAGTAGTTCTTGATGCTTTGTATCATGGATCCTTCTGAGGATATCAGGAAGGTCACAGTGTTTCCTCTTAGAAAAAAGCATATATTTTTGCACATGATATCTAGGGATCCCAGAACCCTCTTGGGATTAGCCACAGCCTACAAGAGCCCATAAGTCAAAGCTTGATTTAGAAGCTCCTGAATTAAAATATTGGGGAAAACAGCATGGATTAAGACCCACTCCATTATCTTGGCAATTTAAGACATTTTTTAAAAAAATGTAGTTTATTAATGCTCCATATTCAATCTCTCCTTCCCCTTCCTCTGTGAGGACAAAACAGACAAAACAAGCCTTCATCTTGTTCTTAAAGGAAAGGGTGTCCTGTCAGAGTGATTGTGAGGAGATCAGAGAGCATTCTGTGGCACTGATTAAGGCCATCACAGCTTCATGGAGGGACAACTCGGGACCATGCTCCTTCCTTCTAGGCATCTCACAGAGCAATCACCAGGACTAGAGGAGATTTTTATATAGAAATCTAGGTATAAGGCAAAGATCTGAGTGTCTTGGGGACAGAGTGTAAAGACAGGAAGTCATGGAGATTGAGTGGAATATCCAGGGCTAGAAAAGGATTCTCAGAGGCAGGGGTAGATTAATGAATGCCATCTCCAATATCTCCCTGGCAAGGCAGAAATGAGTGGCCTGAGGTCCCACCCCATTACCAAGGTTTGTCCAGGAATGGCCAAGCTTCTGAAGACTGACCAGAGCTGACGTGAGCTGGTGGGTGTACACGCAGAGCAAGGTCCATGTACCTGAATTCTGGCAGCCAAGAGAGGTGGGCCCCGCACCCAGGGACCTGTCCAGGATGAGCCTGGTGGAGGGAGGCCTGGGGGCCAAGGCCCCCTGGAGCCTGAGGGTCAGCTCTGGGAGGGGTGTTCACTGGATTCTGAGAGTAACCAGCTCTCCAGGGAAGCTCCTGCTCCTGTTCGATAAGGGATGCTCTTTTTCCGCTGCATGCGGAGACAGAAGAGGAGCAGACTGTGCACTGAGGCCTCAGATCCATACAGAAGTCAGCACTCTTGGGAGCGTGCTGGCCTGCAGGCAGAAAGCTGTGGAGGAGGGTGCAATTTTGGTAGCTGGGAGAAACATGAGAGACCCAGTGTTTGGGGCAGCTCTTTTCTTACAACAAAGACAAGATGCCCCAGACCTCACATGGTCTGGGTGTGGAGGGAAGAGGCTTTACCGTCCCCAGTGGGCCTGGGGTGAGGTCTGTGGCATTGTCACCAGAGGCCAAATAGAGAGAGGATCCTGGTCCCTCTGTCTTTTCTGGCAAAGTCCTTAATAACGTCTGATGCTTTGAGTCCCTATTCGGGGATGAGTTTTGGTAAAAACCAAACTATAATTGAGATGGTAGTGAAGAATCAGAAACAGCAAGACCAACAGAGTTGAAAGGATTTGCTCTGCTTATCTTTCTATCCCACTGATTGCTGTCCCCAACTGTGCATCCTCCACGTGATTGCCTCATCTCTGCCCACAGACTCCTCCTCACCTCTGATTTCAAAAATGTGTGTGTGTGTTGAGGTGGGGCAAGGTTCACTGTGCAAACTATTGCAGGAAGCTCAGCCTGTACGGATCCCCACATGCCCTCTGAGCCCTCGACAGAATGCCCAGGAGAGAGAGAGAGTTCTGGTCTGTAAAATGTGTGTAAAACCCAGCACCAGCCATCCTGGGAATCCAGACTTCTCATCTGAGAACATCCCTTCACGTCCTGACATCGCTTAACCAGGCAGAAAGTCCTCGCCTTTTAAATTCAGAAATACTTGCCGCTTACGTTTTTATATGACTTCTAGAAATGAGAGAGTACTTCACATTTTTTATTTAAATAGTGTAATTTCCTTTCTTTCAAAACATTGTTTTTTTCAGTTTGAAATCTCCAAACTTTTTGAAGTCAACTGTGCACAAACTTCAAAAAGTCAAACTTTTTGAAATCAACTTTTTGATGATTCGTCAACAACTGCAGTTAGGGAAAAGACAGTGGCCGTCAGAGTTTCCAGAGACACTACTCCTGGGGGTCAACGTCACACAGACAGTGAAAATACTTGCCCCTGGCTCTTGGAGGTCATCTTTCCTCTTCCTTCTTCCTACCCTCCAACTTTTAATGTTCTTCTTCAGAGTGACTTTCTGGAAATGTGCCAGTGCACAGCACCATCAGCCTCTATGTTTTTTCTCTCTCTCTGAACAACAGGATCACCTGTATTTGTGCATGCTGGCATACGCAGGCAGAGTACTTTCTGTGTTTTGCTGTATCTTCACAGATGTTACTCCATTTAATTTTCATAATAACCCCCTGAGGAAGGGGTGGTTCTTCCTATTTTACAGGCTCAGAGAAGTAAAGCAAATTGTCCAAGATCACTCATGAGAAATGGAGAATCAGAAGGACCAGACTGCTTTGGGGGTGCAAACCCAGAGGTGTCTGGGTCCCTATTGATTAGACCATGTTCTTTCCTTTTTTTTTTTTAATTAAAGCTTTTGTTTATTTACTTATTTGACAGAGAGAGAGAGATATCACAAGCAGACAGAGAGGCAGGCAGAGAGAGAGAAGGAAGCAGGCTCCCTGCCGAGCAGAGAGCCTGATACAGGACTTGATCCCAGGACCCTGAGATTGTGATCTGAGCCGAAGGCAGTGGTCCAACCCACTGAGCCACCCAAGCACCCTGATTACACCATGTTTCACCCCTCCATGCCCACCACACACAGGCTTTGAGGACTTTAGTCCTCAAATTTTGGCCCAGAACATAGGATTCTGTTTTTCCCCTATAAGGTTTTCATTTAGGGGCTCTTGCTTGAAGGGGGTCAATATAGTGATTACCACCTCAAAGTAGACTTGTTGACAGTTTTATGTGATAAATTCCAACAATACTGAGAAATTCTTTAGAGTCTGAAAGATTGTAGTCAACCGTTTGGGGAAAAGGGGAGAAAATTTCATCCCTTCTTTAGTGATCCCAGACCATGGTTTTCTCAGGGGTTGGCCAGTTGTGTCTCTGTTAGGATGTTATTACTGTCCTGCTACAGTTTGAAAGGGTAGTTAGTTAATTTGGGATTATTTTTCTGTGTCTGCATGGAATGTTGTGTGTGTGTGTGTGTGTGTGCGCGCGCGCACGCGCACATGACTTGGGTACATGCCATTTTTAGGGCCATATTCAGAGATTAAAAGAAGGGATGCCTCAGTGGCTCAGTCGTTGAGCATCTGATTCTTGGTTTTGGCTCAGGTCACTATCTCAGGGTTCCAGCCCTTGCGGTGGGCCCCACACTGGGCATGGAGCCTGTTTGATTCTCTCTCTCCCCCTGCCCCATGCTGGCTCACTCTCTCTCTTTCTCAAAAAAAGAGAGAGATTAAAGCAAAGGATGATGGGATGATGTTCTTCCTCTTCTTGCTTCTACCTGGAAGGCATCTGGGTCCGGTGGATGCACACTGTAGATGCACATATGCTTGTGGGTGCGTGTCTACATTTTAGCACACCCCTTCTCTCATCCATAGAAGTAATAGTAAAACAGTAAAGAATGCACCTGATGAAAGCCTGGTAGTTTCAGATAAGAAGGGCCTAGAACCTGCCTTTCTGCAGTGTCAGGTATAATCCTGTTCCCACCCAGAGAGACGTAAAATCAGCTGGCTGTGCTCTGTGCTCCAACGTCCTTTCTGTTTTCTTAGTAAACCAGCTGTACACCAAGAAGCAGGCCTCCCAATGCTACATGTGTTGCCTCCACACATTTTTTTTAATTCACTTAATAGTCTTCTCCAACACACACACACAAATCCAGCTCACCCCTTTGTTTGTTGTTGTTTTCACAGTGTCATTTGAGAGACAGACCTACTTAATGGATATCTCCTGTCTCTGTGCGTTGATACCTCTTTCTTAAGGTTTTTTTTTTTTTACTTTTCAGAATTTAAATATTATGATTATAAAAAGTTAAAAATACCAGGCATTGAAGCTGAATTAATTTATAAAATCACCAAGGGCTATTAAAAATTGGTAAAATTAACTGTCACATAAATGCGCCTCTCTGCTAATAGATGGTATGGTTTGAGAGAATCTGAAACTGGCCAACTCTAAGAACCATTTCCCTTTGATGTATGCTCACTTTAAACATTTCACTGTCTAACCCCCTCCATGGACGAGGTACAACATTCAGACAGAGATCCCATACGGAAATGGGCAGCCTTGGGAGTTTCGTTTTTATGTACATATGAATGTATGCATTTTTAAGTAGGCTCCATGCCCAGTGTGGAGCCCAACACAGCACTTGAACTCACAACCCTTAGACCAAGATGTGAGCTGAGAACAAGAGTCGGATGCCGCACCAGCTGTGCCACCCAGTGCCCTGCCTTGGGAAATTTAAATTTTTTTCCTATCTCCTCTCAGTTCCCTCTCCTTCATGCACCTGTGTCTACACTCAGGGCCTGTACCTGTTGAAATCCTCTGCATCCTCTAGGACTGAACTTAAATGCTATGTGTTTTCATTCTGCTGTTGCTGATCTTATGTAAATATATATAATAATATACATAATAATACAATATACAAATATAAATCACACCCTTGTCTGTATGCCTTCATGTTCTACACTTTTTTCTAGTGCATTCTACTAGACAGGAATTGTACACACCCATTCCTGATCATCCTACCAGCAAGAATGCTTACTAAGGGCAGAGAGACATCTTTGTGCCCCTCCCCTGCCAAGTTCCACTACCAGCACCACAGGTGTGGACAGAAGAAATATGGGGAAAATCAGATTCTGCATTTTTAAAATTCTACTCACTTGTAAAGATATTTTCCCCATGAAGCTCTCTTTAATCCCCTCAAATTACAGTTCTACCCTTCTCTGAAATGCCCATCTGTAACGCATATTATATTATTCTCCATCTTGCGTTAATATTAGTAAGCTCTACATTCTTCCTTGTTATCTCCTCTTCCAAAACCTAAGCTCTTTCATTCATGAGGGTAAAGCCCACGGATGATGTGTTTACATCCTCCATATCTTGTATCCTTGTATCTATTAGAGCACAAATACATACTTATGGAAGGGGAAGATTTTTATGATTTTAAAATATATCAAAGTTACAAAATATAACCAAATTTATAAAACAAATATATTTGACTAAATATAACCAGATTACAAAATATATTTCTTTTATTGAGGAAAGATGGATCAGTATTGGTTCACATTGGTCCTCAGCTCTTGGTTTTCCTTAGTAGCTCATCAATTATCATTTTTTAATTACCATTCCAACTTTGGACTTAGATGTTCTAACCATTTGTCTTCAGATTCTTGCAAATCAGTTCTTCCATAGTATAAATTTAGAAGTCAAATTTATATACTGGACATCTATAAAACATATTTTAAAGCAACCCTATTTCAGAACTGTAATTTTTTGATGATATAAAAGTATAGCAAATAAATGAATTCTGGAACACTAAAAAGAAATTTTTTAAAAAAGTATATCAAATAAATAGCTTGATATTTTTATTGTTATGTTGGAAATAATAGACTAACTAGAATAAATTCTTACTGAAATAGGACAGAGACCAGTCTTTGTGCAACCAACTTAAATATATTACACACATACACAGACACACACACACACACACACACACTACTGAGTTTCACTTTTAAATTCAATCCCCCTTATAAGTGATATGGTAGAGGTCCTTTCTAGTCTATCCATAATACAATTAAAATTTAAAAAGGGAAAGGCTGATCAAAGCCTTGTCAGGATGAAATCACAATTTATCCAACAGAAAATTATATACATGGACAAAGATGTAAGTCATTCGCTATAAATTAGATGCACAACCATTTGTTAAAAAGCAGCACACAGTGAAAGTTGGCCCATTTAATGTCCTTTCTTTGATGGTTCAGTTACCAAAGTACAAAAATAATTTCATTATATGTTGCTTTCCCTATAAAATGGGTCAGCAACATGGACCCTAGGCAGGGTGTTACATGTGACCATCTCATAGTTGTGCATCTTTGGTAATGAGGTTTCCGGTTGCTTGATTTCATAAGGATCTTTAAAAGGAAACCCATGGCCAAGGCAGTTTGCTAATGATAGAATGCTTGGAAACAGACCCTGATAAGAGCACATATGACACCATGCATTAGGCTCTTCTGCAATAAAATCAACAGAATAGGAATGTGGGTATTAAAGTCAGAGGCCCATTCACTTGTTGGGCTGCCCAGAGCCTGTACCCAAGGCCATGGCAACCAAAGGGGGAGGAACACGTGGCCCCAGACATGGGGGCACATGGTCAGGCTATTACGTCTGGCTGGATTTCTGCCCTCATCTTCAGTAGCGTTCCCAAGAGAGCAAAACCTCAAACCTCAGCTGGGGTGAACCAATGTTTTGTTTTGTTTCTAAACAAGTGGTATAGGAGACAATGGCAAATTGAGGCACAGAAAGACCTATTTAGGTAAAACAAAGCATTCTTCTTCCTTACTTTTGACCGTGAGGTACATGGACTTGCTGACGTCCGCGCCCACATCGTTGCTGACCTTGCACAGGTAGTAGCCGCTGTCTTCCTCCACGACGTGCTTGATCAGCAAGGACCCGTTGCTCAGGACCTGAATTCGGCCATTGAGGGCAATGGGTTGGAACTGGGGAACCCCAGCACCTGGAGGAGAAGGGAAAGGAGGGAGAATGATGCAACGTGATGCACAGTGAGTTCAAGTTCACCCAGACGAGTAATGAGAAGGGAGGGGAATTTATATCCAGAGGGCAGTCATGGGATCCACCATTTCCCCCCCCCCAGTGTGGACATCCCTGTTTGGAGAGAAACACATTTACTTCAAATGACACTAATTCAAACTCTGGGATAAAGAGGAAGAGAACTTACAGGTCATTTCTACACACACACACACACACACACACACACACACCTGCCAAATTTGATGAGTGTTAAGTAGCTGATAAATTATTCAAAGACATCCCATGCAACAAGCACAGTGGTTGTCTCTCCTGAGACTAAATAGAAGCCTTGTGTCCCCAGGGAATTCATACAGCTTTGTGTCCCCAGGGAATTCATACATGGGTAAACAAGGGATTAACCTGCTACATTGCTTCCCCCTGTGTGAGGGGCATTGTTTGGGACTAGGAGGGTACGATTTAAGCTTTGAAGGGCTGACAGAGCTTCTCTATTTTGCGGCCTGAGTCTGTGGATTTGGGGAGAGGGTGCAAGGGTGAGGACCAATTGCATGTGTCTGGAGAAAGCCCACAGCGTGAGCCATGCACATGCTCTAGAGAGGACCTGCTGGTCTCTGTGGCCCCAGATCCTGTGTGGGAGCCGAGCACATGTGCCATCACCATGCTACTCGTGCAGGAAACGTCAGCCTTTATATCCGGGGATGGAGAAGGAAGGTACTTCCTCCTCTTGTCTCTACGCCAAACTGATCACTTACCTATTGGCATTCCTCAGCCCACAGTGACAGGGACTGTGGCTGTGCCTTCCCTTCCTTCATTCCTACACCAAGTGTCTCAGCCCCACCAAAGGGATGAAGGAAATCTGTACTGTATCAATGGGACACTTCAGACTGAATAAGAAGGACAAGCAGAATCCCTACAACAGGTGGTTTCTGTCAAGCAGAAGTGCTACAGAGGACATATGAAAACGTGAACTTAAAAAAATAGAGTTCCCCGATGGCTAAGGATGGAGGAAGACACAAATGAATGCCACTTTCATTCTAACAACGAGAAAGAGAGGCTGTTAATCTACAAATCACTCTTCTCTGAGTAATTCAGAAGGCCACAGGTGAGTAGGTAAACTCAGTTGCAGAGAGTTAAAAGTCTGGCAAGGATGTGTGGGTCTATAAAGAGCTGCATCTTTGGCACAGGGTGGGAGACCAAGGACCTCGGCACGAAAGCAGACGGGAAATAAAGAACTGGAAGTAAGTGTGACCCACCACGGTCTCGACTTGAGTAAAATACGGAGATACACACAAAAAAGCAAGAAAAAAGGACCAGAGAGATAAGTATCAACAGAATTTGACATGGAACTCTCTCAGACAGGGCTTTTATGGTAATTATGATTAATATCCATAAACAGGTGGGGTGTTCAGAAAGAATCCTAAAACTATTAAACTATGAAAGAGACAAAAATGATAAAAACAAAAAACACACTATTAGAGATGAAGAAATCCTTAAACAAGCTAATCACTGGGTTATACACAGTAGAGGAAAAAATTAGTGAATGTGAAGCTAGGTCAATGGAAAACACCCAAAGATAAAGAAAAAGTGCAAAAGAGTGAAAAATACAAAATGGATTGTCCTGGAGTTCTGAAACTATACCAAATCTTCTAACATTGAAAATTAGAGTCCAAAAAAGAGAAGAAAAAAAAAAAAGGCAGGAGAAATAAGACTTGAAGTACAGAAGACTTGAATACTATTATTAATCAAGTTGATTTAACCAACATCTACAGAACTCTGTATCCCACAATAGCAGAAGACATACTGTTTTGAGGGCACATTTGACACTTACCAAAATAGATGATATTGTTAGTCATAATGCAAATGTCAATAGATGTTCTGAGGTAAAAATAATACATGTTATGTTCTCTTTCCACAGCCAAACTAAAATTGAAACCAGTAGCACAAATACATCTGGAAAAACACCCAAATATTTGAAAATTAAACAACACATTTCTCAATAACTCATAAGTCAAAGAAGAAATTACCCGAGTAATGAGAAAAATACATATATTTGGAGTTGAACAAAGATATAAAAACACCACAACCAAATTGGTGGGGTGCAGCTAAAAGCAATAGATAAAAGTTTGTAGAATTAAATTATGGTATTAGAAAAGGAGGGGGGCACAGATCAACTATCTGATCGTCCACTTTAAGAAGCTATTCTGAGACGGGCAAGGAAAACCCAAAGTAAGGAGAAAGAAGAGAATGATAAACAGGACAACTGAAATCAGTAAAATACGAAACAGAAAAACAATAGAGATTATTGATTTTATAAAGCCAAAAGCCAATTTTTTTCTTTGAAAAAGAAAGAAACAAACAAACAATATCATAACTAAGCCTCAAGCGGGACTGATGAGAAGAGAGGACAAAATTTACAAATAACCATAATGAGAGCGCTCACTGCTACAGCCCTTCTTGATTGGAAAGGATGACAGCAGCATATCAGGAATAACTTTGTGCCAGTGAATTTGAAAACTTAGATTAAATAGATACATTTCTTGAAACACACAAACTATCAAAGATCAATCAGGAAAAAGTGGATGAAGTTAATAGTCATATATCTACAAATTAATTTATACTTTAATAGTCATATATCTACAAATTAATTTATACCTTCCACAAATACCACCAGTTTCAGTAGTCAATATTACCTAATACTTAAAGAAGAAATAAAACCAACTTTACACGCTTACAGAAAATAAGGCCAGCATCATCTTGATACCACAGTCAGATGAAAAGCATATAAAACAACAACAACAACAACTAGGACCAATATTCCTAATGAACACAGACATAAAAATCCTTAATGAAACAATACCAAATCAGATATATCAACATACACAAAACAATGCATCACAGCCAAATGAGATTTACTTCAAGAAGGCAAGTTTGGTTTACATTCAGAAATTAATCAATGAAACTCATATCAACAGACCAAAATAAAAACACAAGATGACCAACTGAATAGATAACTTTTTTTTTTTTTTTACAGAATTCAACATCCTGATAAAATCTCATAGCAAACTAGGAACAGAATGAATTAACCTGATAAAAGATTTCTATAGAAGACTTATAAAGAAATCATATATAGTCAAAAAGAACTTCCAAAAAATTGCTAGAATCATAGTGAGCTTAGCAAAGTCATGGCATATCAATATAAACAATTTAAAATTAATTTTATTTATACATATATTAGCTACAAGCAATTGGAAATGAAAATTTAAAAAAATACATTTGCATCAAAACATGAAATGTTTAGAAATTCATTTGAAAAGATATGTGGGAGACGGGCCCACTAAGGACTACAAAAGTTCTTGCCAGCAATTAATGAAGACCAAAATAAACGGAGCATGACAACATGCTCCTGGATAAAAATTCGCAATATTTTTAGACAGCAGGAGGAAATCTTTTTTCATAAAGAGCCAAATAATAACTATTCTAGGCTTTGTAGGCCACACTGTTAAAACTACATACTTCTGCCACAAGAGTAGCCATAGAAAATACACAAATAAAGCTGCCTGATTGGGCCCCAATAAGATCTATTCAGAAAGACTGCTTGTGGGCAGGATTTGACTTGTGCCCCACATCTGGCTGATATCTGGTTTAAAGGTATGGAAGAAGTAAATGGCTATAATTATAAATTTGGAAGGCAGAGGGCATACACATTTGGATTAGTTTTGTGTCAGGCATCTGATGTATGAAATATCATAACATTTTAAGTAGAAAACTTTAAATTTATCTTATTCATGAAGAATTCAAAAACAGGGATGAAAAGTTTTAAAGACATAATAGTATTTTTCTAATTGCAACACATCGGGGCATCTGGGTAGCTCAGTCAGTTAAGTGTCTGCCTTCGGCTCAGGTCGTGATCTCAGGGTCCTGGGATTGAGCCCTGCGTCCAGGCTTTCTGCTCAGCGGGGAGCCTGCTTCTCTCTTTCCCTTACCCCCTCTCTGCTCATGCTCTCTCTCTCTCTCAAATAAATAAATACATTATTTACTGCAATACATTACTTCCCACAGCATCAGCTACTATTTTCCAAAGTGAGACAAAATGAACAAAACCAATCTTATCCCTAAATCTGTTCACTCTTTGGGAATAAAGAAGTTGTCAAAATGTTGAAAACGCAAATTTAGAAACATGTATAATATGGATCCTTTAAAACAATTCACGGAAGATTTTAACAAATGTTTGATGAATTATGAACACGCCAGTAAGTGAATGATTGGTTTTGAAAAATAATTAATGAAAGCTATCTGCCAGCTTGCTATGATGGTGCAAACTTGAGAATCCCATATCCGGCATCTGAGAATTTTTTCTGAAAAATAAATGTCCTCTTCTTTCTCAAGACCTAAATCCCATAATTTCCCTTCTTAATATTTTATAAGTTCATATAAAAATGTGCTTTGTTTTTACAAACAGTTACTGAGCAACCACTGGAGTGGCAGACACTGCACATAGCTATGATCACAAAAGACTATAGACCCTCTTTCAGTCATCTCTGAAGCTAGCGGTCTCACTGTGGGGAATGTGAGCTACCCTATGGAGAGGTACCTGTACGTATGTCCTCCAACCAGCACTCTGTGAGGACCTGAATCCTGACACACAAGAGTGAACTTGGGAGGAGACTCTTCTCGGGTTGATCCTTGGCATGACTGCATCCCTGACCAACACCTTATCGGCGATGCTGGGAGAGACCTTGAACCAGACGACTCAGCTAAGCCATACCCAGATGTCTAAACCCAGACATAAGGAGAGAATAAGTGTGCATTATTTCAAGCCACTAATTTGGGGATAATTTGTTACAGAGCAACAGATCACCCATACACTGAGAAACTAGGTAATAAGGTAATCTTAAACCATAGTGAGCCCACAATATTACTTTTTAAGATTTCTGGTTATAATTATTTTATGATTAGTTGACTTTCTTTCTTATTCCACAAGATAGGACCATGTTGCAAGGAATATCTCCATTTATTAATCAAGACACTAACAGAGTGGAAGGTGATCTCCTAGGTTAATGCTTGGAGTGAAAATCTGTACTTTTAGTGTAGAAATGCATGAGTAACATGCTTACTGAAGGACATATCAATTTCATTTCAATCAGTGCTGGCTGAGGGTTCATTTTTTCCTCACACATGTATGTGATTGATTGTTTTGATCTTCATCAATAAATTATATATCTCATTATTTTAATTTGCACATTTTGACTATTTTTTGCATATTTCTTTGTTTTTGAGCATTTTTTCACAAATGTATTGGCAATTTTTATGTGTTTTCTTGGTGAACAGTCCATCCATAGGTTTGGCCTATGTATCTACCCAACTTTCTGTCTTTTCCTTCTTCATTTGCCAAAGCATTTTGGATCTTAAAAAGCATTTCTATACTCTTATTTTACACAAATCTAATATTTTTCTTTTTTTTTAAGTCATAAATAGATGTCAAATATTAGCAACTATTTTTCACTATCTGTTGAAAGGATCATATGCTTTTTCTCCTATAAAAGTTGACCGTTTGTTTTAAAATTTTGGTTTTATACATTGTAAAATTCCTTTTCATGGATCACATGTTCTTTAGGGTGAAGATAAGAGGATATTATGGAACTTACAACCAAAGCAAAAGCCTTTAATTTTTAAGTGCTTAAATTTGGTCCACATTTTGAAAACCTGTAAAGGCTATTGATGTCCTTCTCAACATTAACTTCAAGAAAGGAGCCAGATCTAGTCCAATGCACACAACCCAAAAATTCAGCCACATGTAGGATTTAAGGAATATATCCATAAGTCAGAAAACAGGAAATCTGAAGATGTAATAGGATTTATATAAATTACATAAAACTGTGTATAAAACTCTAAAAACTCTAATGGAATGTTGATAGAGTATGAGCCAGTTATAGGATCATTCATGTCAAAAACATGTATGTTTGCCTTTCCTTAAAGAATTTCCACCAAAAAAATACATGTAATATTTGACACATTTATACCAAAGAAATACAACATAGACTTTAACTGTGTTGCTAAACTGTCTCTATTAAATAGCGGAAAGGGATTATCTATTAATTCCTATCTAGAGTGAGAGAAGCCTCTTCATTCCTAAAAGGTCTTAACTAAGACAGAAATAAAGCATAAATGCATTTGGAAAAAAAAATTAAATGTTTTTTTTCATGAGGAAATGAACCTAACTTGAAGGGTCATACAATTTATAAATCTGATCATAGTTGCTAAACAGAATAATAGTGAACCAATTCATCTACCATAAGAACAGCAAGCCCAAGGGTTAGTATTTGTTTAATTTTGGGGAAGCAGACCTTGTCACAGTTTGATGCAATTATTGGTCATCCACTTTAGGTTCATCATTATTGTAAAGAGCAAAATTTAACATGGCGTGTACAATATTCAAAATTCTGTAATCTTGTTGGCATGAGGTAAGCACTGTGGGTAATTAGCTAGAAGATACACTATAGCAGCCAGAAGTCATTAATTAAAAAGCTGTCGATTTTATGTGGATAGCTAGGGTCAAGTGGGGATAATTTTAATGCTCTATTACACGAATAGAAAATGTTAAAGCATTATGTAAGGTACATACTGAATTACTGGGTGTGTTAATGCTGTGTGACCTTTCTTATTTATGGAAAGATATGCTTAGCGGTGTCTCCAAGGACTGAAGGAGTGGTCACAAGGAAGAGAACAGCCAAGGGCCAGCAAGAGAACCCACTTGGAAGGCAGCAGTGAAGATGCTGATTGATTCATCTTTTCTTCCACTCTTGAGTCACTACTGGTCTTGAGTCATTACTAGCCAAGAGAGCACTTGGCTAAGAGTCAGAATTGGAACTTACAGACTATGCCCCTAAGAAAATAGCTTATTTTCTCTGCACCCTTAACTTCACTGGATATGAAACAGTAAGAACAATGCATTTGTATGCTCTGTCAGTTCTTGTTCACCAAAGGCAGCAAGGCTGCGTGAATGTAAGCATCCATGTCTACATTAAGAAACGAAGAATTTGGCCAGCGACTACCTGCAGAGAGTCTCCAAATCTGTTTGATTTGAAGTCAAACAGAACAGTGCAAAGGAGATCTCTCTGTGCTCCCTGGGCTGCACCCAGATGTTTAGGCTGAGAGCACACCCCTCTCCTCACCAAGAAATGGAAGTCACAATCCCTTTTATGCTTCTGCGGGGGAGGGGTGGTGTTTCCCTGAGGAATGGGTTTGTTTTGCTTGCTCAGGGAAGTGGCTCTCCTCGTCTGGGAAGAGGTGGTGGGTGGCAGGGAGTGAGCAGCTCCAAAGACAGATGTGGAGATGGAGGGGAGATGGAGAGCAGGCAGCAGCAGTGGCTCCAGAGGGAGTAGCTGCAAATGGAGCCATTGCTCAGTGACCAAGAGCTGAGCTCTGGTGCCTCGTTCTGGGGAAGAGCCCAGAAGTGGACAGAGGCCGGCCGGAGGCTCTGGTCCAGGCCCAGGCTCAAAGGAAGACGCTTCCAAGCTCCACCGCACGTGCGTGTGACATTTGTTCCTTTGCTCGCATGGGACATTCTGTGTCCATCCTCAGCCTCCTGGTACCCTTCCGATCTCTTCCCTAGACTACAGGGACCTGAAGCCTGAAGAAAATTATTCCCCGCTGAATTGTCACCAGGCTCTGATTAGATTTCACCGGTGAGAGGTACTTGAATACAGTTCGGAAGGAGCAGGGAAGGAAAACCCGCCATTCTCCTCCAGAAGCAACAAGCCGGGGCAGAGGCTGATGCCAGACGTCACTTCCGGGACAACGTCACGTCCGCGATAACGTCACTTCCGGGATAACGCCACTCCTGGGATAACGTCATTTCCGGGATAACGTCACTTCCAGAAGAACGTTTTCCCTGCTCTTGAGCCCAGCGGCGGCTGCAGCCACAGACAGGAGTGGCTTCTCCTAGTTCCCGTGTTCTGGAGTTATAAGTGGTAGCTGGTTTTCTCCCACCCTTCCCCAAACTTTTCACGCCTCTAATTCCTGCTGTTGCCTTCTCACAAATCACCACACCCTAAGTGGGACAGCGTCAGGGTTACCTGCTTTGTAAATCTGCGTCCGAGTACGCCGCCCTGCAGTTCTGTTCCCTCCAGTCCTTTAGGTCTGCACCGCTGGCCCCTCTCCTGCGAAGACCGCCTCGCTTGGGTGGAGCAGCTTCATGCCCGCCCCGGGCTGGCTACCGCTCCCAGCTCACTAGCTCGCACGCCAGCTTCGTGACTTTAACTCGACACCCCACTGGCAAGGGTTCCTTTGTACCGTTCAGGTGGGACACTGGCCCCTCACTCACTCGCCAGAATGTAGGGCCATGGACTGACACCGTCAGCAGGGAGCTCAAGTGACTCCCTCATGCTGATTCCACTGTCGCATTGCATGGCGACTGTGGGTCTCAGGGGCCCCTGCAGCTGCATCCACCCCACGAGGCCTTCACCGTGTCCCTGGAGCTGGACATCCCCGAGCATTTGCCCTCAGTGTGGTGAGAACAAGGAGGAAGAGGGCAGAGGGAGGAGCAGAGAAGAAGAGAGAAGGGCGGGCAAGATAGGCCTGGGGCTTCTGGTCCTGGGGACCCTACCAAGGCTCAGGGAAATTGCAGATTCTTTGGGTAGGGGTGGGGGTATCTTGGAGCTCCTCCCAGGGCCACTAGATGCCACTTATTTTAGCCCAGAGGAAGACCGGAGATTTTCATCCCTGGTGAATTTTACTCTACCATCAAAGGAAGAAAATAAGATAATATGTTGAGTATCCAGCCTTTATTTTCACCACTATGTCACAGAGAGGCGTTGTCTTCTTTTTTGGGTTCTTTGTGCTCTTCCCGGTTTTAATTCCAGATTATGGTGCTGTTGGGGACAGGGACACTGGATAACAGTTGGGCCCAAGAGCCTGGATGAACCTCATGGATGAGCCTGGCAGATGAGCTTGAAGCAGGTGTTGCTGGACAGACCTAAGTGGTTTGCTATTGGTCCAGAAAACCAGTGGCTCAGAAGAGGTTGAATGTGAGGTTAGAGACTCAGGGCTCTCTGCCCACAAAAGGAACAGGGTAAGTGGTGTGCCCCGGAGTGCCTGCACACATGCACACGTGTTCTTCCTGTCATCCTGAGACACAGGGCTTGGGGACTGTGGACACTCCTGAGATATCACCTTGATCTTGGGAGAGAAGGGCTGAGCAGGGTCAAGGTGAGGCATTTCAGGAAAAGCCCCTGAAGTAGGAGGAGGCTCTCGAGGTGTCACCTGAGCAGTTGGATCAGATACTGAGCAGTGTTTGTGTCTTGTTCTGACACTGAACATGGCGCATGGAAGCAACACAGGGAACTGTCGCAAGCGTCTGTTTTTATTTCTACAGATTTCAAAACAAAAGAGTCAAGGCCCTGTTGGCTCCTATAATGAGTCTGCAACAAGAGAGGAGGGTTTGGGTAGGGGGTGCTGAAGCCAAGCGACACTTGGACACTTGGGGGACCTTGGTGGTAAGGGACAGTCAGGCTCTCTGATAGACTATAGGTGCAGAAATGACCACCGTGAACGGCTTTCTGGGGACCATGGGTGTTGTCTGAACACAAGCAAAAGTGCCTTCCCTAAGCAGCAGCAGATGCTCAGACACCTCTGAGGAAAACTGAAACTGGGGGAGCGAAGCCTCTGCTGAGGAGGGAAGGACACAGGCAGGGGCGGGGGTGGGGAGGCAATCTGAGAGAAACAGGCAGAACAAGGAGGGCCCCAGCCCTACCGCAGGCCTCTCTGTGTCCTAGAGAGCAGAAGAAGACAGGAACTCTCCCAAATGAAGGGCGACCTGTCCCTCACTGGAAGAGGAGACATGGGTGGCCACAGAGGACTGCCAGACTGTGGTTATGGATGGGCCGCTTTCCACCCAGAAAACTGCAGAGAACCAAACACACTTGCAGGCAGAAGCTTAAAAATACTCATAGCTGCCGACACACAGAAAGAAAGCAATTAAATTATAATGGACGTTTTACAAAGATTTAAATAGGGTGCCTGGGTGGCTCATTGGTTAAGCATCTGCCTTTGGCTCAGGTCGTGATCCCATGACCCTGGCATCAAGTGGGGGTGAGGGGTCCTGCTTAGCAGGGAGCCTGCTTCTCCCCTCCACCACTACTTGTGCTCTACCTCTTGCTATCTTGTGCTCTCTCAAATAAATAAATGAAATCTTAAAAAAAAAAAATTCAATATTAGAGATTGTCCCTGATATTGGCTGGGAAGGCCTGATGTTTTATTGAGGTCCCTGTTCTCCACATTAACCTTTAAATGTATTACAATCTCCCAAAGTTTTCAGAATAAATTTTTCTGGAACTTGGTACAATTATCCTGACATTCGTCTAGAAGAACTAAACAGACAAAACTCCATGTGAGAAAGTCAGGATAATTTTAGGTGTGTGGGGGGATGGGGTGACTGGGGGATGGGCATTAAGGAGGGCATGGGATGTGATGAGCACTGGGTGTTATGCACAACTGATGAATCACTGAGCAATACGTAAAAAACGAATGATGTACTATATATTGGCTAATTGAATTTAAATTAAAAAAGGGAAAAAGAAAAAAATACAGGACATTTTTAGAAAATAACTAAACACAGTGTCATTGGACTAGATATTAAAATATATTTGGAAGAGAGAACCCTCTAATATACATGGTCCCGATGCCAGTGGACAGATTAGAGTAAAAGAAAAGATACAAAAGACTTCAGTGGACACATTTTTTCTTTCATGGACTATAAAGCGGTACATGTTCGTGGGGGAAGGTTGGGTTATCCATGGTTTTAAAACCACTGGTATCCATATAAGCTTAGGATATGACCACTGATGTTACTGACTAATTGCTATGTGCCAATCGCCAGGATAAATGCTTTCTATGAGCCATCTTACTAAATTATCCCATGATCCCCCTTATTTCATCTGCCAGACACATGAGGAAGCTGTGGTTCACACAGGTTAAATAATTTCTGTGCAGTAACATAGCCAGACAATGCTGTGTCTGGGGTCTGAACTCAGCTGACTTTCTTAACAGATGGTTTCCTAACTACTTCTCCTAGATTCCCAACTTCATTTATTTTCTCTGGGGGGGGAAAAAAGCCCAAATTTAATACAGCTTAGTGTATAAACAATAGGGTTTGAGGTTCAAAGATGGCAGCATAAAACCAGCATTTCCTCTCTTCCTGAAAACCAACCTTATAAGCACAAATAGGAGAAAGAGAGATGGAATAGCTCAGCCACAAAGGAGGTAAATGGTCAACGAGCAGAAGTATGTGCAGAAAGACAGGGACAGGTGACCGTGGGTGTGAATCTGAGCAAGCACCGACAGAGGATGTGTCGTCAGAGTGGGGGCACATCTAAGGGGCCCAACCAGCACCCAGGACCATAGGGTGCCCAGACTGGGTGGGGCTGGAGCTTCCCCTGCACCTGCTGTGGCTCTTAGAATCAGACCGGCAGGAGGAAGCGAGAAGCCACGTCCTCGGACAAAGTCATCTCCTTCTGGGGCTGTGAATTTTCCTCAAACGGGAGTTCTCGAAAGGAAGCCAGCCTGTAGCAGCGACACTATGATGGAAACGGGAAAAGCAACCAGGTAATGGGATCGCACCAGAAAAACGTTGCCGTGAGTTAGACGAAAGCTGTGAACAAAACAGCCGCTTGTCTAAGAAGCCAGAGCTCAAGCAAGAGTGAAATGCGAACCAGCAGAAGTGGCGGAAGGCGGAGGAAAAACAGAATCACCGACGCGAAGGAGAAACCGGAGCGAGTGTAAAGAAGAGCAGACCCGCTGCGCGAAGGGTGCAGAGAATAAACACGGGAACCCGTACTGAGTCCGCAGCTAAAACCCAGAGAGAAAACCGCTCTTGCGACGGATGGGGACGCCACAGTGGGGAGCCTGCGGAAGAGAATGAAAAGCAGGGAAGGGAACCAGTATTTACAGAAGCGATTTAAATCTTGTTTTCTTACATTAAAGATGCTTAGAATCTGTTGTATTAAATGGCACACCGCCGTGGTGCAACACCGGGCCCAGACGACGCAACCGCCGGCTCTGAAATCAGCTCTTTGGTACGTGCCGCAGAATGATTCAGTCCCTTCTATCGGGAAGTCAGGCAGGCCCCATTCCCTCCCAGGAAGTAATGTCACCCCAGTCTCCTACTGGCCCAGCCAGCTCTATGTGTGCAAAAGGAACAGACAAACCATCGTGAACAGAGCAAAGCTTGGAATAGGGCTCACTGGGAAAGGGTGGCTAAGGACCAGTGGCAGCACAGGGTTGGTGTCGCAGCAGAGGAAAATCCAGAGTTCGGCATCAGCGGCACACCAGCAAGTGGAAGGTATGAGCTCTGACAGTGCAGAAATCATTTATCCACAAAAAAAAAAAAAAAAGAAAAAAGAAAAAAAGAAAGAAAGAAAGAAAAGAAAAAAAGAAAAAGGAAAAGAAAAATAAAAGTATACTTGGGAAGTTCCTCTTTGCTTATCCTGGGGATTGAGGGCTGTGTCCACAGAGAGGGAAGCCTGCACTTCTGAGCTGACTGCAGTCTGACTTGCCCTGCAGGGGTGGGAGTGTGCCATGTCTTCTCCTCTTGGCTCACAGCCACAGCCAGCCCAGCAGCCTGGCAGATTCTGAGCAGCTTCTCCTCCTGCCCTGCTGTCACCCAGACCCGAGCCCTGTTACGGCCCGGGGGCTCCTCGCAGGCTCCAGGTCCTGCTTCCACATCCTGCTGATGCACAGACACCCCACCCTTCCCGGGTAGTTCCAACAGCCTCCTAGTTTGGGGTCAGCATGGCAGCAGAAGAAAGGGGAGAGCGTCACTGTCCCAACTGTGACCCCCACTCACCCCCACCTTGGCATCACCACACCCTTGTGATGACCGAGGGACAGCTGACCTCCGGGAAACTCTCAGATCTCCTTTCACTCTGGCCTGGCTTCAAGGTCTTCCTCCATGTTTCTGGAACATTCTGGGCACAAACACATTTCTGCCCCTGCCTTTGGGACCAGCTGGACCCTTGACCTTCCCCGCTTGCCCTACAGACGTGCACAAATCTCGTGTCCCCTCTCTTTCAGGCTTCACTGACATTCCCTTCTCCCCGGCCTTCCCTAACAGCTTGACCTGAAATGCACACTACTCCCACTCCTCTCCGACCCTTACACACCCAGGCATGCTCTGACCCTTGCCCTTGAATGTTTCCATGACGATACTTTTCTGGGGTCAGAAGTACCTTGTCCCTTGGCAGAGAGCAAAGGATGCCCCAGCAGACCATAGGCCAAGCGCTGGCTGATGCAGCCCCTCCTTGGGCCTGAGTAGCTAACAAGGGGATGGCCCCCAAGACAGCAGCTGAAACTCATTCCTACCACCAAACATTTCTGGGAACACAGAGGAGGCCCACTATGGTATTCAGCCCTGATTTAAAAAAAGAAAAATCTCTTGAGACAAGAAGACTTGTTTGTCCATGTTAAAGGACAAAAATGTCACAGACAGAATTGGATGTTTCAGACTTAGTGCATCCAGACCCAAGGTCCAAGGTCAAACTGTCAGAATGCTGTCTTCCCACAAAGACTGCTTCCTTCCTGCACCAGCCACCCTCAAGCCACTGCATTTACTCTGGAACTCTGCGGCTTCAGGGTTAAACTGTTACAGCTCTCAGACAAACAACCCAAGTCTCTTTTGTTTACATCTTTTTGTCACACATAAGGAAGGTGCCCTCATGTTCTTAGTAAATATTTGATTATTGGGAACACGTTCCATAAGCAAGGCTAAATTTTTCCTAAGAAACTTCTTTATAACTTATATAATTAAAGTGATAATATACAATCTCCCTCTTTGCTATCAGAAGATATTTAAAAATAAGCATCGGGGCACCCGGGTGGCCCAGTCAGGTAAGCTGACAACTCTTGAGTTTAGGCTCAAGCCCTGATTTCAGGGTCCTGGGATCAAGCCCCACACCAGGCAATGCTCAGTAGGGAGTCTGCTTGAAATGCTCTCTCCTCTTCCTCTGTCCCGCCCCCAGCTCATGTACTCTCTCCCTCTCTCTCTCTCAAATAAATCTTTAAAAATAAGCAGACCTAGGGCATCCGGGTGGCTCAGTTGGTTAAGTGTCTGCCTTTAGCTGGGATCATGATCCTGGGATCCTGGGATTGAGTCCTGTATCAGGCTCCCTGCTCCATGGGGAGCCTGCTTCTCCCTCTGCCTCTCTCTCTCTCTCTCTCTCTCTCTCTCTCTCTGTCTCTCATGAATAAAGAAATTAAATCTTTAAAAAAAAATAAGTAGACCTCTTATTTAAAAAAAATAATAAAAATAAGTATAACCCCTGGTGTTATTTTCATTGTAGGAAACAGGCAGTAGTGTGACCTGTGGAAGGTTGATACAGGAATCCAATTCTGGCCAGTGGCCAAGGGATTTTGAAAGTGATAGAAATTGCTTGCTCTGAGCCAGCAATTCTACTGGTAGAAATGTATCCCTGGGAAAGAATGCACACCTACAAAGTTCGGTGAGATAGAGTCACTGTGACATTTTTAGGATAGTGAAAAGGCAGAAGGAAGCTAACATACACTGTGCAGCAAAATGTCGGGCACACCCAGCTGCCAAGTGTCCATCCTGCCCTTTTATTTCATGAAATAGCCCAAGTTGTAGGCACGGCTGCCGCGTGCGCAGCTACAAAGCATCTTGCAGACCTCTGGGGGTTGTTGTTTGTTTGTTTGTTTTGATGCTTATTACTTGGTTTGTTAGAGAGATCTCCCTTTGAAGCAAAACGAAGAGAGGGCGGCAGGGATAGAGAGGGGCAAGTCTTCAACAATTCCCCAGGGCCAGAAGCAGCAACACAGAGGGGCCCTTGCCTCTGCGTTTAACCAGGACAGCTTTCTGTGCCTGATGAGGACTGTCACACGCCAGGTCACCGGGGCTGAGGACATGGAACCCACGGAATCGTGGTTTGCGGTTCCACCATAAAAACGATTTGGAGGGGGGCGTGATGCCAAGGAGACACCAGAGAGAAGTGGGGGAGGGGCTGGCCCCCATAGCAGACCAGCAGAACTGATTTACGGACATTCTGGAGAGGTTCCTGTGGGGGGATGACCCAAGTCGGGTGGCAGCTCTCTCCCTTCCGTGGAAAAGTTGGAAGTGGCCACTGAGCTCAGCAGGGGGAGCTGCTTGCCAACAGGGACAGAACAAAGGTGTAAGCAGTTTGGGTCCCTGATACCCTAGAGGAAAAAACAAACTGGTCTTGAACTGTCCAGACTCCTCATGAGAGAAAGAGTAAACCCTTGTGGCTTCAAGTCACTGAGCCCAATCCTTACAAAGGCAAAGCGATGGAGGGATCTATGGAAGTGTTAATGGGAACACTACACAGGGATTAAAAAGTCTTAGTGATCACCCATGCTTATTGAGACAGAAAGACATTCACAGCATATTGATAACTGAAGAAAGGAGATCATAAGTCTGGAAGAATCATGATCAATGAAAAAAGCCTGTAAAATTATATGAAAAAAATATATATATATATGTTTGTAGGGTGGCAGGTCTGAAAGGCTAGCCAAAAACACTAAGAGTAGTTATCTTTACCTTTGAATGATGCTATTTGGAGGGAACTTAACTTTATAAAATATTTGTTGCAATTTGTTTGTTTCTTGGTTGACTTCATATTGCACAAAAAAGTTAAAAATAAAAAAAGGCTACGGTAACTTACTTTGCCCATCAGTGATGGGAAGGAATAAAATGTCATCAGATCCATGACTGATGAAGCACTATGCGTGTATGAGAAACACTCTATCAAACAAATAAGACATGGAGAGAAGCAAGTAAGTAACACGAATAAGAAACTTCCCAAAAGGGAAGCAGAAGAGATCAGTCAACAGAGGATAACAATGTTTCAACATTGTTAGTAATCCAAATATGCAAATTAAAACAGAAAGTGCTTTCAACTATCACACTATAAAGTTTAAGAATAAAAAGATACTTCCGAATTGGTGGGAGGGAGGGGCACACACGACTCACCCTGCAGTATTTTCCAAAGGGCCCTGGGCCAGCACAGATCGGAAAGGCATAAATGTGGTCATGCTCCTGTGCTTCTGAGGACTTCCCTAAAGAAGACAATCACACAATGCCCCACATGCATATCCAAGGCTGTTTATCTCGTGGAGTTCATAGTATGGAGAAACTAAAAATAATCTCATGGGGAAAGGGGGAGACTTGCACAAGGGCAAATGTTAGAAATAATTCTGAAGAAGGTGAGTGTTGTGGGGAATGTTCGTAATACCAGACATGACATATATACAAACTAAGTTAAATGCATGCTGTTTGTTTTCCTGTAATGTGTAACATGCGGCTTCAAATACAACCTAAAATAAAAAGTCATGTGGGCAGATACTCTGAATAATAGGCATTAGCTTTTTGAATAAACTGCTTTCACATGGACAATGCATGTGGCAGCCTATAGGGGAGTAGCCTCAGGGAATTCTAAAAAAATTTAATTGATTTCCTCCTGTAAGGAAGCAGCTTCTAGCACCCTCTTCCCCTGCTCCCTTCTCTCTCCCTCTGGAAGGAAATACATCGGAAAGGAGGTGTAAGTGGCCCATTTGTTTTGCTTTCCTTCTGTTATTTTCATAATAAGGAAATGCAATAGGTTACTTTAAAAAGCAACACCTGGAACACAAACCATGATAAAGGGAACAAATAAATAGTACACTCAGAACAATTAAACACACATAGTAGGTTTTAGATTGTTAAGAGACTGTGATTTATTTGCTTGTTTATCTCACCCATGTGCGTTTGACCTTCAACCATTTGATCCATAAATTATTGAGAAAAGATGAGTGAATAAGAAAAGAGAGAAAACTCTAAAATGCTGGTGAGCCCAGGGAAGAACCCTTCCCTGGACGAGACTGTAAGATGGACACAAATGATCTCTATGGTGTCTAGAATGTTCCCCATTAGCCTGCATGTCACATGTTTCTATTTCTGGAACGTTTATAGCCTTACAGTAAAACTGGCGAGGCCACTTTGCTTTTGCAGAGAAAGCATGATTCAAATATGATATTTAAATATGACAGACACATTCAAACAAAGAACACTGAATGCTCAACATGGGACACAGGTGTGAGTGTTTTGAAAAGACTGTGCCAGACAAACAATATGGAATTTGTCTATTCTAAGATAACCAGGTAAATAAATCAATCAACAATTTTATTTTTAATCTTCTAAACCCGCTTAATGTCATATGTATACATTCTGGGGAAATGCTTTTCAAACATATGAGCAATTCTGACCATTGGTTCTTTCATCTGCATATGGAAGGGTGTGTGGTGCTCCCCCAGCAGATCATAGTCACACCATTCAAGCGGGCAACACAGACCTTTCCCGGGAGCTGAAATAACTTCCACTGACTCCCTGCCCCAGACATGATCTTTCCCAGGGCAGGCTATACAAGACCAGGCACTCCTGGTCCAAACTAAAAACACTCAGATGGACCAGTAGGGGTAAGCTGAGAAGACAGAGTTGGTGAAGGTGGGAATGTATTTCCTTGCCAGAAGGAAGTCTGGAAGGATTTGAAATGTTCCTCTAAGTCTTTAGATTCAAACATGTTTGGCAGGCAATGAGCAAACCAAGTAATGTCATACCTTTAGAGAACTTCCACACTATGGTGGGTACAGGGTAGCCCTCGGCAGAGCAGTTGAGAACGACAGCCTTGCCATAAATCCCGTCCTGGTCCCGTGGTTGAACCACAAATTTGGGAGGAACTGAAAAGAGAGAAATGTCACCTTTATTTCAGACAACAACACAACTTATTTTAATACCTGTAGGTATGGATTTGAAGAATTCCAAGAATTTTAATGAACATTAAAATATAAACAATGTTTGTATGTTAAGATACATGAAAAATTGGAAAACAATATTTGTGAGCTAGAACAAATTAGGAAAATGACCTCATTTTTCCTAATGAGGAATAAATCATTTTCCTAACAAATCAATGAGATTCTTCAAACTGAAGTTACTTTGCACCTGGAAAAACTGGGCTCATGTGTGGAAGTTGACTAAACCACAGGTATGTGACATTCTTTTTTATCTGTGTTACGGAAAATCTTCAGCAATCCAATCCATGGCAAATAGAATCAGGACCACAATTGGAAGAACAAAAAGTAATTATTAATAGTAAGTATTCCTCTTGGGTGTACACTGCTCAAAGCATTTGTGTTTGTTCTTCTTCTAACAGAAGATGAAGGGAAAATTAATAGGCATCCCCTAAAGACAATAAAGAACATAGCATGGTATTGAACTTTGCCCCAAAATCTGATGAAGACACATAGACCATTATTCTTGATGTCAGCACTCTCCTGGGCCAATAGGGGACAATGGAGGTTAACTAAAGTGAGGTACCATGATGGCTTTATAATAAGTGTACTTATCCAAAAAAAAAAAAAAAACCAAAACAAACAAACAAAAAAACCCAGATTAAATAACTGAGTATTTGGTAACTTTTGTGAGGAGCTGAAAAAAATGCATCCCTACCCAAAACATACACATGCCCTCTGTGTAGAACATACCTGTCAAGAGAAGGCAAATGCCTTGTTAAGTTATTGCTATTCTAAGAGTATTTGGGCTTCCTCTGAAAGAGATGGTACAGGTACTTCTAGAAAAGGCAGCATGTGAAGGTTTTAGAATCTCAGAAACTTTTCCATCAAAATCAGAATCTCAGAAAATTCTTCATCCCAAAATGATTAATTATATGATGAACTTCCAAAAAAGCAATCACAGTACTATGTAAGAGGATATGGACTATGTCCCCTCTATGTCAGACCCTTAACAAATATGAGTGTTCTTCCTCTCCTTTTCATAATTCCTGGTAAAAGCTAATCTTGTCTGCTTTGCAGATCCCATAATTCTTGCTTTAGACAAAAATGGGCCTATGTGTTATAAATCAATAGGGAGTCCAACCATCACATGAATGGACTGATAGAAAGATCAGAATCTAGGTGAGTTAGATGCTTAAAAGCATGTTGAAATGATATAAACCATAGTGAAGATCATTGTGGTCATAAAACACCCTAGGAAGAGGAAATGGTAGACATGAGAAGCAGCAGGAGATGGAACTCACTGCTGTTTCTGAAAGAGATGACAGTGATGGCTAGGAGTACAGAGCCAAGGACTAAACACCAGTGCTTGAGCTCCAACTCTGTTTCTTCCAGTTGGATGATCTGGTGCAAGTTATCAAATATCTCTTGGCTTCAATTTCCTTATCTGTAAATTGGGGATAATTATAGCACTGATTTTATCAGACTGGTGTGGGGATCAAATGGATTATGATTGCAAATGTCTCAGAACAGTGCCTGGAAGTTATGGAGTACTCTAAGTGTGCTGGTTAATTTAATAAATGCGGGTATGTCCAGCTTTAACATATCCTTAATAAACACAAACCCCAACTTGCAAATTAAATAATTTATATGGCCAATAGGTCTCTTCAATATTGCTTAACTATTAATCAATTTTATTTCATTTAGATGATATCCTGAGACACACATATTCAATAAAATGTAAATATATTTAAATTGGGTGATAAGGGATGACTCTTCCATGCTCAGAAAGTTATTTCTAGGAAAAATGCTGGAGATTATTAGAGCAAAGTTTCTAGTAAAAATAATCAACCTCAAGGATAGATTGCAAAGTTTGAGGCACCATACCAAAATCACTCTGGCCAGGTGGAAGGAAAATACACAGTCATCTATAGTCTATGCTCTGCCTCAACTTCTGCTGATAGAAGAAAACCCTTTGTCAAATGCGTAGGGTAACTAATTGCTTGCATTTCCTCTGGAAACATGTCTAATTATAATTGATCCATGACCCTCCCCTCAATTTGGTTCCAATCCAAAGGGACATTACTTAAAAACTGATCAAAGAGGTTTACATGGGAAATAACCATTGACATATTGCAAGTGGAAGGTAATTATAGGTGGAAATGGCCCATAAAACCGCAAATTATCTTTCATATCTTCCTCTTTCATCTCCTTGTATCAAATGCTCATGGCTCTTCCTCCAAACTCTATCACATATCCTCAAATTCTCTTCATTTCTTCACTGCCATGCTCTCGTCACGATGGGCAGGCAGGGTGTGTGGTGAAGTGCCACACACACTCCCTCCCTCTGGTTTCAGCACACCAAGGGCTGGACAGTTCCACACACCTGCCAGGGTGCCCACCAAGAGCACGAGTCTCTCTGCTGTCTGGGGCCTCCTAGGGAGTCATACATTCTTCCTCACTTTCACTGGTGCGACACAGAAATGTGGGAGACAAACATGTAACAATGAGAGGGCGGGGAGGGGAGTGCCCCTCCTCTCCAATCCATCCCGTGGAACAATTCTGAGGCACATTCTATGGCTGTGCTTCTCACACACTGGAGGGCATCACAATCACCTGAAGAGCTGGCTCAAACATGAGTTGCTGAACCCTATCTTCCAAAGTCCTGACTCAGTGGGTCTGAGGAGGGATCCAAGACACTGTCTTTCAAATAATCTACCAGTGACGCTGAGGCTGCTGGTCCAGAGACAACACTTTGAGAATCACTGTTCCATGGGACTCCTCAGGATTCTTCAGAGTACAAATGAGTCCCAGAGGCCCACAGCATCAACCAGCTCATTAAAACAACTTTAACTGATATCTTCTCTCTCCTTCTGATCTCATTCTCACCGCCCCCATTTCTCATTCTCGAACCCAGGAATCACATCTCAATCATGGACAGCCAATCAGCAGCCAATCATGGACCTCGAACTCTGCTTTCAGAGGAACTCCCCTTCAACAAGGCCGATATTGGTTCTTAGCTGGTTCCTGGAGCAGCCTGCTAATGCATCTACTGGCACCTACAGGCCGACTTCAATCCATTCCTCACACAGTGGCTGGAAGAATCCAAGACACGGACTGGATGAATTGAATCTCTGCTTCAAACCAGCAGTGCATTCCCATTGTGCCTTGATACAATCCAGACTCTTACAACACTCTGAAGGCTCTTTATGACTTATTTGACACTCCCCCTGGCTGTTGTAAGACCTCATCTATCCCCACCCCCATGACTGCTTTTGCTGCTGAGTCTTCACATAAGCTTCTTATGTCTTTGTTTAACAGATTCTCACTTATGGTTATTTACATCTCAGCGCAAAGTCCACTTTGTCTGGAGCCCCTTACTGATGCTGTGGATGAGATAAAGTGCCCCCAGAGAATGCTGTGTTACCTGCTGTTGCCTTTACTGAGCATGTCTGATATTGCTGCTCTCCCTCATCAGGCTCTGCCCTGCAGGAGAATAAGTACTGTCCCTTTCCCACAGACCATTGTACCCCAGCATGGCGCATAGCGATAGGACACAGAAAGCTCTCTGAAAACGTCTGTGGAATGAACTGACAAATAGGTATTATTATTCCATTTTTATAGAATAGAGAAATAGATTTTGTCCAAAGTAGCATGGCTGAGTTAATACCACAGATCAGAGTGGCCCCAAACCCCAAAGCCTTTGAGAAGGACAGATCTACTTTCCTCTGATGGTGGAGAGCAGAAAGCATTCTAGGAGGATTCTGGGCAAGGAAACACATACTGAAAGTGGAACTGTTGCAATTTGAGCTAAAACTTATGATAGGAGCCGAAGACATAACACTCTGTATGGTCTGGGTTATAGTTCCCCAAAGTTACTGGTTCCCTTTGTAAAAATTATATTTGGGATGTTTCTGGCTGGTTCAATTCATTAAGTGGCTCTTGGCCACTGGCTCAGGTCAGGGTCTTGAGGTCAAGAGATCAAACCCCGCATCTGCCTCTGCGCTCAGTGAGAAGTTTACTTCAGATTTTCTCTCTCTCCCTCCGTCCCTCCCTCTACCTTGTGCTTTTTCTTTCCCTCTCTCTCAACTAGATAAATAAATAAATAAAATCTATCAAAAATAAAATTATATCTTGGTTTCCTTTTATTTGTGTAACACTTTATTTGGTACGTTGTAGTGAGCATATATGCCAATCTTGTTGACTTTTCAATAGAAAGTGGAGGAGAAGGGTGATTAAGGAAATAGAAGGGATAGATTTAACCAAATAATTATGTCACATTCTCATAAGGCAACATAAGTCATTCTTGCCATACACCTTTGTGTCATGAGACCCATGTAGTCTGACAGTATCTCAAGACCCCAGGGATTCCTTGGAGGGAGCTGAATACTGAAAATTATCTGGAATCTGTGCTTAAAAATGTGCAAAAACGGGGTGCCTGGGTGGCTCAGTGGTTAAGTGCCTGCCTTTGCTCAGGTCATGATCCTGGGGTCCTGGGATCAAGCCCCACATGAGGCTCCTTGCTCTGTGAGAAGACTGCTTCTCCCTCTGCCTGCCTCTCCTCCTGCTTGTGTTCCCTCTCTCGCTGTGTCTCTCTTTGTCAAATAAACAAATAAAATCTTTTCAAAAAGTGTGCAGAAACTAAAATTTTTTTGAATGTTGTGTTTTACTGTTGTTACTTGTAACTTTTACAAGTAATTCTGCCTTTTTAATAGTTTTACAAAAAAGTTCTGAAGAGGCTATAAATCTATGGAATAAATGAAAAAAATGAGGGCCATTTAAAATACAGTGATCTTTGGCTTGGTCTGCTAAAGGAAGGAATTATTTTTGTAGTTTTTAAGAGAGGAAGAGTAGTATGCTTATAATAGAACAGGTATTTCTCAATGTTAGAAATTTTTAAGGTTTGAAATGCATGGCCTCCAAGAAGCTATATATTTCCAAAGGATGTAAGCTTCCCTAAGCTGTCAACAGAGACAGAGATTCTGTTTTACTGAAGGCAAACCTGGAAGCTATTTGGTGGGGGGAATGGGGCAGGTACATAAATATTGCCGTTCTCTCCTGGATGGCATTTAGTCAAGATGGTAATTGGACAAAGCCTAGATAAGATTTAATTTATGACACTGGAAACTAAAATCCAATGGCTTCTCATCACAACCAGAAAGATAGCCTGGCTTTTGCCCTCAATGTTTTCCCTCCTCCCTTGCAGAACACTGAGCCCACTGTTCTCTTGCCACTCTTTGAACACACAAAGCTCGCTCCTGACTTGGGTTCTTCATGCTTGGTCATTCTGCCTGGCACTCGCTATGCCTTGTTCCCTCACCTTACTAAAGTCTGCTCCAAAATCTCTTGGAAAAGTCTTCCGCTGTCCCCCCGACCCGACCCGACATACCTTTCCTATCCTTATCACTCTCAATCCTCCAATTTCATAGAACATGTAGATACCTGACATAGTGTGTTTGTTGTCTCTTTCACTGGAATGTGAGTTTTATGGGGCAGGAACTTGGGATCACTATTTTGATCACCACTGTACCCCAGCACTCAGAATATCTGGTGTAAAATAGATGCTTAGTAAATATTTGTTGGAAGAATCAATGGATCAAGTAAAATGATAGCACAAATATGGTATCAAAAATTGGATCACTAAACATAGCAATAAGGTAGTGGCCTCATGTAACTTTTAGTTTCCTTGCCAAATAAAGGTAAGCTCAAAGTCTTTTGCATGGTGTTTGTTTTCTGTGTGGCAGCTCATCATTAAAAGCCAGAAACAGGAGATACTTCATAGGACATAAAGAAGTGTGAGAACACGGACCTCCTTTGGAATCACAGAAAATCATCGCATCAGGGGCTTTCTTCTCAGTGATGCAGAGCCAATAATAGGAAGCAAAGGGCACGTATGTTCTGTCATTAAGTCTAGTACTTTCCCTCCAGATGGCTTCATTAATGCCAAGGTCATCCGACTGAGCATGACATTAGGGAGATCATCGGTCCACAGCAAGTGTAAGCCATGGGGCACACACATAAAAGCTAAAGGTTGTTTGGTTCTTTTTTCTTTTAATTTCCCTTCTGATAACAGCTAATGTATTTTAAATTAAGTCTCTATAAATCTTCCCAATGACCCAAACAATCAAAAACTGTGCTAAGCTCTATAATGATCTGAGGTCATAAGACTGTGATAGAAGGGATGACTAAGAATTGGGCTCCAAAACTCCATTATTGTCATACACATTCATTCTGCATCTCAGCTAAATTATCTTAGTTGTCACCTTCATCTCCTATAAGCAATTTACCCCCAACTGCTGTAGTTCCCTCAAAAATAAATTGTACTTTTACCTTTAGACTACATTCCCAGGCCTTCATTCTAATTAATCACCTAATGCATGGATTTCCCCATGGCCTCTTCTGTGGAATGTGTCTTCAATCATGTTCCAAAATCATGTGGATGTGAGTGGCACGAAGAGACAGACAGAAAGGGCAGAAGGTGTCATTACTCACTGAGCGCTTAATATGTGCCAGGCACTGGGATAAATACAGGATTTAAGCCCCAGAAATTCCTATTAAGTATCATTCCATTTTATGAATCAGAGAATGGAGGTAAAGAGAGGTTAAGGAATTTACCCCAGGTCACACAGCTAACAGGTGTCCCGATCATGATAGGACTGAAAGGAAGAAAAGAGGAAAGAAGAGATGCAGGTGATTAATTAGAATGAAGGCCTGGGAATGTAGTCTAAAGGTAAAAGTACAATTTATTTTTGAGGGAACTACAGCAGTTGGGGGTAAATTGCTTATAGGAGATGAAGGTGACAACTAAGATAATTTAGCTGAGATGCAGCACAGTCCATCCCCTTCCTCCAGACTGGTCTTCCTGACTCAAGGTAATCTGCTCAAAGACATTTGTAGTTCTCCATCACTTCCTCCATCAAGCCCATATTTGTTGATAATAGCAGGCACATGGGTAAAACTCTGACCATGGCACAACCTCTATATCTTAGCTGTCGCTATCCCTCCCTGACCTCAGAACATATGCCTGGACACCTGTGTCCCCTCTACTCATTCATGGAGAGTCATCAGAGGCCTCTGTTGCCAGCCAGGAGCCAAGGTCATGCTGACTGTTACCTTGTTACCTAATTAAATTGTCTCAGCATCTCCAAGGCGTAAGTCTCACTGTTCCTATTTTACAGATTAGGAGATTAAGGATCAGAGAGATTCAAGCACGTTCTCAAAGTCACCTGAAAAATGAACAAGCAGAAATGTGGACCTTGATTTTCTTGCTGAGAGACTAAATGTTACATTTTTATTCTCTTTCTAAAACCTACTCACATCAAGGCTGACGGAGCTCACTCGTTCCATGGAAACTTCATGGAACATATCAAACACTGGTCTCTCCCTTATTAGAACTCATTCTGCTCTTGTAATTACTAGTCTGTCTCTTGAAGGCTTCCAAACCACCCTCTTTGTGACAAGGCAATTTCAAGGTCTCTAAGCTCCTCACTCTGATTCTGGTTTTTTCCAAACCACATCTCAAACCAAAAACTTTAAAACCTCCAAGAGAAAAAACATTTCTAAACTCGAGTTAAAGATTTAAATAAAGACCCATATAATTATTCTCTAATACTGATTGCTATTTTTGAGCAGGTTATGTTTCCCTAACTATAGCTTTGCTTTTTTTTTTTTTTTTTTTTTTTGGTGAACTAAGTAACAACTGTGTTCCAAAGTTAATGTTAAGTCCACATTTTTCAATATGAATGCTCTCTCATTCTAAATGGCATAAAATGATAAGATTCTTCATCTTACCTAAAACGTCTATTTAGTTGATTCATAACAAGATCCAGATGAAATGATAAAATTCAACTACTTGACCACTTAAATTAAAAGCTGAAATTAGAGCAGCTGCCTGATTCCTAGCCGTTGAAGACAAGAGGCTGTCACTCACAGCAGGCATTATCCATCCACAGAGAAAGCTCCCTGTCCCAACTATTATGTGCTGAGGCCAGAAGGAGAACGGAGGAGACAATAAGATACCTCATGTCCCACTCCAACACCCAGCACAGTCCTTGGCCAGCTACTTTTGGGGAGAATGTCTGTCATCAAGGCTTCTCATACATTTTTCTCAATTACTTAGCCACAGATTTCTGCAAAGTATCTTCCGAGTTAACCCTAGCATTGTCATCCCTGCTACCACCACCTTAACTCCAACCATAACCACTTCTCATGTGGACCACAGAGCCTCCCCTCTGGGCTTCTGGACTCCTGGTCTCACTTTAATCTGTTGATTTTTTTTTTCTTTTGTTTGGATCTCCTCATTCAATTCCCATGGCCTCCAGACCTCAGGACACAGAAACTTCCAGCTGTGAACCAAAGTTAGCTCTGTGTCTTACCCTCGTCCATGCTAGTCTCTACCCACTCCATCCTACCACATCAGGGAAATAAGTGTGTCTGCTGTCTCAAGCCTCCCCACCACCACAGGTGACAGAATTTCTTCCAGGAACACATTACCTTCCTTTCTTTCTTTTGTAACTCCCTGCTGTATTTTCTAATGGCTCAGGAACCCCACTCCCTCCCTCCGGGAACCTGCCTCATATGTCTCCTAACCTAAATTTGGTTAAGTTTCCTTTCTTCTTCATAGTTGCCCTGCAGCTTGTCACACCAGCCTGTGGGACCATCACCTGTCTCTCTCCCACTACATGGGGGGCTCTCACTGTGAAGAAAGAAACATTCATCATCTCAGGGACTATTACAGGGCCTAGAAATTATAACTATACGCTAAATACACTGCTGTTTCATGCTGGGATAAGAGAAGGATGAAGGAAAGATGGACAGAAAAAAAAATGCTGTCATTTGGTTGTGGGTATAAAACAATATATTTGTATCTACCTATTGATGCTTCAAAGAGGTACAGCTCAAAATATTTTTTTTCTTTTGCTAGCAAGTAAAACAAGAAAATACTGAACTCATCAAACTGAAAATTTTTAAGGAAAATAAAACACAATAAAAATGGCTACACATAAGGACTTTAAAACAGAAAATGCTTTATCCAAGATATCCTGTAGTCCTTATTTAATTAATCCATTTAGCCATTACCATGATAACTGAAATTAAAGAAAAGTAGGTTCAAGCTGATTGATTAGGGTTCATTTAGGTGACTGACTTTCTGAAATCAGAATGATGACCTTTTATGGTATCTATAAAACTTGTTATTAAGGAGGACACACGTTGTGATGAGCACTGGGTATTATAAGCAACCAATGAATGGTTGAACACTACATCAAAAACTAATGATATACAACATGCTGGCTAATTGGACATAATAAAAATTTTTAAGAATTTATAAAAAAAGTGCACTCCAGACCTAACCCAATTCTAAAGTTTAGATGAGTGAATCATAAAACCATCCCCATCATAGCATAAGCTAAAGAAATTTGTATACCTATGTGCCTTCTATATGCTGTTAAATAGCATATTTATGATATTTAACATATGCTATATGCTGCCTCAGTTGGTTAAGCGTCTGCCTTCGGCTTAGGTCATGATCCCGGGTCCCTGGGATTGAGCCCCACATCAGGATCCCTGCTCAGCAAGGAGTCTGCCTCTCCCTCTCCCTCTGCCCTTTCCCCTGCTCTCTCTCTTTCAAATAAATAAATAAAATCTTTTAAAAAGAATTAACAAAAAACCAGATTTACTAAAAGCCATGTTGAAGTTAGAATATGTTACACATGTGGTATAAAATGATACAGAAGAAAGTGTTTAAATAATAGCCTTTCATTTTAAATCACTGAGGATTGGAACCAGAAGGGAAGCTACTATTTATTGGTTTGAAGCCAGCCACTAACCTGTGACATCTACTGCTTTTCTATAGTCCCTTCCAAAACACCATCCCATTTTTAACAAAATTCTCTTAGTAGGAAGTTGTTATTTTGTAAAGTAAGTTTCTTAATTATTTCATTTCTGAGGAATTTTGAACCTTAGGAAGGTTATCTTTTAATATTTAAAAAAACTGAAGTACAATTTATATACAGCAAAATACATAACTTTAAAGCATATAGTTTGATACATTTTGACAAGTGCATAAATGCACAAAACCCACATCCCATCGAGATTTAGAATATTTCGGGGCACCTAGGTGGCTCAGTGGGTTAAAGCCTCTGCCTTCGGCTCAGGTCATGATCTCAGGGTCCTGGGATCGAGCCCCATATCCGGCTCTCTGCTCAGCAGGGAGCCTGCTTCCTCCTCTCTCTCTGCCTGCCTCTCTGACTACTTGTGATCTCTCTGTCTCTGTCAAGTAAATAAATAAAATCTTTAAAAAAAAAAAAAAGATTTAGAATATTTCCATTCACCCCAAAAGTTCTCTCCTTGTCAGTTCCCAAACCCCCTTCCTGCTGGCAACATTCTGATTTTTATCTCTATTGATTAGTTTTCTATCTTGGAAGCTCTTGTAAATGAATATAAATTGAATACATGACAAATATGTTATGAATGGAATACACTACTCTTTTCTATGTGTCTGGCTTCTTTTACTCAGTGTATTGTTCTTCAGAGTTGTCTGTATTTTGTGGGAATTCGTAGTGTATTCTATTTACATTTAAACTAATTATTATTGATAGGGAAGGACTTGTTCTGGACATAAACAAAATGTTTTCTCCATCTTGTTCTTTTGTCTCATTTCTTCTGTTACAGTGCTCCTTTGTGTGTGTGTGTGTGTATATCTCTCTCTCTTTTTTTCTTTTTAATATTGACACACTTTAATTTTGACTCCTTTCTCTTTTTCTTTTGTGTACTGGTATATTTTTTTAATTTATTTTTTATTTGTTTTCAGCATAACAGTATTCATTATTTTTGTACCACACCCAGTGCTCCATGCAATCCGTGCCCTCTCTAATACCCACCACCTGGTACCCCAACCTCCCACCCCCCGCCACTTCAAACCCCTCAGATTGTTTTTCAGGGTCCATGGTCTCACATGGTTCACCTCCCCTTCCAATTTCCCCCAACTCCCTTCTCCTCTCTAACACCCCTTGTCCTCCATGCTATTTGTTATGCTCCACAAATAAGCGAAACCATATGATAGTTGACTCTCTCTGCTTGACTTATTTCACTCAGCATAATCTCTTCCAGTCCAGTCCATGTTGCTACAAAAGTTGGATATTCATCCTTTCTGATGGAGGCATAATACTCCATAGTGTATATGGACCACATCTTCCTTATCCATTCGTCTGTTGAAGGGCATCTTGGTTCTTTCCACAGTTTGGCGACCGTGGCCATTGCTGTTATAAACATTGGGGTACAGGTACTGGTATATTTGTTATCATTTTTCTGTACACACCCATATCATCAGCACATGTAGGCACATTTTGTGCCTTCTATCACAAATGCCATGCCTTCTATTTCTTATTCTTGTCTAAGCACAAAGGCTATGACCAACTAAAACAGTACTGATAGAAAAGCTGAGAGCAGACCTGCTTATCTCATTCTTAATCATGAGGATAAAGAATAAAAACACTATGGATTTTTCCTAGGTCCCTTTTATTCTAGTGAGAGAGTTACAATTTTTTGTTAACTGGGAGGTTTTTTTTTTTTCTTAAATTAAGAATAAATATTGAATTTTAGTAAATTCTTTTCATCTATTTTAATGTGTGATTTTTCTACTTTATTTTGTTAATATAATAATATTATAATATATAATAACCTATAGATTAATTTTGAATGTTAAACCAAGTTTTTATTCCTGTAATAAAGCCCACTTTGTCATGAGATGTTACATTTTCTTTTATTGCTGATTTGACATGGTAGTATTATGGTAGCAAAATTATATTGAAATGTTATATTGACATAGTAGTATTACGCCACTATTTTTGCACCTATATGCATGAGCAGTAACAGTTTGCGAAATTTTTTGTGTGCCATGACTTTATCAACTTCTTTATCTTGAGGTGATGCTGTGTCTAAAAATTTGGGAACTCCTCCCTTTTCCTTGATTACCTGAAGGAGTTTGTATAAGGTGCTATTTTCCTTAAATTTTATAAAAACTTACAAATTAAGCTCTCTCCGTCTTCAGTTTTTGTTGGAAGGTTTTTATAATGAATCCAAACCTTACAACAGACATAGAGCAAGTCACATGTTCACTTTTGTATCTATTTGGATAATTTATATCTTTGAAATCATTGATCATTTGATCTAAATTATCAAATATGCTGGCATAAAATTGTCCAAAACAGTTCTTCACTGTCCTTTTAATTAATGGCTGTAGGAACTGCAGTTATGTTTGTCTTTGCATTAGTTTTCTATAACTGCTACAATAAATCACAACAAACTTAGTGGCTTTAAATAACAAAGCTTAAATTCTTATTGTTCAGGTGATCAGAATTCTAGAATGTGCATTCTGTAGTTGTTTGATATAATCTATAAATACCAACTAGGTTACTTGTGTTGTTAGTATAGTTTAAGTCTTTTTTTTTTTTTTTTTGCTGATTTTTTGGTGTTTGTACTATTAGTTAATAAGAAAGGAGGGTTGAAATCCCCAATTGCCATTGTTTATTCTTTTCAGTTCTATTCTGTAACCATGTGTTTGGATTTCTATTATTAGGAGTATCTGTATTTCAGATATTTATGTCTTGTTGATGAATTAACCCCCTTTATTATTTTAACATGTCCTTATTTGCCTAGAGTAATATTCTTTACCCTGAGATTTAAATTTAATTTAATATATATATTAATATATTCAATTAAGCTTTCTGAGATTTGTGTTTTATACAATTTTAATTTTTACTACTTATATTTCTTTATATTTAACAGGTACCATGCATTTGAATCTTGCTTTTTAATCATGATTGATAATTTTTCCTTTTTAATTGGTATGTTTAGTCCATTTATACCCAATGAAAGATTGATATAGTTGTATTTAAGTTTTCCATCCATTTTCCATCTCTCCTTTGTATTTTGTCCCTCTTTTCCTACTTTTTTCCCCCACCTAATTAAGTATATTTTAATGTTCACATATCTGTTTTGTTGGATTAATATCTATACCTATTTGTTTCATTTTTGATAATTGCTCAAGAGTTTGCATTGAACATATTTAGCTAACAACATCTATGTTCAAATAGTATCATACCACTTCATGGATAACATAGGATAAATTTTACAAGACTAAAATTCCACTTTCCTTTTTCCTGTTCTTTGTGATATTATTTTCTATTTTATTTTTGCATGTTACAAATTATTATTGTTTAAACTCCTAAATATTTTAAAGGAAATGAAAATGATAATAAGGTATATCTTATCTTTAGCCATAAATTTATTATATCAAGAAATCTTCATTCCTCTTGTACTCAGTTTCCATGGAATTATTTTCTTTTAGCTTCAAGAACATTCTTTAAGGGCGCCTGCGTGGCTCAGTGGGTTAAGCCACTGCCTTCGGCTCAGGTCATGATCTCAGGGTCCTGGGATCGAGTCCCACATCGGGCTCTCTGCTCAGCAGGGAGCCTGCTTCCCTCTCTCTCTCTCTCTCTCTCTGCCTGCCTCTCTGCCTACTTGTGATCTCTCTATGTCAAATAAATAAATAAAATTCTTAAAAAAAAAAAGAACATTCTTTAATATTTACTGTAGTTAAATCAAGCTGGTAATTAATTCTCTAAACTTTTGTCTAAAAATGTATTTATTTCCCCTCCATTTTTGAAGAATATATTTTGCTGGTTATAGAATCCTAGACTGATACATGTTCCCTTCCATCCCTCCTTTCAGCACGTTGAAGAGACTGCTCCATTCTGTCCTAGCTTGAATTGTTTCTGATGAGAAGCCTAAAGTTTTCTTACTTGGTCCTCTTGATGTAACCAGTCATAATTCTCTGGATACTTTTGACATTTTATTATTAGTTTTGAACAATTTAATTAGAATGTGCCATGGAATGGTTTTTCTTTATGCTTATTTTTTGAGAGTTCTATTGTTCATTTTGATATGTAGATTTATATTTTTCTTCACATTTAGAAAATTTCCAATCATTATTATTCAAATGTCTTTTTTCCTTCCACCTCTTTTTAAGAGTCTATGTATATGTTGGAATATTGGACATTTTCCCAAGTTTAGTGAGCCACTGTTGACTTTTTTCCATTTTCACCTCTCCATGAAAATACCTGAATAATTTCTCTTGCCCTCTTTTCAAGTTCAGTAATCCTTTATTCTGCAGTATCTAATATCTTTTTTTTTTTAAGATTTTATTTATTTATTTGACAGACAGAGATCTCAAGTAGGCAGAGAGGCAGGCAGAGAGAGAGGAGGAAGCAGGATCCCTGCTGAGCAGAGAGCCTGATGCGGGACTTGACCCCAGGACCCTGGGATCTTGACCTGAGCTGAAGGCAGAGGCTTTAACCCACTGAGCCATCCAAGCGCCCCTGCAGTATCTAATATCTTATTAAATAGATCCAAATGACTGTGGAAAGAGCTGAGATGCCCTTCAACAGACAAATGAATAAAGAAGACATAGCCCATATATACAGTGGAATATTATTCAGCCATCAGAAAGGATGAATACCCAACTTTTGCATCAACATGGGTGGGACTGGAGGAGATTATGCCAAGTGAAATAAGTCAAGCAGAGAGTTATCATATCATGTCAGTATCATATCATATATCAGTCAATTATCATATGGTTTCACTTACTTGTGGAACATAAAGAATGACATGGAGGACATTAGGAGAAGGAAAGGAAAAGTGAAGGAGGGGAAATCAGAGGGGAAGACGAACCATGAGAGACTGTGGACTTCGAGAAATATACTGAGGGTTTTAGAGGGGAGGGGGGTGGGTAGATGGGTGAGCCTCGTGGTGGTTATTAAGGAGGACACATATTGCATGGAGCATGGGGTGTAGGACATAAATAATGAATCTTGGAACTTTGCATTAAAAACTAAAGATATATTATATGGTGACTAACATAAAACAATAAAAAATTAGCCATTCAAAAAAAAATAGATCCAGTGAATTTCTCATTTCAGATATTATGTCTTTCAGATCTAGAAATTATTTCTGGTTCTTTTTTTAAAAAAAATATTTTACATTTACCTTCTTGCATTCCCTAAATATTCACTTACTGCACATAACTTTTCTTTTGAATCCTTGAAATGAGATGATAGTTGCTTGAAAAACTTGTCTGCTAATTCCAACATCTGCATGTCCATTAGTCTGTTTCTTTGTTTTTTCTTGTGTTTACAACTCACATTTTCCTCCTTCTTCACATATCTAGTTTCTATGTGTAACACATTATAAATACGCTGTTGAGAGTAATGATTTTGTTGACTTCCTTTAAAGAGTAATGTCTTTAATGTCTTGAAGACATTTCATTTACTGGTGAAGCTTTATCCTGTCAGTTCTCTCTTAAGGCCTTTGTAGGGCTTGTTTAGAGTAGTCCTTATTCCAGGGATAGATTAGCCCTCCTCTTAGTGGCCTCCCTAAGATTTTAATAGAATTTTCGTATGTTCTTTACTCTGGCTATTCAGAACTCCATTATACCCCAGCCCTGGGTAACCTCTGATGTCTTTATTGATCTCACATTTACCTGGTGTTTCTTCCCTGGTAGAGGTCATGCAGTCTCATCCTATGCACATGAAATGTATTCAGCTAAAGACTCAAAAGGAGATTTTTAGAAATCTTTCTCTGAACAGCTTCCTACTTCCCAGTATTCTGCCCTGCAAAATCCCACACCTCAATAGTTTGTAAATTTCTGTCAGTATTCTCCACCCAGAAAGATCACTGTTATCTACTTGGGCTCTGTATCCCTCTGCCATTGTTTGGAATGTGCCCCAGGCAGAAATCTGGGGTAAATTTTGGAGCTCAATTTATATACTTCCACTTTTTCAAGAATCACAACCCTTTGCCTCCTGTTCCACTGCCTGGAAATTGTTGTTTTATAAATTTTTCCCCAGTTTTATAGTTTTTTTTTTTTTTCATGATAGGCGTACAAATCCATTACCTGTTACTGTTTGATGGCCCCATTCAATAAATGTTATACTTTGTTTTTCAAGTTACTTGAACCAAAATCTGCCTCCCTGAAATTTCCAATCATTTCAGTTGGTTCTGTCTTTTGGATTACCCCCACAATGGTTCTTACCATAGTGCTTTTAATATATGTTATTGATGCAAAGAATCCAATCCCAATTCACTAACTCAAGGACTTTGATCCTGTAATTATCTCCTCTTTATCTTTACCACATATTTCTCTCCTCTCTACTGACTCATTCCCATTGGATGTAAGTTTCTCTTGTCCCATGTCCCATGTCCTCTTCAACTCCCTCTCTCTGTTTTTCTGCCTCCCATCATAGCAATGTCTCTGAAAATATTAAAATAATTGTACATATTTCCTTGAATTCCCACACATTAATTCGTCTCCCTTTTATGTTCATTAGCCACACTAATCAGACTTTCATTGCAACCATACCACTCTTCATGGTCATAAACAATGTCCATCTCCCTAAACCAAATAACCAGTTCTTATATTTCCTTTTTCTCTTTCCAGTGGGATTTTATACACATTATTACCTATGTTTCCTGATATATTTATTAATTTGCTTCCAGGGCACCACTTACTGGACATCTTTTTACTCTACAGCCTTCTCCTTTTCCCTGTTTCTTTTCCTGATTCCTAGAACTTCAAATGCTAGAATGTTTTGTTTTTCCCACATCATTGTTCACTATGTCACTGCTATTCTTTGCTTCTTCTCTACTTCTGTTAAAGACTTCTGTTTACCTTATTAAGCAATAAATGTTATTCCTCTTATTTGCAACATTCACTTTATAAACTTTTTTTTTTTTTTGCTTTGCCTCCAAAAGATATCTCAAACTCAGTTCCTTCCTCTTACTTTAACCATTGCCACCTTCATACCTTCATTAAGGGCACTTTTTTATCTTACTTGAACTTCCAAAATGGACTCTTAATAACTATCCCTACTATCTGGACCAGTCCATTCTTCAAACAACTGCTAGTGTTATAATTAAAAAGATAAATCAGGCCATGTCACTTACCTGGTTAAAGTCACTAAAGTCACTCTTCACATTTAGAAAAAATCCAGACTCCTAAAATAGCATATTCAAATAATTCAGAGTGTTAGGACTTGACTTTGCTGTATGCTAAGTCCACTTGGCCATTCTACTAATGCCTGAGCCCCACCTCCAAAGATGGCTCTTTAGTTAGTTTGGGCTGCAACACAGACATTAAGAATTTTAAATATCCCCATGTAATTCTAAAGTGTGATAAAATTTGAGAAACACCAATAAAAGATTTTGGGGGGGAATCAAAAGAAATACCTCAGAGATCTGAAAGATGGATCCACTCCTAAAGATTATGTTTCAATTGGGCTTTACTGGGACCAGAAAAGAATTATCAGTGTTTTCTTAAATCTGTTAAGAGATTCTATGGTTAAATCTAGATTAAGGATTACTGTCCCACAACATTTTGTCCTTGACTACTTCTCCAACCACTGACCTGCTCGTGAAGCACATTCCTTTTCTCAGAATTATCTTACCTCATTGGTGATTTAATGCTAAGTTCACAGAAGTTCATTTGCCATATTTGAAGAATAACCACATGGAGCCACTAATCAGATTGTGATCAAACACATCACCCCTGAAGCTGGGCTCAACTTCAGTTCATCTGACCTTTGCCCTTGGTTACCTTCCCTACAAGGGCAAGTGATACAAACAACATTGTGTACATTTTTGTCCAACATTTTGTTTTCTGACTTGCATCCCTCAGACAGATTCTTCAGGAGACAGGCTGATGTACTGCTTTGCCCTTCACAAATACTAGTAAGAGTCAATTTCTCTTATAAGAAAACATTTGGGAAATGGATACCGCACTGGCTTCCATTTTTATTTATCTTCAAAAAATGAGAAAGAAATTCATGTATTCCTATTCTTATACTCAAAAGCACAAGGTAGAAAGAGAAAAAATATCACTTGTATATTTAGCTTGTATGTGACTGAAAATATATTTTCTTGCTCAGGGAAAATCTTTTCTTTTCACAAACACAAAGTTGGTTTCTTCACATAAAATCTAAATATGCTTCAGTCTCTTTTGTTGGCAAGTACATAGAAAGTACATTACTCTTCAGCCAGAAAGGGAGAGATGTCATGAGAACACGGTCCAAAGATTAAGGAAGGACATAGGAATCTGTTGCTCAGAAAGAATCTGCTCAGATCTATCAACTATCTGGAAAATAATGAAAATCAACCTCTTCTAAAAGTTACTCTGAGAGCCCAATATTTGGAGACTTAAAAATGCTTAATAATTAACATTAACATAAGCCTTTAATTTTACACAGTTGCTTTTGCAATGTGGGTAAGAACTATACTAGGGCATGAATGCATGTAGCACTTAGAGAATCATAAAACCACATGTCAGTGCCCAACGGACTTTACAGAATACTAGCTGCTCATTTTGCAGATGAAGAGTAAAGTGCTCCTGGGAATTTGGTGACAGGAATACAGATTTGAAATAAGACAAATGCTTACATTTTAGATGCATTGAGTCCCCTGTCAATATCTTCTACAAGCTAGACCCCCCCATTTTAATTTCTAAATAAATAATCCCCTGTTTTGTTTGATTTAATAAATGTTGTTATAGTCTCTTAAATTAATGAGAGGTATAATGCTAAACAGAAGAGAGGAGCAAAACATGTTTCTAAATTGAAACTAACTTCACATTTCTAAAGCTAAAACAAACAAACAAAAAATACAAGAAGCTACTTTTTGCTATGTGTCAACTGTACTTCAGTTAAACGAATAAAAAAGTTACTATTTTATTATTCTTTAGAAAAAGTGTGATCCGACAAAAAATATTTGAAATTTTTAAAGCCATAACCTAAAACATAATATCATAAAAAGTGCTAAATAGAATAAACACAATACAGCAAGAGCTTATGACCTTTTGCGGCCAATGTAGGAAAAGCCTCGGTTGTTCATTAAACCCTAACCCCACCTCTTCCTGCACACATTTCTTAGTTGCTAATTATTTGGAGCTTCATATTTTAGGTAAATAAAATCTTGATTTGGTGTTAGTGGAGTTTGTAGTGGGGTTTATTTTAGTGGGATGACAGCAAATTCTATGAATTCTTATTCTTTCCTGTTATTTCAAGCGAACGCTCTCTGTGAGCATCGTTGAACTTGGCTGCGTTGACGCCACGCATCCTATGTCCTTGTCCTTACCTCTCACAATCAGCTGGCTTTGGTGCTCCACTGCTGCGGCCTCATTCCGGGCGATGCAGGTGTAATTCCCATTGTGCATGAGGGAGAGATTGGAAATCCGCAAAGAGCTTGTGAAGTCAATGTTGTCGATGGTCACCCCGAGGCTCGCTGGGATTGGCCGACCGTCCTTCTGCCAGGTGATCGTGATGGGCAAGTCCCCTGAGACCACAACACATGGGATAAAGACCCGCTGTCCAATGGAGAATCTTGGAAACTCAAAAGGTTGGATAAAAGGTGGAACTGAAAGAAAGAAGAGAAAACGTAAGAGAGGAAGGTGGGCAACAAACCGCGTGCATGCTCTCCGTTCTCTCTGACATGACATTGAAAGAGGAACACAGTTGCTGCTGTGGGATGTAAATACAGAAGTAGGAGAAGAGTGAAATTGTGCTATCCCGCTACTTGATTTTTCTCATCGTTCGAAATGAAAATCATGGCCTAATTTGTACCTCGGCAAACACGCTTAATTTATTTCGATAAACTTTTTAGAAAATAATCATTTTTGAATGAAAATATTTCTGACTCTGCACTCTTCATGTAAATGCTGTGAAAGAGGCATTTGGATTTGGTTTTCCTTAGGAGCTTTTGAAAATTATACGTTCAAGAAAAGATTTCTTTCCTGTTTCTCTAATATTAGCACAATCATTATCATTCTCCCTTTAATGCATTCCATGCCTTGCTAATAGGCATACTTTAAGCCTGTTCAAGAAGGGATTCTAATTTCATTGTTAAACCATTTTTTTTTTCCCCCTTAGGACTAGCATCCAACAAATAGCAAGTGTCAGTGAAAGAGACTTATTTTATGTTAGGATAATCACATCTCTACTCTGTACTCCTCAATTTTGCACATTCTACATTAAATGGTGAACTGATCCGTGGTCAGTTTTCTGTGCTGTTGTTATGTGTTGTCAATGAGGACAAAGTTATAGCCTTCAACCTGGCCATCCATGGACACAGCCAAGCTCAGTCTGGAAAGCTTTTTTCTGATTTAATTTCCCTGATAAACTCCTCTTCACCTTCTCACCTCAGGACAGTTTTTCTCAGGAACTTCCTGGATGGTCTCACAGGATTTCAGAGTCATTTCATGCTTAAAATGGAGCCAAAGAAGCCAACTTTGAATCCTACCTGGTCACTTATGGCTGGTGGGGTCATGAACAAGTTATCCATATGGTCTCCCTATCAACCCTATGGGGTTGTTATGCATAGTTTCACTTTGTAAAGGGGGAAACTGCTTCTTAAAGATACAACCTTACCCTTGGCCATAAATCTAGTTCACTAAAGAATGACAGCTCAGACCTTATCAATTTTATTTTAGAGACCTGGAAATATGCAAGACTGTCAACTGCAATCATTAAGCATGCAATAACTTAATATAAACCAGTTACTGTACCAGATGATTCCATAAAATTAAATCAGTAAGTAGTAGGATATCTGCAGAATTTGTTCACTAATCAATTATAGGTACATTTCAATAATCAGCTTGGCGGAGATTTAAGAGATCAAGCTGAGAAACATCTGAATGGAGGGGTGCTTGTGTGGCTCAGTCGTTAAGCGTCTGTCTTCCATTTAGACCATGATCCCAGGTGCACTGGACTCCCTACTCGAAGGGATGTCTGCTTCTCCCTCTCCCACTCCCCCTGTTTGTGTTCCCACTCGTTCTGTCTCTTTCTCTCTGTCAACTAAATAAATAAATAAAATCTTAAAAAAAAAATCTGAATGGAAACCATTCATTGAGATCCTGGTACGTGTTTGACGACCCTGTGTGCTGGGCACACAGCAATAAACATAGTACACCAGCCTCTGTCTGGTGGAGTTTTCATATACAGTCATAGGGAGCAGAGGTCAACAGAGCAGAGCTGTGGCTACTCTGCTATTTAATATTATTATGACTACAATTATTACTATATGCTTTCAAAAGCATTTAGGAGTAAGAACGCAGAACTGCAAACACAGTCAGAGTTAGTCTAGCGAGTCAATGGCTCAAGTTAGGTCTGACCAGAGAAACAAACAAATAAACAAACAAACAATTTAAGGTGCCAGTGCATTTCATGTCAAAACTGCTGACTTCTGACAGTTTGCTGATTTTCAATGGAGAGTTAGAGTTTTGGATCTGCAGTGAGTTGATCTGACACTAGGAGAAAAAAATCTTGGGATGAGCTTCTACCTGGGGCTGATAGAAAAGATCAGTTTGGATTAGACTATGATTATTCACAATTGATATTAGGCAGGAAAAGTGCCAACTTGTAGCAAAGGCGCTCGTATTTCTCTGTTGCCCCAAATGGCATAAATATTTACTACTGATGTACATATTATTAACGCTTAATAAACTACCTTTTCTTAAATAATTAAATACATTTCCTCTTGCTTGGTTCCTTACACATCAAAAGTTGGTCGTCAGTCTACTTAGACAAATCTAGGCACTCAGATAAACTAAGCTTGGTGCTTGTTATCTGAATTGCAGATCATTTTTGTTTTTAAGATGAGAACTCTGGACCCAGACCACCTGGGTTTAAATCCAGCTGTGCAACTAACTAACTCTTTCAACTCCACTCTGTGTCTCTGTTTCCTTATGTGTGGAAGGAAGGGGTTGTTGCGAAGCATGGATGAGTTAGCAGGGGGTTCACAAACTTCCAAGGACACCCGAATCCCTTGTTTAGCACAGGTTCTAAATTGTGAGCCTTAAAGGAGAGGAAAAAACAAAACGGTCAAGTTGAAAGATCACTTGGCAAGGGAAAGGACTCCATTTCTACCAGTTATAGTAGGGAGAAGAAAAATATAAGGATTTAGATCAAGAAAGAAAGTTAAGACGTAGCATACTCTCAATCTATTCAATGAGAACATAGTATGTAGGATGTAGAATATCAATGCTTATTAAATATAAGAATGTCTGCTTCTGAGAGCAAAATAAGGTTGTAGAACAGAGAAAGAGCATGTGTATGTTATTTTCAAGAATGGAGGCAAGAAGTAACTACTGAGGAATCATTTATTTGTTTGATAGTTTAGAGGCAAGTGCACCCGAGTGGGGGGGGGGCGGGCAGCAGAGAGAGAGGGAGGGAGAATCTTAAGCAGGCTCCGCACTCAGCATGCAGCCAACCATGGGGCTCAGTCTCATGACCTTGAGATCATGACCTGAGCCTAAATCAAGAGTTGGGTGCTTAACTAACTGAGCCACACAGGTTCTCCAAGAAGAATCATCATTTAAAAAGAAAACAAAAACAAATTCTACCCTTTCAAAATTTCTGGAATTCATTGGTTTATAGAATTCTAAGGGATATAATCATAGTCCCAGGAGTAAATTTCAGAAACTTGAACCCCAGAGTAACACTCCTGATGACCCATGCCTAAAGACCTACACCTCCAACGCAGTGAAAACAAGCATCAGGAAGCCCATGTGCTCACTCTCAACTGTGAATTGAGAGTGACTCAACTCTCCACTCTCAAACAGGAATGCCTTCCTTTCAACACGGTGCTGTGGACTATCACAACACTCAGATGTCTCATTCTTAGCCTAAACCCAAGGCTGAGAATGCAGACATGCTCATGTGGGCTCAGTGAGAAGGCAGAGTTTACAAACAAGGGGACCAGACATAAATTTATAAAGAGTAGACACAAGAACACAACATGCACAGCACAGCACAGCTGTGGGACACTGCCCTTCATTGCCAGTGTGTTCACAGCTAATACACAATCACAGTATATAATTAAAGAAAGTACTTTGTTACATACTCCAAATCACAAGTTAGAATTAATGTATTAAATGGAAAAAATGTGTATCAAAAACATTTTAGGGACGCCTGGGTGGCTCAGTTGGTTGAGCAGCTGCCTTCGGCTCTGGTCATGATCCCAGCGTCCTGGGATCGAGTCCCACATCAGGCTCCTTGCTCGGCAGGGAGCCTGCTTCTCCCTCTGCCTCTGCCTGCCATTCTGTCTGCCTGTGCTTGCTCTTTCCCCCTCTCTCTCTGATAAATAAATAAAATCTTTAAAAAAAAAAATTTTACAATACAGCCAGCCAAGGGATGCCTGGATGACTCAGTCAGCCAAAGTGTCTGCGGTCATGATCCTGGGGTCCCGGAGTCAAGCCCTGCGTTGGGATCCCTGCTCAATGGAGCACCTGCTTGTCCCTCTCCCTCTGACACTCTCCTGTCTTGTGCTCTCTCTCCATATCTCTCTCTTTCTCTCTCTCACTCTTAAATAAACAAATAAATAATTAAACAAATGAATAAATAAAATCTTTTTTAAAAAGTTAAAAGAAAATACAGCCAGCCAAGAATGTTGCTCTCAGCAAAACTATAATTCAAAAAGAAGTTTTTGTCTATTACTGAGAGTGGTGTGTTAAGATCCCCTACTATTAATGTATTCATATCAATATGACTCTTTATCTTGATTAACAGTTGTCTTATGTAGTTGGATGCTCCCATATTGGGGGCATAAATATTTACAATTGTTAGATCTTCTTGGTGGATAGATTCTTTAAGAATGATGGAGTGTCCTTCTGTATCTCTGACTACAGTCTTTAGTTTAAAATCTAATTTATCTGATACAAGAATCGCTACCCCAGCCTCCTTTTGAGGCCCATTGGCATGACAGATGCTTCTCCATCCCTTCACTTTCAGTCAGTTTTTTTAAACTTTTTTAAAAATTTTATTTAATTTTTTCAGTGTTCCAAGATTCATTGTTTATGCACCACACCCAGTGCTCCATGCAATACATATCTTCCTTAATACCCACCACCAGGCTCACCCAACCTCCCACCCTCCACCCCTCCAAAACGCTCAGTGTGTTCCTCAGAGTCCACAGTCACTCATGGTTCATCTCCCACTCTGATTTCTCCCCCTTCACTTTTCCTTTCCTTCTCGTAAAGTCCTTTATGTTATTTCTTATGCTCCACAAGTGAAACCATATGGTAATTGGCTTTGTGTGCCTGACTTATTTCACTCAGCATAATCTCCTCCAGTCCTGTCCATGTTGATGCAAAAGTTGGGTTTCACCCTTTCTGATGGCTGAGTAATATTTCATTGTATATATGCACTATGTCTTCTTTATCCCTTCGTCTGTTGAAGGGCATCTTGGTTCTTTCCACAGTTTGATGATTGTTGCCATTGCTGCTATGAACACTGGGGTACAGATGACCCTTCTTTTCACTCCATATCTTTGGGGTAAATACCCAGTAGTGCAATTTCAGGGTCATAGGGAAGCTCTATTTTTAATTTCTTAAGGAATCTCCACACTGTTTTCCAAAGTGACTTCACCAACTTGCATTCCCACCAACAGTGTAAGAGGATTCCCCTTTCTCCACATCCTCTCAAACACTTGTTATTTACTGTCTTGTTAATTTTGGCCATTCTAACTGAGAGACAGACTTTCCCAGATAAACGTAACAGAAATTCACTTCTAGGGCTGTCCTACAAGAGATATTAAAGGAATTAGTTAAGGTTGAAATGAAAGGACACTAGGCTATAACACAAGGCCATATGAAAGTATGCTGTTCTCTGGTAGAAGTAAAGGCAAATATAGAATATTGTATTATTGCAATTTTTATGTGTAAATTCACTTTTAATTCTTGTATAGAATTTAAAAAACAAAAGCATAAAGTCTACGAAACTGTGAATGGCTATACAACATTCAGAAATGCAGGCCTGGACACCAGGACCCTGGGATCATGACCCGAGGTCGAGGCGGAAGCTTAAATGAGTGAGCGACCAGGTACCCCCTAAATTTTCATAAAGTACCCCAAATCTTATATTTTGCATGCCTAAGTTATAAAATTGAAGGCAAAAAGTAAACCAAGTGATTAAAAAATGTTCATAATGACTTGCTAATGCCAAACAACCTGTTTGAGACACACTGCTGGCTTTATCTCATTCATTAGTTCACTTCTTAAGGTAAATCCTCTGAATCTTGTTGACAGTGCAAGCTTGAAATATCAGAGGACAAAAATCTGGAGTGTGGCCTACAACAGGTTGGGACATAACCTTCCTACACGAAGCATGTAAATACCTGCTAAATGTCACTGATTACCAGGTCTGTTGATACCATTCTCTGTGCCAGTGGGGCTCCTCTCTCCTAGGCAGTTGGGAGCCAGTGAATCCAGCCAAATGTTCATTTCAACTCTTTCTCTTTCTAAACTCTTAACGAAAATGTTGAGTTAGGCTAAGACATTTCTATGTCTTGTCCCTCAAGAATTAATTGTATATTCTTCCCCACATGGGAAAAAGGGAGCTTTTATTTTTGTCCCAGAGAGAAGTATGACATAGGAAATGAAACATGAGTTGGGTGTCAGCCAAACTTGGGTAATTTGCAGTGTCTTCCTGGTCCACTTTCTCTATGTCTGCGATTCTGTTTTTTCACGCATAAAGTGATGACAAGGAATACAATTCATGAGTATTGGTGGGGGCTTCCTGTAACATGCAGGCAGAGGACCAGGGGTGCACAGAAGCTGCTCAGTTTGCAGTGTTCTCTCTTTCCTTTCCCTAATTTCTCTCTCTCTCTCTCTCTTTTTTTTTGTTTGACCCAGAGCCCACAGTTCACTGGGAAAAAATCAAATACATTACGTGGAGTTGAGACACGTGGAGGCTGCACTGACACTGTTGTGTACAATTTCATTAACTCCACATTCATCATCTCTTCTCTAGTGGTACCTTAATGCCCTGGTCCTCCGTATAATCCCCAGGTTGACAGCTCCCGCTCTCAGACTGCTCGCTGCCTCAAGCCCGTGTTCTGGGCTACAGCCAAGGATGTTCTCATCTTCCCAGCTCCTTTTCCCCATTCCGTCCAACAAGCTCTCTCTTGTCCTTCAAGAAGTTTTCATGTTTTATACCTTGCATGCTTCATGAAATGTCCACAACTTGCATCTGCAAGTCCTGCCCATTATGGGAATGCGAATCCCACAGCTGATTTCTGAGAGTTCAGTCCCAATGACGTCTTTGGTGCCCGTCTCCCACTAGGCATGCCCCGGACAGGCAGAGGCTCCCAGGCCCATTCTATCCCCTGAAATGAAAGCTGTGGCTCTCAAATCACAAGGTTGATGAGTGTGTGTGTGTGACTTGTGAGTTAAGTACATCACTCAACCGTCTCTCCACCCATAAGACCTGTTATTTGTCTAATTCTGCTATTTGACGACATGTTTTGGATTCCAAAATTATAGATTACTGGCCCTATGCCACATAGTTCTCTACTCTGTTCAACAACATGATTAAACTCTTCACCACCCACTCCAAGAGTCTACTATTCAAGACTCTATAGTAGAAAGTATCCAGGATGGCACGTGTGTATAATGTGAGTACGGCAGTCTGTGCACATGCGTATTTCCTTAAGTAGAGTGACCCAGGAGGCAGAAGTCGTATTGAATTTATCTTTACTTCCCACAATTAGAGGAATAAATAGTGTCTTGTACATTTAACTGCATAATAGTTTTTGAAAATACAATGAGCGTGTGTTTACACTCTGGACATTAGACAAGCCTGAAGTTATGAGTGGAAAGGGAAACAGATCCAGAATATAATAATGTGATGATGATAAGGACAAAGGTAAGGCTGTGTTTCATGGTCTGATTAGTGTAAGGGCTCAGGACTTCTAACTTGAGGTTCCGCTGAGCTCACTACCTCCTACTGGTAGGGTGAGTTGGGGAGATAAATTCAAACCTATCCTTGCTTCTTCAGTATGGCCATCTGGGCCAATTGAGAACAGTTATGTGAGCTTGATCTCCTGAGCTAGAGCTGCTCCTAACTCACTATGAATTGTATTGCTAGTGCTGGGCCTGTGTCTGCTGGAGAATGATGGGTGTGAGGCCAAATTCAGGAGGGCATGATGTGGGAGTAAGAAGGTTATTGGGGCCAGAAGATGCTTAAGAAATCAGAGTCTTCCACATGTCCACATAAATGTGGGTTCCTGTAAAAGCCCTTCTAGGTGTATCTGTCTGTCTGTCTGTATCTCTCTCTATATATATATATAAAATATATATTATGTTATGTATAATATATATTAATAATTATATAAAATTATTTATATATATTATATTTACCATACTAATAATTGAACAACTTAATTCTAATTATATATATAGACACTGTTGTATGTAATTTCATTAACAATATATAACTTTATGTATATATGATCATATATATATAATTAGAATTAAGTTTGTTCAATTATTAATATAGTAAATATAATTTGAAATTATTTCTAAGTTAATTAAAAAACAATAATGTGTTCTCGGGAATAATAAATGCCACCATCTCTCCTTCTTATTGGTGTTTATAAAACACACACAAGTGGCGTGCCTGGGTGGCTCAGTGGGTTGAAGCCTCTGCCTTCAGCTCAGGTTGTGATCTCAGGGTCCTGGGATTGAGCCCTGCATCAGGCCCTCTCCTCAGCAGGGAGCCTGCTTCCTCCTCTCTCTATCTTCCTGCTTCTCTGCCTATCTGTATGTCAAATAAATAAATAAGATCTTTAAACACACACACACACACACACACACAAGTGTTTTATGAGACTATGAGTTCATAGATCCCATGGCAAAAGGACAATGAAGGTGGGTGCCTCATTCATCCAAAAATTCATACAACAAGCTATAAAGAGGTTAAAAACCTTAAATAAGTGGTTCAGCAATTCGCTGGAGGCCTACTGATCCTACACTGGTGGAAACCCCTTTCCCCGGTGCCCCGTCCTGGCCTTGCTTCCTTCCTGTTTCTCTGATGACCTCATCTACCCCCCACTCCGGATGTAAGCTCATACCTCTGATTCCCCCATCTACATTTTCAACCAAATTCCTTCTCAAGTTTCAGGCCTGCTTGTTTAGTTGTCTGCTACTGTCATCATCTTGATGTCCCAGAAGCATCTCAATTCCCAAACCAAATGTACTGGGTTTCCCTTGAAGCTTCATCTTCCATGCTCTCTTCCTGTCACAAAACCTCCCAGCTGCAGGAAGCTCAGAATGAGAAAAGCCTTCTTAGTCATGCATTTCTCTTTTCTCCAGCCACCGACCGTGGACTGCTGTGTCTCTTCAAATTCCTCTCTCAGTATCTCCTGGTCTGGCTCCTTTTCTTCCAAATATACAACCATCACGTTTTATTAAAACTTTTTCAACTGTGCCATAATGGGGCTCTCTGATTTTTTAATCTTTCTGCATGGTAATCCATCTTAGATATGTCAACCAGATTAATGTCCTAAAACACAATTGTGAGCCTGTTCTTCTGCTCATATCCCTCTGCCTCACCATTTTAGGGTCAAATAGAAGTTAACAAACACTACAAGATCTGATGCCTGTCTCTGCGCTGACTCATCCTGCTTGTCTCTACTGGAGACTTTTTGTTTCAACCTTATTGACTCTGCATGTAGGGAACTATGCCCACCCCCTAGTTCTGCCCCCCAACCCACCTGGACACCATTCTCAGCCCTACCATCTTATGATGTGAGTACTCAACTCATTCGTTAGCTACTTCAGAGACATTTTCAGGCTCCAGATCCCTTGGAGACTCCATTCCTTTGCTCTTGGAAGCTTTCCAAAATCCAGACTTCCGATCCTACCTCACCCCCAGAACTGGCTAGATGTCATCTTCCGTATTTCTAAAAGATCTCACACATGCATATTTCTCTGATGGTGTTATGTGGAAATCAGTGCTTTTCTTATTTGTCTATCCACTGCTCTCCCATAGTGAGCTGAAATATTTCTCACCCCGTGCTGCTTCCTTTTCAAGGCATCTGCTACCTGCTGCTGTGCCATAGTTATTGGTCTGTAGGTCCTCCCACTGACTCCAGCTCATTAACAGTAAAGGCACAGATATTACCCAAATAAATTAAAGAAATCACAGGAATCTAAAGAAGTTCTCTGGCTTACAAATTGTTTTGATGACAAAAGTCTAGTTCAATTAGACTATCATCATACACTGTGATCCTTTTCATTTCTTTTTTTTTTAAAGGTTTTGTTTATTTGAGAGGGAGAGCAAGAGAAAGAGCATGAGGGGGAGGGGCGGAGGGAGAGGAAGAAGCAGGCTGCCCACTGAGCAGGGAGCCCAGTTGCAGAGCTCCATCCCAGGACCCCGCATCAGGATCTGAGCCAAAGACAGACGTTCAAATGACTGAGACACCCAGGCGCCCCCCTTTTTGTTTCTTATTTGAAATGTTGGACTAATGTCATTATGGAAAAAGGGATCAATGTAAGGAAAATATATTTTTAGGAAAAGTGTTTAAGATGCATATCTCTAACTGTTTGGCATCTATGTGAGTGGCAGAAATTGATGCATATGGAGACAAGTGGCCCAGATTCCTTTTCAGGAGAGGATGTGTCCCCCAGATTCTGGGAATGATGAAAGGTAGCACTCTTTAGTTATCAGCCACTCTGAAGACTGTTCCAGGTACAGAGAGCCGTCTCTGGAAGGACAGGCTCTTTCTGGGGTGGCTACATCTGATGACTGACTGAGGAGGGAAATTATGCTCACAACAGCTCTGAAGGAAACTTCTTTTTTGGGAGCTCCCTGCAGGGATGCTATGGCTATCATCAGACTGTGTCATACTGCACCTCCTCCCTGTGCCCAGTCTTTCTTCCCTGCCCTCCTTCCACAGTGTTGATTGTTGGGTGTACTCTTAGATAAACACCTTGCACACAAAATTCTCTTTTAGAGACTGCTTCCTAGAGCGGAACCTGCAAGTTTGCCTCACCTAAAGATGAAATTCATCTACTGTCAATAACAAAACCAAATCGGTTTGTAACCCTGCCAGTACATGTTCCATCCATCCACCCATCCATCCATCTGTCCATCCATCCATCCACCATCTTGTTTTTATTCATTTCAAATTGTAACCAGAGGATAAACATCATGTGTAGCTGGGTTCTCTTTTAATAAGAGCTCTCTGTATTTGATTGATAGTATTTTCCTATTCTCCTGCAGAATAGAAATATTCTGTCATTGATAGAAGCCAGGAAAAAATAGTTTGAAAGTGTAATTTTAAGATTACTAGGGTGTCTGGGGGGGTTCAGTCCATTGAGCATATGACTCTTGGTTTCAGCTGAGGTCATGGTCTCAGGATTGTGAGAATGAGCCCTGCACTGGGCCCCATGCTCAATGGGGAATCTCTTTCTCTCTGTTTCTCTCTCCCTCTGCTCTGTCCCTCCCCACTCATGTGCTCGCTCACTCTCTCTCTCCCTAAAATAAATAAATAAATCTCAGAAATAAGATTACTGCTCATTACCTTAAAAAAAAAGTCTGTGTTTATTTGGTGGTTTGTCTGTACTGATTTAGGTGTCCCAAATTCAGCCAGTGTCCAGTACTGAAATTTTGTCTTTCATATGAGGTTATGCATATTCATAAGCTCACTAAAATATGTCAAACAGAAATAAAGCAAGTAAGAATTCAGTGCTAATATTGGAATCAGAGCTCAAGAACTCCCGAAAGTGTCAGTTCAGAAATACTAAAGAGCATGGTAAATATAAATCAGAACACACATATGTCTGGGAGCCCAACCATATACACACCCTGCATGCGCCAGATAAAGGGTTCCCAGCAGATGAGGTCTGAAGCATAAGGTCCTTAACCTGAACACCAGCCAACAGAGTGGTTCAGCTGACACAAAAATAGTGTAACTTTGGAATAAATCAGAGGCAAGGGCAAATAACTCTTCTATAATGATTTTCTGAACAAAGTACTTTGGACTTTACAGATTGTGAGAACCATAGAACCATAAATAGGACAACATAAGTAGAAAGGTAAGAAAAATAACTTTTACCCCCAGAATGGCTAAAAATTATCAATTAAACCCATAGGAGAAAATATAATTAAAGCATTTTAGGAAGAAAAAAATCCTAAGGCATAATGTAGAATTATAATGAGAAACAGGAGCTGTTGTTCCCATCAGCTGGAAAGTTACAAGTCACACATAAAGAAGAGGAAAGACAAATTGCATGGAATTTGGGGAGGGAAAAACACTAAAACTATCTCTGAGAAGGATGACAGCATTTCCTTCAAAAGCACTTTCAGGAAGAACAGGTCATCTCTGCTCTTTTCACCAATGGCTACAACAGGCTGTGTGGAAGGATTTGGGTGGTTTTGGGAGAGATTCTACTCCCTAGTCATGGGAGATGTTTCTTCATAGAAGGTGTTTCATGGCCATAGCTATGTCATGATGAAATAAGTACTTTCTTTAACATTTAAAAATGACGAACAACTTAAGAATTCATGAGAATTTCTGTATTTAATAATTAGAGTCACCTTGGACTGAGGAGGAAGCTAGGTTACTTTTCCCCTGCTTCAGGGCAGTAACAAGTTTACACAGAATGACTTGGTAATAAAACCGAGTAGTTTTCTGATGAACCCAAACTAACGTGCATCTCTGAACGTTAAAGAAAAGCTATTTGAGTCATCATGGTGTCAAGAAAATGAAATCTAGGAAGTCAGAGAGGGAGACAAATCATGAGAAACTCTTAACTTTAGGGAAAAAACTGAGGGTTGCTTTAGGGGAGGTGGGGAATGGGGTAACTAAATGATGGTCATTGAGGAGGGCATGTGATGTAATGGGCACTGGATATTATATAAGACTGATGAATCACTGACCTCTACCTCAGAAAATAATGATACACTATATGTTAATTAATTGAATTTAAATAAGATATTTAAAAAGAAAATTTACCCCAAAGATACAGATGTGAAAAGAAGGGCCATCTGTACCTCAATGTTCATAGCAACAATAGCCACAATCACCAAATTTGGAAAGAACCAAGATGCTCTTCAACAGACAAATGGATGAAGAAGAAATGGTCCATACATGCAATGGAGTATTATGCCTCCATCAGAAGGGATGAATACCCAACTTTTTTTTTTTTTCCATAAACATGGATGGGACTGGAGGAGATTATGCTGAGTGAAATAAGTCAAGTCAAGCAGAGAGAGTCAATTATTATATGGTTTTCACTTATGGTTGAGCATAAGGAATAACATGGAGGACATGGGGAGATGGAGAGAAGTGGGTTGGAGGAAATCAGAGGGGGAGATGAATCATGAGAGACTGTAGACTCTGAGAAACAAATTGAGGGTTTTGGAGGGGAGGGGGATGGGGGGTTGGGTGAGCCTGGTGGTGGGTATTAAGGAGGACACGTATTGCATGGAGCACTGGGTGTAGTGCATAAACAATGAATCTTGGAACACTGAAAAAAATAAAATAAATTTTAAAAATAAAATAAAATAAAATCCTAGAGCATGCTAAAAAGAAAAATAAAAATGAAGAAAGAAAAGAGAATAAAAAGAAAGAAAGAAAATGAAACCTAGCTTGTGTTTCACTAATTTAGGTAGAGAAAATACTCACCTAGATGGGTTGCAATTATTTTACCTGTGTTTGTGTCGATGGAAGCAAAGCCAGGTGACTCTAACCAGAGAGAATGACAGAAAGGCTACATGACAGAGATAGGCAAGGTTCATAAAAGGACTGGCATTCATTTTAAAACGTAGCTCCGCTTCCCAAGCAGCTTTTCTTACAAGGATTATCAGTGATAAAAGGTTATTTACTTGAGAATTATTTTCCATGACACTTAGAAAAGGTCATCCTTCTTTAGAAACTTGGTTATTAATTACAACTGACTTCAAGTTGCTGCATTTCTTGAGCAAAATGTTAAAATATGGGGCACTTGAGTGGCTCAGTTGGTTGAGAATCTGACTCTTAATTTCAGCTTAGGTCATAATCTCAAGGTCATGAGATGGAGCCCCACCCTCACCAGGCTCCACACTGGGCATTCAGCCTGCTTGGGATTCTCTCTCCGTCCCTCTAAAATAATGCTGAACTATGTCATAGTGAAGCAAGGGGATAAAAAGGTAGCTACACTATTTCAGTAAAGCTCTAAGTCAATTCAATTACTTTGATAAGTTTCAGGGCGCTGAGTTAGTGATATAATGAAGGAACAGTATTGTTCAGTGCCCGAAAACAGACAGATAGCATAATCATCCCTCTGTGTTCTATCTACACAATATTCACATCTGCATAATTTTGCAGAACTGGCTCTCCAGACAGTTAGGACAGCTGTGTGTCAGTGCACCACTCTCTGCTTCCTTTCAGTGTTTTCTTGGTGAGGACTCAGGCGAGGTGGGTTCAGCAGTTACAGGTTCTGAGTCCTTGAGTGAATGAGGGATACAGAGTGAAATCCTCCACATGTTGTCATCACTCCGAGATGACGTGAAAATTTGGGTCTGAAAAACCAAGGTGTTTTCTCTGCATGCCTAGATTAATATACATAAAAAATAAGTAATTCTTTCTGGAAAAAAATTAACAAATTCTGTGACTGAACTGAATAATTAGGGAAAAGAACTTCCTATGTATGAAAATACAATTGTAACATAGTTGTGACCATTTAGGATAAACAGATCATGCTGTAAATCTAACTACCGGTACTTGAGTGAGTCTACCTGGTACAGGGTAAAGGCAGAGAACAGGAAAAAAAGAGTAAATGGAAAATATGCGACTATTGATAGATGTAAAATCTAACATAGCTTTGATAGAAGATTAATTTAAGTAAACACATAGGTCTTAATTATGTGTCAAATGTCACATACACACACCACTAAAAACTGGATCCATGCAACATCCTAAAACAAACGGCTACAGAAAAACAAGAGTTGAAGAAATGGGGAAAATCTACCAGGAAGATGTGAAAAGGAGGTAGGCAAAAAGAGAAACTTTTCAATTATATAAGTCAAGACAAAAAAATCAGAGATTATGGCAGAAAATAGGTAAATCAACAACTACATTTAGTTACATTAACACCTGTTTGATAACTGATCAATAAAGGAACTTAAAAAACATAGAGATGAGACATAACACAATTACTGAACATAATTGAACACATACAGACATATTTATGTGCCACAAATATAAGAAAATGACAAATATAAGAAAAAGACAAACTTTAAAAAAAATAGATAAAACATGCATCGAGAAAGTTTCAGTACCTTCCACAGAACTAGAATCATCTCTGAAGACACCTCCATAGAGTCTTGGTGGGTGACAAAGAGAGGGAAGTGTGGGTTATTTAATAAATGATATTAGGAAGACTGGCTCACTATATAGAGAAGGAAGAAATTGATGCCTACTTGTACTGTATCTCCCACCCTCAGTGTGGATGGAAGACCTGAATGTGGACAGCGGAAATATAAACATAGAGTGAGTACAGAAAATAATGCTGGAGTAGATCTTCAAGGAACTCAGAGACTTCTTGATCCAGATCCCACGGAAGACAATCAAAGGTGAAGCGGAGAGCCCAGAGACAGTCTTGACAAAGATACTCACAACAATTTCTGTGTAAGAAGAGATGCGTGAAGGAACCAAGCGAAGCAGGAAGAATGATGGTAAAACGAGCAAAGGAAATTCATAGATAAGACTCCCAAATATCTAATAAGAATATGAAGAGGGTCATGCTCGAGCTCATTAGGAATGGAACAAAAGCAAATTAAAATAAAATCTACGCTCTTTAGATTTGCAGCGCTTGGAAAGGCAGATGATATCCAGAGATATGGGGAGATGTGGAGCAGAGATACGGGGAAATGTGACCTCTCCTGGGTGGCTGGTGGCAGCGTAAACTGGTATTTTGGAGAGCGCTCTGCCGTCACTGGGGACACTAAGTTAATATCACGCATGGGCTCACCAACAAGGATCTTCATCGTGTACCACACACAGAGTCAAAGGGCTGGAGGAAAGCCTAAGGGTTTACTTTTCATGCTTTAGTACACATTTATATGTATATCTTCAGAAGGGCATAAAAAGTAGACTTGAAATAAACCTATTAAGGGCACCTGGGTGGCTCAGTAGGTTAGCCATCTGCCTTTGGCTCGGGTCATGATCCTGGGGCCTTGAGATCGAGCGTCCTCACCTTGGGCTCCCAGTAGGGAGTCTGCTTCTCCTTTTCCCTCCCCCTGCTCAGCACCTCTTCTCTCTCTCAAATAAATAAATAAAATCTTTAAAAAAATAAAATATACATTTAAAAAATAAGCCTATTAAGTATGCACATGAGGAAGTGTGGACAAGACCAGAAGGAATGATAGCAAAATTGGTGGGTAGTTAAAAAAAAAAAAAAAAAAAAGCAAAATGTGGAACATGTATAAATTGATGATAATTATAGGGCATAAAGCAAATACTGACAAAACCGAAGTTCTCAGTGGGACAGTCAGCAGCACCTCTGGGGGATTTTGTTCACGAGCCCAAAGGAGTGACTTCACAGTAGGCTTCGGGTTATGTGAAAGAATGCTTATCTTCAGGATGGTGGTGACATTCCCATTCCCCTCTTCTGGGCATTAGAAAATGCCTGGAGGGCTAGGTTTCTCTGAGAGGGGGTGGCACATCCATCCACCCTCACAGATACGTTAGAGACAGTTTGCTGGAAGCAAAGGCTCAGCATTGGCCTTCTTCAGCTGACGTGGAGGATGAGAGCTGATGTTCAGTGCTGCCCTGGAGGGGAAAATGGGACCAGAGAGAAAAGGAACCGCGAGAGAAGGCAGATTTGTATCCAGCAGGAGGAGGAACTGTGTGGAGCTCGGCTGCACAGAATCAGTATGGGCTCAGTGCCTGGAGCCGTTGCAGAGAAGAGTCTGGAAAAATGGGCAAGGTGAGTACCACATGGTTGTCTCATGCACGTGAACTCCATGTTCACATACCTACCTGTGGCTCTATCTTTCTACCATCTCTTAATGCTATGTAGGCATCTCTATATTTATTCATGTCTATCTATGCATGGATATAATACACGACTTATGCATGGCGTTAACCCATGAGTCTGTTTTATAGTTATATATAAATAAAACATGCTTAGTGAAATAAGTCAAGCAGAGAAAGACAACTATCATATGATCCCCCTGATATGAGGAAGTCTTGATGCAACATGGGGGCTTAAGTGGGTAGGAGAAGAATCAATGAAACAAGATGGGATTGGGAGGGAGACAAACCATAAGTGACTCTTAATCTCACAAAACAAACTGAGGGTTGCTGGGGGGAGGGGGTTTGGGAGAAGGGGGTGGGATTATGGACACTGGGGAGGGTATGTGCTTTGGTGAGTGCTGTGAAGTGTGTAAACCTGGTGATTCACAGACCTGTACCCCTGGGGATAAAAACATATGTTTATAAAAAATAAAAAATTAAAAAAATAAAAAAATTAAAAAAAAATAAAACACACACATATTATTTATGTCATGTATCATGTGTGCACAGACTTACACAGTTGTGTTACGTACCAATCTACACAAAAGATCCTACTGTATGATCTTGAATAATTGAGAAGTGTTTTTGCTGACTTGAAATATCATCGGAGCATTATTGGTTAAGCACTACCTGAGGGTCTTTTACAGTGTGTATGTGTGTGTGTAGGTACGCATACATTTGTGTATATTTACAAAAAGACTGATTATGGGTTAGGCAGGGAAGGTGTAATAATTTTCCTGTCATTCTTTCTTTTTCTCATCTCTACTTAATTGTCTCCTTCTCCAAGTTTCCATGTTTAACAAGCACCAGTCTAGCAAAACATGATTTCTCCTATAATCTTAATTTTCACTGAGTAGAAACTGCAATCTTTGACTTAAAAAAAAAAAAATCCAACACACAATCTTTTTCTTTTCTTCTACTTAAAGAAAAACAGTTTGAGATACTATTTCCAAAAAAAATAAATAAATAAAATTAATGAAGTATTTCCTTAAAGAAATGTATCAGCTTCGTTTTTCTAGAGTGGAAGGGGAATTATAAGAGCTTCTACCCCCAGGACAAACCCATCTGAAGAAGACATGCCAGGAGATTTTGGAGCTCAATTCTGACCCCCTAACCGAAGGGGAGTAGTTCTCTCCTGCAGGAACTTGAGAGTGTGAATCCTCAGCCACGGGAGTGAGCCCATCAAACAGGGATGCTCCTTGGTAGTTGCGCAAGGAGGAGTGCTGAAAGTCCCCCACCTCATCAGCCTTCTTCTGTCACACTGGAATATTAAATTAACTAAGGGGCACCTGGGTGGCTCAGTCAGTTAAGCGTCTCCCTCCGGCTCAGGTCATGATCCCGGGTCCTAGGATCAAGTCCTGCATCAGGCTCCCTGCTCGACATGGAGTCTGCTTCTCCTCTCACTCCCCCACTCACGTGTGCTTTCTCTCTCTTGCTCTCTTGCAAAAATAAATAAATAAAATCTTCAAAAAAACTAACCAAAGGAATATAAATTCCCATTTGAAACCATAAAATCGCACAAAAGGATTACACATTTAATGTCTTCCCCTACATTCCTCTACCAGATCTAATTTCTCCCATATTATTCATAATAGAAACTACACCTTCCCTAACGAGTTGCTGAAAATCCACATAAACATTTTGTGAATGACTACAACTTGGGCCACACCAGACCCAACAAACAAGACCCTAAATGAAACACTGCTCAATTTTAATGAGGCACCTGAAAGAGAAAACTAGCTTGAAACACCACATGTTCTACCAACAGATGTGTAAGTGACTCCAGTAGCCGGTGGAAGAGAGAAAGAAGAACTCCATCCCTGAGCGAGGTCGGTTCTGAGCCTGGTTGGAACAGCAGACACATGGGAGGTCTCCAGCTGGAACAGCAAAGGGGCAAGCGTTGGGAACAGGAAGTGGGAGTGGGATCCGCTGCCCATGTTGTTTCTGCGCGTGGAGCTGTGCCTCTGCCCAGGCTGAGCGACATCAGCCATCAGGAGCTCCTGAAGAGCAATGTCATCAGCATACAGCACTCCTGGTTGCTCACTCAGAGATGGGAGCGGACCCCATGTTTAACTGGGCATTCACCCCCCCAGCTGCAGCCCCGGCAACACTGCCAGACCGCTATGGTCACAGAGCAGGTGCTGCCTACAATAAAGTGCCTCGTTGGGGCAGAATCTGTAGGTCAGACTGCGCAGAACCTGGTCCCTGCTGAACACAGAGGGTCACTAGTGTTCAGCTGGACATACCGTCTATGACACCTAATGCTTCCCTCGCTTCGGAGCAAGACACGAGAAAGGCGTGTGCTAAATCAGGAAGGGAAAATGCTACAAAGACCGTGGTGAAAATAGATAGGATGGAGCTGATGCTGGTGATCGCTCTTGCTGTGTGTCCAGCAGCAGCGTCTCATCTGGTTATTGGCAAACGTTTATTTTAAAAACTCAGGAAAAATAATTCTGAAAGCTTGATGCTTCTCAGACACTCTTAACCACCTATGGTGCCGACTCTCTCTCTCTCTCCCCCTCTCTCTACTAATGTGAACCCTCCAAATCTGCATTTCAGAGTTCCTATGGTCTGAATCCAGGGGGCTGGTCCAGATGCTTTTAACCAAACCCTACCATCCATAAGCCTTGCCCAAGCCACTAACACTGCGGGTTCCCTGTCTCAGCCTCTCCATCACCCAGACCAGAACTTCTGGAGTGGCCTGGGTCCAATCCCGCCCTCACGTTCCAAATCGGTTCCCCCTTTTACTGCTTGTCCATGTAACTAGATCTCCTTCCCTCTCTTAAATCAAACCATCAACAATCTCACTCCCTTCCTTTTTAAATCATCTCCTTAAACTTTTAATAGCTTCCTTCCCAGGTTCTTTGTCTTAATTCCTCCTTGCTTCCACCCTGGCTTCCGACTGCAACGTGGATCGGTTTTCTGAAACACACTACAGGGTGAACTGGAGTCCAAAGGCATGTATTTGAATCCTGACGACATTACTGGACAGTTCTGAGCAAGCCTTCCGCTCACTTTCTGTTCTGTTTCTCTGCTTATGCTTCCTCTACATTACAGAGTCACAGTGAGCATTAATTAAGGTTACACATATGAAAGTGTTTGTAAACTATAAAGTTTTATATAAATATAAATAGAAGGTGACATTTTTATGTGGCAGCCAATTAACTTTCCTGGCAGTGCTGGTCCCTAGCAATTAAAACACTCAATTAGGCACCGTTCAAGTTCACTGTGGCACCTAAAATGAGAAAGAAAACGCTTTGAAATGTGTTAAATATAACCCTGCTTGTTAAATTGAAATGAAGTGAAAAAAGGGAATTTGACTTTCATTTCTCCCGACTTGTTCGAGAGCAGCAAATTGTGCTTCTGGTTGGCTAACAGAACTCAGAACTGCTTAAGTTTTAGGCATTATCAATAATTAACATGGTGTTTAAATTGATCTATGAAGTTTTGGGGTTTTTTTCAAATTTTGTAAGTCAATGCTACAAAATAATCAAAGGTCCCAGACTATTAGCAAAAAGGACACAACTAAAAAATAGTATTGTTTAGGGGCACTTGAGTGGCTCAGGGGTTTAAGTATCTGCCTTGGGTTCAGGTCATGAACCCAGGGTCTTGGGATCAAGCCGCATGTCGGCCTCCCTGCTCAGCCAGGAGGCTGCTTCTCCCTCTGCCCTGCCCCCTGCTTGTGCTTACTTGTCTGTCTCTCTCTTAAATAAGTAAATAAGATCTTAAAAGAGAGAGAAAGAGAAACAGTATTTTTTTCCAAATGTCATCTAATACACAGTCATACACACAAACACATACACACAGTGCTGTGTTCAGTTAGCAGAGAATCCTTGGGCAGCAAGAGGAAAACAATGTGCTCCCCCCATTTGTGGAATTACTGACGGAAACAAGGGGCCCACTTTCCAAGGAAACCAACTTGTGAGTCAACATATTTGCTCCTCTGAAATTATCTGAGTAAAATATTCACTGTGCAGTCTAACAAGAAAGGTAATCGAACTGTATTTATGTAAATAAAATAAGAACAGACTGCTTTCCAACCGATTCACAGAGAGAGTAAAAAATCAGTCTTTTCCTACAATTTAGTTGATATCTTATTTTTTTCCCGTATCATAATCTTTATCATAATTGAAATAAGCAAATGTTATTAATCTTTTAGAAGCATATATAGACTACAATCCTGGCCACTGGACTGTGGCTGAATTTACATATTTCATTTTCCAAACATTTTAAAATTCAAATGTAAGTGGTCTGAAGTCAATCTGCTTACAACCTTTCTAATGACATCTGAGTAAAGGCTAAAACCGTTCATGGTGTATAATTATTACTATATATTTAAAGTTAGAAGCCATCTTAAGCAAGAAGTGCAAGTGGCCTTTTAAACTAAACTATTGAATATCTTTGCTAGGGTGCAAAGTGGTTAACTATGACCAGTGAGTCAATAAATAAAAGGGGATGTCAGACAGTGATCTTTCACCTGGGATGTCCCACGCAGGCTTACGTGGGATTAACCCTGTTCACCCAGCCTGCAATTTCCTCTTTTGGGGACTACAGTTTCCTCTGTCAACACAGAAAAGATGGAATAACTGTAAGCTGGGGTAGCCAACAACCGTATTTCGTTTAGAAAATGTTCCTTTTAAATCATGTTTTGAAGCAACGATTCACCAAAAGGATATGCTCTCTCCTCTGCCCAGACATCTGCATAAAAAAAGATTATAGACATCTCACCAACACCAATGAACACAGTTTTTAGCAAATTCAGTATTCCAGGCTTCCTGGCAAACCCGCTCTTAAAGTCTTCCTGATCAAATTTGTGTTAGTGTGTGGTATTCCTATAGGGGAGGCTCCACGGAGAGATGTAACCTGTCATCTAGAAGGCTACCATTAGAGACTGCCCGGGACGTCTCCAGCTTTGCTCTCTTGGCTATTATAGGTCTCGTAGGAATCTGCTTGGTTTCAGTGTCATCTTGCATCTGAGGGCTTTCTACTTTCTTCGTCCCCTTTTCTGTCTGATTTGGTTTCGGCACCTGACATCTCTTCCATCCGGCTCCTTCCCTCACACTTCCTTTTTTTCCCCCTTTCTTTAAATATTTTTATTTATTTATTTGAGAGAGAGCACAAGCAGTGGGAAGGGACAGAGGGAGAGGCAGAAGCAGACTCCCCGTGGAGTGCGGAGCCTGATGCAAAGCTCAATCCCAGGACCCGAGGATCATGACTTGAGTCAAAGGCAGATGCTTAACCAGCTGAGCTACCCAGACGCCTCTCCCTCACACTTTCTATCACTGGTCTTTGCTTGGCTTCCATGACCTAACATGATTCTTCTGATCCCTGGGGTTGGTTTCTTTTGGGGAAAATTCTTAACCACTGGATAGAATTTATTTTCTGAGGTTTTAACCCATGTGGGGGCCTTTTTGTTTTTATTGAGCACCTGTTACTAAGTAAAGTGAATACACAGTCAGAAGTCACTCTCAGCCCTGTTCATATTTTAATTTACTATCTTAAGACAGCTTGCTATGGCTATTATTTTCATTTTCCTCCTTCTTTCAATAGTTCAACCTTCTCCCTAGTAAGGGGGTATGGGTAGAAGCAGGCAGCCTGTCCAGACACTGCATGGCTCTGGCCACAGTGATTGGTCCAGGAATGGACGGTGATCTGTAGAGAGACTCCCAGAGTCCCTTCTTCTGATTTCCCTATGCAGAATCATGGGGGAAAGCTCACGTGAATCCAGAGATGATGAGAGTTTTCTTGCCAGATAGAGAAGCTGCTCTGAGTGAATGATGTGTAGAGGGAAACCAAAGGAACAAAGATAAGTTTCAGATGGTAATTAAATGGCCAACAGACACATGAAAAAATGCTCCATGTCACTCGGCATCAGGGAAATACAAATCAAAACCACAATGAGATCCTACCTCACACCACTCAGAATGGCTAAAATTAACAAGTCAGGAAACGACAGATGCTGGCGAGGATGCGGAGAAAGAGGATCCCTCCTACACTGTTGGTGGGAATGTAAGCTGGTGCAGCCACTCTGGGAAACAGCATGGAGGGTCCTTGAGAAGTTGAAAGTAGAGTTTCTTTATGACCCAGCAATTGCACTACTAGGCATTTACCCCAAAGAATACAAATACAGTGCCTGGGTGGCTCAGTGGGTTAAGCCGCTGCCTTCGGCTCAGGTCATGATCTCAGGGTCCTGGGATCGAGTCCCGCATCGGGCTCTCTGCTCGGCAGGGAGCCTGCTTCCTCCTCTCTCTCTCTGCCTGCCTCTCTGCCTACTTGTGATCTCTCTCTGACAAATAAATAAATAAAATCTTTAAAAAAAAAAAAAAAAAAAAAGAATACAAATACAGTGATCCAAAGGGGCACCTGCCTCCCAATGTTTATAACAACAATGTCTGCAACAGCCAAACTATGGAAGGAGCCCAGATGTCCATTGACAGATGAGTGGATAAAGAAGATGTGGTGTATCTACACAGTGGAATACTAGTCAGCCATCAAAAAAAAAAATCTTTCCATTTGCAAGGACATGGATGGAACTAGAGGATATTTTGCTAATGATCTCACTCATGTGGAATTTAAGAAACAAAACAGATGAACATAGGGGAAGGGAAGGAAAAATGAAATAATATGAAAACAGAGAGGGGGGTAAGCCATAGGAGAAGCTGAACTCTAAGATACAAACTGAGGGTTGTTGGAGGGGACGTGGGGGGGGATGGGGTAACTGGGAGATGGACATTAAGGAGAGCATGTGATGGAATGACCACCAGGTGTTCTATGCAACTGATGAATCACTAGATTCCACCCCCGAAACTAACAAATTTTTTAAAAATAATAATTAAAAAAAATATCTAGACCAGGCCTTTCTGAGACTTATGCTATCTGCCCCTCCCAAAGCTTAGTGTAATGCAACCTTGACCTCCATCCCGACCTCTCCCCTCCTCACACTGTTACAACTGCTATTGAACCAGTCCGATTGAAGTTTCTGCTCTTTGCAATCATAGGATCATGGTTGATCCATTGATCATCCCCTTCTAGGAAAGGCAGATTTGTAATTTAACAGTTCTTGTATAAATTTCATCAGACTTTATCTTCAGACACTTGGTGAATAGGTTTTAATGTGAGTCCGACTGAGGCATCGATGAACCTGCCTCTATGAATGAGAATCTGCAGTGAGGTCCACACATAGGCCTGTGACTTACACATTGTTTATTCACAATGTCTCCAAATCTACTGCTCAGATTCCACCATCCTGAATTCCACTCCTGTCTATCCAACTGCCTACTTAGTGGACCCATTTAATAGTTCGACCTCAATACATCAAAGAGTAGACTCCCGATTTCTTCCCTTAAATGGCTTCCTTGCATCTTCTGCTGACTCAGCTAATGGGCGAGCTCTTCTTTCCATTGCTCAGGCTGAAATTTTACCCTCTTTCACCCACATCCAATCCGTCAGGCAGTCCCACTGAGTAGAAATTGTCTGCTCCTCACCCCCTCATTGCACTCTCCTTGGCCTAAACCCCGACCTCTCCCCTGCATGAGCTTTCTAGCAAGGGGCCTGCTTGTCCCTTGTCTCAGCACAAGAGTCAGACGTATCCTTTTGCAATCTAGTCAGGCCCTGTGACATCTCTGTTTAAAATCATCTGATCAACCCCTTCATCTCACTCAGGAAAAACTCAACCCCTTAGAGTTCATCCCTGCTGTACTGGGTCCTACATGAAAGGGTCCTGCTAATTCTGACCCCACCCTTCTTAATTTACCCTGTGTTCACTCTGTTCCAGCCACACAGCCTCTGTGCTGGCCCTCCAGGTGGCCAAGTCTGCCTCTTTATGTTCCCTTTGTCTAGAATGTTCTTTCCCTTAGATACATGCTTGGCTCTCTTGCCCTCTTCTATGTCCTTGATCAAATGTCAGCTTCTCAAAGAAGCCTTCCCTGACGGCCCTGTTAAGCACTGCAAATCCCAAATCCCTACAAGTGCCTTGCCCACCGCCAGCCATTTCCTGCCAGGCAATTGTAATGAAACACTGTGCAAAACATTATTTTCCTTTTGTTTGACAATCCTTGCCAAGGACCTGAAAATGATTATTCTATATATTATATACCTAGAAGAAAATAAATTCCTTTTTTAAAAAGATTTTATTTATTTATTTGACAGACAGCACAAGCAGGGAGAGTGGCAAGCAGAGGGAGAGGGAGAGCAGGTTCCCCACTTAGCAGGGAGCCAGATGCAGGGCTTGATCCTAAGATCCCAGGATCATGACCGGAGCCAAAGGCAGACACTTAATTGACTGAGCCACCCAGGTGCCCAAGAAAAGAAATTCCTGAAAACAAAACCATTTGATTCATTTGTTTCCTAAAATGATGGAAACTTTGGTGATAAAAGCCAATAAATTCTCTTTTGGGGTGTAAGCTAGTTGGAGTTGGTTTCTTTCACTGGAGGTTAAAAGAATCAAGTTAATACATTGATTTAGGCTAGTCTAGAAAATTTTAAGAAGAAAAGTGAGTAATTCAGATGGTCTTTGTTTGAATTTATGTCTCCTAAAAATTGGTATTAAAATATCTGTATCCATTTATCCAACGGTCACACTTCTGGCAACTTTTCCTGAAAGATATCATCATACAAGGAGATAAAGGTCAGTGTGCGGAGAAGCTCATTTGACACATCATCCAAAACAGTTAAATATTAGAAATAAGTGAAATAGCACTGGAGTAGATATTTTTTAAATGTAGTCTGAAGACCCCGAGGAACCCCTGAGAACATGTTTAGGGGTTTGCAAAAAGATAACCATTATTATTTTAACACTAAGAAATTACTTAGTTTTCTCATTGGCTTGAGCTCTGCATGGATACACAGAAGTGACAGTGGGTAAGACCACGGGGGCCTTAGCCCAAATCATGACAGTGCCACCAAAATGTAGGAGTCGTCCTTCTGTTGTTTACCACCACCCAATTCTAATTGCTTTTGAAACTGGTTTCACGGATGAATCCATAAAAATAATTTTAAATAAAACTTAAACCTTGAGTGGGTGTCATTTTCAGTGTTCTCTGCTCTGTGTCACGAAATGGAAGAAGGCACAAAGCATCGTCTGCCTGCTGCACAGGACGGTTGTCTTGAAGGAAAGCACTTGTGACTTATTTAAATTACAAGCTCCACTAAGCACTCTTTTCATGGAATTCTATTGTTTCCTCCAAGAATGGCTACCTAAAAGCTATAGTTATTCAGGCTTGTGCAACTGGCAGACACCGTCCTAGAGGGAAACAAAACAAAACAAAAAACCCTACAAGATATAGCCTGCCTCTCCTATGATCACAACTGACTGCATTTTCTGCAAATAATGAAATTCAAACTTTTAAGCAAAAACGTAGAATTTTGTAAAACTTGTCCCTGTTGCTATGAGCCTCTAGCTTCCCAATACTTAAAGACTTTTCTGATGAGAATTTGATTTTAATTCAACAAATTTGTTGATATTTCAAAGATCCATGTAACTCAGCAAACCAGTAATTTCCAAATGATCAATTTATCATGTTATAAAACAAGGTGTGGGTAAGACATTCGTTCGAAGGGCATGATAGACTGATGAATTTTAAGACACTAAAGTGCCAAACACTTATCGATACAGCTCCTAATTCTCCAGGGCAGCTAATCTTTAAGATACCACCATGTTTTATTCCTCCACATTGTATTGAGTATTATAAAGTGTTTTCTGGTTCATTCACTTGTTCTGTTTGCTTACTGTTCATCTCTCTTGATTGGAAGGGGAGTGCCACAGGGGACGAAGCTTGTCTATCTTTCATCCCTGCTTTCCTCAATGCCTAGAGTAAAACCTAGCATCGAGCAGATGTTTCATAAATGGTAAAGAAATAAATACAACCAAAAATGAACTTTTATGTAGCTATCATAGTCTGGTTTACCAAGAAATTCTAATGACTTGAGAAAATTCTGAAGATATCTGGCTCTTTTTAAAAGATTCAAAATTATTGGGGCACCTGAGTGGCTCAGTGGGTTAAAGCCTCTGCCTTCGGCTCCAGTCGTGATCTTACGGTCCTGGGATCGAGCCCTGTGTCAGGCTCTCTGCTCAGCAGGGAGCCTACTTCCCTTCCTCTCTCTCTGCCTGCCTCTCTGCCTACTTGTGATCTCTGTCTGTGAAATAAATAAATAAAATCTTTAAAAAAATAAATAAAATATTCAAAATTATTTATGTGCAATATATCTATTATATTATACATATAACATAGAATACATAAAATATTACATAGATTGTATGTACACACGTGTGCATGTGTGTGTCTGTGTTTATATGTATCATGAAGAGGTAAACTGAGGAGGTTTGCAGGGAGAAAAAAGGTTGGGGATGACCAAGGAAATCCTATGTAACTCTGTACCTATAACATTAGAAAAAAATTATCGGTATGTAGGAATAACTCAGACAGATAGCTTAGCAGGCAGAAGGCTATTGTTTCGTAGCGTTTTAGAGTTATTTTCATGACCTGCATCATGTGGATTATTTCCAGAATTGAAAATTTTCTTTTTAAATTCAGCTGAAGAAACTAATTTAGGGGATAGAAGAAACAGCTTCCCTTAAGGGTCTGCCCCTACAGGGCTGTGTGTCCTGGGATGGGTCTTGTCATTTTCGTGGTCTTTACCGATAAGAAGACTGAGATTGAGTTGCATGACACCCAAATTCATCTGATGGTTAGATTCTGTGATGTAAAGAATCATTTAAAAGTCGAGGAATTTTTCGGTGGGTCCCTTTAATCACGTAATTCCTATATTATTGCTCTGACCATCTCAACTACTCAAGATGAGAAGTTTGTCTGTAGCCCTTATCCATTAGAAAACCTCTTCCGGTTGGATTCTGAAAGAACTTTCTTTTAGGAGTTTTTAGGAAAAGAAAGATTCAGATGGTTCCCAACTTAGGATGGTTCAACTTCCAATTTTTCCACTTAATGATGGTGATATGTGTATTCTGTAGAAACTGTGCTTTTGAATTTGAATCTGCAGAGCTAGTGACATGCAGGAGATATTCTCTTGTGATGCTGGGCGGCAGCAGCGGACCACAGCCCCCAGTCAGCCTTTGGTCAGGAGGGTAAACCTCCGATACTGACTACCATTCTTCATGCAGACAACTTTTCTGTTCTTCACTTTCAGAATGGTATTCAATAAATTACATGATATTCAACACTTTATTCTAAAGTCAGATTTGCTCTGGATGGTTTTGCCCAGCTGTAGACTTATGGAAGGATTCTGAGCATGTTTCAGGTTGGCTAGACTAAGCTACGGTGTTTGGTAGGTGAGATGTATTAAACACATTTTTGACTTACTACCATCTTAACTTACCATGGCTGTATTGGCGCATAATCCCATGGTAAGTGGAGGAACAGCTGTACGTGCTTTAAAATGATCTGTCAGACACTAGATAACAACGCCAGTGATGTCTATTTTTTTATGGTAATACCGACAACACATAACCTCTGGAAAACCAACCCAAAAATCCACTTGAAAAGAAAAAATTACACCAACTACAGGTCTTGTCCAGATGCAGGAATAAAGAGGTCAGCACCTCTGAGGGACCCTATCATCCCTGTCTTTGTAACTGTCCTACTGGAAATATGCATCCTCTAAGGACCCCCCGCCCCTGAGCACGGTTCTGGTGGAAAAGCACGGTCATGACAGGCTGTGTGGTGACGGTAAGCGCAACCTTACCTTTGACGGTCACATGGACACTCTGGCTGGTGGAGAGCTGCGGTTGAACCAGCACGTTGCATGTGTACTCTCCCTCATCCACTTCCTTTTGCACGTCCGAGAGTTTCAGAGTGCCATTGTTCTCAAATGCCACTTGGCGATGGTTGAAAGGAAGCAGATTGGAGTTCTTGTACCATTTGATGGAGTAATAGGGATAGCCAATCACACGGCAGTGGATGTATGTGTCCCGCCCTGCTATTGCTGTGATATTTTTCATTGGTCGAATGCTTGCAGGCCCTAGAGAGACACAAAGATACTCTTGAAAATACTTTAAGGGTACATCTCATGTGTGGAAATGAGTACACTTTTCCTTGAGGGGAAAAAAAAAATGTAGATTATTTTCATGGAAAACATCTTTTTCAATTAAACAATTTTTTCTGTGTTTAGATTTTTCTACTAAGAAGTTCTTTATTTCCTTCTAGTTTCACTACTTTCAATTGAATGAAGTGTTAAAAACGCACATTATCAACTACTTCTGTTAAAACATTTTGAATTACAAGATAAGAGGTGATTTAATCAAAAAAGTAACTAGTCTGCACTGAAGCGTCATGCTGTTTTTGTGAAAACATGGGTAACAATTCAATTTTTAAACTGTCTCTGTAAGTAGGTTATGAAGATGGAGGTTATGTCATGTCGCACTATGAATGTCAGTTAAAATACCATGTACACGAAGGTTTACTGTGACTGTAGTAGAACAGAAGGAGAGCAGAAAGGAAAGAGCATGCAGAGCATAAACCAGGAAAGGAAAGATTAAGTGGACATATCTGAGAGGAACCAAGAGAGCAAGCTGACTAAAGAAACCAAAATGCCATTTTTTCCCCCCACATTAACCCAATCAGGGCCATACTGGAGTCAGAAGGAAAGGGTAGGAAATGGGAAGCAACAGTTGATCTGTTTTGGCATTCCAAGACTCAGCTCGGTGCATGCAAAAACCTTCTTCTCCACTACAATGAGTTATGTGTGTTTTTTTGAGGAGCTGATTTGACAAGCACCTCTTACGTTTATTCGAGCCTGGTACAGGACGACTCCCGCCGAGTTGTTGGCAGTGCAGCGGTATACTCCCCCGTCCCGGACCTGAGAGCTGGAGATGTTCAGGTAGCTGACCACGTTTCCCTCCGACGTGATCATCTGGCTGATGCGGTGACTGCCCCCCTTGAGGATTGGGTCATCATCCAAGGTCCACGTGATGGTGGGCAAGGGTGTGCCCTTGACGTTGCACATGAGGGACACTGGTTCTGCTGGGCTCACCACTTTTTCACTAAAGGCAGAAATAATTTTGGGAGTGCCATCTGCGGGAAGACAAATTATGGAAGGAAGTGGCACATACAAATAATTAAACAACTTCCAAGTCTATTTGTTTAACAATTGGGAGGTGGGTGTAAGTGCTTATTAAACACTACAAAAAACAAGTCTGGCTTTAGAGATACAGCTAAATTCCAAGCAGAACAAGATTACATTTTCAAAATGGGCAAATACAGTATTAGCAAGCTTTAATTACTTATATATTTCCTGGTTGTCATAAGAAGAACAATTATGCAATCCAGACGCCCATGTTATACAGCGTCAGCTCCCAACAAGTCTACAATCCAGAACTGTTACATCCCCAATGGAAGTTTTAACCACAGAGGAAATTCACCCCTCTAAATGGTCATGTTAACTTTCCACTTCTTTGATAATTAGGGCTTGCTCACCAGGGGATAAAGGAAAGACTGAGGGACTGATTATCTCACCTCATTCATTTTCTTGTAAGAAATCATCCTTTAATTATTGAACTCTACATCTGAAACTAAGGATGTACTATATGTTGGCTAATTGAATTTAAATAAAAAAAGAAATCATCCTTTATAGTTTTAATGATAAATGTTAAGTTCATGTAAAAGTCTATGAAAGCTCTGAGGGTGGGTAAAAGCCAAATAGACTTTGAGCCTTCCAGTGTGTATTAAATATCTCTGTAAGTGTCTTAAGTTGATGGCTATACAATTGGTCACCCAACCTGGGACACTTCTGAGAATGAAACAGAGAGGAGGAGTAATTATGCCAGGAGGACAGGCACAGTCTCAGACTATCCCAGGCAAAGTAAGTTCTAGTCTTAGGGAATTTTCCGTAGGAATTTTCAATATTTTCAACAAAGGTAAAATTTTCATACTCCATTGCTGTTCTATCGTATATATGAACCATCTCCCTCACACTGTATGGTAGTAATCACAAATGCATCACTGACAAATTGGAAAGCCAAACAAATGAAGGAACACATCTGAAGCCTCCTCGCAGTGCCATCCCAGAAAGGTAACTGTTAACACTCCCAAGGAGTCTGAAGGGTTTCTCCTCCCCAGCCCCCCTGGAAACTTGGAAGCCTAGTTCTGTGGCCAGTGAGGCCCGGTATGTAGGGTTCTCCTGATGGGGTGCTGTGCTGAGCCCTCTACCATCTTTCCTCTTGCAAATTCCTGAATGTCAACTCCATTCCAATTTCTGGGTGACTGGAGAAGGCTCCCAACTATGCTTTTTGTTTGTTTGTTTTCCCTCATGGTAAGTGGAGTATTTCAGTGTTCTTGGACTGTAAGCGTCTTGCTTTAGTACAAAAGATGAAAACAAGGACTTCATAATATGGAAGTGAAGAACCTGTGCCTTTGCCCTTAGAACACTGTAAACACTGCTTCAGCATGTTCCGCCTTAATTCATGGAGAAGTTAGATGCTGCTGTGATTGTTATTCTTTGTACATAATCAGTCATTGATGCTTAGGAATATTATTTCATTTAATCTTAAAATTCACATTTCTTTCAGGATGTGCTAAGCTGTAAACTTCTCTGCACTGATTGTTACAACATACACTAAAAACTCGTCTTCTTTGATCTATTTTTACCTTTTTTATTGTTATCTTTATCTTTATTTTTTATCTATTTTTCATCTATTTAGTAAAGTTTTCTTCAGTTATTACTTTTTTCTCTGTAGATGAAGTTTACATACTGTGGATTGTACAAGCCTTAAGTGTAAGAATGAGTTTGTTAAATAATTAGACTGTGTAACCACTCACATGAGCACGATGTAAAGCATTTCATCACCCCAGAACATTCCTAGGGCTCCTTTCAATCAACCCCCTCTCATCAGACAGAGGCAGTCACTGTCCTGATTTCTTCCACCCTGGGTTAGTTTGCCTGTTCTCGAGCTACAAATCCGTGTAGTCATAAAGTAGTGAACTCTCTGTACAACAGGTACTCGACCATCACCACAGCAGTCAGCAAAACTAAGAAATGTGACTTTGGGACAGTAGGACCGCGTACTGTGTTCGTATTGACAGTCTGCCAGCTGACTGACCATGGCCTTCTCAGCGATTTCCCCCAGCCCAACCTGTACCATACACCCCATCTATTTGTCATGCTTCTCTAGTCTCCTTCAATCTGGATCATTCTTTTGCATTTCTTGACTTTGACATTTTTGAAGACTTATTCCATAGCCGGGTGCTCAAACTGGGTTTTTTCCTATTTCTGCATAATTAGATGCAGATTATACATTTTTGGCAGGGATATCATGGAAGTAATGTTGTCTTTATGTGATTATTGGCCATTGGTGTCTCTCCTTCTGTGAAATAGCTGCTCAAATCTTATTTTATTTTAAATAAAAACTTTTAAGCCTTTGCTCATTCATCAGGGTTCTCTCAAGGTCTATTTTTTTCTATTGCCTTCTTTGTCTTTTGACCCCTGCTAACAGTGGCCTTTTTTTTTTTTTTTTGTATGTTAAGTTGTTTTTATTTTTTTTTTTAATTTTTTATTTTTACTGGATTCTTCTCCACGTTTTCCAGTTCAGATTTTAACTAAGTTTGTCAAGGAATTTTATTTTTAGATTTTAGCACTCCCCACTGTTTGGGATTTAGGACCACCTTCCTTCCTGGAATTTCAACTCACTTCCCTCATCTGCAGGTGATTTGACAGTGCAGACTTCTGACCTTTTGTACCTAAATCCCATAAGACTATAGCTATCTGCCTTTCTTCTAGTATTCTAGTACCTCGCTTCCTTATCTCACAAAGACTGGGGAATGTCCTCAAGGGAAAAGTGGTATCAGGGCAGATATCACCTAATCCTTTCCTCTTCTTTCAAGGGTCCAATCTTTTCTTCCTGCTTTTGGGTGTCTCTCCCAAGTTTTGTTTTTCCTCAAGTTCATAATTTTTACGTGCTTGCATTTAGTCAGATAACATGCTATTCTATCATTTCCTAAAACAGGACCTGTTCTTATACTTTTCTGTGATTCCATTTTCCAGTTACTGTGGTTTGATCTTGAACCTAAAATTATTAGATTTCATTTTCCTTAGACTTCAATTCCAGTTTCTTTGGCTTCATAGAAAATATTCCCAGATTCTGCATTATATCATTGGCCATTCTTAGCTCATGGTATTGTGAGTTTTTAAAATTTACACTAATCTAAAGCTATTTCAATGGGAATAATAGGAGGCTTTATCCAAGGATGCTAGATAGACACCATCTTAAGGCAAATTCTAGATACGTATTTATAATTACACTTCTGCTCTCTTTTGCTACATTAGCCCTGTCATCTCTCAGATGAGGAAAAAAAAAAAAAAGTGAAGCTTCTTGTCCTGAATGGAAACTGACATGCGGTAAATAAATCTGGGAGTATGCTCAGTATGGTCCTCTGCCCCCTTTTTTCATTCAAGTGACGGGCTTTTTTGGTGATGAAAGCAGACATTATTTTCCCAGTGAGACCCGAGTGTCTTTGAAATCTTTCTTGCTGTCATTCTCTGGTAACCTGAAATCTTTTGACATCATTATGGATTATCAATATGCTCTTTAGGTTTCCTTAGTCACACAAGATAGTTGCCACGGTAACTAGGCCTAGACAGGTATTCTCTCCTTTTTCTGCAAAGAATCTAAAAATAGTGATGTGTAAGGACCACAGCGCATCAGCAGCAGCAAACCAGCTCTGTACGAATGGATCACTCTCTGCCCTTAATTATTATGGGGATCGCAGTGTCAGGCATTTAATATGGGTTCCATGCCTTCAGCTAATTTCACCTCTGCTTTAAGAAACTGTCTGCAAGGAAATGCTTGAATCAAAATAGTAATCTCATTGCTAAGCCTGCTTCTTCTTAAAATTAGTTAAGGTTAAAAAAATAATAGAAATATCCTTGAAGAGCATCAAGACATTTAAACTTATATTCATACATAAATATTTTTTTCTCTCTTGAGGCTATATGAAAGTCATGTAATTACTTTAATCAATGTACACCAAATGAATATTCAATTGTACGTAAAGACATAATTTCCAACAAGATGCACACACATACAGGTAAAAGTCAGTTCAATTATCTGGTGATAAATGTATGTCTCCCTTGAATGTTACCTTGATAGCTTTTGTTCCCTGGCTGATTGATCAGCCTGCATATGTAAGCAGGCCATTAAGAAAAGAAAATGGCATTCCTAGGACCTATTTTAACAACCCGAGGTCCTTCCTCATGAATTTTGTTAATCTAAATTTGTGAATATCTGGACCCAACTGGGGACAACTATACACATCAGGTGCCACTTTTTCCTTTCCACCAAGGACGGTGCTGAAATTTTGCCCTACATTTTTTCTGCCAAATTGTATTTCTCAACTGGGGGCTATCCTCTCCCTACCCCACTCCCCACCCACCACCCCCAGGACACTTGGCAATGTCTGGAGGTATTTTTGGTTGTCACAACTCTGAGGGAGCACTACTAGCATCTAATGGGCAGAGGCCAGAGATGCTGCCAACCCCCCCACAGCATATAAAGTGGCCCTTCAAACAAAGCATCACTGAGCAACTCCAGTCTATGGTAATGCATGTCAACCAAACTCAAAGTTGTAAGTTTTTGCGGTCTGTATCTTGACAGGTAACTAAACACACGAATGGGCAAATCTCCATTACTTAACTTAATGTGAAGTTACTTTTGTTATGTCTACCACTTACAACTTTACCAGTACTGGCTCTTTCATTAGCCTGATTTCTCCTGAAGCATTAGGGCAGAGTTATTAGCTAGCCAGACAGAGAGAAATCTTAGCCCTAGGACTTAGCAGTACTGCTTCTGTGTTCTTCTCTCTGAGTGCTCTGGGTTTGCATTCTGGTGTGGCCGAACCCTGTAATGAGGCCCACTGACCTTCAAGGACCACCTGCACAAAGTCTTGAGCGGACAGCTTATCCTTGCGCACAAAGCACTGGTACGCGCCCCCGTCACTTTTGACCATGTGATCCATTATAAGGTTTTCGTGGTTGATCCCTGTGATCCTCACATTTTTTCCAGGGTTGAGGATTTCACCATTTCGGTACCAGGAGAGTTCCTGGTCCTCACTGCCTGTCACGCTGCAGGACAAGGAAACCTGGCTACCCACGCTGCTTTTAACTTTCCTGGGGCTGATGGTAGCTTTCAGTGGCTCTGGAAATTTTGGTAAGAGAAAGAAAAAGAAGGTAAAAAAAAAAAATCACATATGTAGACATCATTTCAACAACATGCTAAGCTTTTGACAAGGCACATGCATCACGGTAAGCATACTCTCTACAGTTCTCATGTTTAGCATTATGTCATAGCACGCCATTTTGTTCGGGAGCACCCTCTTCATTGTTTGCCTTTCCTTCTCTATGTAGCAAATAGACTGGCAACGGTCACCTTGCTTTCCCAATGAGTAAGTGTGAGGATTAACCCACTGACAATAAGAAACACCATGTGCTGGTTACTGGTAAGGAAAGAGGTATTTGAATATTTAAATCCCATTGCCTTGTCCCAATATAGCAGCACAGATGGGTTTCTCTGAGACATTCTCTCACATTGCCACACTCGCTCACTGCTCACCCACCCCCATGTGGTTTAACCAGGGCCGGTCATACACAGCAGTACGAAAGCAGGTGGATATTAGAATTCCCATGAAACAGGGATTTTCTTTAAAGAAAGAAAAACCCATGAACATGGTTTTTTCATGTTTCCATGAAACAGGGTTTTTCTTTAAAACCCATGAAAACAGGGTTTTTCTTTAAAGTGAGGCTAACTGGTTTGGACAGGGATGGAAATTTCCCATTTGAGGTTCCACATTTTCGTTCAGCAAACCCAATTGGATGTAACAAGTTCATTTATTGAGCACTTATTATAAGCCAAAAACAGCGTTAAACTTGCAAGTAAGACAAAGATGACTTTTATGGTATGACTGTCGTATGCCAAATAATTACTAATGTCTTTTGTACATTATTTAAGTCTTGCATATTTTATCTTGTCATATCCATTTTACAGAAGAGGAAGTGGCTGTTTCAGAGAGCTTAATTAACTTCACCAAATCCACTCAATAGGTAAATGGCAACAACCATTTTTTTACCACAATTATTCCTGACATCTTGTGTTACCACACCAGGACTCTCTGGTTTCAAGTTCAATCTTTTCATGGAGGAGACAAATATAAGAGTAGACACAGTAGCCAAGCAGTGATATAGGATCCATCAGAGATATCTAATATGTGGAAAGAGATCAAGAAAGTCCTTAGATGTCAAGGATGGATAGACCGAAGCCCAGATGCAATGAAGGGGCATTTTGTGTACTAGGTGGTACAGGAAGACTGTGTCTGCTCACTGTGGATGAAACAGCCTCTCTGTGGAAAATTGTGGGAGAAAAATGACAAAGGCAACCTGGAACAAGATTACAAAAGCCCTGAAGATTTTGGAATTAATTCAGAGGAGACTAAAGGAAGCATTCAAGTATTTTTAGCAAGTGAGTATACGGTCAAACACATTTTTAGGAGAATTGACTGATCATACTGTGTTAGACAAATTAGGGATGGGTACTTGGTCCGTAAGGGGGCATGGCAATTTCTAGCTGAGGTACAATTAAGACTCAGTCTGGGACAGATGGGGTTGGGGAGTGCGGCTGAGAAACTTTGAGTTGCAGTCTCTAAGACTTGGCAGGACTTGGACTCAGAAAGGAAAGGCTATAGAGAATCCAAGATTTAAAGTCTGCATTTGGGGGGAGGGGTCAGGGGGTGAGACATTTTGAATAAGAAGAGTCATTGGCAAGGTAGAGATGGCGGAGAGTTTGGTTTGGTTTGTGGTCTTGTTGTTTTGAAGTGCCTGCGAAACATCTGATCTAAAATTGAGAGATACACTCATCTGACACTCAAGAAGGAAGCCGAGGCAAAGCATGCAGATCCAGAGTTATTCTCAAAGGGGAGGGCTCTGGAGCCATGTGAATGAAGAGAGCGTGAGGGCAAAGAGATGGAAGAGGAGAGGGTGTTGGATTTGGAACCCAAGAGAATGTTTTCTGTCTAGAGACAGAAAGACAAAAATGAAGTCAAAGAGAGGTGGGAAACATTCAAGAGGCATTTGAGGCTTGTCTGATGTGGCAAAGAAGCATAGTAGTGAAAATAAACACAGCCAGAATTAAGATCTTTCCACAGGTAAGTTTTAAAATGTAGACAGTGATTAAATGCCTTTATAGAGAAAGCAGTAAACTAAACCCTGAGAGCTGAGCATCAGATGCGGGGGGTGGGGATGTCCCTGGGAAGGGCACCACACTGGGCTTTGAGAGATGGGATATTTGAGACCTTCAAGTCTTTAAAAGGCATCTTCCATGTGGAGGGAGCAATGTTCAGGATAGGAATGGGTTTGTACAGAGAATAGGAAAAAGTTAGATTTAATAGGAGTAGATTTCTTTGAAGTGAAACTATGGGCAATAGGACCAGACAGGCATACTTGGGATGGTTTGATACTATCCTTAAATATAAATTTATTCAGCAGGAAATGGGGCACCATGAAAGGTATTTTAACATAGAGGAGATTCTGAGCTTGGGAGGATACTTCTTACCTGCTGTTAGTGCTGAATCATTGCGTCTAGAAGTTTCTTCAACTACAGAAATAGAGTTGTGCATATCTTATTTCCATTTCTCTCTAATCCCAGCCTAAGCATGTTTATGTGATATTTGCAACACCCGTCCTAGGTAGCTGGTCCCAGGCAGTCTCTGGGATGTCTACGCTAACAACTTCTGTTGGTTTAGAATGGTCCATGCTCAGGGTGACATTGAAAAGATAGTTCCATAAACAAGCATGGGTTTGGCAAAAGGCCAGGATAACAGACCACTTCCTCTTTCATTGTCAACTCTTATGATTTAGCTTGTTGAAACAGTTCATCAAATTAAATATATATATATATATCTTATTTTATGTGATATGTAATATTATATATAATGAAAAGAACATTCCATTCACATCTAAGAGCCACCTATTTTGGCCAAAGTTCTGCCCATCAACTGTGGCCATGTACTCTTGGATAAAACTGAGAGTGTCAGACTAAAGTGCTCCCCGTTGCAGTCATACCCCTCCTTCCCCTGAGGCTGGCTTCAGCATCCTTCTCAACACATTATTCAAGATAGTCACTATACATATATGAAACATATCCACCATATTTGAACTAAATGATATGCAATAGTGAGTCGAAGTCTAACATTTTTATCATTTAGAGCCCTATATTTCTTCTGATAATAGCCCCATTCAGGAACATCAAATAGCCTCTGAAAACCAGCCAAGGTCACACACTGTGATCTGACTACTATTGCTTGTATTGACATCACAAGTCCGCCCCTTTTCTGTCAGTGTTCAGACAAGGTGGGCATTATTAATTCGACAGTTAGGTAATGTGATCTCAGAGGCATCTCCTGTGGCCTAATGGAAATCTTGCACATTCAGACAGACCTGAATTCGAATCCTAAGTCCCAACCTCCCCAGCTGTGTAATCTTGAGCAATCTGTCTGAGCATTCATTTCCTCATCTGCAAAATGGGGTAATACTGGTCTCAACAGGACTGTTGTGAGGATTAATGGAAGGCTTTAGTGAGAGTCTGAAAGTTATCTTGTAATAAGAGCTCCATCAAAGGTGGTCAGCATCACCATTCCAAGCTACCATCCAACTTACGTTTCACGTACAGGCGGCCTATCACCTTAGCAGTGCCGTATCTGTTGGAAACTTCACACACATAGCTGCCTGAGTCTGAAGGACGAGTGTTCTCAATGAGCAGCCCCGTCACAGTCTTCTGGAACCTTCCAGAAAGTTCCAGAGGCATGTTGTCCTTCAGCCAGCGATAATCTGGCTCAGGATGCCCAAGCGCTTTGCAAGGCAACTCCACACGCTGCCCTGCCATGGCTTTGCGATGATCAAACCCATCCAGTATGGATGGGGCTGAGTTCGCTGGGTCTGAAGGAGAAAGAAAAACTCTTAGATGTGCTGAATGAGTTGAAGTGGTCATTTAGAATCATAGGACCTCGTGTATAAGTTAATCTATACATCATGCTAACTATTGACAACAGATCTTTAAGATTTTGTTAAAGAACAGAAAGAAAAACCCTATTCATTGAAATTTCTTCTATTCAGAATTTTCAAAAGGCTAAAGCAGAAAAGGTTCTGCTTTTCATTTCCCACTAAATAACTAAGAACTCCAGAATCAGCAGGCCTCTACAGGAGCTGCTGGCCCAGGCCAAGAACTGAGTTGTCTTGTGACCAGAGAACATCAGGCTTCCCCTTTCAAAAGAACAACAGTAGCAGAGATAGTGGTTTGACATTAGTAAAATTTATTTCACACACACAGAAGAGAGTTTTATAGAGAGTTATTGAATTTGAAGTGTTTTATTTATTCATTTCACAATATTGTTGAGCCTCACATCCAGGGCCAGTATACAGTCAGGAATTAGAGACACGGTGACAAATGAGACAGGAAACCCTCACGGAGACCATCATGGAGCTTACAACCAATTCCATGAGTGGGGCTGGCAGGCAATGTGCAAGCACACGAACACATAAAGATGGTGTGGCCTGTAGTAGGTACAATGAAGAATTGGAAAGCCTGACATAACAGTGAGTGAAGGTGGATGTGTCAGGAGTGGGGTGAGGGGTATATAGGGGTGGTGCTCATGGATGTCTTTCACGATCTCTGAGGACAGACAAAGGAATGAAGATGATGAAGGTGTGGCAAAAATCAAATAGTTATTACATATGACACAGCCTTGCTTTTACAACACAACGGTATATAATTCACCTGTTCTCCCCAATGAGGTTTCCCTGGTATTGAGTTCTCGAGCCTGTTGAAGAAAAGGACCAACTGCTCTCAAGAACTGGGTCAGTGGAAACCATGCAGCTGCATGACCAAGCTTGCTTTGAGGAATCGACATTCTCAGGGCATATTATGAAGAATGCAAAAACAGAGGTCCTCTTTTGGATGCCCAACATAAAAGTCAGTAACCTTTTCTTAGCCTTTCTTTTACTCTTCCTGTTCAGAACTTGTGCTAGACCACACACATGAGTGGTAGCACTGATTTCCACACGTATATACAGAACAGATATGGGCTCCTGGCTCCCGAACTCTTCTTACCTTTGCCTTGGTTAGAAAAGCACCATGGCTGTTGTGATCTGCCTACAGTAAACCCAAAAACAAAGGACTGGATATCCTCTCTCCTATCAAAGAACCTTCTGGAATGGTCTCTTAAAGTGCTGTGATTCCACAGTTAGCCACCGGGGGCAGTCAGGAGACCCGAGTGAAAGTGGCAAACCCACTGAGCAGAAGCTGCTTCTGTCGGAGCTTTCCTTGGTGACCAATGGAGATAAAATCCACAACATACCGCTGCCTGTATGTTGCTATATAGCAACATACCTTCTAGGTGCTATATGAGAACAATGTGAATGTTCTCGTGGGATATGACGATGGACTCTAAGAATCTCCTTTCTAGGACTCTTCTGCAGTTTCATTGTCCATTATAACTGAAGAATTCCATAGCCCATTATTATTCTCACTCACATGGCTGGGTGCAGGGCTCCAGAGGGATTACAGACCTAAGAAACCCACAACAACAGGTGCAGAGCCCTTGCCAGCGGAGGCCTTATTGCTTTAATCCTCTCCTGAAGGAAGTTAGACAGACTTTGGAAAGTGTTGAAGAGCAAGTGAGTTTCTTATGGACCACAGAGTTACAAAATTTAGTGCTTTGCCTAGAGTGGGAAGTAGCACTGATGGTAGAGAAGGTGACCCAAAGAAGGTGTCACTCCTTTGGTGGGCATGGCTATCTATTTGTTTATTTATTTTGTAGAACAGGTCTACAACCCAGGAAACAAACGGTGCCCATTTTTTTTTAAAAAGTGCCCACTTCTAATGTGAGTCACACAAAAGCAATACCTAATGATTGCACTTAAAATTTTTGTTCTACAACTAATAGTTAATAGAAATTTATCAAATATGCTTAAAGTAGTGCTGTTTAAATCTTTTTTTTTAATAGAAGGAATGCAACAATTGAATATCCATATCAAAAAGAAGATTTTAGAAACCTTGCCTCACACCACCTACAAAAATTAACTTGAAACAGGTCATAGATTTAAATGTGTGAGTTAAAACTTTAGAACTTTCAGATGAAATGATAAGAAAAAGTCTTTATGACCTTGGGTCTGGCAGAGTTCTAAGATATGACACCAAGGACACAAGTGTCAAAAAATCAATATATTATACTTTATGACAATAAAAATAGTTGACATTTTTCAAGAAATCACTGAGGAAAAAATAAGGAGCAACCTACTGGGAGAACATATTTGCAAATAATATTTCTGATAAAGGACCTCTTTCCAAAAAATATAAATAACTCTGAGATCTCTATGATAAGAAAAAAAAATCAAAATTTTGACAAAAGACAGAATGAATGCCCAGGCAGCTCAGTTGGTTAAGCATCTGCCTTCAGCTCAGGTCATGATCCCGGAGTCCTGGGATTGAGTCCCGCACTGGGCTCTCTGCTCAGTGGGGATTCTGCTTCTCCCTCTGCCTGCCACCCCCCACCCGCTTGTTCTCTCTCTCTCTGAGAAATAAATATATAAAATCTTTTTTTAAAAATAGGTAAAAGATCTGAATAGATCTATCGCCAAAGAACACATACAAATGACTAATAAGCACATGGAAAGATGCTCAGTGTCATTAGCCACCAGCGAATTGCCAATTAAAACTATAATGAGATACTACTTCATACCCACTAGGATAGTTTTAATAAAAAACACAAACAAGAACTGGTGCTCATAAGAAGTGGAGAAGAAATGGGTCCCCTATACACTACTGATAAAAAAGTAAAGTGGTATGGCCACTTTGGAAATAGTTTAGCTATTTCTCAAAATGCTCAACTTCACTTTACTACAGTGCCCCAGAAGTCTACTGCTTAGGTATCCATCCCAGACAAGTGAAATCGTGTTGACTCAAAGACCTGTTTACAGATGTTCCTGGCAGAATTTTACATAATAGCCAATAAGCGGAAACAACCTGATGTCCATCAGTTAGAGAAGGGATAAATGAGATGTGTGTGTACATACAAAGCAATATTGTTCAGCAATCAAAAATGGTGAACTACTGATACATCTTACAACATAAATGAACCACAAAAGATGATGCTAAATGAAAGAAGCTTGATACAAAGCCACATGTTGTGAGATGCGATTTATAGGGAATATTCAGAAGGTGCCCATCTGTAGAGACAGGCAGTAAATTAGCGGTTACCTGGGGCCAGAAATGGGAATTAGGATTGACTTCAAATGGGTCACAGGGAGTTTTCTGGGTGGTGCAAATGTTCTAAACTTGGATGACATTGATGGTTGCTCCACTTTCTATGTTTACTAAAATCACTGACTTGGATAATTAACATGGGTGGAGTTGATGGACGGTAAATTAAATCTCAATAAAGCTATTTTGCAAAAAAAAAAAAAAAAAAGTGGCACATTTCTTTTCTATATTAAATACACAATTTAAGCAATGCTTGAGACAGACTCTATGGGGGAAATTTGGTCATGTACAAAATTAGTACAACCAAACAGCACTGTATTTAATTTTCATCCCCTCATCTTCAATCTGTTTATCTACATTTAAAAATAAGTTTTTATCACAAAAACTTGCAAACTCACATATGAGTAGAAAAATAATATAATGCATCTCATATATTCATCACCCAGACACAAGAGGCATTAAAATTTTTTTTATCATGTATTTGTTTATTTCTTTATAGTCTTTGCCTTTGGTGCTATCATACTGAATCAAATTGTAGAACCTATGTCATCTTATCACTATATCATTAGTATGTTTCTCTAACAAAAATAAAAGTTTTCTTATAAAACTGCAATATGAAATAAGTCAAGCAGAGAAAGTCAATTATCATACGGTTTCACTTACTTGTGGAGCATAAGGAATGACATGGAGGACATTAGGGGAAGGAAGGGAAAAGTGAAGGAAAGGAAATCAGAGGGGGAGAGGAACCACAAGAGACTGCGGACTCTGAGAAACAAACTGAAGGTTTTAGAGGGCAGGGGGGTGGAGGGATGGATGAGCCCGGTGATGGGTATTAAGGACGGCACATATTGCATGGAGCAATGGGTGTTATACATAGTGAATCTTGGAACACTGAAAAAAAATAAAATAAGAATGAATGAATGAATAAATAAATAAAACCAGGGCGCCTGGGTGGCTCAGTGGGTTAAGCCGCTGCCTTTGGCTCGGGTCATGATCTCAGGGTCCTGGGATCGAGTCCCGTATCGGGCTCTCTGCTCAGCAGGGAGTCTGCTTCCTCCTCTCTCTCTCTCTGCCTGCCTCTCTGCCTACTTGTGTTCTCTGTCAAATAAATAAATAAAATCTTTAAAAAAATAAAATAAAATAAAACCACAATATCAGTAACATACAAGAGTTATAATAACCTCTTGATACCATCTAGTATCCACACCATATTCACTTTTCCTGATGAGCTAAGAACACATCATTATTACATTATTAGTATTTGTAATTGTGCTTAGTATGTCAGCCTTGTTGTACAGTTAACAGTTAATGACTCTCGATTCTCTTTTCATTCAAAGCAGGCTTCCCCTTTTATCTTTCATGTCTTTGACTTGTTGAAGAAGCCAGGTGAGTTGTTGTATAGGAAACCTCCAGTCTGAATTTCTTTCTTGATGGTGTCATTGAACATGTTCCTCTGGCAGTATTTCTTATAAACTGCAATTTGGCTCTCATGAGTAATTAGATCAAACTCAGCCCCTTTCCTCTCTCTCTGCATGCATACAACATGAAGCTCTCCTGCACTCATTGACGCTGAATTGATCAACAAGTTCGGGTGAAAAAGTTTATCTGAATCACTTACTTCATTAGGGGTTGAAATCATTTTCTAAATGCCATAGCTCCTTCACACTCGGTAGATGTAATTATTCTGCAAATAAGAACTTTTCTCCCTTAAATAGGATTCTTCGGTTATTTTGAAATACAATAGCCACAGGAAAGATAAAGAGAATTGTGGTTCTCTTTAACCCACCAAGTATCAAAATCAAGAGTTGGTGCCCTAGTTTCCCCTATGAAGGCTCATGAGATTCTTACTGTTGCTTTGGTTGTTATTAAATAGATATGTGTGTGTATCAAAGTATATACAAATGTACGGATATGCATATGTACATGTGTGTATTCATAACGAAATCAAAAGTTTTTAAAATGTTATATGGTTATCAATCAAACACAATCGTTATTTTTGAAATTCAACTCATCAACTCTCAGCCAAGGAGAACCCCTTCAGAAGTTGTCTCCTGTATCATTTTGACAAGACTCCATTAATGTTTCAGGCCCATTTATACGTTTCCTGTCCCAGACACTACAATCCACCACTCTTCCAAAGAGCCATGGTCCCTTTAGGGGGAGTACTATAAGGACACTAGGGTCTAGACATTAGAGGTGCTTGCTGCTGTCCACTGCCCATTGCTTCCAGGCCTTTTCAACGTAAAGACCTTGGGGACCCAGTCATAAGAATATAGCAAGTGTGCACTAACAGTTTCTATTGGACATTTTAAGAAATTTTGTAGTTTTATCTTTCCTCTTACACTGAAAGTCTTGGTTCCAAATAAGAGTAGCATAAACATGATCACCCCCTCCACCCCGTTATCCATTATAGTATTTTAAAGGATGGGGCCCTCCAGGGTCTCTCAGGGCTTGTGACCACCTCTGTCACCCTTAGTAATGCTGAGTCACTCGAGCCACTCTGGCTCAATTTGACTCCTAAGGCCAGCAGTTCCCTCGGGGTGACTCTTTGTTCTGCTGAAAGGAGTATTTGTTGGGCACTTGGGAGACCTTCTAGGAGCTGGGCCACCACTGAGTGATGTGGTCATCTCTGACTGCTCTCATGGCTGTTTGTACCCATCTTCCACTCTGAACTCAGATCGGTCTACCCGAGGGTGGTGAATGCTCCTCGCTCCGTTTCCCAGGGGCCACTCAAGGGCAGATTCTCTGCTTTGGAGAGGAGTATCTGTTGACTATTCTGCAGTTCTGTGACCATGAGGAGTCCCAGCAGCTTGGACCCGTTTGGTGCCCCCCCGCTTCTGCTACACGGTGGCCATTCCTGCATGCCCCCACTGTGGTCAACACTCTGTTACACACCAACCCATGACCACGTGCCACTGAGTGCTCCTAGGAGGCTTTGTTCCTGTGTGTTTTCTCTTTTGCCATTCTATTTGGTCTACTTTCATTTCAGGAGGAGCTTAAGAGCATTAAAAACCTTGTCACTAGCATGCCCCCACAAGATCCAACCCCATGTGTGCATTTTTAAATGCTTATAAATCTAAAGTAAAATTAATTTTTATTTTTCCTTCAAAGTTTAGATTCCTAGAATAGTTATCTGCACTCAGTGTTGATGGTCTATTTTCTAACAGTAACAATTTCCTCCCTCAACTACATTATTAACATTTCTGTGAAAAAAGGTCCTCACAGTCATGTGCTACATACACAGACTCTCTCAAGGATCTTTCCATGGCCCTTGACTCAGTTGACCCTACAGCTACACCTCTAACCCCAAATGCTCAGTATCTTGGCATGAGACATTCCTTCATGAAATTGTGCCCTGAGGCTCCACACTTCCCATCACAAATGCCCACTGGGTGACCTCATGGACACCACACCCTTCCACATGAGTCTTGCTGTCTATGTTTAAAACATTAGTAAGACATTCTATTAAACAACAACAACAACAACAAACTTGGAATTAAGAAAAGTAAATTTGGCTCTCCAACCCTAAGACTTAAATTTGAAAATCAGTATTTAATAATTTAGAATAGAGAGAAACAAGTCCACATTTCAGGGTTCTCTCTCTCTCTCCTTCTCTCTCTCTCTCTTTTTCTTCCCTAGTTTTCTCCTTCTTTTCAGATTTTGTATTCAGGTTTCTTTTGCAAGAAAGATGGGCTTTCAGGGATGCCTGGGTGTCTCAGTCGGTTAAGCATCTGTCTTCAATGAGGTCATGATCCCAGGGTTCTGGGATTGAGTCCCTCTGCTCAGCGGGGAGACTGCTTCCCTCTCTCTCTGCCTGCCTCTCTGCCTACTTGTGATCTCTCTCTGTCAAGTAAATAAAATAAAATCTTAAAAAAAAAAAAGATGGGCTCTCAAAATACCATCACTTATTTCATTTTGGGGGGATGGAGAGATGTTTTTTGCTTCTTTTGCTAAAATTCAATTTAATCTTGTACCCAGATCCACCCCGTAACACTTCCCCTTTCTTGTCTCGATACTATTACGACATTCCTCTTGACTGCACACAAGATCTTTTCGAGGATATTCTGAGCAAGTAGAACACCGAGCTGTCATTAAAGCCACACAGACAAAGATCACAGAGGCCATTCACTTTCTCACTTGTTTTTCTTCAGTCTTTTTTTTTTTTTTTTAAATGGGGTATAATTTTACTGCACTGACTGCTCTTGCCCTTAACAGAAGTAATAATGTAGACCTATAAAGGGATAAAGTAACAACTGGCATGAAGAAGAAGAGGTAAAGAAAAAGTATTTTTGTGTGCAGAGAAAAAAAATCTCTTGATTCTGAGTTGTACTTGCAAAGCCTCTGGAAACCTGGGTGGACTCTGGCTCGTTTAAGGATGTGAATGCAGATGAGAGGCCGGCAAAAGCACAGTGAGTGGGTGTTCGGGCACTAATGTTTTTAATTATGCCAACAGTCAACAGTCCCATCTCCCTCACAAGCATCACTACAAATAAGATAAAGATATTCAGGTCACAAAGCAGTTTTACCTCCTAAAGCTGCAAGGGCAAAGGCCAGATTTTGCACCAGATTTCTAGGACCGAGATGGACATCTCACATTTTAATTGGGCTCCATGAAGAGCTAGCATGTCACCGTGTGAGGGGGTTGCTTACTTGTTTGACAGATGGGCCAGTGGTGAAGATTATGCAAAAGGTGGATATTTTCTCAAAGCGTAAATGCTAGAAAGGAAGGCACAAAACTGGCATATTACCAGCAGAGTGGAATCAACGGCCTTCAGGTTTTCCTCCCTTGAGAATAATTCTGGACAGAAGTGGGAGGGAGTGACTATCCCTTTACCTTTCAATGTGGGTTTGTTTTTTTTTTAAAGATTTTATTTATTTATTTGACAGAGAGAAATTACAAGTACACTGAGATGTAGGCAGAGAGAGAGAGAGAAAGAAGGAAGCAGGCTCCCTGCTGAGCAGAGAGCCCGATGCGGGACTCGATCCCAGGACCCTGAGATCATGACCTGAGCCGAAGGCAGCGGCTTAACCCACTGAGCCACCCAGGCGCCCCTCAATGTGGGTTTTTTCCCCAATATTGTTAGACATAATACGGGGAACAAGAGCCACGTTCTCTGCATCTGTGCTCTTCTCCCTCGGAGCTATGTGTCACCAAAAGCCTCACAGTGCTGGTGGACAGGACACAAACACACAGGGCAAGGAGGCATTCCCCTCAAAGCAGAAGCCATATCGGGTCGCAGGACTGTGGAATTTTACAAAACCTGAAATGGCTTCTCTTGGAATACCTATATGGGTAATGTATAGTATTAGGATTGGTTTAAAAAGAAAAAAAATAAATAAATGGCTTCAGTTGCTGAAATATTTTGAGGAAAAAAGAGAACTCTTTGTTTGAGTCATGAATTCTACAAGTTTGGTTGACTTGGGTCAGGACTCTGATGAAGGAAGAACAGAAATGGTAACCACGGTCTCCAAGGGCTTTTACCTGATACAAAGAGTCGAGCGCTGTTACTCTGCCGGGTCTCCCCCGTGTATCTATGCCGCGTGATACAGCGGTAGTTATATAATCCATCTTCATTCTGTACATCTTTAATATACAAGGCTCCCGTGGATGTGATGAGAAATCTAGATCCTGCAACAGAAGAAAAGGACCGCCCAATTAGAACAGAAGGAAAGCAACTCAAATCTCACCAACGGAGACAGCTTCTTCCCCACCTGAAGGAAGCCTAGGCAAAGGCTAATGATGGGAGTGTGTCGGTTACTCTGAGTCCAAGATATTTTAAATTTTCAATTACCCTAAAGTAGGAGTTTCGAGTAAGTATCCTACACAGTAAATATATACTTAGAAAACCTAATCTCATGAATGAAGTTTTAAGGTCATGTTTGATCATCAGAGAGGAGAATGGGCGTACAATGATGTGCAGTGAGTTTAACAGATTTTCCTTGGTGACTACTTCTCTCTTACAACGTGATGAATCAAGGGACTGTTAACCTCATTCGGTGAACCTCACATGAGCATGAACTTTCACCTCAGTTTGATGTGTTTCCATGAAACTCACACACGTTAGGCTGGAAAGGAGTGAAATATCCACAAACTTCCCAGAAGGACTGTCTTACCTCCTCATAATAACAACCAACACTTAACACTTGATTCTGAGACTAAGACCAGTTCCCCATTATCAGTGTTCTGGAGGCCTGTGTGGTTTCTCAGTCACGACTCGGACCATGGTCAACCATCACTTTCCCTCTGGGATGCACGCCTTTGCTGGTTTCCCCGTACCGAACTGTCCACACTAAGAGACCAGATGCCAGTGCTGCTCTAGGAAGGATGAAGATGATTCTTCCTTTGAAAATGTAAATAGCTGAAGACAGTTTTTACTGTTCAATTATAATTTGATGATAAACCAAAGGAAGGCAAAGGCATGAACCCCGAAGCGAGCTGTGGCACCCAGATGGGGAGTGACTCAGGATCCCACTCGCTGAAGCTGTCTGGTTGTCTTACAGAATATTTCTCTGCCTGCTACAGTTCAAGTTGGGGGATAATGCAATTTTGTGACTTTCGGTAAGTGCTAATATACCAATAATTCGCTTTATTTTATTGTTTGTTGTTTTTAGGTTCATTTGAAACTTCCTTTTTTTTTTTTAATTTTTTATTTGTTATAAACATATATTTTTATCCCCAGGGGTACAGGTCCGTGAATCACCAGGTTTAAACACTTCACAGCACTCACCAAAGCACATACCCTCCCCAATGTCCATAATCCCACCCCCTTCTCCCAACCCCCCTCCCCCCATCAACCCTCAGTTTGTTTTGTGAGATTAAGAGTCACTTATGGTTTGTCTCCCTCCCAATCCCATCTTGTTTCATTGATTCTTCTCCTACCCACTTAAGCCCCCATGTTGCATCACACTTCCTCATATCAGGGAGATCATATGATAGTTGTCTTTCTCTGCTTGACTTATTTCGCTAAGCATGATACGCTCTAGTTCCATCCATGTTGTCGCAAATGGCAAGATTTCATTTCTTTTGATGGCTGCATAGTATTCCATTGTGTATATATACCACATCTTCTTGATCCATTCATCTGTTGATGGACATCTAGGTTCTTTCCATAGTTTGGCTATTGTGGACATTGCTGCTATAAACATTCGGGTGCATGTGCCCCTTTGGATCACTACGTTTGTATCCTTAGGGTAAACACCCAATAGTGCAATTGCTGGGTCATAGGGCAGTTCTATTTTCAACATGTTGAAAATAGAACTGACCTTTTTTTTTTTTTTTAATTTGAGTCAGAACTTACCAGGCATCTTGACTTCGATAATTTTAGGTCTCAAATAGTTAAGTTATGAACACAATTCCTACAGCGCTTGGTTGTATTTTTATAAAGACTACACTTTTTTCCTTAACCAGTTGTTCACATAAAATAAAAATGGTTTATGGTTTCTAACACAAGTAAGAGCAATTCAAAAGGGCATGGATAAGAAAAAAATTCACAAAACAGATACCAATCTAGAATAATCTTTTTAAAAGAATGCAAATTAACAAAAAAAAAGTACAAAAATCTTTAAGTAAAAAAATTCACTTTTTAAACCATTTTAGTTATTTCAGGATATATTATAAATATGGTAGATATTAGAATAACTAGAAAAGCAAATGCTATATATTCTAGAAATTTTTGCTTTATCCTCCCCCAAAGAGAAAGCAACTAAAAATACCTTTTTCCACTTGTCATATGTCATCACACACCAGCATTTCTTACCAATACATACTCTGTATAATTGAAACATTCTTTCTTTCAATATATTTTGCAAACTTACATGATGTTTTAATAACCACCTCTTTTAAAGTACTGATCCACAGACAGTAAAGAGGAACACAAAGATCATGTGTGTCATTCCTGGCACCTCCCATCGGCAGCGGTGAGATGTAAGTGGAAGCGCTGTGTGTACCGCTTGCTTAGAAGCGCGGGGAAATGCACCGGGAGGAAGCAGCCGCACGCGTTCATTACTCTGCCCATTCTGAGAATGCACTATTCTCCAGGCACATTTAATTTACCACTTCTTGCTCCTGTAACATCTCACTTTTTTTTTTAACCACTTAGTACGCCAAATAAGACCCTTAAGACATGTTGTTTCAGAAGAACTTGAACTTCACTGGTTTCAAATATTCCTGAGGGGTTCATAGGAAGAAGGAATTGGCCCAGCTACTGTACCACATTGAAACTATCTCTGTCTAGTGCCTCATTTCCCACTGAAACCCGTTTCAAAATCGACCAACATTTTAAATCAAAACAAAGATGGAGAACGGAAGCCTTTGACAAGGAGAGAGCCCTGAAGACCCAGGGTCTGGGTTAGTCTGAACCCCCAGTGGAATTTTCAGGCTCAACAAGGACACAGAGTCTTTGGAGCACCAGATGTCTTGTCTCCATGGTGATAAGAAATCATCTTAACGGCTCCCTAACTTGCCACCACGTGCCATTTCCTGCCTTCTATCATCGGAGCCTTTTATAACACAGAGAAAAAAAAGGTTTGTTCACATCCTGAAAGGGGTTTGAAGAATGTAGTTCTGTTCAAATAAGCAAACACTGAGATACAAAATATGGGTATTAGTAATCGAAGCACACACGAACTCTGTCTCTGTCTCACATACACATATACATGCACACACATACACACACACACACACCTTTGCTACTCACAACTGTCTGGTAAGATACAACTGTGCAAAAAGCCAAAATTTTATAGGTGATTTTATTTCCCTTGGAAAGCCGTTAGCACTTCAGATGAACACACGTCTCAAACACAGTGCATACTTGGTGTCATGTTAAACGTGGCAGATCAGTCAACTGAATGATAGTGAATGATTTGGGGGGTTCTGGGTCATCATTATGGATATCAATTATTGAGCTACACTGCTGAGTTATTACAGGGATGTCTCAGAAGCTATCTTGGGTTCTCAACATGCACTAAATGGTTCCCAGATGTTGAAGTCCCAGTTCTGTTTTCAGCAGTGTATCTGCTCCTTCCTTTGCTACCAAGCAAACCAAGAGTTCTTCCCTCTGCTGCCCATGTCCCCATCAACACATCCACAAGGTGATACATTCAGTACTCTGAGAGGTGGAAACCAGACACAGCACAGTTGTTAGAGCATTGCATAAACTAAGAATCTGTGAGTCACGAGGAAGTGTTGGTGTGGTTCTCCAGTGTTATTGATGTGAGCTTGTATGCCAGTGCCACTAACAAGCCCACAGCTTGGGTCCAGGTCAGCCAGCTCAGCACAGGGGCTAGAGGGATATTTCTATCTGGAGACCTAAAGCTAGCAAAGAAAATGGAACATCCGCACAATTGAGAGTATTCTAGGAACACTCAGTGTTTAGGTCCCGCAGCTACACTCTTCCTGTTTCCTTTTCAAGTTTTTTATGCAATAGCATCAGAGCAGAAATTAAAACAGCGGCAGTCTTAGCCACCCATTTGCCCAGTTACATGTAGCTGAAGATCTGAGCTGCAGAAGGCAGGCATCAGAGACGTCCAGAAGGAAGCACATGGAAGCTGATGCTAGGAAATCCAGAGTTGAAGGGTATGCCATTTAGTGGGCCAGCAGTCTCCTGGGCTCTGGGAATCCAAAAAGGAATGAGACACAGCCTCTGTCTTCAGGGGGCTTATGACCTGAAGAGATTTCGGTCTTAGGGTAGGAGACACGGCATTAAGGAGAGGAAATGATATGGAAGGGAAAAAGCTAAAGTGTGATCAGGAAACCCTGTCTCACCTGGCTGAAGGGAACTGCTATACCAGGGAGGAAAACTGTATTATTACCAAACCTGCCTATGTCCTTGCAGATGGCTCCAACATAAATAATTAACTTTCTGTTTAAAGCCTCCTTCATTAATCTGCTTGTTCAGTCTACTCAGCTAATTTTTTTCTCATTTTTTTTTTTTTTTAAGATTTTATTTATTTATTTGACAGCGAGAGACACAGCAAGAGAGGGAGCACAAGCAGGGGCAGTAGGAGAGGGAGAAGCAGGCTTCCTGCCAAACAGGGAGCTAGGGAGCCCGATGCGGGGCTTGATTCCAGGAAACTGGGATCATGACCAGAGCCCAAGGCAGATGCTTAACGACTGAGCCACCCAGACACCCCTTTTTTCTTATTCTTTTTTCTTTTTAAGATTATTTATTTATTAATTTATTTGACAGACAGAAATGGCAAATAGGCAGGGAGGTAGGCGGGGCAGGGGGCACAGCAGGCTCCTCGCTGAGCAGAGAGCCCAATACGGGCCTCAATCCCAGGGCCCTGAGGTCATGACCTGAGCTTTAAGCCACTGAGCCCCCCAGGTGCCCCCTTTTTTCTCATTCTTATAAAGAATCAAGTTAAAAGATCTTTTCCTTGGTACCAGGTAGAACAAGCTTACCCGCCTGTAAGGATTTCTCATTGTGGGAGAAAGAGATGGGTTTACTCATTTGTTAAGGAAAAAAAAAAAAAATCGAGCAAAGGCAAAAAAAGAGAGAGCGAGAAAGAGAGATAATAAGAAACAGACTCTTAACTACAGAGAATAAACTGATGGTCAGCAGAGGGAAGGTTGGGGGGGTGGATGGGAGAAGTAAGTGATGGGGGCTCTGGAGGGCACCTGTCCTGATGAGCACTGAGTGATGGACTGAATTGTTGGAGCACTACTGTGCACATGAAAAATGACATAACGCTGTAAGTTAACTACGCTTGAATGAAAGTTAAAACTTAACACGAAAAAAGAGTAAAAAGTAAAAACAAAGGTAACTAAAACAACAGTGACAACAACCACCACCACAACAACTGGGTTTTAGAATCCAGTGGCTCCAGATCCCCAACCTGTCAAAGTCACCTTCCAGACAAGACATTCAGCCTCTTTAAACTCGGGCTTGTGTATGTAGGAAAGGCAGGTGGTGAAGAGCTTCCTCTTCATTCCGGTGTTGAAGCTCAGATTACTGCGTGCCTGTCGTGTCTCAGGTAGTCACGCATCAAATAGGGGTATCTAGAGAAGCAGGCATGATGTGTGTTATTTTGCTGTTCTGCTGGGCTTGGTCAGTGGTCTGCCAACCTCATGAGCACAAAGCTGGCCAGGGCCGTCAGCCTGCCTGGGCCAGACAGGGAAGAGCCCACAGACACAGTATTGAATTGTTCAAGTATTTGCTGACTTCTCCGAAGCAGCCTCATGTAGCAGGAAAAGCATCTGAGTGGAAACAGCCCAGCTGAGTTTTACATCACATTCCTGCCACTTGAAGCTATGTCATCATGGGCAAAATATTTCCCAAACCCCCGTGAGCCAGGATCACACAACAAGGAACTGGCAGGGTGTGGAGGGACTGAACAAGGTCTGCAGAGCAGCTTGCTAAATTCCAGGGTGCGGCTGCGGGCAGAGGACGGCCGTGCCAACACCATCCTCGGACATCCTCCACGCAGGGAGCTGGGACATTTGTGGAAACCCAAGGTCTTCCTCTACAATCATCATCATGTGATTTGACTAAGAATATTCCCTGTATATTGGTCAGTATCTAAACACAAGACAGATATTCTGAAGTTTTCCAAAGTAACCATTTCTCACCCTTTGTATCTCATCCAACGCAAGGTCCTTCTGTTCCTCCTTTGAAGATACATCCAGAATGGTACGCTTCCCCATCTCTGCTACACGCCCTGGTCTGGAGGTCCCAGGCTTGTCTCACTCTGTTTCTACTGCTCCTCCCAGCCTGTTCCCCATCCAGCAGCCGTGGTCATTCAGCACAGTAGATCAGATAGATCATTTACAGTCCACTGGATCCCACTCAACTGAATTATTCATGGTGGCCTACAATGGCTCAGGCTTTGACCATATTTCCAAAAGCCATTCACCCCCTCTCTCCCTTTGCCACCACAGTCCAGCCAACCTGTCCTCTTAATTGCTCTACCTGAGGAATCCTGAGCCCATCTCTCTGCCTGGCTGACTCCTTCTTATCTTTCTAGCCTCAGTTCCTAAATCAACTTTCCAGCAATGCCAGCCCACATGAACGTACCCACGGTCACTCATGCTCACAGAGCTTGATTTTATTACATCTACGTGAGGTTGCCTCGTGTATGTTTAAGATTGGCATAACATCTCTCTCCTCCAACCAGAATAGCAGAAACTTGATTTGCCTTGCTCGATTTTTCATCTCCATTACTCAGAGCGGTGCCTAGCTGTGCTATCTAGAAATATTTGTTCAGGAGGTGGGCGGCTGAAATGGTCTATCATTGCTTGTATACAAATGTGTCTCTTCTTAAGTCTGGGTAAAAAGCAAGCAAGCTGAAATACCTCTTTTTAGGTTTCAACATGTAACTGTCTCATGTATAATACATAAATACCGTATTTTTTTTTCCCCTCTAGGAGCGACTATAATATATTCTTTTATGAAAATGAGCATATTTTAAGATTTTGCTGTTAATTATTCTTTCATTATGCTCTCTGGCTTTTTCCCATGCAGCCGGGCTGTAAGCTCTTCAATAGGGGCAATACTATGTTCAGGAAGATTTTAAATGCGTATTTGATTTTTCACTTAGTCAGAAATATATCTTAGGGGTTTTTTGCTTTTGCAATCTGAACTGAGTTAATAGTAATTAAAAGAACAGATGGTTCTTCTAATAGGATGCCAACTGGTAGCGTAACACAATGAAACTTTTATCAGCTGTGCCTGCCACCTCCAAGTGACAGCCGGCTGTGTCATGAAACTGAGCTTTGTCCCGGGCGCTTTCCATAACAGTCTCCAAGAAATAAGAGGAAGATTGAAAGCTAAGTTCTAAGTATACGGTGCCAGAAACAAGATGAGCTTCTGAATGGATATCTTAACACTTTGGGGGGTTTGAAAGCTGAATTAGCATTAACTAAAATAGAAGTGGAAGCAGATAAATATATATATATACCATATATATATACACACACACACCCATATATATAAATATGCATATTTTTATATGCATATTTATATATATTTAAAATCTATGATAAAGTTAAAGTTATTGCCTTCTCTTAATTCAGATGTAGAGTAGAATGGAATTGAAGTCTTCCTTTGGTTCTGAGGTAGATCTGTTGTGTGATGTGACGGCGGACGCCAAGCCACAGTTAGATATCTGTGTGAAGAAGCAGCTACAGAAACAACTTGGACAGGTGAGTGGCCTGATAAAAATGATTGTTCAAAGAAAATTATGTTGAAAGCTGCATATAAGGGAGAGGAGTAGGTCCTCAAGATAAGACTTCTAACCTGGTGTTGTGGGTTGAAGTGGGTTCCCATCCCCCCAAATTCAGGAGTTAAGTTCTAAACCCCAAGACCACATTCCAAATATGTGGTCTTATTTGGAAATAGGTTCATCACAGGTGTAATTAGTTAAGATGAGGTCATACTGACGTAGGGTGCACCTCTAATTGAATGTGGTGGTTGTCAGAACAAGTGGAAATTTGGACACAGACATCTAGGTTTTGGCAGTAGTCCTAATCAGAGCTAACAGGTATTACCTGCTTAGTCTGAACATCCTGTGTTTTGACCCATTTGGTTCTCACAACAACCCCACAAGACAGGCACTGTTATTACTCCCACTTTATAGATGAGAACAATAAGGAACAGAAATTAAGTGACTTGCCCATGTTCCTACAACTTTTGGTATCCCCACCAGCATGTTACCCTGGTATCATGCCTGGGAGCTCACAGCCCTGCTCTGGGATGTGTCCCAAGACACAAAGCACAGGAACAGGGATAGTAGAACATAAGTGACACATCCCGAATCATTTAAGCCAAAGAATAAACAGAACTGGATTAGGTGAAGAGTGTTCCAAGTGCTCAGTCTGAAGAATGGACAGGACTGTGATGGTGCTGACAGGCAAAGAAGCCGGGGAGGGTGTCTGTTTTCATAGGGAAGGCATGCTTCCTTATGGTGTGTGACAGAAGTCAGGCTGGAGACAGAGCTCTGGGGATCAAACTCTGCATTCCACAAAGCCCTTCATGTGAACTGATGCCCAGGAACCCCCCAGGTCAGGAGTGGAGGAAAAGGGGTAGCAAGACATAGCAAGAAAAAGGAGGGACAGAGACCCCAGGAGGGCGTGGAATTCTGAAAACCAGGTGGGGAGGACTTCCAGAAAGGATGGTAGAGACATAAGCATTGCATCTCCCTATCAGCACAAACTAGAATTCACATGTGACCTAAAAGAGTCTCCGTGTCATCTTCTGTACAGTGGGGAGGTATTACCTTCCAGAAAATACTGCAATGTTGAGTAAGAACATCCATGTGAGTGCCTGCTAGGGAAAGCCATTCTAAAATAGTTGTAATCTGCAATAAAATGCAATGATAAAGTATCCCAGTTGGCTAGGTCAATAAAAATATTAAATATCTAGCTACAGACAGCTAGGCATGTCTACAATGAGCTTAAAGATTGCTACAAATCATTACCAAAGGGCAAAATAGTGTAAGACTTGGGTAAATGAAGAGGCATGAATCCCAGAATTAGACAGCCTGATATTGCAAAAATGTCCACCATCCACAAATGAAATTAATTGTATTTTGATTGATTTCTGAATGGAATTTATCTAGAACTTGACAAAAGTCAATGTGGATTAAAACAAGATGTGATTTTTCACCCAGGAGATTAGGAAAACATTAAAATATGCAATAATATGTAGTCTTCACAGGGCATGGGGAATGCACACATACTGTAGGAGCATAAATGGGGGACGTCTTGGTTTTTGGTGGGCTCTCCAGTGGCCTATTTCAAATATAGAAATTGCATACAGTTCCCTCCAGCTTGACCCTTCAAAGAGCCTGTCCTATGGAAAGACTCAAACATGTGCACACACCAATGCAAGCAGAAGAAGTACACCTTGGCCTGTGCAAATGTGAAAAACCATAAACAAACCTAAATGCCAATCAAGGGGTGAATAAATGAACTGCTGGTGTATCCATACTATGCAGCCCTTTAAAAGACAATAAGGTACAACACCCAGTGCACCATGCAATATGTAACAATGAGTCTTGGAACACTGAAAAAAATAAAATTAAAATAAAATAAAATAACAAAAATAAAATAAAATAATAAAATAGACAACAAGGTAAATGTAGGCAGGCTGCAATACTGCATGTGAAGATTTGCAAGACATCAAATACAGTGAGTATAGGACACTTCATAATGTCCTGTATGAAAGGCAATGGATGTGTGCCTGTGTATAAATTTGTGTAAATGAACGGAGAGCAAGGTGTCAGAAGATACCCACCAAAATGTCAGCTGTAGTCACCTCTGAAGTCACCAGCAGACTAGGGCAAGGGAAGGGAGAATTACAGGTTTTATTTCATAGTCTCGGGTGTTTGAGTATCTTAAAGGAAGACTCTATTAGTGCACTGCTTGTGCCGTTGAAATTTATTCTGAAGAAGGTGTCAGTGGGTGGTGAGCATATGGACGCGGCAGGCGTAGACCAAACTCATTTGAGCAACACGACAGAGAGGAAGGAGAAAAATCCAGGATAATATTTATATTGGAGTAAATGTGTCAAAGGATGGCCTTTTGTTAAGGTTGGTTTTCAGTCTGATCACATTGACGCCTACCAAAAAGCATAAGGGGGGCTTTCAATATTTACCCTGATCTTTGAAACCGTCCGTCCCTCCAACAATCCAACCCCAATGTCTCAGCAGTGGGTAGCGGATCTCCTGATCTCCCAACCCTTCTTTGGTAACACAGGGCTTTACCCATCATTGTATTGAATCTAGTCTGTTTGCATGTGTAACTCTGCCTCCCCCAATGTCAGCAACCTCTCCAGGGCAGGTCAATCCCGGTGTTTGCCTTACTTACCTACTGTTTCCCCCCACCTCACTCAGTGTTGAATTAAATGCTCATTTGAATACTGATGACCTACTTATTTTGGATTTTTCCTGAAAATTGGCTCAGTACACAGGGCATCATGTTTTCAGGATCTGCTGTGCTTACAAAAGTGTCACCAAGATATTCAAAGGAGTCCTGAAGCACCAGCCTAGAGCTTGGGTTGCCTGGAGGAAATCACTTGCTCACAAAGGATGACGTTACCCCCTCCCCACACACACACACACATGGGGCCTGAAGAATAAACTAGGAACCCTGGGCTAGATCTGATAAGTAAGGAGTGATTTGGCGTACATATGTTAAATTCTCTCAGAGCAATCTAAGACATTTTTCTTATGTAAATAAAATTCTCTCAGTGAAATTCTCCTGCAGTTAAATGAGGCTCAATTATACACTACTAATTTCAGCCTGCACACTGCATTCCAACTGTATACCTAATTACCCTATTTAGTCTCTTAATGATCAGATCTTCGGTCTTGAGCAGATAGTGCAGTCTGCCATTAATCTTTCCTCTAGTTAGATTCCAAGTTATTTAAATGAATAAATCCTTGGAAAGAATAGAATTTGATTTTCAAAGGAATTATTTTAAGGATTTTTTTTTTTTTTAAAGAGCCGAAGAAACTTATAAAATTTAAATTGTTATGTCTTCATTTATATGATGAACAGAACCGTTTAGGGCCCTGATATCTAGGAACAAATATTTTGGTGGGGGAGAAAATCAAAACAAGTAAATAGACAAAGAAAATAATTACAAAATGAGATAAGGGCTCTAAGGATAAGGGAATTAAGGCATGGAGGCTGAATCCACATGAATAGAATTGCTGTTTAGACAGGGTGGGGCAGGAAGGGTTTCTGCGGAGGGTCCTTTTGGCAGGAGGCACAGTGGATGGGAGAGTAGGGCTGAGAGAAAGAAAGAAAAGAAAGCATGTGCCAAGGTCCTGAGGTGGGGAAATGGTGGCACATTCAAGCAGTTGAAATAAAATAAGTTTTGGAAGTAGAATTGACTGGATGTGGATTTGGCCTGGAGGCTGGGGTGTAGGTTTGGGGGAGGGGTGAGGCAACTTGTAGGTTTGGGGGAGGGGTGCTGGCAACTGGAGAGGGAAACATTCGCTGGAAAGGAGAAGCCTTGGGGCATGGCACTGGTTGTCTATGGGTGACTTATTTTGGACTTTTGGGCTTTAACAGATTGTGGGGAAGGTAAGAAAAAGAATGCCATGAGGGCTGCTTGTCATATCGGGGTAACTCCCATCTGGAAAGACGCATCAACAGTATTCCCTGTCCCATGAGATTTCTGACTTTGAGGTAGGAAGAGCATACGTATTTCATGCTGATCACCTGTTCCAGTTGTGGCTGTGTGATACCGTGCTCATTAAAAAGCAACCTTTTCAGAAAGGAAAAGAAAGACGAGAAGAACAAAACACCATTCTTCAATCTGCAATGCCTGTGCCTACGCTGGCTGACCATGCTGTGGACCCAAGAGGCACGGGAGCCCCTGGGCTTCTTTATGAAACACACTGAAAATTAATCATAAAGTTAGTCTGCCTCATGCATATGACATATGGCTATGGGAAAGAATTTAGAAAAATAGGAACCATTAAGGCTGAAAATAGACACAGTGGCCACTTAATATTACAGGATAATGGTTCTTCCCATGGTGGGCAGTGACCTATTAATGGGCTGTGAAATCAATTTCATGGATTGTAACTTTGTTTTTAAAAAATAAAATAGAGTCGATGGAACGGATTGGCGTGCATCACAAATAGGACGGGTAAGTCTTCTGTGAAAGCTTTGTTTGAATTCACAGGAGCCCATACAGATTGCGGACCCTATGTCTATGGCTATGTCTATAGACCCTTTGTCTATGTCTGTGTGCATGTGTCTCTGTATACATATGTGCTTACTGGGTCCCTACAAAATGTCTTTTTCCCTATGTATTTCTTACTGTGAGTAAATGAAAAAAGTTTGGAAGAGCACTGTTAAGCGTCTGGCAATCTGGCTGTTCTTTTTCACTAGGTTTCCCACCTCCAGGCAAGTCTCATGGTCTTCATCTATCTGGAATACTTAAAGTCTTCCCTTCACAGACGCAGACTGGCAAGGCTCTAAGGCCGCAGATGGGGTGGTCCTTACAGTCACAGTGGCAGATGAAGCCACTGACTTCTTTTCTCAGCTGCATCATTTGAAAGTCTTAGATTACCTCTGTTTCTTGACCATGCAAGAAAGTGTCTACAGGAATTACAGGGAATCTACTGAACATTCGTGCAAATCTGCATGCAAGTATATAGTTACAAATCTCCCTCCCCTGCAACCATGGTAGAAATCATGTTGGATACAGCTCCCGGATATTGGATACCAAATCCTCTTGTTTTCAAGTGGTCTGATCCAATGGGATTAGGTAGAATCTATGCCAGTTTCCATGCCCCAGAGCCTTAGGCTGTAAGAGTAACTCAATTTCCCAAATGGCTTCTCAGCATCTAGCTGACCATGAAACCTATCGCCTGTCAGAGTCTTTCCTAACAAAACATTACTAATACAGTCATATAGCAATTGTGGAGCTGGTAATGGGGTTGAAGGTCACCCCATAGCTAAAGGCTAATTTCTAATTATAGGGAAAGAAAACTCACCATAAGTGTATGAGCCATACAAAGCATGATGAAACAGTGCCAGTTCAATATACATTTGTGTTGAGGTAAAGAAACACTGAAAGATAATATGTCCATGATGAATCAGGATGAGACAGGGCCACTGTTGGAACACAGGCTGATGAGATTTTACAAAGCAATGCCGTGAGCACATACATTGAGAAGTTTTTACCCGACACGTGTCATCAGTGCTTCCAAGTCTTCCACAGGGAAAGCCTCTGGAGGGCGGCTCCCACCTACCCACCAGCTGTGTGCCTCTGTCTTCCTTTTGCTCTTATTTTCAGGATGTTCTGTGAGGACAAATGATCTCTGCTCCTCCCCCAACACTTGTTGATCTCCTTTTTCTTTTTCCTTAATCACAGGAAAAGTAAGCCACTGGCTAAGAGCCCTTGGAGGGCAGCTGAATCTGGCCAGAATTTAATATTACTGTTTTGTTTTCACTATATTTGCATTGTTTTTAATTTGAGAATCTTTTTATTAAGTTTTGTATTTTAATTCCAGTATAGTTAATGTATGGTGTGATGTTAGCTTTGGGCATACAATACAGTGATTCACCTCTTCCATAGGACACCGGGCGCTCACCACAGCAGGAGCACTCCTTCATCCCATCACCTTTTTGGGGAAGTGGCCGTCCCCAACCCACCGCCCCTCTGGGGACCATCAGTGTGTTCTTTGTAGTTAAGAGGCTGGTTCTTGCTTTGTCTCTCTTTCTCTCTTTTCCCTTGGCTCATTTATTTTGGTTCTCAAATTCCACATATGAGTGAAATTTTTCACTATATTTGTATTTGATACACACAAACACACCTATACATAGCTAACCATACTACTTAAAGGCAGCAATGCACGTATTCTTTAAGATTATATTGACTTCAGACAATATGAGTCCTGTAGACAGATAAATAACAGAGAAGATGATATTCAGTGACTGCAGAAATCGTAAAGGTGGTTCATGAATGACCAAACTTTGTGATGCACTATGTGCATGATGCTTCCAAGGAGAGTGAATTATATACATTGTTGCTTGAAGAAAAGGAAGGCCAGACAGATCTGGACTCACAGAGGGCCCAGTCAGGACAAAGCTGGTGACCTGGGAAAGCACAGGACAGGCCGTCCGTGTGTTACACCACTGAGGGCGTGAGCAGTACAGTAGGCTGCTGGGAGGCCCAGGGCTTGGTGCCAGGATAGTGGCAGATGATTTCCAGTCTGCAAGTCAAGAGCTAAACCCAAGTGAAGCAGAGGTCCAATTATGGTTGGAGAGGGAGCAGAACCCAATGTAGACGATGTTTCCAAAGCCAGGCAACAAGACATTCAGTGGCAGGGGAAGCCACTGGGGCAGCCCCAGGCCAGAGCAGAGAGAGACAGGGCAGAGGGCTCAGCATCACGACAAGGGGTCCCCAGTCCACAAGGGACCTGTGCTATAGAGGAAGTTCCGGCCTTACAGCGATCTATGTCTTCCGACTTGCCCTGCTGCTATGTCCTCAGTCCCTCATCCTCCTTCCCTTTTTCATGTAATTAAAGAAATACAAACCGCCCACAGGCAGAAAATGTTCACCTGCGTGCCCACCACACAGAGCTGACCACTGTTAACACCCTTACGTGCTCTACTTATTCTAAGGAAACAAATAACACTTTACAAAAAAAGGATAAATTCCTCTTTGTTCCCTCTCCTCTCCTATCTTTTCCTCCTAAAATGCCATCATTATCAGGATTTTTAAAAAATATTGTATTTATTTAGTTGACAGAGAAGGATCACAAGTAGGCAGAGAGGCAGGCAGAGGTGGGGGGAAGCAGGCTCCCCACTGAGCAGAGAGCTGGATGCAGGGCTAGATCCCAGGACCCTGAGATCATGACCTGAGCTGCCCCACAGGATTTTATTATATGTATTCTGTTCTGTTTTTATTCCATTGCCCACACCTACGTGTCCACCTCCATGAAGTGGACATCTATTTTTCTGTATCTTCTTTCTTTTTTCAAATTTACATAAACAGCTTACTGTTTACTATGGGAAAACTTGCTTTTTCCACCCAACATTATGTTTTTTAAACTATACACGTTGATACAGAGAAATCAAATTCACTCTTTTTGATATAAGTATAGCATCATATTGTCTAAATAGAAGTCATGCTAAGCACCACAAGGGAGCTCAGAGGAGGCACGTGTCTTTCTGGGTTGTTTTTTTTTTTTTTTTCATTGCTGTGTCTCAGCACCTGGAACAGTGCAACACACACACACACACACACACACACACACACACACACACACACAGTAGTTGCTCATTAAGTATGAACCCAAAAATGAACGTGTCCTTTCGTTCCATGACTGATGGGCTTTGAGAGTCCACTATAGTCAGAGTCTCAGACAAGCTTTACCTAGAGGTAGTCCTGACGCAGACGCGTCTTCCTCCATATGTAATTACTGGGTCGAGAACTTGTGTTTGCAGTTTTCCTGGCTTCTCCACCTTGTGACTTCTGAAAGGTCTGCCGTCTCACACCGTGGGTCAATGCTCTGGCTGTCCAGACTGGTGTTTGTGAGGCACTGACAACAGGGCCAGAGCGCATGCGGTTGGTTTTGCAATCCCTCTCCCTCCCCCGTGTACATTTTTAAATTGATAAACCTTGGGGCAGCGGGATGTCTCAGTCGGTTTTAGCATCCGACACTTGGTTTCAGCTCAGGTCTTGATGTCAGGGTCGTGAGTTTGAGCCTGTGCCCAGCTCCACGCTCAGTGCCAAGTCTGCTTGAGATTCTGTTCTCCCTTGGCCCCTCCCGGCTGTGTGCTCTCTCTGTGTCCAAAATGAATACATGAATCTTTTAAAAAAGGTAAACCTTTATAGGAAAGGAGAAGTGGAATTACTCCAAGTAATGACATAATCCCAAATATAAAATAAGTGGGAATAATGATTCACAGCCGAGACAGGGCTCCTCCGGGGCCAACGTGGTATGGTTGTCAAGGCCAGGCTCACGGCCTTCCAGCAAGCCGAGTCCCTTTCTAACCAGGGCTGCCGGTGGCAACAAGGAGCTCGGGGTCGCAGGTGGTCCGTCGTGCCAGGCCTTCCGGGAGGAGCGCCGCCGAGCAACCCTGCGTAAAGGCAGTCTCATGCTCCATTACACCACACCCCTCCCCCACCCCCGGCAACGTACTAGCCTTGCAGCTCCAACGCAGGGCTTGTACTTCCTGTTTCCCGAGGCCACCTCCCCGGCAAATGTAAATGAAAGGAGGCCATTGAAAAGGAACGCTTGAGTCAAGCATATTTATTTCTCTTTGTCCAGCAACTCCTAACGGGTTCTGTCACTTCCTTGGAACAATTAAAAGAAAAACACTTGCACTGTCCTAAGTCTCGGCAAGACTTCAAAATTCTGAGCCCTCAGCTGAAGGCAGCTGTAGAAAGGACAAGACTCTTCCGAGACTTGCTTTGAACATTCTACTCAAGGTGCAGGGACTGGGGTGGCTTGGGGGACACCCCACCCGGCCACCTCGCCAGGCCCTAGAGCGGCCACTTCTTGGAGAGCACTGGTATCCCCTGCTGGCCTGAGGCCCCACAGGCTCGCCCTGGGGGACGAGACTGAACTCGTGGTGGGAAACACAGGCTCAGAACTGCTATCAGAAATGAAATCGCGGAGTCCTGTGGGATCTGCGCAACCTTAAAATCTCCTCATAATGGCACGTGGTTCCCACTTTATTGATCTCTAACCAATTCCTTTTCACTCTTTCTTGGGCCCAGAGAGAAAGTAGTGATCAGCAGAATTCCGTTACAACGGTACCCTATCAGATAGATTACTTTTCAGTTTCAAATGTAAGCAATCATGATTCTCAATTCCACATGTATTTCTTAATTATTACTGTTATTACCTTAGGCTAATCAAGTGAAACAGTGAGAGTGGAGAAGGAGCAAAGAAATCTGTAGCTGGCTGTGATCAATTCATTGTAAACACCACTGCACTCAGACCAACTTCTTTTTTTTTAAAGATTTTATTTATTTATTTGACAGACAGAGATCACAAGTAGGCAGAGAAGCAGGCAGAGGGAGAGGAGGAAGCAGGCTCCCTGCTGAGCAGAGAGCCTGATGTGGGGCTCTATCCCAGGACCCTGGGATCATGACCTGAGCCGAAGGCAGAGGCTTTAACCCACTGAGCCACCCAGGCGCCCCTCAGACCAACTTCTTAATTAATTATTACTTTTAACTGCATTCTTGCTAGAAAACCATCTAATGAATTTTCCTTTAAATATTGAAATAAAATTCCTCCTTGAGTTCCTTTTGGTCATTTATGTCACAAAAACACGGCATATTATTTAGAATCCTATTTTCCTATTTTTCTTTCAAATAATTTAATAAGGTCAACAAGTCAAAAGTAGGTTACAGCAACATTCATTTCTGACAATGTAAAAGATTAATTATTATGAAATGCTTGCACAGAAGAAACTAGAGATGGCGGGTCAACATAATAAACATCCATTTCAATGAGCATCTGAGCTGTTGAGTAAGGAAAATTCCTTAGGGACCTAGAAGTGAGAAAGAAATCAAACACTTTCAAACATTCTAGAACAAAGATCTCGTTGATGCTATGAGTGTCGTGGGACATCTGGTCTCCTAGGAAGCAATGAGGAAAGGAAAGAAAAGGCTTCAGTCCTGGAAGAGATGAGGAAGGATCTGCAGAAAGTCAAAACCTTCCCCACAGGGCAGACCAGAAGAGAACAGTTCTTACCAAACACCCTCGCTTGTCTCTGCCTGGGCTTTGGGTAGGAAACATGTCTGACCACAGCACAAGACTGGCTTAGCTTTGGGGTTTAGATGTACGCTACCTACAGGGCCTAAAAAACTTTATGCCAGGAAATTAGCATAGAGTAACCCACTTCCCAAGACCAAGGGACGGAAGCAAAGGTCAATCTTCCCTACCAGGGATGTTTAAGCCCAACACTGAGTTCCCAATCCTAAACCAAGAACATCGTAAAGAACAATTTACTCTAGAAAAATCAAAAGGAACAACAGAGACCCCAGATAATGGAATAACTTGGTACAGTTATTCCATTATCCATTATATTATATCATATTTTATATATGTTTTTTATATATATATACATATTCCATTATCCATTATATTATGTGTCCATTATATTAATGACTAAATTAATGTTTTTTTAAGATTTTATTTATTTGATAGACAGAGATCACAAGTAGGCAGAGAGGCTTCCTGCCAAGCAGAGGGCCAGATGCGGGGCTTGATCCCAGGAACCTGAGGTCATGACCTGAGCCGAAGGCAGAGGCTTAACCCACTGGGCCACCCAGGTGCCCCTCCACCCATGTCTTAAACTGGGAGGCATCTATTTCCTATTTGAAAAACCAAACCATGTGCTTTGCTGTTTACAAAGAAATTTTATGGCCATTACTATATTGAATCTCCATAGCAAAACTATGAACATAAAGGCCATTTTAAGACATAGACCCTCATTCTCCAACGATTCCTCAGATTGTGTTCTTTGAAAATATCTGACACAATTCTAAGAAATGTCAACTTTACATTTTGAGAGTTGTGTCCAATCTTAAGAAAGCCTATGAGAATGCATTCCAATGCAAATGAGGTATGGTTCCATGAATTCATTGCTCAAGGGTATGCAAGTCTTTCTTTTTTCTTTTTTCTTAAATTCCCTATATTTTCTTCCCATATTTTCTCACCTAGGAATTGCTCACAAATTCTGTGTGGAACACATTCACTTCCTATTTGTTTACATAAACATTTCTCACAGCAAATATGGTGGACAGTGTAAGGATCCTATACCATTCAGATGCTGGGGATATACAGCATGGCAAATTTACCTTTTCCTTCAATCTAATTCAACACGTGTTTAATCAAAGCAGGATAATCCTTTATAAAGGATGAATAAAATCCCTTGCATTTTAAGATAATTTGCTCTCTTCTTGAAAGACAGTACAAAAGGGCTTTCTCCAGCATACATTTTACTCATTTTGATACCATCTGATAAATTATTCTCTTGTCATGCTGAGAAAACTTCAACTTGTCATTTGAGCGAGGATATAATAAAGTCGTTATAAATGTCGAGCACTGAAACCATCTTTCTTTCATTTCTGGATATTAAATTTTAATTAGAGAACATCCCTTTAAATAACCAGTATTTTATAGAGAGAAATAGCATAAATGAAGGCCATAAGGAAAAAGCTAATATTTTAAAAACGACAACAGACTGGGTACTACTTTTTCGCGAACTCATTCTGAAGATATCCACTGTATGTAACAAACACCACGAAGGATGATACAAAAACAAGGGTGACCCCATCACAGATATTTTAGCATTAATACTTTACAGGCTTATTTACAAAGTGCTTTGTTAAATTCCTCAAATCATTTCAACCATATGAACCAAGTTGACAGGGATCATACCATCGAAACCACAGCCAGCGTATTACATTTATATAATGAAATTTTTAAAAGAATATAATAAAATTATTGATTTTACTTAAAAAATAGCTAAAGTGCAACAGAAATCTGGATTCAGCTGGCTTAGGTTAATGAAAGGCACGAGAACAGCGTACCTTTAACTCTTGTTCTAAAAAGAAAATACACTGTATTCTAATCACTAGGTGGATAAGCACTCTCCAAAAGATCTTCTTCATGTACCCTGGCCAACTGTTGTGTCTGCTCCAATTGCCCCCACACACCTGACCATACACAATGCTCAGTCAGCATGTAGAGGAAAACTTGAGAGCGGAGTTGTTGAGAGAATGAGGAAGTGAGAGAACATCTGTGTAGCTGAGGAGAAGAGATGAAATAAGAGACAATGTACCTTCAAAGAAGGCAAGTTGACATGAACTTGGGCGTTAACTGCCCTGGGGATCACCACCGTGTATTACTGAGAACAAATCCCAATTGTTGCCCTTTCACTGTTGCCCCTTCATTGCCTGACTCTTGTTCCTGCCCTGTGGAAACCTCCTGGGGAGGAGAGCTGCAAGCATACGTGGGAAGGAGAGCATTTGTGGGATGGTGTTTCAGGTGAGTTTTGCATAACCACATTTCCTCTGACTTCTCTCACTCCATTTCAAATTCAGACCTTCTCTGGAGGCCTGTGAGCCTAATTTCAATATTCAGTCAAAACTCAGTTTTTGTTCATTTTTTTTTTTCTCTACCGCACAGAAGTAAAGAGCATGGAGTCTATCAGTCATCTGTTAGACAGCAACGAATTTAGAAGGATCTGTAATAGGCAACCAAGAAGGGGATTGTTCGTTTTCAAACTGACAGGTGCAAAAAGCAGATTTGAATAACCCATGGTGGGAGACGGAAGGCCTTTGATGAGTTGATTGCCAGTACAACTTGTTCTGTGTCTTGCCTTTGGCTTCATCTTTCAATATGGCATCTGTATTAGTTTCTTAGGGCAGCTGTAACAAAGACCCACTAACTGGATGCTTTAAACCACACAGATTTCTTCTCTCATATTTCTGGAGACCAGGAGTACGGATTCAAGTTGCCAGCAGGGCCATGTTCCCTCCAAAGCCTCTTTGGAGTCTTCTTTACCTTTTCCAGGTTCTGATGGCCCCACACACTGCTTCACTTGTGGCCATATAACTGACTTCTACCTGTGTCTTCATGTGACCATGTCCCCTCTGTGCCTGTGTCCAGTTTTCCCTCTTCTTACAAGGACACCAGTCATATTGGATAAAGGGCCACTTTATTCCAGTCTGACATCTTTTTAACTGATTGATCTATTGTTAAATACAGTCACATTCTGGGTTACTGGCTGATGAGGGCTTCAACATGATTTTGGAGGATACCGTTTCACCTATAATGGCATCTCAAAGAGCTCACCTCTGCCCATCTCATGTAGAACAAGGTCAAAACAAGAGGGAGCAAACTATAGCCATAGTTCTTTGCAAGGCAGGGAAGGTGGAGAAAGAGTTTCTCCTAAGATAATAGCTTTATCATGGAAATCTATTTCAAAATATATAGCTATTCCTATCAGATGGCTCAAGTCTCATGAAATCACTGTAGTCTTGAACACTCTCCATGGAGCTGTGCACACACAGGTGCTCTTACCCCAGAAAGAGCTCTGATGTGCATTTACTCATTCTAATGAGCTTTAAACACAAAGCCAACACTACAGTAAAAGGTCTACGGGTACATAAACACAAAGCACAGAAATCTTGATGGGTGCTGAATTTTAGACAATGTGCCCACTTCCTCTTTGAGAAAAGAATGCCATAATTCTTCAGACAAATTGCAAGCAAAACATGCAGAACATCAAAGAACGCCCAGCTCAGTCTAATCGAATGAAAGAATGTGCTGCCAGTGATTTAGAAGTACAACTCACAGTCTTTTAATTTTCTTTCTTCCGGGAGGAATACTTAATTTTGTCCCCTTGTGATGAGCTTTACCCCTCTGTCCAAGGCTCATCCTCACCACGGAGTTTTCTCCTAGGCAAGTGTGAGAGTGAGTGCCATGTCAATGCAGGACCCCCAGAATGCATGTTCCTTGTGAACAGGTCCAAGCTGGCATCCCACCAGCACCCTGCAGAGCGCGGCACATACTCACTCACTAAATAACTAAATACGTGCTTACCGCAGTGTTTAGAGAAGTATCATGCCATTGATTTCACTGGAAGTTCCTTATCACAAAGGAATTGAAGAATTGCTACCTCCATAATGTCACTTGAGTGGAGGATGTTACTACAGATTGTGTATCCTAGGACTTGGAATGTGGCCTGGGTTCTTGCAGAGGAAAGGAATTGTGGCCAGTCCCTTCTCTCTTCCCCCCTGAGGGGAGGTGAAGCTGCAGAGAAGGGAGTTTGGGCTGTGCAGACTATGCGTACCAAACAGGCCCCCGGGGTGAGCCCCCACTTCACCATCCCTCCTTCAAAAGTATTTTCTAATTACCCTCTTCTCCATGACTATTCTGCATACCATCTTCAAACATTCCATCCATTTCTCAAATCTCATACTTGAACAGGGAATAAAGAACAGGAATTCCTGATAACCAGTGCCCCTTGTTTCCCAAACACGTAATCCTATTAATCCCATAATCCTACTGATGCCATAAAAGTGTCCATAAGCAGTAAATGGTTATCCATATTTATCAAGGCCATAAAAATTATTTATTGTTTATTTATTCTTCCAGTGCAGGTTCTACCTTCAGAGAATTGCAATGTAGTGAATAAACTGGCTTCTCAGTCTTGCCCATTTTTGAAAGCCACACCCCAAACCCCCCTCAACATCTAAGAATCCCTCAGGACCAAAGCACACAAAGTCTGGCCCAGAGTGACAGTCTGTAAATATTAGTTAGAAGAAAAGTGAAAAATGGAGGGCACGTATTTCATGGAGCACAGGGTGTGGTGCATAAACAATGAATTCTGCAACACTAAAAAGAAATTTTAAAAATAAATAAAAATTTGAAAAAAAAAAAGAATGAATTTTCCCAAAGAAGTGAGCTGGTCTTTAGTCATGAAAAGACATATGCCCAGCCCTGGGGAGCTTATATTTTTATAGGAGAAAACACAAAGAAAATTCTAGCTTTTCAATTTCTATGTTTATCAGCGTATATTTAAAAAATCAAGGTATATAGATGTCCGTATGTTCATGTTTATGAGGTTTTTCAATTACATTTTTTCTGATTACAAATATAATTGAGACATACTGAAAAATCTGAAAAATAAATAATAAAATATAAATCCCTCAGAATTCCCAGAGTGGACTAGCTCGCCGCTACAACTGACAAGCACTGACTGATAATAACATTTTTGTCTATTCCTTCTATGTTTCTTTCTACATGTATATGCATGTATATTTGGATAATTGAGATTATATTGTTATTTTACTCAATATTTTTATCATGTGCACTCCATATATATTGTATGAGTGTTGAGAAATGATTTCCTGTCACTAAAAGGTTTGAATACATAATTTTAATGCTGTGTACTAATCCATTGTGTGGATATACAATAATTTAATTAACCTATCTACTCTTGGGTGCTTCTAATATTTTACTGTTATAATTAAAATAGAATAAAATAAAACTCTCCACATAGATCTTTATCTGTATTTCTAATGATTTCCTTAATTAGTTCCTCAAAGTAAAGTTTCTGGGGCCAAACCTACATTTTTCTAAAGAAAGACATTAAATTGGGACGCCTGGGTGGCTCAGCTGATTAAGCAGCTGCCTTCGGCTCAGGTCATGATCCCAGCGTCCTGGGATCGAGTCCCACATCGGGCTGCTTGCTCCGCAGGGAGCCTGCTTCTCCCTCTGCCTCTGCCTTCCACTCTGTCTGCCTGTGCTCGCTCTCGCTCGCTCTCTCTCTGACAAATAAATAAATAAAATCTTTAAAAAAAAAAAAACAGAAAGACACTAAATTGGTGAAGTTTTACAATAGTTAATGAGTAAATCTACAATCTAGCTGTTGGGTGGTTTAACAGAAGGCCAATCTGTGAAGGTCTATCTACTGCAGCAAATCCATACCCTACTTCACTCATGTGAATGTGAGGGAGACCAAAGGGTCTTACTGATTTCTAATTCCCAGGCATTTTGTCTCTGTTATTCAAACCCCCAACACTCTTGTGAGTTGAATGAGCTATCTGTCATTCAACAAAGTCATACAACAGGAGGACTGAGGTCACGTAAACCAGGTCTGCCTGACTCTCAGTGCCACATCCTTTCTGCTACAGATGGCTTTCATACAGTTAAAGTGAAAAATTATAGAACATGGACCCACATCACCCCCATGCCCCTGATAGCACCCTATCCTCTCCCAGAGCCTCTGCAACAAAGGTATTTGGGACACGGGGATGCACAGCGAGTAATCCAAGCCCTTTTTCCGGACAGAAATATTTACAAAAGAAAGAGCACAGAGGATGGCAAAGGTACCGATTTCCTAGAGGAGGACAGATTGGGAGAGCCTCTATCTTGTACAGAATTTTTGAAAAAATGGATGAATTTCACTCAAAGGACAGGGAGAGGAGGATTTTCAACACAAAACTGTGGGACCAAAGGCGCATGTAGGGGAGCAAATTTTGCTACCCCAAGCTTTGCTTCTTTGGCATCCTTTCTGATGGCTGCAGACACAAAAGAAGCTCTGAAAACGGAGTGGAAATCACCCTTTTGTAAGAGACATTTACATGTGTAAGGTAAATCTCCATGTGTAAAGTGTTTCCCTCCAAGTACTGGGAAGGGAGGAAAGACTAAATCTCTAGAAACTGCTACCAGTGGAGTTGGTAGGGACTTAAATCTGCATAACCACCTTAGCCTGCTCACTGTGCTTTTCTTGGTCACTTCCCATTACTGACCTCCCCACTCCCTAAATCTTCTGTCTTTAGTTAAAGATGGAGTAGAAGGCAATGGCCTCTGCCATTACAGTGAGTTACTCAAGCTTTCCTGGGTCTCTCCCAAGTAACCAGGAGGAATGAAAGTTATCAAATTTCTGTTTGATTTTCTCCTGTTTTTCTGTCTAGTGTCAATGATTCTTAGATCAGCCAAAGAACCTTGAAAGGCAGAGGGAAATTTTCACATGTCAGTACATACTTCAGGTTTTTTGTGTGTAACTGGGGAGCCGTAGGAGAGATTAAGATAGAGAGATAGGCAGTCCTAGATAGGAGAGGGGTTTAAAAATCAATGAACCCCAGGATCTTTAATACATGTTACTCACTTCCCAAGGGCACTCTAAGGCAAATTTAAAAGAAAGGAAAAATAGAGTTAGATAGCATGCACAAACTAGGAATGAGAGGTCAAGGGATGGTCATTATTACAGGTGATACAACTACACTGCATCCAGGTAGTTTAATTTGCCAAAAGACTTGCAAAATTTTTATGAAAACTAATTCCAATAAGAAATGGTAATACATTATATTTGAACTTCTTCCTCCCTTTCCTTTCATGGCTAGTTCCAAAAATAATTTGATGTGGCTCCACATTTTTAAATTGGGAAGAGTCTATTCAGGGACATTCTTTTTTATTTTATGTTTATTTTTATTTTAATGGAAAAAAAATGAAAGCCATTTTGAAGGCAAGAAATTTCTCTCTTCAAAGTTCAGGCCTATTCTTACTTTCAGATTTTTTTTTTTTTTGATAAAAAATTCAGTCTCTTTGGTATCTGATGAGGGAGCAGGAGGCTGGCTGAGGACAAAGCAAAAGCTGGCGCCTTGCACCCCCCCTTTCATCCGCTCCCATCCATATGTGTAGCATTCCTCAGGCACCCCTGACTGCCATAAAATGATAAATAGTTAACTTGCTGAGATCGCAATCCTGCAAGACAGGAGTCTCCCTTGGTTTGCAAATTTCCTTGAGATTACAACAAAGAAGTTACCTTATCAATAGCCCAATTTCCAAAGACACAGAACTCAGTTCCTCAAGCCTAATGTTACCCTCCCCTCCATAAAAACCGAGGGAGGTGGAAGTAGAAGGAAAAGTAAATAAAGTTAAATTTCTTCTAAACTTAAATCTCATTAACAAGGATGCTTGATAGCAGGAATGTAACATTCCACCAGACTTCCAATTGTCTTTACTTGATAGCAACTAAGCCTTCAATATCCTGATAATATTCTTTGCCCCAATAGCGCTTCTGGACACCCCTTTGTCCTCACCTACCCAACTCCTGTGTATATAACCAGCCACTCCTCACAACCCGGGGCAGCAGCTCTTCCTGCCCATGGGTCCTGTCCCCGTGCTTTAATAAACCACCATTTTGCACCAAAGATGTCTTAAGAATTCTTTCTTTAGTCATCAGCTCCGAACCTCACCCCACCGAACCTGACTTAGGTTCTGGGACTTCATCAGTATCCAGCTTTAAAATGAAGCAAATTTTCTACCTGGAGACTGTATCATTTGTTCTATATTAGGTTGGAAAGGGTGAGAGCAATTTTTAAGTTCATATTTTAGGATCACTGAAATTAGTGAAGATTGGTTTAATAATATAATTTGGAGACTTCTGGGTAGGAGCCATAATTGTCTTTGCAAGGAATTTCTCTTTCTTTTTCTTAAATCACAAAACTTAAAAAAAAAAAAAACACAGAAATATTCAGACCTTGTTATTAGTTTTGTGTTCTCTCTAAACTAATGAACACAAAGAAACTGGACAATAAAGCAGTTCATAAAAGAATCACTCTATAAACAAAATTCTATTAAAGATTCTATGTGTTCGTGACTTATTTTATTTTATTTTATCTCACTTATTTTTTGCTCAGGGGCCCTCCTAAGAAATAGATGTGGGGGATATTGGATTTTGCTGTGTGATTGACTGTGTGTCCTGATCATTTGCCAAGTCTTATTAAAAGTCCCTGGGATCACTCCATACCTTGGCCCTTACACTCCATCAGCCATCAATTCAGAATGTCAAGCCTGATTATCAGGACTCTCTCTGAAGCCCCTTCTAAGCCATTAGTGAGGGAAAGCTGTGTCTTGGTGCCTACGTGATGTAAATGCCCTCATCAAGCCTTCCAACTCAAGGACAACTCATTATGCTTCAGAATAGCATTGACAGTGTTAACCTCCTAAACCAACAGGATATTTGCAATTTTAAATTTGAACTTATTAGGAGGATGTTGTTTATTTTTGTCTTCATTGTTCCCACATCTTACCAAAAGTCGACTTCAATTCCAATTCTAAATGATATACTTAATTCACAAAAACAGGTTAAAAGGATGTTTAGACAGCAAACAATAACGAAACAGCATTGCACTGAAAATCACTCATAACAGAGATTACATGAAAGGGATTCTTCACAATTTACCTACTTTCCAAAAATTTTCTAACCTTGGGAATTAGCTAAATTTAGTTACATCAGATTTAGTGCTCATTAATCCACTATAATAAGACGATTTCCAAATGCAAGGGTGGTGTTGATTGGTTTTGGTGGTTTCAGTCTAGTGATGAAGGAGATGTCAGTTGAAAATACAGTGTTTAGGAGCAACTTACATCTGTATCTGCTGGTATGTTCCAGAACTAAGTGCCTACCACTGGTAAAATACCCAACTTGAATTGGGTGCATCTCTTCACATGAAGAAAACATGGTGAATGAAGGCCCTTAACTCCTGCTGCCACCCTTCGCAAGCCCTTTTAGCTCTGCTACTTCTGTAACATCAGTAGCAGCATTAGCAATGCAATATATCTTTATAACAAATTCAGTTTACAGTGATGTCACGTACAATGCCTACTGAGGATGTTGGTGTTCAGCTGGCTGTTACTGAACACACACCTACAAAAATTCCCTGGTATAGGGCCACAGGCAGCCTACAGAACCCCTGCCCTCTAGGCACTTGCCTACTCTTTGGTGATCTGCTTCTTTTGTGACTCAATTTTAATGGCCCTTCAGTGCTTCTGAGCAAAGTGCAAATGGTTATCCTGAAGTTCAAGGTCATCTTAAACTTGACCTTGTCCCAAATTCTAACCTTTTGCAGCTGCCTCCAAATGACTCCCCAACATACCCTGCACATTCTCGCCCTAAGCTAAAGCTTTCATTCTCATTAATCGTTTCCTTTTCCTAAAAAGTCAGAAGCTACCCATTCCCCGTCTTGTATTTAAATGGGAAATAATTTGTCCCTGGCAGCCAAGCTAAGAAATCCTTACAGCTGGACCTCAGTTAAACAACATCCATGTGCTATCTGCCATGTTTATTTTGGAATTATGCTTACGTATTAAAGTCTGCCCTATAAGTACGGAGTTTCTCTCAAGAAAAGACAGTGTTTGGTTTTGTTTGGTTTTGCATCTCCCATAGTCAGCACTCACTGCTTGAGGAACGAAGGACTCAGGTGGGAAGCCAAGGATCCCATAGCTGGTAGGTGTTTTGCACAGCTTTAGGGTATAGGGATGGAGAGCTCTGTATTGGAAACTGAGTTTCTTCTAGTTTCTAGACAGAATTAGGGGTCTTGGGAGGACCAGCTCACTTAAACTGGACAGTCAGTGTTGCTAATTCCTTATGTGCCTGGTAGTTGATTAGCATGGCCTTTTATAGTCTTTATAGGTCACCATGTTTATAAGAGAATGCCTGTTGAAACTCATACATCTAAAGATGTCCTCCCATAACCTGCCTGGCTTGGACAAACTTCCTGAATCATGTCAACCTGGTTACCTGCCTGGTGATGCAACCTACAAATATATCATCACTTGATGTTTACCTATTCATTCATTTTTATTCAACAAATATAAACTTAGTAGTGACAAGTATGAGTGACAAGTATGTTCTAAGTGCATTACCAACACTAACTCACATAAACTTGATGCTGCCCTTAGAAGGATGTGAAATGATTATACCATTTTTTTGGTTAGACATGGCAAGCGAAATTAAGTAATGATTTTTTTTTTTCTGTCTCAAAATTTCTCTGGCTCTAGAGAACATATTTCTAAATCTTACATAGATGTGTAATGAATTCTTCCAGTGGGGGATCAACACAGAATCCCAGATAAAAAATAGTCACTAATCTGCTCTGATTGAAGTGGGCATTGTGGGCCGGAGTTGCCCGCATTCCAGAGGCACCTTCCTCTGATACCTCATGGAAAGGTGTAAGGACCACACTATAGATGCTTACAAATTATTGAGGTCCTCAAAGAGTCTTTCACTATGTGACTTGTCGATTTTTAGTAAGGCAGAAAATTTTAAAGTTGTAAAATGTTTGTTTTTCTTTAAAAAATGAAATAGTACCCATTACAGGTTAATATAAATAAACATTCTTTTAATAAAAATAACTATATTTTCTAAAACAAAACAAAACAAAAAAGTGGAGACAAGAGTGCACTGTTCCACTTTGTAAGTCTTTGTAAGTCTTTTATAAGTCTCTGCCTAATAGAAGACTGTGCGATTCTCGTATCTGCTTCTGCGTTTGTCCCCATGTTAAGTCCGTCTGGTGGAAGTCTATCAGGATGAACCAGCTTCACACGTGTGTAGCTGGAAAATAGAGGAGTGTTCTCATAGCTTTCATGGATCGTTGTGGCTATTCTTTGGTCATTTCTGAAAGGTTGGTTGCAATGGTCTTTTCATGTTCTGTTATATTAAAATTCATCACCCAAAGTTCTACCTCAGATTTGAGTGGCTCTTTCATTGATGCATGAGTTTGGTATCATCATATATTAGTCATTTAGAAAAAGTCATTTATAAATCATTATAAAATGATTTATATATCACTCACCAAATTATGCCGATCTTCTAGATGTTGACACATTTCGATATATAATATCAAAAAATCATACTTATGAATCTCATCACTGATCTTAGCAGAAAAGTCTTTCTGAGATCAGAAGACTGTCAAGCACACAATGGTGGATAAAGGTTTTCAAAAATTTTAATTTTTATTTAAAAGGTCAAATTTTACCACTGAACTAAACCCTGTCGGTTATTTTCCTTGAAGTGACAGGCTCACCTTGGTCCATTTTTAAGAAAATGTCTGCTCGATATTTATAGTCCAATAATCTTACTTTTTCTATTCATTGTCCTTTTAAGTAACAGTAGGGTCCCATTAAAAAGGAAAACAAAACAAAACCTGATAATTCAGCTCGCAGCTCAACTGTACTGTGCTCTCCTTGATATATACATCCTGTTTGTGTACGTTCCCAAGTATCTTGTGGGAACTTCCCATTTTTCACACAGAGCATTAAGAAGTCAGGTAGGTACAGAAGGATGAAGGTTTAATAAAATTAAGGATTTTATGGCTACATAAGGGAAGTTCCCATGAGTGTGTCAGTGAAGAACACAGCACAATACCTGCATGAAAGGTATGTGGCTGGTCTCGGTTTGTGCAAAGACACCAGCAGTTTACCTTCATTGTAAATATCAAAGTAGTGAAGCAGCCAAAGAGCATGTTTGGATTTTTGAGAAAACATTTGGGACATTGCAGGTCCCTACAAGAGTCTTGGAGACCCTCAGGGTCTAGGGCTACATACTGAGAATGGTTGCTCTTGGGCATCAGGATTCAATGTTTGTCATGGGATCACGTCATATTAGAAGACATGAGAAGAGCAGACAGAATGGTTCCATCAAGGTCACGTGCAGAGAGCAAAATCCAGCACTCCCAAGACCCACCCCATCTCCATCTCTGGTGACCTACCAAAAGCCAGTCTTGCTGGCTCCTACTTCTGTCTACAGAGGCCATCCAGCCTTGCTGGCAGCATTTTACACAGAGTGGAACGGTGCTGGAAAAGAGACAATTGGTTCACCTTTTTTAAACTCCCAGTGTGGGTGACAGGACGCCATTATAACATCTCAGTGGTCATGTGAGTTTTATTCTTTCTAGGACAGATGGCATTTGGCTCCTAAAAAGTAGTTTTAGCTATCTCAGATTATTTTAAAAAGTATCTGCTTGGAGAAAAAGAATATGTCTGGAGAGTTTAAATATGAAATATTTTCTAAATGGAGAAAAGATTATTTTTCCCAAGAGAGTGAAACATCTGTGTATTTTTAAAGTGTACTGGTTTTCTTTACCTGAGGTTATGCAACTGTGACTCCCTGCAGGCAACCGAGATAAATAATGGAACTACCTCAACATTAGCATCAGATTTGTCCATTAGTGTTTAATAACTATTTCTTAAGGGGAAAGTTCTAAGTTCTATTAACTATATATGTACCTGAGTGTTAATTTTAGGAAAATAGGTCTTTATTATATTCATCTTCCTTCTTACCTTCTGAAGTACAAAAGTGTAAGGCTTGATTTTAATGAAATGCTAAAACTCAGAGCAACCTAGTAGCAAGTAATAAATCATTTCTTCACATCACCTGAGAGCATTAAGTTGAAGAAAAGATAAATTAACAAATTTGAGAAAATTTGGAGAATATATTATGCCTCTGTCTTGCCATCATAGTCCTTCCCTATCATGGCCCATTTAATTATCTGTCCATCTCCTTCACCTAACTGCTGAAAAGAGCCACTTCCTACAATGCGCCCACCACTGTGTCAGGTCCATCAAGCTCACACCTGACACGTGCTGGGTAGATATGTACTTGATAAAGTGCTCAGTGATGCACAATCATCAGAATGGACACAATTTTATGTCTGTGTATATGAAATGGTATCTAGAAATCTCCATTGTATATTAGTCATGATCCTTTAAAATACCAAAAAGGAAAATGTATCAGTACATCAGCATGCTCTGAGAATGCACATTCATGTATTAACATAAAACTATAATAACTTTTAAACTATAAGTGGTTAGAAAACCTATTTTCCAAAAAACAAACTAGAGACAATGCTCACTGGAATTTTTACTGGAATTTGATATCTTAAAAATCAGATCTGTAGTTTACCAAACTATGCCCTATACCATCCTGTTCTTACATGGATGGTTTGGAAGTCTGACGTTAATACAGTGGTGGCTGTCGATAGAAGAGGTCTGCCTCCAGCAGCAGGGAAGCCTTCCAGGTATGACTTGCCTTCCAGTGACATCCACTTCGTGCTGTGACACCAGTATCATTCTTATCAATGTACACACACACACACACACACACACACACACACAGCCTATGCACATGTACTTCTACTCCTAGCAGGAGCCCAGGTGTAGTCATGACAAGGCCAATCACAAAGCAGGCAGAATTCACTGGAGCCCATAATGCTGATAGGGGACCTTAGATGTGAAAGTTAATAAGCATCATAGGATCTTTACCAAAGCTTGAGAAGTGGATGTTTTCTTAAATATTTCTCAAGGGAACAGCAGTTACAGTCTTAAATGCACAGGAAATTTGACTAATAAAATATTTTAGAAAATACTATGAAGTGCAGGCATTTCTGTTTTATAACATTAACCATCATAATCATCTTCATCATGATGACTACAATTTACTGAACTACCAGAAAAACACTGTGCCAAGTTATGTGCATAGAATATCTAATTTAATTGCCTACTCTCTCAGTCTATTCAGATTGCTATAGCCAAAATATCATACACTGGCTGGCTTATAAGCAACAACAATATATTTCTCACAGTTCTGGAGGCTGGAAGTCCTAGATCAAGGCATCTACTGACTCATTGTCTGGTGAGGGCCTGCTTCCTGGTTCACCAACCACCATCTCACTGTTGTCCTCATGTAGCAGAGGCACAAGGGAACTCTCCGGAGTTTATAAGAACACTGATCCCATTCCTGAGAACTCCTCATGACCCAAACATCTCCTAAAGGCCCCACCTCCAAAGACTATTACACAGGGAGTTAGGTTCTAACATATGAATATGTGGGGCCACAAACCCTTGGTGTACAAAATCTCACAAACTAAGTAGAAAAAGCTCTGAGATGGGTGTGTTTCTCAGGTTGACTCCCTCTTACATCAGACTTCTATCTTACACCTTTCTTGTCTTCTGTGAATACTACTTCCTTGCCCATCACTGGACAACTGTCTCACTGAGGGTTCATTTCAAAGAAATCCATCTGTGACATAAGCAAAATGCTGCTGCAAAACGTTTTACATTTGCAGAATGTAATGGGAAATGTACACACATAGCAAAAGGGTAAGGATTTAGACACAATACCCACTTTAATCTTTTAGATTCTGTGAACAAAAGGAAGGTTGCAGATCTGTTCAATTAAAGGCTTTAGAGGAAGTTTGTGACATTGGGTAAAATTTCACAAATAAGCACCTCAGAAGCAGTCTCTTGACGAGAGACCATTGTGCGCTCACATGGCCTCTCAGGACTGGAGGCCAAAGGTTGAGCACAAGGCTGAGAGCGTTTCCTTGGAAACAAGGTGCTTCTTCAATACAGCAGATACCCCTTTGGACGTCACATGTTTTCCAAGTGCCTGCTGTGTCTAGAAATCTGCTCTATGAATTGCACTTCATTTAGACAAATAAACAGGGGAGGAATTCAACTTTTAGATATTCTCTTTAGAATGTTCTAACACTGCTTAACCTCCATTCAGTAAATAGGGTCCTTCATCTACCAGCTCTGCGCCAGCAGCTGGGAATAGGATGAGCAGAGGAGGGTGTGGTCTCCTTTTGACTGGAGGTTATCATGTTATCACCGTCTGGGAAATGTTCTTCAGCTAGTACTCTTGAATTGTCTGCTTTGGATTCATTTCCATTTTGATTCAATGAATGAGTCCTCTTTCCTGGAATGACTGATATTTATGAGATCTGCAGGCATACCCAGCACATATCATTATGCTTATTTTATATGGCAGAATAAAATCATTGAATGAAATTCTATTTCAGCCCCAATTGTCACTTAGATCAAGAGGAACCTTCTAAGAACCTTCTGAGTCATAGGAGACAAACCTCACTCTATGCAATATGAAGAAAACAGAACAAAATCTTAGCTGTGTTTAAAACATTATTTTTCATTCATGTTCTAGAATATTAGACATGAGATCTGGGATATTTGAAAAATAATCTAATCTGGGAACCATAGGATTTTAATTTATTTACATGCAAAATATACATTATTCAAATACAGTCACTTACTTTCATTCAGTGAACAAGTAGGTCCTATATAAAGGGTGTCATGCCAACTTTGGAAGAGTCAAAGGAGCATAGGACACAGCCCATGGCCCCCAGAAACAGTCTAGTGGAGGAGACAGTCAAGTAAAAAGGCGATTCTTTGACTGAGTGATACTTATATTCTGGGGGCACTGAGCACAAGGGACACTGGGAAAATGTAACAGGAGCCCTTTGCCAATCTAAGTGGGACCAGAGAATCTATCTGATCATCTTATCCTTCTGAGACCATACATGTATAATAGTTATGTTTAAATTTAGAAGTTGTGCTATTTATCGTGACCTAGAATTATAATCACTGGTGCAGTCTTGGGACAAGCCTTAGTGATACACATTTAAAATGGTCCCAAATAAATCAGGCTTCTGTGTCAACACTCTGTGATGTGACTTTGCCTTGAATCCCAGATTCAAGAGGGAAGTCTATGCCCCCCGCCCCCTGAATCTGGGACAGTCTTGTAACTTGCTTTGACCAAAAGAGTGCCACACAGGTGACATCATGGGATGGCTTCAAGCCATCCATTTAGAGGTCTTACAGCTTTCTCTTTGGTCCAGGTAGAATCCAGTAGCCATATGAAAGAGTCCAAGCTACCTTGATGGAAAGAGGCCATATGGAATGGGGAATCCTGTAGGACAAGCCACTTCATATAAACAGAAAGGTGGGCCAGAACAGTTTGAGCCATGTAAGCTAAAGCTTACTTAGGCAGGTGGGAAGACTACCTTTGACACCCCAACCTGACTTCAGCAGATACTATGAGGAGCAGAGACATGTGCCCACCTCAGTTACCTGTCCCAAGGAATCATGAGCAATAGAGTAATGTTTATCGATGGCACTAAGTTTCAGACTGATTAGTAAGCATGTATTAATAACTCACATGACCCTCCTGTATAGGAACCAGATCCAAATGAACCACTTAACAGTATAATAGTGTCTTTCAAGGACCCTATTCAAGGCACCCAGTTCCTTACAAGGCTCTTTGACTACTTAGTGGGTTTCTGCCCACTGAGTTATTAACCACAGAGACACAAGATGTTGCACATCACACCTGTCAGTAGGCTTCCATTGCTACTAAGGGATGTGGAAGATTTTGAGCCCTAGGCCATTTGACACTTTGACTACCCAACCTGAGAGTAATAAATAGTTAAAAAAAAATAAAAGTAAAGAAATGCTAATAAGGAATAAGGAATATATTAAATGAGAGAAAAAGTAAAGAACACTAAACCTGGACTCTAGGCTAAGACTGGCAATTCTCATCAGTGGTGTCGCTGAGGACAAAGAAAGAATGGTCCATACTAGGCAGGTGGATGGTTGACTTTAAGGTCACTTAGCAAGAAGGACCGGAGTCAGAAGTAAAAGAAGTGATAAAATGGGAATGGCCAGGTTTCAGAGATTGCAAAGTATTTACAAATCATATGAAGGAAAGTATTAGTCATGCAATGTTTAACAGAAAAAGCTCTGGAACTCAGAGTAAAGGAGGACAGAAGGTCACCACTGGGCCTCACACCCAGTTTTGAAGACATAAAATGAGGGACACTGGCCATTGGAACACTGAATATTTTCCAGTTCTGACATAACAGCAGATGTTCCACAGTCTTAAGCTGGTATTAACACTGACTGGACATTTCCTTTATCCTAAAATTCAGCTAAATAATTTACGAAAATGGACATTTAGTCGGCTTTGCTCATCGGTTTCCTCTGTGTTTTCCTTTCCCAAGTCTATTTACTCACACGGGAAGGTTTGTACAGGAACTGCTCTGTAGCACATGCAGAGTGAGGGCCACCAGCTGCACTCACTCCTGCATCCAGCACAGTAAGCCCGGTGCTCTGTGATGTCACTCATCATCTTCAGTGACATTCCTAGCATGAGGTTGGTGCCATTTTGATTAATGAGGTATTGGTTCTCTATCAGGTAGCAATTTAAAGTAGCCCATTCTCTGTGACTTATGAGTGGGATTTGAATATTACCTTCTGACCTGTCTAGGTGTTTAGGTGGTTTGTGGCTATTTTATTTTCACTGAGAAGTCACTTAATATTTCTTTGAATAGAAGTGTAATAGCCTAATATTAATACTTGAATATAGTTTTAAATACTACTTCCAGATGTCCAGTCATATAAAAGTTTTAGAGTGAATGCTGATAGTACTTTCTGTTCTTGGATATTGAGAAGTTTAGCATTAAGAAGTTATTTGGATGGGCATGTGGATGGCTCAGTCAGTTAAACATCTGCCTTCTACTCAGGTCATAATCCCAGAATCTTGGGATTGAGTCCATGTTGGTCTCCCTGCTCAGCGGGAAATCTGCTTCTCCCTCTACCTTTCCCTACTGTTTGTGCCTTCTTTCTCTCTCAAATAAATAAATAAAATATTTTTAAAAATTATTTGGACTTTCTAAGTGTTAAATTGTATAATAATCTCTTCTACATTCAGCCATGACAGAGTAACAAGGTCCATATTTACCCTTTCATCTCAAAAACCTGCGAAAAGGACAAGATCTATAAAGCAATGGTTTACAGTGCTGAAAAGCAGACACCACAGCCCAGGGAGCCCCAAGAGAAGAAAGAGAAGGGACTCCAATGACGTGGTCTCTAAGACTGCCCTTGCCTTCTGCCTGACCACAATGCATGACACAATGCTCTTCCCTGGGTTGCAAGCATGTAGATCCCAGCTTGAGGAGGCCAAGACAGCTAGGAATTACAGGCAAAAACACCAGAGGAGGAATCTGTAGTGAAAGTACCTGACAAATAGCTTTTCTGATTACCATGGAAGTGCCTGACATTGAGCTTTTGATTGCCAAGTGTCCACATCAAAGACACATCAAAGACAAAGACATTGAATAAGCATGTTACCTGCTACACAACTAGAGAAAGAGCCAGGTTGCCCCACCCACAAAGTTCTCCTTTTAGAAAGCTGTGACTGACCTAGATAACTGGCCTCAAGTGGACCAGACCTGCTTTTCACTTCTTGTGCTTTAATTCCTGCTCTTACATGTTAAATTTTTAAAAATGAATGCTCCAAATCCTAGGCACCTTATCCTCAACCCCAATAAAGGCTAAACCCTAAGTCTCTGCTCTCTCTCTCTCTCTCTCTCTCTTTCTCTCTGTCTCCCTAAGGTCTTGCTGTGTGGCCCTGGGCATGCTGTGTACCCTCCAGGATTCGTGAATAATAAACCCTGTTCTTCGAAGTCCTCTGACTGTTGATACTGAGGGGTACCTTGGAGTCATAAGATCCTCAAGAGCCAGTCCAGCCACAGCACTGGCTCTGGCTAGGGAAATGTCTGTGGAAACTCACAAGTATGGGTACAAGTGAGTAGTCCTGGCATTTACAGTTCATAGCATTACTATATCAGATCTAGACTGAAATCACGCAGAGAAGACTTATAAATCAAGGTTTAACGAGAGCATAATGATGCCATGTAACTCAACTGCATCCCAGAAAAAAGCCGAGTGATATTGAAAGGGAAGTTAAGTAACTAAACGTAAAATTTTAAATGTCTGGCACCCAATAAAAACTTAATGAACGTGCCAAAAGCAAAAATATTAACAGCCCAAGAATAGAGTAGATGAGGAAATTAAGATAATTATAAAAGGACACCATTTATTCAGGAAGGTAGATGAAAGGAAAGAAATAGAATATATAATTGAGACCCAAGTGAAACTTTAGGAAATAAGAAATACAATATTTGAAATAAAACATGATCACTGGATGGGATTAAGAGCTCATTGGACGGGGCACCTGAGTGGCTCAGTGGGTTAAGACCTCTGCCTTCAGCTCAGGTCATGATCTCAGGTCCTGGGATCGAACCTGCTCGGCAGGGAGCCTGCTTCATCCTCTCTCTCTCTGCTGGCCTCTCTGCCTACTTGTGATCCCGCTTTCTGTCAAATAAATAAAATCTTATAAAAAAAAAAAAAAAGAATGCATTGGACAATGCCAAAGAAACCATCAAATAATTTGAAAACATAGCAGTAGAAGCCATCCAAAGTGAAATACAGACAGGAGAAAAATGCTGAAAAAAATGGACAAAGCATCAATGACCTGTGGGACAATATGAAGGAGTACGGAATATGTGCAACTGAAGACCCAGAAGGAGAGGAAAAGCAGAAATGGGACAGAAAGAATATATATATATATATATATATATATATATATATATATATATATATTTGAAGCAAATAGGAAAAAGAAAGAAATAGATCCAAATTTCACAAAACTCTAAAGCCATAAATACAAAAATCTCAATGAAATCTTAAGTTAAGGACCCATGAAGAAAACAAGATTAAGAAACAGCACTATCAAATTGCCGAAATTCAGTGGTAAAAAGTAGAAGAGCCAGAGTTAGCAGCACACACAGGTGACTGTAAGGATGATAAGAGACTTTCCACACAACCCAGAGACAATGAAGTCACATCTGTAAAGTTCTGAAAGAAACACTGTCAACATAGAATTCTCTACCTATTAAAAAAAAAAAGGCTCAGAAAAAAATGAAATAAGGATTTATTAAGACTAATGAAAATTGAGAGAATTCATTGCCAGCCAACCTGCACAAAAAAGACTGTCTTTCTGGCAGAAGGAAAAGGGAATCAGATGAAGACTTGTATCTACATGAATGAATGAAGTGCACCAGAGATGAAAAATATGAGGTTAAATACAAAATATTTTTCCTTAACTTTAAAATTTCTTTAAAATATACTTGGCCATTTAAAATAGAAATAAGAAGATGTTGTGAAGTTTATACTATACACAGAAATAAAATGCAGAACAACGAAAATGAAGAAGCCTAGGAAGGAAACAATGAACATATACTGTCATGATATTCTTTTTTTAAGATTATGTATTTATTTATTTGAGAGAGAGAAAGAGAGAGCACAAGCAGGGGTTGCTGCAGAGGGAGAGGAAGAAGCAGATTCCTCGCTGAGCAAGGAGCCCAACTCAGGAGGTCGATCCCAGGACTCTGGGATTGTGATCTGAGCCAAAGGCAAATGTCTCATCAACTGAGTCACCCAGGCACCCCTGTCATAATATTCTTATAACATATATGACAAGGTATAATATTAGTTGAAGAGTGATGTGTTTAGCAGGTATATTTAAGTCATAGAGAAAACACCCAAAATAAATTAAAAAATTAAAAACAAATAAAATAAACAACAAAACAGAATAATCCAAGAGTAAAAATAAAATAAAATTTTATGCAATTAATAAAATAGATACACACCTCATCCAGAATATTGCAATAAAAGAGGAAAGCACAAAGAATAAATGGGACATACAGAAAACAAACAGCTAAATGATAGATTTAGACCCAACACTTCAATAGTCACATTAAATACAGACAGCATAAATATTTCAGTTGAAAGGCAGATATTGTGAGATTGCACACACACACACACACACACGCACAAAACAAGACCCAGCTATGTGCTGTATAGAAGAAATGCACTTTAACTCTTAAGTCACGGAAAGATTGGAAGCAATAAGATAACAAAATTAAACATGTAAACATTACTCCTCAGAAAACTCACCTAGCCCAAACTATTGATATCAAACAAAATTAATAATGTCATTGCAAGACTGACAAAGAAGAGACACAAATTATCAATATCAGTAATAAAAAGGGGTATATCACTCAGACCTCCTAGGTATTAAAAGGATAGTAAGAGTAATATGGACACCACCATGCACCTAATTTCATCAACTTAAATGAAATAGGTCAGTTTCTCAAAAAGCTACCAACTACCAATATTTACTTAATATGAAATAGATAACCTAAAAAATCCTGTAACTATTCAAGTACTGGAATTTACAATTAAAACCCCTCCCCCAAAATGCCTAGGCAAAGGTGGTTTAATTATTGTACTCTACCAAGCCTTTAAGAAAGAAATAACACAATGTTATTCCAGGTCTTCCAGAAAATAGGAGAGGAGGAAACACCTCTGAACTCGTTTTATGAGTCCAATGGTAATTTTATTCCAAAACCAAAGACATTACAGGAACCCCCCCCCCAAATATTAGATCCAAAGGTGTATATGCAAAGAATAATAAACCATACCCAAGAGAGATTTATCTTGGTTAGGAAAAATAGGTTTAACAGGTGAAAATTAACCAGTGTAATTTGCTAGGTTTGCAGTCTGACAATATCAGAGATGAGGCATGCCAGTCAGATATTTTTTCAAGAGATTCTGCCATGGATGATGTAGCTCACTGACTGCCACCACCTGACATGACTTCAGATAGAGCATAGCAGTGATGCTGAAGCCACACTGTACTCAGGCTGCTCCCAGCAAAGGAGTGGAGGTGGGGACACTAAATAGGTCATTCCTGCCAGATGTAGGACACTTCTGACAAGGCGTGTTTGTTCTGGGACTCCTCATTGGCCTGACTGAGAATTTCTCAGATAAACACAGCCATCTGTGGTTCTTTCTTCTCCATCAATCCATTCACAGGTGCACTGTGATCTGAAAGCCTCTCCACTTCCTCCTATTCCTGATGTCCTATTTCTTTAACAAGCATTTCCCCTAATACATTTTTTTTTCAACCTGCTTCTCTTTTGGAAGCTACTTAGAAGATCCCAGATGATACACATTCTGAAGAAAAACCACATGATCATCTCAAAACATGCAAAAACAGAAAAACTAAATGTCTTTACCCTGAGATCAGGAGAAACAAGGATGTCTGCTATCAGCACTTCCATTCAACATTGTAATAGAGGTCCTAGCCAGTGCAATAAGACAAAACAAAGAAATAAAATGCATCCAGATTGGCAAGTGAAAAGTAAAACTATATTCATAGGTGACATGATGGTCTACATAAAAAACAAAACAAAACAAACAAGCGAACAAAAAACCTTAAGCAATTTACCAGAGGAAATACCAGAACTACAAAGTGAGTGTCAATATACCAATATACCAATTGATATGCCAGAAAGTATAAACTTTAATTCTATATACTAGCAGCAAACAACCAGAAGCTAAAATTTAAAAACAAGACCATTTATAACAAGATGAATAATTGGACATACTTAAGAAAAAAATTTAAGTACACAAGAACTATACACTAAAATCTACAAATTATTTTTGAGAGATATGAAAATAGTCTTAAATAAATGGAAGGATAAATCCCAGCCATGAACAAGAACACTCATTGTTCTATAAAGGTGTCAATTCTTCTTAAATCAATCCTTAGATTTAACACAATCCCAATCATAAACCTGGAAGACAAGTGAATTCTAAAATTTATAAAGACATTCAAAAGATAAAGAATAGCTAAAACAACTCTTAGTAATAACGTAGTTAAAGGATTTAGACTAGCTGGTTGCAGACTATTTATAGAATTGTGTAATCAAGATTACACAGATTTATTGCCATAAAAATAAAACAGGGCAATGGAACTGAATCCAGGACATCCCACATATATGTTCAGTTAAATTTTTACTGATATACTTAGGTAATTCAATAGGGAAAGAAAAGTTGTTTTCAGAAAATAGTGCTAAAAGATCTGGCTACTGATACGAAAATAAGGTAGATAGCCATATGCCAAAAATGGGCCTAAACACTTATTTCAAACCATACATAGAATTTACTTGAAGTGAATCACCAAACTAAATGGAAGGGCTGAAACTGTAGCACTTCTAGAAGAAGACATGGAAGACAACTAAAGTGACCTTGGGCTAAAAGATGTTTTATCGAGGACACAAAATAAACGAAAAATGAACAAATATTGATGAAACAAATTTCTTCACAATTTCCAAATCCACTCTTGCAAAATCACTATTTAAAAAATGAAAATTTCAACCTCAGCTTAAGAGAAAATATTTACAAAGCATCTCTCTGATAAAGGACTTGTATCCAAATAATAAGGAATTCTTAGGACCTACAATAAGAGGGCAAATATCTCAGTTAAACCTGTAGCATGAAATACACAGATCCAGTGAGCAATACAGGCATGTGTTGAAAATCACAGGTTATTATAATCACAGGGCAGGTTAGATCTCCAACAAATTACTCGCCTGCCAACACAAACCTGCCTGAGGATACGAAATACTCAGGTAAAGCACCATGTAAATGCCAAGGCCTCAAAGCTAAAGGGATTTATCAAGGCATAGAGGAAAGGAAGGAAGAAATGTTTAATACTTAGCCTATACATATTCTTGAGTAACTGAGAGAAAATTTTCTCACCCTCAATAAGAAATATATATCCAAAGTTACACATAGCAGGATTTGTGATATAGACCTGAACCTTCTCCAGGATTGAGTCTACAGACACAAGGTATAATTAGTGGAAGCAAAGGAAGAAATTACTCAGGAGAAAGAGAAAACACCTAGAACTTGATCTGGACATGTTTGCCTATGTTAGGCAATCAATGAAATGTGTTTATTAATACTAATACTAAAGATGGTTATAAAAAACAGATTGATTTTTTCCAATCAAAGGCACTTTATAATTGAAAGTAAATGAGATTCATTATTTTATAACCGTTATTATAAGAAAGAAGAGAACCCACATTCTAGTACAAAATAGCAATGCAAATGGCTGAATGCCAAAGGATATTGTTTCCTATGGTCTCCTCAGTAGAGCTCTCCAAGAGTTGGTAGCCCCGTGGTTAGACTGTTTACATTGCACATGAAGTTGCTATACTAAACTTCTAGACCTATTTGAAGAAGAAGTGGAGAAATGGTTAAGAAACCAAAGAACTTCTGGGGACTGGATGACTACTTGCAAGATGCTGGGGGACTGACCTGGTGTTTGCAAGGAGCACAGTGTGGTGGGCTGCGTTGAGTAGGAGGCTGTGTGGAATCCCGGAATAGAGGTCTAGCGTCCTGAGGGGACAAGGGAATAGACCCATGCCTGGATGGGGAAGTTGTCCAGGACCCAGAAAAAGAAAGGAGCTCTGATTGGCACAATAGCCCATAACCTTGTAATCATTAAGAGGCACCTTTCACAGAGGTTCCCTAGTGGGCAGGTGAGACTCACCGGGAGGCCTTCTCATGCTCCATAGACCACTTCCTCTCTCTCTGCTCTTCTCACCCCCACCATCATTCTGATACACACCTCCACCCTACCCCAGCCTCAGGGGAACACAACCCTTTCATGCATCCCTGTCATCCTATCATCCTATCCACTTCCTGCCCCCACCAGCTTTATTGAGATATAACTGAGAAATAAAAATTGTATATATATATTTAAGTAATAAAGTACCATCCAGTTTTATTAATGATTCATGTGTTATTGCTTGGATTCTCCATTTCTTTCTTTCTTTCTTCCTTCCTTCCTTCCTTCCTTCCTTCCTTCCTTTCTTTCTTTCTTTCTTTCTTTCTTTTTTCTTTCTTTCTTTCTTTTTCCTTCCTCCCTTCCTTCCTTCCTTCCTTCCTTCCTTCCTTCCTTCCTTCCTTCCTTCTTTTAGGAAGAAAGAAGATTACAACCTTGTGGCATAAGGATTGCATTTGAACTCCTAAAACTGGCATAGGAGGCTGTTCACTATCCAAACCCCATCAAACTGAGCACGCAAATATTTCCTTTCAATGAGATGATCTGCACACTCTATTTCACTTATGAACTGAGAAGTCCTGCCTTGCCTGGACATTAGGATCATTCTTTTTCTGTATTGTGCATCTTTGATGTAAATTCTTTGATTCCTACATGTTGTTCTAGACTGGGATCTCTCTTACTTCCCTATTGCTCCTGTGGTATCTTCTCGGATTCCTCACTCTGTTCTGGATTCTTTCCTATCCCTAGTCCCTGGCTACCCTCTGCTCTGCCAAACTCTTGACCTGATGTTCTCAGCCCAAGGTCATTGCTTCATTTGTCTCTACATGCTTTATCAACTAAGGAGAGGAAGCATTGTAATTGTTTGTACACACACACACACACACACACACACTAAGCAGTGCCCTGTGCCTGGTACGTTCTTGGTTTTTAACAGATACCCATTGAATTTACATCTCATAAACAAAACAGACATCCTTCTGATCATTTCTTGCATAAATGTTGTTTTTCCAAAATAAACAGACAAATATTATAGAGGCAGGACTGAAACATACACTTTATAATTCAAAACAAAGTAAGATCAAAATGAAAAAAATAACAATTTAGCCTACTTCAGAAGTTTTGGGGGGAAATCATATTCAGCTATTTGCAAAGAAAATTGTGGGGACTTACACTGAGGTCAACTGAAATGTTTGAACTCGTAAAATAAAAGAAAATAATGAAGACACTATATTGAAAAATTATAGTACTTTATGACTAACGGTGTCTAGGTATTACAGTACTCTCTAGTGGTCGGATTTAGAGCAAGATACTTGCAGGATAAATACAGGATTTTTTTAGAAAGGCAAAGAGGGCAAGATACATAACAAAGTATCATTATTTAATGAACATTTTGTGAAAAATGCTGTACAATTTTAAAATTCAAGTACTTCTTACATAACTACTACTGTATGTGCAAATCAAAGGATGCTGAAATCCTTAATGTTCCTTCAGGATTTTTCCATCAAATATTTTGTCTTCTGAAAAGGTGACGTTGGTCTGAGTGGTTGAAGTGTCTGATTATATATATAATGCTGGTGTCCATATTTTCATTTCCTATGTCACCATCCGTAATTGAATAGAAAATTTCCTAAAATTATTATTTTAATAGCATTATAGAGCTGTAAGAATTGAGTGGATATCTCTATGTTTCATGCTTCCTCTTATTTTTATTGACAATATGTACTATTTCACACAGGTTTTGTTCCTTTTGCTCAAGATCCATCTTTAATACATAAGACAAAGGAAGTAAGTGATTTCTAAATAATCATAAGGATTTTGTCAAGAAATATTGAATTTCTGAGTACAGTAGAAAACACTAGAATTCATTTCAGAAATACGACTGCAAGTTAATTATTGTGTCTAATAAAATATTTGATTTGATATTTGATAAAGACAAGAAAGATATAGAGATTTTAGAGCCATATATTATATTCACATTGGAGAGTAAATAACTTAAATTGTATCTTACTATTTTAGACTGAAATTTAGCTACACTCACCACTCAGATATTTCTGGTATGACTCTAGGTATATCAGGCATATTTAATTCAGTATAACTCAGTAAATAATAATCACTATGCTTAATAAATTTTAGTCATCAGAAAAGAATATTTTTGAAGAAAAAGTCCCATCAGACAATATATCACACTATGTAATGGACATATAAATGATAACAAACTTTGTCATATATATTATGTCACTTAGTCTTTAGAAAATTCCTGTTCTCCATTATGATCCCTACCTACAAATGAGGAATATGAGGCTCCAAATGAGAAAAATCTCTTGCTTAGAGTCATTTAGTGACTCAATGGCTTACACACACTGAAACCTAGACGTTTTATTTGACTGTGTGTGCTTTTCTTCCACAGAAGGGTTTCTCAATAAAAGATGAGAAAACTCCCTTGGGAATAGCCCCTGATGTAATGGCATCTTTCTATTAACTCTGTGAACATTCAGAAGTTAAATGAGACCAGACAATCAAGTGCATTGGTGGATTTTATGTTATCTACCTCACATTCTGAATTTGACATTCTGGCAAATTGTCCAGTTGGGAAGACAGGAAAGGAAGATTGACCAGAGCAAAGGAGTCCAGGAAATTCAGCTTTTGCATGCAACCTGAGCAAAACACCCTATAGAAAAGAGCTCATGTTTAATCCATCAGTTAGTTTTGATTAAAGCTCAGATTAAAGATAAGGAAGCTCAAATAAGCAATATCTGTGAATCAATTTTACAGCTCCATAGCTGGGTATAGAATTTTGTACCATTCCCAGGAAGGTGAAGTGGGATTATGGCCACAGGAAAATGGGATTTTTTTCAGTGAAGACAAGCCCTGTCTTACTGAGGACTGCCAGCCCTGGAGGTCAAAGTATGAATGTTTTAGCAGAACATACACATAGTACAGGGTTTTAGAAAATGTCTTACTAATCCCAGTATAAATAAAAAAGGCATCACATATACAAAACTAGACCAATCTGCTAAAATGAAGGGACAAGCTGGGATCAAATAAATTGATTTGTTGGTGATGAAAAAAAATATGATTTCTGAATTAAACACTGTAAACAGAAGATGAAATATTGCATAAAATGGAATTGGTGGAATAACAGAAAAAAGTTAAATTCCACTGACAATAAAGAGAAATTAAAACACTGTTGTAATTTAAAAACTAAGAAGAATGGTTTAAAATGTTATTTGAGACCTGACAAAATCCTACACTTCCAGCTAGGAAGAGCTCATAAAGTACCAGGCAATTTTATTGGAAATAGAAGAATTATTAAACATATATTGAAGACATTAAAAAAAATAAGGAAAAAGAAAGTCTTCTAACTATACAGGTAGATAAAACACATTATCTTTAAATGGAGCAAAAATGGAGTAGCTCTGTGAGCAAACTTCTATACCCAGCTGTATTGTCTTTTGTTGTCCGCATTCAGGATCAAAATAGCTACTCCACCCACATACCTCCTCTAGAAAAATATTCATCATATTCCAGCCTATCAAAAGATGGAGGAAAACTCAGTATCATATGTCACGACTTATAATAAACTCAGTTAAATGTAAACTAGGTCCAACTCTATGTTTATATGTTATGGCAGCAATCGATTCTTTGTCATCACCATCATCGTGATGGAAAGTTCCAGACTGTTGCTATAAAAAAATGGCACAGGCAAGAGGAGAATAACAAACTTAAAAGCATACTAAATTACCTAACACCCAAAAACATACAGACACTCATAACAATTTTTGGCATTTATAACCAGAAAAATATATTTGAATGCCTCTATATAAAATCTGGGAGTAATTATTAGTAGAGTAAGTACAGAATGCATACCTTTCAAGTTTCTAGAGCAAAGGTGGTTATGAAAACTAGCCATATATAGAAAAAAAATGAAGAAGGATACATGAAGGGAATGAAAACAGAAAATAACAAAAACATTCAGCAGAACTTGCAGAAACCACACTTTTTATGTTTTCCAAATGAAGCAGCTACGAAACCAAACTCTCATTGCTATAGGTTTTTCCAATAGTTAAAGGTGTTGCAGAAAAAGCAAACTTCCAATATGCCCTCAAAATAATATGTAATAAACCTCAATAAAATGTGCATCTATCGACATAGACTACTGCTGTCTAATAAGGTCTTTTAATAAGTAATTATAATGGCACAATTTTATCAGTAAAGGTTAAGTATCTTTATCTGAGCAGAATCCGATGAAATTAGTCCTGATGTAATAAGTATCATCTGTCAGTATTAGAACAAGAGCTGTTGACAGGACTTGGGTGTCTCCGTGGCAACCCCGGTGTTCTATTCCTTTTTTCTGTAACCTTAGACACTAACAAGGCATACAAGTCCAGAGGGCATAGAAGGCATTGCCTGGATAATTTATTTACCCTCTTCTGACTTTGCCAGGCAGCAGCATATACAAGAATCTGGAGGCATTTTACATCAAGTGGGCATCTGCTGTCAATGTTGACTCTGCCGATGAATATTTTGAACAGACTATTATACACAGGTTTCCATTAACAAGAAAAAAATCACGATTTTTAATTGATTTATCATCCATAAGGCATGAGAGAGTCAGAGAGAGAGAGAGAAAGCAAACACATATGTAAACAGAATGTGGGGTTTTCCATTTCAGAAACTTATAAGAATAAATATCCCTAATCAATGTATTCCACTAAGTATATCTAAGTATTTCACTAGAATTAAGCAATGTTAATGAAGTGCTAGCTACAGCCCAGGCTTCAGATAACATTTTTGGAGTCAAGCATCCCAAAGGGGGCGTATTTACAGCTATGCTTGAACTGACAGGAATTTGCTCTAAGACCAGAGCCAATACAAAAGCACCAGGGCTCCCCGTTACAGAAGAGCTCTTGGAATCAGCTGGATCTCAGTCTCCAGCCAGAATCACACCTGAAAACATGTACACACAATTTGATAGCCTCCATTTGGGCCACATTCTGTAGTAAAATAAAACGAATAATGACAATATGTAAATGTTCCTGCTATCAAGCTTATAGGGAAAACATCTAAAAGTGGAAGTTTCTGGGGGTAGGTGAGGTTAGGGTGTTGGGATAAAAATGGAGAAGAATGTTGTAAACAAAATTTCATATTTTACTTCTTCCCCATTGTTCTTTTTTTTTTTTTTAGGAATAACAAATACCAGTTTTCCCAGTTTAATGAACTCATATGAAAAATAATACTTTATTTTTAAAAACATGAAGTTAAAAATGTATTTAAAAATTCTGTAGACATAGACAACCAGGCCTGGAGCCTTGTTCATGGGCAAATACCTCAGCAATATGACATATCTTTCAAACTATATTTATGCCATTTTTCCATTTAGAGTTTTTGTTGTAGGTTGAATTGTGTTCTTCTCCCCCCAAAACTATGTTAAAGAACCAGAACCTTAGAATGTGACCTTACTAGGAGATAAGTCTTTACTGGGGTTATCAGCTAGAGGTCATTGGGGGTTGGCGTTAATCCGTGGGACTCATGATTTTATAAAAAGGGGAAATTTGGACCCAGAGACACACAGAGGGAAACAAAGTGAAGATGTAGGGAAGAGAAGGCTGCCTCGTGACCAGAGGGCCCAATCTTCAAGCCAGGGATTGCTGAGGGCGGCTGGCAACACCAGGCACTAGGAGATGTGAAGAGGTGGGAAGGTTCCCCCCGCCCCCTGACCTGCGATCCCCTGAGATCCATGAGGGGTGTGGCCCTGAAGACACCTGGATTTCAGACTCGGACTCCAGACTGTGATAGAATAAATTCCTCCTGTTTTAAACTATGCAGTTTGTGGCGACTTGGTTTGGAAACTGCAGGACACCCATAGAATTTTCCATGAATTCCAGATACAATACCTACTTCCAGAATATAATGCCAGTTAAGTCTTCAACAGTGATGCCATCCTACTATGCAGTGGCAGTGGGTCACTTAAATGAATGTTAGGGTAATAAAGTTAATGCTGTCTATGAAATTAAAGTTCTCTTTCCCAAAGTTTCTTGTTCAAACATAAAAAAATGGGCGTACATACAGCATCTTCTCTCTGTTTTACTAAATTATAAGATACACCTTTCCTTTAAATTTTGTAGTTCCTAATCAACCTTTATGTGTGTGTGTATATATATCCACACATACACATATACACACACAGACATGCATATATACAAACACTGTAGGTCTATACAGTATGTTTGTAGGTTTTATGTATACATGTAAGCACATACATGTTATATATGTCAGCTCTATTATGTATAGATCCATAGATATATATTCGTATACACTTATATACTGAGTTTTCAGCATACGAAAGGATAAAGATGCTAGTTTTTTTCAAATTATTTGAGGTCTTCAGAAATATCCTTTTGCCTGCTGGTCCCAAACAGCTTTTCTGAAACTTATAGTTGATTTTTATATGTGTGGGCAGTCATGGGCCCGAGTGCAGCACTGGGGCAAGGCCAGTTTTATGCTGCTGGCAGCCCTGGAAGGAGAGGGCAGCCCCAGAGTGCATCTAGCAAAGCTGGTGCAGAGACTGGGACTCGTGGCGGGGGGCTGGTCCCTGAGAACCAGGTCTGCACTCCTGGTTTCAGCCACCGCCCAGACACATTTGCCTACAATAGTCATGCAGGTTCCCACCTCATAAGACCAATGGGCAGTTTTCTAGGAAACCTCTGACTCCTCCTTTTCTCTATTCACCCCTTCAGTGGGCCTTGAGTATGCGGACTTCCCCAGGTGGAAATGACATATGGTAAAAACACAGGAGAGTATTAACTACTTGTTACTACTTGCCAAAATATTTAGGCACTTGGCATCTTCTTTTTTTCAAGATTTGATTTATTTATTTGACAGAGAGCGAGCACATGCAGGGGGAGTGGCAAAGGGCCAGGGATAAACAGACTCCCCACTGAGCAGGAATCCCAGGACCCTGAGATCACGACCTGAGCCGAAGGCAGACCTTTAACCAACTGAGCCACCGAGGTGTCCCTTGGCATCTTCTAATATATTGTAAATATTTAAAGATTAACCATTTAAATAGCATCATTGACATTTCCAAGGTTCATGTTTCCCAATTTAGTGTTTACATGTGGATACCGTTAAAGATGATTGTAGAGAGTACAATGACAAGAGAGAGCAAGCAGATAGCCTCCCAGGGGCATGAGCTGGAAGCACTGGCCTCCAGAAGATGCTCAGAGCTTTGCTCTCTGTGCCCTGGAACCACCAGTCAATGTGACAACCAAAATGGCATGGGGGGGTGCCTGAAGCAGCACAAATGGGAGAACCCCCACAGTTGTTCCCTCAGTCAAATCCCAACTGCCTTTTCAGCTCATGTTTGGTCTTCCTTCGCCAGTGCTTAGCTGATCCTTTAGAAGAAATCCATTGTCCAAGTTCACCATGATATTTGGAGAGAAAAACATCACCAAGCTGCTGCTGGGTGTGAGCCTTGGAACCCAGGGTCCTCTGCCATTTGAGAAAACAAGGAGCCCTTGTGTTGTATTTCCAGGCTTGCAGAGCGACCTTCCTGCCTGATGGCTTCCGTGCAAGAAGTCTCCACGAGGAGCAGGAGTGGGCTTCTTTGCCCCCGCTGCCTACCAGCCTTGGATCCAACCTTCGTACACTGATGTGCTGGAGCGCTCACAGCTCCTGTCAGCTTGGTTAACATGAAGCAGAATTCCCAAATCCCTACAAACTTAGGGCATATCTGGATGGGTATCCTGATCCTCGAAGGGGGAGGTCAAGGCCTCGGGTACAAGATATTTGTCAAATGCACTGGCCCCGAGCAGTGAGCACCAGGGCCACCAGAGCAACCAGTGTGGGGACGGAGACCCCTGCCCCCTTGTGGTGTCCTGTTCCACATCTCTTCAGTGCAAGAGACACAGGAAAGAAGGGAGGGGATGATCAATCACCCCATACCTGCTCCATCCCTGAAAGCATGTCACGGATGCTTGTCCCACTGCATCGGATCAAACAAGACAAAGTCCCACCAGCCTAGCCTTGACTTTTGTCTGCTGTGTGCTGCCCTGAGTGCTGTTATTTTTCCATGAGATTGGATTGGTGATGTGATTAAGTCAACCGAGCCATTGCGTCTGGGCGAATATGGGCACTCCTTCTTCCACAGGAGTTCCCCAAATAATATGGACAAATCTGCTCAGTCTTGGTGCTAAATGGTTCTAGCCTTCTACCAGTGACGCCTCAAGCCACACGGTCTCATGCATGCAGAGGAGGCACCTCCCTCATCTCGCTTACTTGCCTTCGCAGCTCCGGTTCCATCTGATGCATTATGAGGCGCCCTGGCCTCCTAAACTCCTGAAATTCCCGTGAGTCTCACTTTCTAGAGGTGGGCTTGGTACGTTCATCCCATCTTACCCCCAAATACATATCTGCCCACGGATCGACTGATTCTCTGTTCTCCCCACAAGGGTGCCTTCAGCTGGGCCTACAAGGAGCACACACACACAAATATTACTTTTGGATAAATTATTAGGGTGTGGGTGGGTCTTTAATAGAGTCTAATTCACCTCAGCACTGAATGGGAGGCCAAACTGTCTCCAAACATGATAGGCGAATGCAAGTTCCCTCTAGAGAAAATACCCCTTTTTTTAAAAAGATTTTATTTATTTATTTGAGGGACACAGTAAGAGTAAGAGACAGCATGAGACGGGAGAAGGTCAGAGGGAGAAGCAAGCTCCCCGCATAGCTGGCAGCCGGATGCAGGACTTGATCCCGGGACTCCGGGATTACGACCTGAGCCGAAGGCAGTGGCTTAACCAACTGAGCCACCCAGGCACCCAAATACCCTTACTTAATTTTGGGAATATCATGACACTTCCCTTTTCATACAGTGGCCCAACACACACGCGGACACACACACACACACACACACACACACACGCAACCCTCTCCGCACCCACACATGCACACGTGCAGAGACACAACCTATATCATGTGAACCCTTCATTAGAAAGATAAAACATAACCCAGAAGTTACAACAGTGTGTTCAAAATCTTATTCTTAGGCATCTTCACAAGTATTGTTCGAACCCCTTGCAACAGGATTTTCTTACAGTCAACACACATTTACTGAGCACCTACTATATACCAGTTTCCAGGCTTACTAGATAAACCAGCTAACAAGACAAACTCTTTGCTCCTACGGAATTTACATTCTACCCAGGCTTTAGATGCTATTATATGACATCTGAGGAAAATTATCTCATTGCAAACAAAACTGCAGCTTTGCAAATTTTTGTGAAGTATCATGTGAAGTGTTAACATTTATAGACCTTAGAAAGGTGGTCTTATGCCCAGTTTAAAGTGCAAACTGTGGATGCAGATGGCCCAGACTCCCATCTCAAGGTTGCTGTCTACCTACCTCCCTGCACCAGTACTTGGCCCTCGTGATGCTGACGGGAGGATCCATGAGTTAATACAAGAACGACACGTGGTTTCCTGCCAGCACACAGTAAGGGCTCAGCTGGCTAATGTGAAGGCCCACAGGGTATGTTAACTATTTTAGTTATTTGATAAACACTTTCTGGGATTTCCATGCTAGGCGCTGTTCTGGATGCTGAAACATAGAAGACAATGAGCCATGAGCTCTGCCCCGAATGGAATTTCACCCTAGAACAATTAAAAGCACTAAAACCTAGTGAAGAATTGATGAACTCAGACCAAAGTCATTAAGTACTTGTGCAAAACAGATGAACAAAAACTAATGTTTCCATCATGCCAAGAGTTTAAAGAATGCTTTCTCATGCTTGGAGGGGGGCATGGCTACTGCACCCCGACCTGCACCATAATTAAACAGCTCTGTACGTACGTATTTGAGAAAGAAGTAACCCTGTCCTCACTCACAGCCCAGCTCAGAGCTTCCAGGGACACCTCCATCCAGTCGACGTTGCTGGGAAGTGGATGTCAGAGGCAACGTTTCCAGCACTCTGGGTCATCTTCACCCTGGGGGTGTTCGTGCCTGCTTGCCTCTCTGGACCTCAGTTTCAGGATCAGTGAATAGGGTCAGAACAGCTCCCCCTGAAGGAGCCGCTGAAGGGTTAGATGAGATGAAGCGTGTGATGCGCTTGGGCAGAGCTCATGCTTATTCCTGCTCATTGGCTGGTCGTACATCCATAGGGGTTGATGGGCCGGGCTGGTGGTCAGCAAAGGCAGGCCTGAGAGGGTGGGGAAAGTACTACTCTAGGAAGGTCTCCCAAGGCAGGACTGCCAGCTCAAAACTCAACCCAATTATCTCTACATCACACAGAACCTGTGCAGAGGGAAATAGAACAAAAGTAGCTACCCTGCCATGCCTTCATCATTGTTTATATTACAAGGATAATATTGTGGGACGCCTGGGTGGCTCACTCAGTTAAGCATCTGCCTTCAGTTCAGGTCATGATCTCAGGGTCCTGTGATCAAGTCCTGCATGGGGCTGCCTGCTCCGTGGGGATCCTGCTTCTCCCCCTGTCTGCCACTCCCCCTGCTATGCTCTCTCTCTCTCTCCCTCTCTAACAAATAAATAAATAAAATCTTAAAAAAAAATAAAAGGATGATACTGGAATCCCTGGATGGCTCAGATGGTTAAGTGTCTGCCTTTGGCTCAGGTCATGATCCCAGGGTCCTGGAATAGAGCCCCGCATTAGATTCTCTCCTCGGCAGGAGTCTGCTTCTCCTTCTGACTCTGCCTGCCCCTCCCCCTGCTTGTGCTCATTCTCTCTCTGGCAAACAAATAAATAAAAGTTAAAAAAATTAAAAGACTTATATTATGCAATAACTTTCAGAAAAACTTCCATTCCTACTACTTGAAATTGGATGCAGTAGGGTATATTTTTGTCCTCTTGCTTTGGTTACAAAACACCACATAGTGGCTTCACACAAGGCCAATTCTTTCTCCCTTGTAGATCTAAAGAACAAAAATCTAAAGTCAAGGTGTGGGCAGGTCTGGTTCTTCCTAGAGACTCTAGGGGAAGAGCTACTCTTGGCCTCTTCCCTTTGTGCCATGACATTCCTTGGCTCCTTGGCCATCATTCATCTCTCTTTCTGTCTTCACACCACTCTCTTTCTCACTGATTCTCCTGACCCAACCCCCATAATCCAGGATCATTATGGGATCATCAAGATCCTTAACTTAATCACATCAACAATGTCCTCGTTGCCATACAAAGTAACATTTCACAGGTTCTTGGGATTTAGGATGTGGACCTATTTGGGGGGCCACTATTCAGTCGACCAGATAGGGCACAGCTGAATATCTTACCCTGAAGCAGAAGGCCCTTTTTCATCATGAGTCAGAAAATGAGCCCTGAGTAGGTACAGTTAAGAAAAACAATAGCAAATAACTTTCATTGGCTACACATCAACTGAATGAACCTCTAAACCTGTGGTTTAGATGTGGTCATCTCCGTCATTCAGATGAAGAAACAGAGACCCAGAGGGTTAAGTCACTGGCCCAGGTTCCAAGTCTGCTAGACTGGGCTTTGTACCCAGGCCATGTCGGTGTGAAGCTTATTCTCATCATGAAGACCAACACCCTGCCCCTCTTGTTTATTCTTTGTTCCTGGTTATGAAAAGCACAATTTTTCCCGTAATCGCTATACACCTTCTGCTTGTTTCAAGTCACCAGCGCCTTACAGGTTCAACAAAAATCACATTTCTCCTTTGTTAATGCATCCATCAAAAAGAAGATGAGAGCCAATGGCATCCAAGGCGGTGGCCGCTCAAGGTACCGTATGGCACTGTCAGAGACAGCCTGGCACCTGCCAGCTCCAACATACTCCTGCTGGGACTATCCATGTCTTTAAGCCCCGCATGCAATTTTAGTTTTCTCAGAGAAACTAGTTTTCTAAGATCTAATTGTCAATGAAGCAAAATGAAAACTGGTTTGTTCATGCTGCTGGCTGGTGAAAGAACAAGGATTCCTCTTTCTTAGCGTCCCCCAGTCTAGGCAAATGGTTAGTAAAGACTGGAAGGCATCAGCTGGGTCAAAGCCACAGGATTCCACCCCAAGGGGCTGGCAACATCAGGATGCATGTGGACTGTCTTTCTCTACTTCCCAACTGGGTCATAGGTTCTAGCCTCTCCTTGGACTCCTGTTCTAGCTACTGTATTACTCAGCCCACCCAATCCCACAATTTTCCTTACTTCATCACTGTGTTCCTTCTTAAGAGTGTTTGCACACACATAGTGTACTTATTCGTGAACGCCAATGCCATGCGATGTCCACCAGGAGATAATATATTTGTAGTCACACTGACGGGCATGTGCAAGAAGAACTCTTCCCTTTCAGTGTATGCGAACAAAGGACTCAAAAGCAGGGCAGAAGGTCAACACGTCTAACACTGGGTTGCAAAAGATGGGAAACCATCAGCGAATGCAAAACAGCTGATCGGCTTCCCAGCATTTTGGGGTGAACCAAAATACCTAGCTCAAAAAACAGATTATTGGAATTCAGATTCTTAAAATCAAGTGGTCAAACTCAAAAATCCTTCTGGAGGCTGGTGTTCACTTTGGGATGGTTGCTCAGCTGGGGCTTGGGACATAGGATATTCAGCAATTCTTTCTCATAAGGGCACATTATGCAAGGAAAACAGTGTGAGCAATTTTGTTAATCAGGCCATCAAGTAGAAATAATTAAACAAACTAACACGGCAGTACCCCAATTATAATTACAAAAAGCAATTCCATTATGCCCTGTGAATGGAGAAGTGAAAGGATTTTTTTGTGTGTGTGCGTGTCATTAGTTACTATTCTCAATAAACTTATATTGATCATCAGGAATACACCAGGTATCACAAGGAACACCTGATTAGAAGCCATATCAAAACCTTCTGCAGAGCATAACCATTATAAATACTATCTGCAAGACCTATTCTGGCTATCAGTCACTGGGTTATTTTCTTATAATGTTGAAAAGAAGACACCATTATATTCATTTGTAAATTGGGGCTAGTAGGGCATAAGAAAATAGTCTGACCCTGATTACCTGTCTATAAAGACTCACATTCCACTCCCCCCCCATAATGCTCTAGAAAGCCTTCCAATAATGGGAAGGATCAGCAATCATAGAATGTCAAGGGCATAGACAAAAACTTTCCATTAGGCAAGAGACAGGGCAAGATGACTCCAGGATCTGTATTCTCTAGTTCTTAGATTTAGTTGCTCAGAAGGAGTTTACATAGTCTACTGGTGGCCTCACTTTATGCTCAGAGCTCAAACCCTGACTGGCAGAAGGCCCATGAGCCCACAGTTCCCTGTTCATAATTGCTGGGGTCAGAGTATAAGCTTGTGGCTAGATAATTTGTAAAGTCCTCTCAGGCTTTCAAATTCTACCCTTTTTGTTTAATTTAGTTGAGAACATGCATTTGCTCTTTATAATTAAGCCTGTGACCCACAGTGAGTTAATTTTTGTATAAGATAGGAGATTTAGACCAAGGTCGATTTTTTTTTTTCCCTACAGATGTCTAATTGCTCTTGGAACACTTGTTGAAAAAAAGACAATCTTCCTTCCATGGCGCTGCTTTTGCACCTTTGTCAGAAATCCAGTCAGGCATATATGCGTGGGTCTGTTTCCAGGTTCTGTGCCACTGATCTGTGCATCTAGCCTCTACCAACTTGTGGAAATTTTAAACTCACCTTTATGCCAATTTAAAGTGTTTTTTATATCAATTATAGGCAATGTATTTCTTCATGTAAAAATAGTATCATAGGGGCAGCTGGGTGGCTCAGTTGGTTTAAGCAACTGCCTTCAGCTCCAGTCATGATCCCAGGGTCCTGAGATCGAGCCCCGCATCAGGCTCCCTGCTCAGTGGAGAATCTGCTTCTCCCTTTCTCTCTCTCCCTGCTTCTCCCCCTGCTCATGCTCACACACTCTTTCTCAAATAGATAAAATCTCTTTAAAATAAAAACAGTGTTATAACTCGGCAATTCTGTAATGATAAATTCCAGGAACAACCCCCTTGAAGAGATTAGCTTGTACAGACGATGCTTAAATCATATTTGTCTGGTTTGAGTAACCACTTATAGTCCTTTAGGGAAGAGCCTGGAACTGGTTATCAAAACAAGGTTAAGCTGAATTCTATCCAGCTAGGCATTCAGTATCCTGGTTGGCATGCTGACATTTCCTGGTGTGTACCTATATGTTTCAGATTTGGAAATCTGGTACATACTTTTAACAATCAAGGTAAAGTCCTGACTCTACATTGAGTTTGCCTCCCATACAGGAGACAGGAAGCAGTGCACACTAGGGGACCAGACAGAGGCAGTGCCCCCAAACAGAGGCAGACATGCGGGGGTCTCAGCAGAGACTGTTTGGCACAATGCCAGCTTTTGTGATCTGAATGGGGAGGTCAAGGAGAAAAGCATAACATGCACAATTCTGTGAAAAATAAAAATGAGTACCCTCTTGTTTAGAATTACTAAGAGATTCAAGATGACAATAGAGCATTAAGCCAAGAGCTGGGTCCTTTCAGGCATATGGTCTGTGTGACTGAACAGGTCACAAGCCCAGTGAAGCTGGCCCTGAGGTATTCCTTGTTCAAATAAGCTGCAGAATTCAGTTTTTGTGCCCTCAGTACCTTCCAGAGTTTTTAGTAAACTATTATAAATTTTGATTTCCAGGAAGGGACTGTACTGTTTTTCAGACAGATTTGACTGTGTGTGTGTGTGTTTGTGACTGTATTGGGAAACACTGTATTGTAACTATTACAGATATACCCTATACCTGTGATAAGATATAGTACCAAGACACGGGAAGTGGATGACATTTGACAAAAAATTAGGAAATTATTTTCAGAAATCCTGAAAATGGTCAAAATCAGGAATGTGGATGGAAATAACAATTTTAATGAATGCTCTACAGATGGCTTTCCATGGGAGGGATACAAACAGGCTCTCCGACATGGTCACCAATATGTTCATGCTCAGGATGGATTTCAGACAGAGAGCTCTGCACTGGAAACTTCTGCCCTAAGAATCCCAAGAGGGAAGAACTCAAGCTCTAGATTATATGTGAGTGTTCACACAGTCACAGGGGCAATAATAATAATATTGGACAAGCTTCACCAAGTGCTGACTATGGGACAGGCATAAGGCTTCCCAGAACAATCTCATAACCTGGGTGAGAATCTTTTCAGACAAACTCTATTCTTATCCCCACCTTACAAGTGAGGAACAGAGGCACAGAGAGGCTGAGTAACCTTCCTAGGTTCCACACCTAGGAAGAAAAGCTTAGGCAGTCTGGCCTCCAAGTCCAAGATCTGATTAAATTTAAGTCTTTGGCAGTCATAACAAACCCAAGACCAGGAGTCTAAGAACACAGGGTCTAATCTGTGTTCTGCCCAGACTGACTCTGTGACCCTAGGGAAGCCACTTGGTCACTGAGCTGAAAATGAGGAAGGGGGTGCCTGGGTGGCTCAGACGGCTAGGTGCCCAGCTCTTGGTTTCAGCCCAGGTTGTGATCTCCGGGTTATGGGCTGAAGACCTGTGTCAGGCTCAATGCAAGTGGGGAGTATGCTTGGGATTCTCTCTCTCTCAAATATAAGTTATCTCACTCTCTCTATTTCTCAAATAAATAAATAAACACTTTTTAAAAATGAGGAAGACAAAATAATATCTGAGGTTCTTTTCAACTCTTATTGAACACAATAAGATATACTTTGTGATTTTGTCCAAGGAAAACTAGTTCTAGAATATAAATTTCTTGAGGGCAAACGTCATGCCTTGATGTTTATCTTGGTATCGGCAGTTTAGAATAGCACCTGACACATAGCAGACTCTCAAATGTGTACAGAGTTGAATGAATGAATGGTGAGTAAGTTAAATAAATATGAGAACTCAATAATCCAGCACACAGCAAAGCAACATTACATACTTTAAAAAGCCTCATAAATCATGACACCAAATAGAATCCTGCAATTTTACTTGGTCTTGGTCAACTACAATGTCAAAAGTCCTACCAGCTTTTAGTCACTAGACGTTTTGCTGGAACAGGAACTCAAGAGCAGGATCCACACAGGGTCTCTGAGGTGAACGCTTTCCTGTCAGTCTAAGGGAAAGCTTCACTTGGTCTTCATCTGGTGTCAACAACAGAAGAAGTGAGGACTGATGGAGATGGCATATTTCTGCTTTCAAAATTAGTGTATCTTCTGGCACCTTTGATACTATGCAGACCTTTACTCTCTCGTGAGTCACGTAATGTAGGTGCAGAGTGCAGGGCCGGTGGAGTTAAACTTCATAACTTTAAACCCTGCACGCTGTGGATGTTGACCTCCTAATATAGAGACGTTTAGTGACCTTCCTTCCGAAAGTTGGCAATAATGCAGCAGGTTCTAATAAAATCTGCGTATTCTGATAATTCTGTGACAGATGAAAGGGAGGTTTCCTGAAGTAGTAACACCTTTGCACATGTGGGTCCCCCCAGTGAAGTCAACACTGAGTTCCCTGGTAACCTGTCTGGAGTTTTTGTCCCCTCCCCGCCCCTCCCCTGTCTGTGTTTTCTCTAGTTGGGCCCACATTATTTTGATCCATAACATTTAGCAAAATTTATAAATATGCATGAAATTGTTTAGTCATCAGTGACTGTCTTCTCCTCCAGACTGTAGGTACAGAAGATGGGGGCCATGAACACAACTGGGAGTGCATATTGAAAGGAACCAAAAAACATTTGCTGGAAGAGTGAGTTGATAAACAAATATATTTGTTAATAGAGGGAGGGGTGCATTAAACAAGAAAAACATGCAGCCAAGAATACTATATCCAGCTAGGCTATCATTGAAAATAGAAAGAGAGACAAAAAGCTTCCAGGACAAACAAAAGCTGAAAGAATTTGCGAATACCAAACCAGCTCTACAGGAAATATTGAAAGGGGTCCTATAAGCAAAGAGAGACCCTAAAAGTAGATCAGAAAGGAACAGAGACAATATACAGTAACAGTCACCTTACAGGCAATACAATGGCACTAAATTAATATCTCTCAATAGTTACCCTGAATGTAAATGGGATAAATGTCCCAATCAAAAGACACAGGGTATCAGAATGGATTAAAAACAAAACAAAACAAATAAACAAACAAAAAACAAAAACAAACAAATAAAACCCCAAACCCATCAATATGCTGCCTACAATAAACTCATTTTAGACATAAAGACACCTCCAGATTTTCCAGGGGGTGGAAAACAATTTACCATGCTAATGGACATCAGAAGAAAGCTTGGGTGGCAATCCTTATGATCAATTAGATTTTAAGCCAAAGACTATAAGAGATGAGGAAGGACACTATATCATACTCAAAGGGTCTGCCCAAAAAAAGATTTAACAATTTTAAATATCTATGCCCCTAACATGGGAGCAGCCAACTATATAAACCAATTAATAACAAAGTCAAAGAAACACATCAACAATAATACAATAATAGTAGGGGACTTTAACACTCCCCTCACTGAAATGGAAAGATCATTCAAGCAAACGATCAACAAGGAAATAAAGACCTTAAATGACACATTGGACCAGATGGACATCACAGATATATTCAGAACATTCCACCCCAAAGCAACAGAATACACATGCTTCTCTAGTGCACATGGAATATTCTCCAGAATAGATCACATCCTGGGTCGTAAATCAGGTCTCAACTGGTATCAAAAGATTGGGATCATTCCCTGCATATTTTCAGACCACAGTGCTCTGAAGCTAGAACTCAATCACAAGAGGAAATTTGGAAAGAACCCAAATACATGGAGACTAAACAGCATCCTTCTAAAGAATGAATGGGTCAACCAGAAAATTAAGGAAGAATTGAAAAAAATTCATGGAAACAAATGATAATGAAAACACAACGGTTCAAAATCTGTGGGATACAGCAAAGGCAGTCCTGAGAGGAAAATATATAGTGATACAAGCCTTTCTCAGGAAACAAGAAAGGTCTCAAATACACAACCTAACCCTACGCCTAAAGGAGCTGGAGAAAGAACAACAAAGAAAGCCTAAATCCAGCAGGAGAAAAGAAATTATAAAGATCAGAGCAGAAATCAATGAAATAGAAACAAACAAACAAACAAAAAAAAAAACAATAGAACAAATCAATGAATCTAGGAGCTGGTTCTTTGAAAGAATTAATAAGATTGATAAACCCCTGGCCAGACTTATCAAAAAGAAAAGAGAAAGAACCCAAATAAATAAAATCATGAATGAAAGAGGAGAGATCACAACCAACACCAAAGAAATACAAACAACTATAAGAACATACTATGAGCAACTCTATGCCAACAAATTTGACAATCTGGAAGAAATGGATGCATTCCTAGAGACATATAAATGACCACAACTGAACCAGGAAGAAATAGAAAACCTGAACAGACCCATAGCCAGTAAGGAGATTGAAACAGTCATCAAAAATCTCCAAAGAAACAAAAGCCCAGGGCCAGATGGCTTCCCAGGGGAATTCTACCAAACATTTAAAGAATTAATTCCTATTCTCCTGAAACTGTTCCAAAACATAGAAATGGAAGGAAAATTTCCAACTTATTTTATGAGGCCCACATCACCTTAATCCCAAAACCAGACAAGGATCCCATCAAAAAAGAGAATTACAGACCAATATCCTTGATGAACACAGATGCAAAAATTCTCACCAAAATACTAGCCAATAGGATTCAACAGTACATTAAAAGGATTATTCACCATGACCAAGTGGATTTATTCCAGGGCTACAAGGTTGGTTCAGCATCCACAAATCAATCAATGTGATACAATACATTAATAAAAGAAAGAACAAGAACCATATGATACTCTCAATAGATGCTGAAAAAGCATTTGACAAAGTACAGCATCCCTTCCTGATCAAAACTCTTCAAAGTGTAGGGATAGAGGGCACATACCTCAATATTATCAAAGCCATCTATGAAAAACCCACCACAAATATCATTCTCAATGGAGAAAAACTGAAAGTTTTTCCGCTAAGGTCAGGAACATGGCAGGGATGTCCTTTATCACCACTGCTATTTAACATAGTACTAGAAGTCCTAGCCTCTGCAATCAGACAACAAAAAGAAATTAAAGGCATCCAAATCAGCAAAGAAGAGTTCAAACTATCACTCTTTGCAAATGATATGATACTATATGTGGAAAACTCAAAAGACTCCACTCTAAAACTGCTAGAACTTGTACAGGAATTCAGTAAAGTGTCAGGATATAAAATCAATGCACAGAAATCAGTTGCATTTCTTTACACCAACAAGACAGAAGAAAGAGAAGTTAAGAAGTCAATCCCATTTACAATTGTACCCAAAACCATAAGATACCTAGGAATAAACCTAACCAAAGGGGCAAATAATCTATACTCAGAAAACTATAAAATACTTATGAAAGAAATTGAGGAAGACACAAAGAAATGGAAAAATGTTTCATGCTCATGGCTTGGAAGGACAAATATTGTGAAAATGTCTATGCTACCTAAAGCAATCTACACATTTAATGCAATCCCTATCAAAATGCCATTCATTTTTTTAAAGAAATGGAACAAATAATTCTAAAATTTATATGGAACCAGAAAAGACCTCAGATAGCCAAAGGAATATTGAAAAAGAAAGCCAAAGTTGGTGACATCACAATTCTGAACTTCAAGCTCTATTACAAAGCTGTCATCATCAAGACAGTGTGGTACTGGCACAAAAACAGACACATAGATCAATGGAACAGAATAGAGAACCCAGAAATATACCCTCAACTCTATGGTCAACTAATCTTTGACAAAGCAGAAAAGAATGTCCAGTGGAAAAAAAGACAGTCTCTTCAACAAATGGTGTTGGGAAAATTGGACAGCCACATGCAGAAAAATGAAACTGGACCATTTCCTTACACCACATGTGAAAGTAGACTCAAAATGGATGAAAGACCTCAATGTGAGACAGGAATCCATCAAAATCCTTGAGGAGAACACAGGCAGCAACCTCTTTGACCTCAGCCGCAGCAACTTCTTCTTAGGAACATTGCCAAAGGCAAGGAAAGCAAGGGCAAAAATGAACTATTGGTATTTCATCAAAATCAAAAGCTTTTTCACAGTGAAGGAAACAGTTAACAAAACCAAACTGACAGAATGGGAGAAGATATTTGCAAATAACATATCAGATAAAGGAATAGTATCTAAAATCTATAAAGAGCTTAGCAAACTGAACACCCAAAGAGCAAATAATCCAATCAAAAAATGGGCAGAGGACATGAACAGATATTTCTGCAAAGAAGACATCCAGATGGACAACAGACACATGAAAAAAATGCTCCACATCACTTGGTATCAGGGAAATACAAATCAAAACCACAATGAGATACCACCTCACACCAGTTAGAATGGCTAAAATTAACAAGTCAGGAAATGACAGATGCTGGTGAGGATGCAGAGAAAGGGGAACCCTCCTACACTGTTGGTGGGAATGCAAGCTGGTGCAACCACTGTGGAAAACAGCATGGAGTTTCCTCAAAAAGTTGAAAATAGAGCTACCCTATGATCCAGCAATTGCACTACTGGGTATTTACCCTAAAGATACAAATGTAGTGATCCAAAGGGGCATGTGCACCTGAATATTTATAGCAGCAATGTTCACAATAGCCAAACTATGGAAAGGACCTAGATGTCCATCAACAGATGAATAGATAAAGATGATGTGGTATATATATATACAATGGATTACTATGCAACCATCAAAAGAAATGGAATCTTGCCATTTGTGATGACATGGATGGAGCTAGAGGGTATATGCTTAGCGAAATAAGTCAATCAGAGAAAGACAACTATCATATGATCTCCCTGATATGAGGAAGAGGAGAAGCAATGTGGGGGGTTTGAGGGTAGGAAAAGAATATATGAAACAAGATGGGATGAGGAGGGAGACAAACCATAAGTGACTCTTAATCTCACAAAACAAACTGAGGGTTGCTGGGGGGAGGGGGTTTGGGAGAGGGTGGTGAGGTTATGGACATTGGGGAGGGTATGTGATATGGTGAGTGCTGTGAAGTGTGTAAGCCTGGTAATTCACAGACCTTTACCCCTGGGGCTAAAAATCCATTATATTTTTATATAAAAAATTTTAAAAAATAGAGGGAGGGGTACATAATATATTATTGAATAAAAAGTGCATTATAAAAGGGCTTAGAGACTGTGTGATCCCTTTTAAAAGATATTTGTAAAATATCCATGTGTAGAACATTTACAGGCTGTTAGAGACACATTTGTGGAAAAAAAAAATAAGTCTAGATGGAGACACCAAGATCCAGCTTAGTTTGTTGGCATAGAGCAATCTTATTTTATTATTATTATTTTTTAAATTTACTACTCTGTAAATTCTTCAGTTTTCTGTAATGGAGATGCACTATTCATGTATTAAATATGTTTTAAAGGACAAAATGCCATTTAAAATCCCTGAGTTACTGAAGTTTTGATTCATGTCTAGACTTCTCAAATGGTATATGCACGTTTTAATGAAAGAAACCATACAGGTTACATCTACGAACCCCTTCCTTCTCCCTCAGTATATGTGGGTATGAGCCTGAAACAAAAGCTCATTAAACAGCAGAGAGGGTGCATAAGTCATATTATTGCAAACCAGGAGATGCGGAAACACAGAGATACATAAATCAGAACGGCAGACTTCTCATTTCCTACTTTGTGTCTGCTCACACATGTGTGGGTCTAGTAGTGTCGTCCAAGACAGGAATCTGTCCTAATGGCAGGAAGACTGTGGCTCTTCCGAGTATTGGCTAATTTATGTACTTTATTTAATCAACTTCTTATGCTGCTATAAAATGCTAACTCATTTCAAAATAAAAATTTTAAACAGGGTTTTAATTAACACTTATATTGCTATGGGCATAAATCCACATGATGTTCCTTTCTTGGTCAATGGATTTATACTGTACTAGATCAGTAAAGCTGTTGAGAATCCCTTCTTTATTTTGGCAATATCTCATGTCTGGGAATACTATAACATCTTCTAATTAACAAGAATGTTCATACGGCCTCCATATAAATTAGAGGTTTGAAGCCACCAGTGGATTATAGGGCTCGACTCACGGGGTCTGTGTTTGCATCTCTGTCCCTGCTGGGGGAAGCTGGCTCCCCATGGTTTGACTTCTGATTACAAGGCTACTTTGTTGCCACAGTAAAATCCAATTTTATGTCATCACCTGAATGCCCATAAGGTGTTCAATATCATCTCTAAAAAGTACAATCACACTGGCAATCTATGACCTTTCCCTTGGGTGAACATAATTCCTGGAAGACTCAAGAATAAGGAAATGCAATGGCCTCATCACAAATAATAGTAGAAGAAAGGTGGGTACTGCCTGCACTGGCCTCATGTCAGTCCTGCTGTTGTAGCCATCACGAGTGAAAACAGCATGAAATACTTCAATGTTTTCATAATTCTACCAGATTTACAGTGGCTCCACATGCCGCTTCTCTTCCTAGTTACTTTACAAAATTGACAAACAGGTATTTGTGTCAAGCTCGCTGGCTATTAGCCTAATATTTTCATTGAGAATTTAGAAGTGGGTGAAAGAAAACCCTTGAATACTTTGACTTTGTATAGATTGATGATTTCCTTCAGACAAGAGATCATGTACAGAACTGGAGAAAAAAAAATTTTTTTTTTCCTTTCCTTTTTCCCCTCCTGCCTTCATAATATCCACAGAAGCTGCTCTTTCTTTCTCAACTTTAAAATATGCCAAAATATGCTCATGGGTGGATTGATAGCTAAAGTAGGAGACTCAGGACACTAGACTGTTGGTTGATCCATTATTGTTCCCTTCCATTGTCAGCCAGTTGGGAGGAAGCATGCATTTCTCTGTGCCTCGAGAGGTAGGCTTGGAAATGTGACTTACAGCCAAGATCATGCCAGCAAAGTGTCTGGAACAGAGGCTCTTAATGTGCTTGCTGGTTTGTCATGCTCCTGAGGCTACTCTGACTTGCTCTGAGCAAAGCAAATCCCACAACCCTGTTGGTTCACAGAGGAACAGAATAGAGTGGAGCTGACCTGTCTCCATCTGGTACCTCAAGACAAGCCCTGCCCAGCCCAACCTAGCTGAGGTCAGCCAATATCCAGCCAACTAGAAATGCAAGGGAAAGAGAGATGGATAGTTTTAGGTTTGGGGGGACTATTTGTTACACTGCATTATTGGAGAAGTAGCTGACTAATAAGTATCTGTTAAAAATAAACAGAGTTATAGCATAATTTTGTTCAAAGACTGAACAAGAACTGAAGTGATGGTCAGGACCTGCTCTTCTCTTTTGATAGAGGACACTGAGGCTCAAACTTGGAGCTTGCTCCAAAGTAAAGAAGAGAGTAGGATCCGGGTCTCCTGATTCTCAGGGCTTTTGCTGACTGAGCAATGGCAGATTCCAGACCGGCACGGATTTTTGTTAGGAGCCCTGGATTATACTCTCTATGTCCCTGCTTCATGGTACCTCTGTCCGTCCCACTCTCTTCCCTCGCCTCCCTGTGCTTCCCCATCATAGAATGATCTATATTTGTCCTCAGAGTTTGCCGTGATTTCCACTAGGTCACCTCATAAGCCGCTGCTGTGTGCTGGCTTCTGGGCCATGAGGTGACTCAGCTCACTCTGGGATAACACAAAGATGGGTCTGTTCCAAGGCTACGACTTAATTGAACAGTCTCTTTCGATCCCGTTTGATTTTCATTTGTTTGTTCTTACCCTTACTAACTTTGCAGATCTCAGAGTTAGTTTTTAGAATTACAGAATCTCACAGTTCCATGGGGTTTAGAGAGCACATCATCCCACATGTTCCCCATTATTTTAGGGGAGAGGGAGAGAGAGAGTTCTTAACAAAGCTGAGGTCTGAGTCAAAATGTCTAGAAGTTGGTAAAAATCCAACACAAATAGATTTTTCTTTTGTAAGTATAGTGGTAGTGATACTGTTCACACCAGAGCCACTTCTCTCTCCCTTGCTTTGAAAGCTCAGTCCATTGAACATTTTTCTATCTCCTGAACAGCTTCTCTTTGATCCCCTCATTACTCTCTCTAGGGCTGAAGCTTATAGTTCAAGACCTTCAAGAATCTCCTCAGTGGGCTCCCCAAAATAAGTATTACTTCTCTTTAAAAAGGTACTCAGTGCAGCCAAAGTTTTACTCTGCACGTGGTGCCCCTGCTCATAAAATGCCTTGTGGAAGCTCCCTGACCTGTGCAGGAACAAAGCCACGTCATGCGTTGCATCTCTTAGGCCAGCTCCTGTCCCTTGAGTTGACCGACCCAGGTGTGCTGACCCCCAACAGAATCACCCAGTGATCTCATCAGTGAAGGACTCCACATGTGTCTCTAGCCCATTTCTCCCACATCATTCTGTGCACAGATCCTTTCCCTTTCTTGGTTTAATGAGGGTCTCAAATCCAACTTTGAACTTGAAACAATCCCCGAGCAAGAGAGAAACAATAGCACACACTACCTACCCTCCTACTTAAATATTTATTTTACTAGGTTTATTTTTTCATCAGCAACCTTCAGTTTTGGGTTTCCCAAATGTGGAAAGCAGCCAGTTAGAGAGGGCAGAAAGCCTTGTCTTTCACTCTCCTGTAACAGCAATATGATCTCGAGTATTTATTTACCATCAGTTTCCTCCCTCTAACTGGGCATACATGTCTCATAGTGTTCCTGGAGAATTATTGGAGCTATGAGATTGCTCATGAGAGCCCCTAAGTCATTTGTGCTGTATTTATCAAAGTGATCATGATGTCAAACTTCTCGTATTTGTTCAAAATCTATGTCTTTCTGGCGCACTCTCCCACACCTGTCTATACTGAGGCAGTTTTTGGAAGCATCCAAACCAGACAGCCTCATTGAGAGGTCAGTCACTAACAGGCATTCTCTTCCCCAGTGGAAGCTGGCAGCCAGAAGCTCATGGTCCATCCTGGAACACTCAGCACCAGCTCCCATTTTTCGGTCCCCAGTGCCCATGGTTTGCCAAGGGCCGTGACTCACTCCACTTTGGCTCACTTCTCTGAAATACCATAAGGTTGAATGATTTTGTCTGATTTCACATCTTTGTCTTTCTAAATGCAAATTTCCTTCCATCTTCCAGAAATCCTTCTCCAAGTTATCTGATTTGCCGCTGGTCTTTCACGTTATTTAAAGGCACGATGGAACACCCTTTTTGATAAGCAATTAACAGCACTGGTAGGAAGGCTTTGTTAAACCCTTTAGGGTATATTAGCTGTGAAGCCTGGAACTGGCCCTGTATACAGCATTACTACACAGCTGAATTTATATTTAGGTTGAATCTACAGTTCAGTACAAAAGTCCTTTCTTACGGGTGTGTCCCGTACTCTTCGACTCATTTCTAATAGATAAGGGAGAACAAAACTGAGCTATGTATGTCTGGCACACAAAGTCATATATAGTATCTGCTGCCCCTGAGCATCCTCCAGAAACCCAGGCAGGATTTAGAACTGTGATGGGTTGTTTTTTTGATGTCAGCTAACTTAACCCTTACTTTGTAGAAACCCCATCTCCTTCACATAACCTTCACCGCACAGTAACTACAATACTTTGCGACTAAGAATATGTATAAAGTGCTCAATTTCTTGGAAAGAGTCTTGCTTTCTCTGATGATTCAGGTTGTGCAGCTCACGTCAACAGGATATTATCAGACTCTATTACTAATTTTCTTTTTTTTAAATTGAGGTATCTTTAACATACAGGCTTATGTTAGTTTCAGGTGTACAATATAATGGTGTAGCAATTCCATGCATTACTCAGTGATCACCCCACGGTACGTGTAGTCACCATTTGTCCCCAGACAGCGTTATTACCATCTTACTGAATATATTCCCTATGCTGTGCTTTTCATCTCTGTGACTTATTTATTTTGTAAGTGCAAAGCAATATCACCTTATACCTGTCAGAATGGCTAGAATCAAAAAGACAAAAAACAACTAATCACATTATTGCGAGGATGTCAAGAAAGAGGAACCCTCATATGCTTTTGGTGGGAATGTAAACAGATGCAGCCACTGTGGAAAACAGTGCGGAGATGCCTTAAAAATTAGAATTACCATATGATTCAGTAATTACACTACTAGGTATTTACCCAAAGAAAACAAAAACACTAATTGGAAAAGATACACATACCCCTACTTTTATTGAAGCATTATTTATAATAGTTATTATTTATAGCTATCATATATTATATTATATATAATATAATAACTATTATGATTACAATAGTTATTACTTATAATAGCTAAGAAATCGAAGCAACCCGAGCGTCTATCAATAGATGAATGGATAAAGATGATGTGATATATATATCTACCATAAACTGTTGCCACAATATATTTTTTGTTTTAGTATTTTATTTATTTGACAGACAGAGATCACAAGTTGGCAGAGAGTCAGGCAGAGAGAGAGAGGAGGAAGCAGGCTCCCCTCAGAGCAGAGAACCCGATGTGGGGCTCGATCCCAGGACCCTGGGATCATGACCTGAGCCAAAGGCAGAGGCTTTAACCCACTGAGCCATCCAGGTGCCCCTTGCCAGACTCTACTACTTTAAATACAAAGATATCCAATTAGTCTAAGAAATTCATTCCTGTACTGGAGAAAAAATATATAAAAAATATATATATTAAATACATGCAGTAAGATTATATATATATATATATATATATATGGGTAGAGAGAAAGAGAAAGAAGTGTGAACACATTACTTAATGAAGAGTCAACTTGCCTATCTCAGCAAAACACCTTCGGCCCTGGAGATGAAGGTTAAACAGAAGACTTAGCTTAGTATTCCAGTCCGGGAACTGATTACCCAACAGGCACAGAGAAGAGGCACCAAGAATACTTCTAAGCTGCATACAGCTTTTTGCAATGCACCTGAAAGAGTATTCAGTAGTCCAAATAATGAATATTGACGTTAAAAAATAAAGACAGTTTATCAAGGTTGTTAGTATTATTTATGTAAAAATTTTGAGGCTCAGCCCTTTAGATTCCTTAAGTTGCATTAATTGTGACAATCTTTTTAATAGGATTCAAAAACTCCTCATGACTTTGCAAATGGCAAGATTTCATTCTTTTTGATGGCTGACAAATATTCCATTCTATGTGTACGCCACATCTTGTTCATCCATTCACCGGTTGATGGACATATGAGCTCTTTCCATAGTTTGGTATTGTGGACATTGCTGCTATAAACATTGGGGTGCACGTGCCCCTTCGGATCACTACTTTTGTATCCTTTGTATAAATACCTAGTAGTGCAATTGCTGTGTCATAGGGTAGCTCTATTTTTATATGCAACTGATGAATCAGTAAATTATACTGCCAAAACTAATAATATAGTAAATGTTAACTAAATTTAATTTAACTAAAAATTTTTAAAAAATCTTCATGTCTTCGCTCTATGTGAACTTTTCTCAAAATCTTAAGAAAAAAAAAAAAAAAGGCCCCAGGGGGTAAAGTGGTTAAGGAGCAAGACCAGAAGCTCCTGCAGAAGTGGACCATTCAGGGCGCCTGAGTGGCTCAGTGGGTTAAGCTGCTGCCTTCGGCTCAGGTCATGATCTCAGGGTCCTGGGATCGAGTCCCGCATCGGGCTTTCTGCTCATCAGGGAGACTGCTTCCCTCTCTCTCTCTCTCTCTCTCTCTATCTGCTTGCCTCTCTGTCTACTGTGATCTCTGTCTGTCAAATACACAAATAAAATCTTTTTTTTTTTTTTTTTTTTTATTTCCAGCATAACAGTATTCATTATTTTTGCACCACACCCCGTGCTCCATGCAATCCGTGCCCTCTATAATACCCACCACCTGGTACCCCAACCTCCCACCCCCCGTCCCTTCAAAACCCTCAGATTGTTTTTCAGAGTCCATAGTCTCTCATAGTTCACCTCCCCTTCCAATTTCCCCCAACTCCCTTCTCCACTCTAAGTCCCCATGTCCTCCATGCTATTTGTTACGCTCCACAAATAAGTGAAACCATATGATAATTGACTCTCTCTGCTTGACTTATGTCACTCAGCATAATCTCTTCCAGTCCCGTCCATGTTGCTACAAAAGTTGGGTATTCATCCTTTCTGATGGAGGCATAATACTCTATCCCCAGGGGTACAGGTCTGTGAATCACCAGGTTTACACACTTCACAGCACTCACCAAAGCACATACCCTCCCCAATGTCCATAATCCCATCCCCTTCTCCCAAACCCCCTCCCCCCAGCAACCCTCAGTTTGTTTTGTGAGATTAAAAGTCACTTATGGTTTGTCTCCCTCCCAATCCCATCTTGTTTCATTGATTCTTCTCCTACCCACTTAAGCCCCCATGTTGCATCACCACTTCCTCATATCAGGGAGATCATATGATAGTTGTCTTTCTCTGCTTGACTTATTTCGCTAAGCATGATACGCTCTAGTTCCATCCATGTTGTCGCAAATGGCAAGATTTCATTTCTTTTGATGGCTGCATAGTATTCCATTGTGTATATATACCACATCTTCTTGATCCATTCATCTGTTGATGGACATCTAGGTTCTTTCCATAGTTTGGCTATTGTGGACATTGCTGCTATAAACATTCGGGTGCATGTGCCCCTTTGGATCACTACGTTTGTATCCTTAGGGTAAATACCCAATAGTGCAATTGCTGGGTCATAGGGCAGTTCTATTTTCAACATTTTGAGGAACCTCCATGCTGTTTTCCAGAGTGGCTGCACCAGCTTGCATTCCCACCAACAGTGTAGGAGGGTTCCCCTTTCTCCGCATCCTCGCCAGCATCTGTCATTTCCTGACTTGTTGATTTTAGCCATTCTGACTGGTGTGAGGTGATATCTCATTGTGGTTTTGATTTGTATTTCCCTGATGCCGAGTGATATGGAGCACTTTTTCATGTGTCTGTTGGCCATCTGGATGTCTTCTTTGCAGAAATGTCTGTTCATGTCCTCTGCCCATTTCTTGATTGGATTATTTGTTCTTTGGGTGTTGAGTTTGCTAAGTTCTTTATAGATTCTGGACACTAGTCCTTTATCTGATATGTCATTTGCAAATATCTTCTCCCATTCTGTCAGTTGTCTTTTGATTTTGTTAACTGTTTCCTTTGCTGTGCAAAAGCTTTTGATCTTGATGAAATCCCAATAGTTCATTTTTGCCCTTGCTTCCCTTGCCTTTTGCGTTGTTCCTAGGAAGATGTTGCTGCGGTTGAGGTCAAAGAGATTGCTGCCTGTGTTCTCCTCAAGGATTTTGATGGATTCCTTTCGCACATTGAGGTCCTTCATCCATTTTGAGTCTATTTTTGTGTGTGGTGTAAGGAAATGGTCCAATTTCATTTTTCTGCATGTGGCTGTCCAATTTTCCCAGCACCATTTATTGAAGAGGCTGTCTTTTTTCCATTGGACATTCTTTCCTGCTTTGTCGAAGATTAGTTGACCATAGAGTTGAGGGTCTATTTCTGGGCTCTCTATTCCGTTCCATTGATCTATGTGTCTGTTTTTGTGCCAGTACCATGCTGTCTTGATGACGACAGCTTTGTAATAGAGCTTGAAGTCCGGAATTGTGATGCCACCAACGTTGGCTTTCTTTTTCAATATCCCTTTGGCTATTCGAGGTCTTTTCTGGTTCCATATAAATTTTAGCATTATTTGTTCCATTTCTTTGAAAAAGATGGATGGTACTTTGATAGGAATTGCATTAAATGTGTAGATTGCTTTAGGTAGCATAGACATTTTCACAATATTTATTCTTCCAATCCAGGAGCATGGAACATTTTTCCATTTCTTTGTGTCTTCCTCAATTTCTTTCATGAGTACTTTATAGTTTTCTGAGTATAGATTCTGTGTCTCTTTGGTTAGGTTTATTCCTAGGTATCTTATGGTTTTGGGTGCAATTGTAAATGGGATTGACTCCTTAATTTCTCTTTCTTCTGTCTTGCTGGTGGTGTAGAGAAATGCAACTGATTTCTGTGCATTGATTTTATATCCTGACACTTTACTGAATTCCTGTATAAGTTCTAGCAGTTTTGGAGTGGAGTCTTTTGGGTTTTCCACATATAGTATCATATCATCTGCGAAGAGTGATAATTTGACTTCTTCTTTGCTGATTTGGATGCCTTTAATTTCCTTTTGTTGTCTGATTGCTGAGGCTAGGACCTCTAGTACTATGTTGAATAGCAGTGGTGATAATGGACATCCCTGCCGTGTTCCTGACCTTAGCGGAAAAGCTTTCAGTTTTTCTCCATTGAGAATGATATTTGCGGTGGGTTTTTCATAGATGGCTTTGATGATATTGAGGTATGTGCCCTCTATCCCTACACTTTGAAGAGTTTTGATCAGGAAGGGATGCTGTACTTTGTCAAATGCTTTTTCAGCATCTATTGAGAGTATCATATGGTTCTTGTTCTTTCTTTTATTGATGTGTTGTATCACATTGACTGATTTGCGGATGTTGGACCAACCTTGCAGCCCTGGAATAAATCCCACTTGGTCGTGGTGAATAATCTTTTTAATGTACTGTTGAATCCTATTGGCTAGTATTTTGTTGAGTATTTTCGCATCTGTGTTCATCAAGGATATCGGTCTATAGCTCTCTTTTTTGGTGGGATCCTTGTCTGGTTTTAGGATCAAGGTGATGTTGGCCTCATAAAATGAGTTTGGAAGTTTTCCTTTCATTTCTATTTTTTGGAACAGTTTCAGGAGAATAGGAATTAGTTCTTCTTTAAATGTTTGGTAGAATTCCCCCGGGAAGCCGTCTGGCCCTGGGCTTTTGTTTGTTTGGAGATTTTTAATGACTGTTTCAATCTCCTTACTGGTTATGGGTCTGTTCAGGCTTTCTATTTCTTCCTGGTTCAGTTGTGGTAGTTTATATGTTTCTAGGAATGCATCCATTTCTTCCAGATTGTCAAATTTATTGGCGTAGAGTTGCTCATAGTATGTTCTTATAATAGTTTGTATTTCTTTGGTGTTAGTTGTGATCTCTCCTCTTTCATTCATGATTTTATTTATTTGGGTCCTTTCTCTTTTCTTTTTGATAAGTCGGGCCAGGGGTTTATCAATTTTATTAATTCTTTCAAAGAACCAGCTCCTAGTTTCGTTGATTTGTTCTATTGTTTTTTTGGTTTCTATTTCATTGATTTCTGCTCTGATCTTTATGATTTCTCTTCTCCTGCTGGGCTTAGGGTTTCTTTCTTGTTCTTTCTCCAGCTCCTTTAGGTGTAGGGTTAGGTTGTGTACCTGAGACCTTTCTTGTTTCTTGAGAAAGGCTTGTACCGCTATATATTTTCCTCTCAGGACTGCCTTTGTTGTGTCCCACAGATTTTGAACCGTTGTATTTTCATTATCATTTGTTTCCATGATTTTTTTCAATTCTTCTTTAATTTCCCGGTTGACCCATTCATTCTTTAGAAGGATGCTGTTTAGTCTCCATGTATTTGGGTTCTTTCCAAACTTCCTTTTGTGGTTGAGTTCTAGCTTTAGAGCATTGTGGTCTGAAAATATGCAGGGAATGATCCCAATCTTTTGATACCGGTTGAGTCCTGATTTAGGACCGAGGATGTGATCTATTCTGGAGAATGTTCCATGTGCACTAGAGAAGAATGTGTATTCTGTTGCTTTGGGATGAAATATTCTGAATATATCTGTGATGTCCATCTGGTCCAGTGTGTCGTTTAAGGCCTTTATTTCCTTGCTGATCTTTTGCTTGGATGATCTGTCCATTTCAGTGAGGGGAGTGTTAAAGTCCCCTACTATTATTGTATTATTGTTGATGTGTTTCTTTGATTTTGTTATTAATTGGTTTATATAGTTGGCTGCTCCCACGTTGGGGGCATAGATATTTAAAATTGTTAAATCTTCTTGTTGGACAGACCCTTTGAGTATGATATAGTGTCCTTCCTCATCTCTTATTATAGTCTTTGGCTTAAAATCTAATTGATCTGATATAAGGATTGCCACTCCTGCTTTCTTCTGATGTCCATTAGCATGGTAAATTCTTTTCCACCCCCTCACTTTAAATCTGGAGGTGTCTTCGGGCTTAAAATGAGTTTCTTGGAGGCAACATATAGATGGGTTTTGTTTTTTTATCCATTCTGATACCCCATGTCTTTTGACAGGGGCATTTAGCCCATTAACATTCAGGGTAACTATTGAGAGATATGAATTTAGTGCCATTGTATTGCCTGTAAGTTGACTGTTACTGTATATGGTCTCTGTTCCTTTCTGATCTACCACTTGTAGGCTCTCTCTTTGCTTAGAGGACCCCTTTCAATATTTCCTGTAGAGCTGGTTTGGTATTTGCAAATTCTTTCAGTTTTTGTTTGTCCTGGAAGCTTTTAATCTCTCCTTCTATTTTCAATGATAGCCTAGCTGGATATAGTATTCTTGGCTGCATGTTTTTCTCGTTTAGTGCTCTGAAAATATCATGCCAGCTCTTTCTGGCCTGCCAGGTCTCTGTGGATAAGTCAGCTGCCAATCTAATATTTTTACCATTGTATGTTACAGACTTCTTTTCCCGGGCTGCTTTCAGGATTTTCTCTTTGTCACTGAGACTTGTAAATTTTACTATTAGGTGACGGGGTGTGGGCCTATTCCTATTGATTTTGAGGGGCGTTCTCTGAACCTCCTGAATTTTGATGCTCGTTCCCTTTGCCATATTGGGGAAATTCTCCCCAATAATTCTCTCCAGTATACCTTCTGCTCCCCTCTCTCTTTCTTCTTCTTCTGGAATCCCAATTATTCTAATGTTGTTTCGTCTTATGGTGTCACTTATCTCTCGAATTCTCCCCTCGTGGTCCAGTAGCTGTTTGTCCCTCTTTTGCTCAGCTTCTTTATTCTCTGTCATTTGGTCTTCTATATCACTAATTCTTTCTTCTGCCTCATTTATCCTAGCAGTGAGAGCCTCCATTTTTGATTGCACTTCATTAATAGCTTTTTTGATTTCAACTTGGTTAGATATTAGTTCTTTTATTTCTCCAGAAAGGGCTTTTATATCTCTCGAGAGGGTTTCTCTAATATCTTCCATGCCTTTTTCGAGCCCGGCTAGAACCTTGAGAATTGTCATTCTGAACTCTAGATCTGACATATTACCAATGTCTGTATTGATTAGGTCCCTAGCCTTCGGTACTGCCTCTTGTTCTTTTTTTTGTGTTGAATTTTTCCGTCTTGTCATTTTGTCCAGATAAGAGTATATGAAGGGGTAAGTAAAATACTAAAAGGGTGGCAACAACCCCAGGAAAAAATGCTTTAACCAAATTAGAAGGGATCCAAAATCGTGAGGGGGGAGAAAGGGGATAAAAAGAGGTTCAAAAAGGAAGAAAGAAAAAAAAAGAAAAAAGAAAAAAAAAAAAGAAAAAGAAATAAGAAAAGAAAAGAATTAAAAAAAAAAAAAAGGAAAACACCTTTCAGAAAGTGGTTGTTTTTCTGTTTCCAGAATTGCTGCTGTTCTTCTCTTCGATCTGCCGATGGATTTTCAGGTGTTTGCAATCTTTAGATAAGCTATCTAGCTGATCTCCGGCTAGCTGAAGCAGTCTCAGCCTGCTACTTCTCCGCCATCTTGACTCCTCCCCCCCACAAATAAAATCTTAAAAAAAAAAAAAAAAAGAAGTGGACCATTCAGCCACCACCATTTTAGACACCTCCACAAGGGGCTCAGTGCCAAGGGGGCCCAGGTGCCTGTGCAGAGCTGATTTCACCCCATACCTCATATGTTTCAAGCACCTTGGCAAATAACAGCAAGCATTTCTTTTTTCAATTTTATACCTCTCTGTCTGACTCTTTTTGCTAGTTTTTGCCTTTCGTCTCTAAATAAGCCTGTGTCCTAGATGATGTTAACAGCACACTAATCTACTAGATTTATTAGAGGAAAGGAAAATTCTGTGCATCAGGCATCAGCTGGTGCCTGTAGGAGTCCCCTATTGACTTGTGTGTTTCCCCAGGTGGATGCCAGAACTCTGGGGGCAGGCGTGGCTGATGCTCCCATGATGCCCTGCTGCCAGGGGCACCAACAAGTGGTTGCCTGGATGAGGACTTGCTGGGGGGCTTGGTGATGGATGAGGGGCCATCATGAGGACCTGGCCTCCCTCTCAGTTTCAGCCACCTGTGTCTGTTTGCCAAATCAGAGAAACATGCACTATGGTGGGGGTGTGGGTAACTTCAGGGCGTGGCTTACACACTACTGTATATGGACACAGAAGGCAGATATGGGAGCTGGGACAGGTCAGGTAACACTCTCGGGAGTGCGAGAGAGGAAGGGAGTGGATGCAATGAACAAGTGAAGGAGGTAGACAGAGTAGTGGACAATGTGAGCACACTGCCAGCTACAGAGGCAAGACCTCCATTCCTCTGCTTGTCTAGAGTCTTGGCTAGACTACGTGAAATTTGCCACCTATCATAAGTCTAAACGTATATGTTTCTAGGGTGTAGAAATACTTATTGCTGAGAAGTCACCAGAAGCTTACTCTGGCCAAAAGCTCATTTTAGCATGCTGTCCTCTGTGTGTGTTTAGTGTTCCTAGGTCAGGAGGATAGGACAGTCAAGGGCTAAGCAGGCCAAGCCTGGCTGGCGGTGATGGCACTGAAGGACACTACAGGAGGCCAGGGTGAGGGGAGAGGCACCAGATATGGCTCCTGGCAGATAAGGTCAACATCATAGCCATTCATGCGTGTGCTGTGCTGTTAGCAAAAAGGGGGATAGACACTTGGGTCTCTCCTCATGAGCATAGCATCTAACCAGGTTAGAATGTAAACATGCACTCGTGTACATTACTGCATCATTAGAGGTTATGATACTGGCAAGAGGAAAATGCTGGGCTTCAGCGGTCACAGAAGGCCTTAGTCTCTGGGTCCTTCAGGCTGAGTGGAGCAGTTGGTTAGACAAAGACGGGTTTGGAGGGAAAAGGGTGGAGGCACACTTGTGAAGACTGAGTCAAGGAAGAAGGTGTCAATTTGGAGATCTGAGAGTAAGGAGTGTAGCTGGAACTGAGAGCCAAGTGTGGGGGACAGGAGAGAGGCTGCAGACACAGACGGGGCCAGTTAGGAATCCTGCTTGATCCTTTAACAGAGGTGTCCATACTATCCATTTTCAGTCAAAGACAAATGAGTAATAAGAGAAAACTGAGTGTCCCCAGCAACATGCAAAGCAGTCAGGTCACATGAGGAAACCGGACCACCAGCAACTGCAGTGCAATCTCCTTCGGTCCAGGTCACTATTGCCGCCCAGTCCTGGAGCACCTGTTCTTCCACGGACCTTGCTGAGGACCATCCCTCCTGTTCTGCCTTTTCTGTAGGCCATTTAGAGATGGTAACAAAAGATGCCAGTACTTCCATGCATTGTGTGGTCTACTTTGTCCTAGAAAGTGTGGTCAAAGTCACGGGTTTATACAAATTAGGGATCTCAAGTCTACTTCAGAGAGTCAGGCTGAGTCAACAGTCAGCATGCACTGAAATGACACGCCTGCCTCTCTGCTCTACTTTTTTGACTACTTCATCAGACAGAGAAACACTCAAATCTGCTAAGGCCAAGATATGGAATCTGATAGGAGGCTCAGTTCTAAGGACACCAGGCCAAGGAATGTTGGCGGATCTTGGAGGTTCTCCCCGGAAATCTTTCCCACAAGCAGTGCCTTACTGTTCTCATACACAACAAAACGTCCCCCTGGTTCTCTTCCATTTAACATCCTGGGCCTCTGTTCAAGGTAGTGCATGCTCAGCTACATTAAGAAGGAACCATTCCCAGGGGCACCTGAATGGCTCAGTGGGTTAAGCCTCTGCCTTCGACTCAGGTCATGATCTCAGGGTCCTGGGATCGAGCCCCACATCGGGCTCTGCTCAGCGGGGAGTCTGCTCCCCTCTCTCTCTCTGCCTGCCTCTGCCTACTTGTGATCTCTCTCTCTCTGTCGGATGAATAAGTAAAATCTTAAAAAAAAAAAAAAAAAAAGAACCATTTCCAGTCAGTGGGGCTGCTGAGAAACAATAAAATTGGCCCAAAAAGCAAATGTACTTGGTGTGTGGTTTCCAATGGCCAGAATGGACTCAGAACAAGTCACATAGTGAATCCTGTTTAAGAATCATCCTTAGCAAGTCATGGATATGGCATTTCCCAAAAGGATATACTTCCACTGACTACCTCAAAATGCATAATGTTCAGCTCCAACCAATGAGGTAGAGCATCTGAGTGTTACCATAGACACCTGGAAGTCTCATCTTGGAAATTGTAACTGAGAATGAAAATATAAATCCTTATGACTATGAAAATGCTGTTGGTAAATTCTGGTGACAGTAGCAGCCCTCAGTGTAGCAGGGACCACACTGCATGTCAGCACATGGCAAGGATGGAATGGTTCAAAAGACCTGGGGTCTTGTCCTCTGCCAGTCAGGGAACCCATCCATTAGGGATGCCCTCCTTTAATATCATCTCCTTGTACTCTTGTGTTATATTGACTTCTTCATGCTCTGGACAGGGCTAGTATGGAAGGCTGATGGGACCTCTTTCCAGGCTGCCTTAACAGTAACTCTATGGAACCCCTTATGACAATTCTTTCTTGGCATGGACAATCACTCATCAGGTCAAGGTTGGAAGGTAGGTGAATAAAGTCCTACCCCTTGACGACCCAGGCTCTCATACCCCAGTGGGGGCCACATCATGGAAGGCATGAAAAGCCTCCATATTACCAACACAAAACCTAAGACCCATAATTTCTTTCTAAAAGCCCTAGTTCCCGTTTTGGCTCTAAAAGGTCTAGGACAAGTAAAGATGAACAACTGAAAATAAATAGTTGTTTTTTTCTTTTTTTTTCCCACAGACCAGGGAAATACTTGTTCTTTCCCTATCACTTACTGCTTCATGTACTTTATAGTTTAAAAATCATTAACAACTTCTAAGTAAGAACAGAAGTCAGTAAGAAATAACCCATGATTACAAGAACACTGTTTACATTGGAAAAAATATATATATATTTGAGACATTCCAGAACTCCTGGAAACTCCACAGCTAAATGCCATGGCCAACTGTCCTCTTTCCTTTCTAGTCAAGGTCACACTCTTCATACAACACATCACTGTGCTCATGGTTCACTCCAAATGCCATGTGTTTGTACTTCCAGGGGCAATAAGAATCCTGGAAAGGATAACCACTTTCCTGTTGGTGTTAACTAACAGTTTTTTCCTCCTAAATTAAACTATTTATTTGTGACAAAATCTTTTCTCACATAAGATATTCCAAGCAAGTGTTTGATACTCATATCAACCAACCTCAACCTACCTGAAATTTTTAAGGGAGAAAACAAAACAAACTCAACACTAAATCTATGTGATTGCTCTCCTCTTAAAAACCCATCTGCTTTACCCCTCTACCCAATCATGTAGGCTTCTGTCCCTATGGTTGTTGTAATATTGGCCTAATAAAACTGAATATTTCTTGCTTGTCTCAAACAAAAGACAGTATGAAGGCAAAGTTCCTTCATTCTCTCATCATGGAAACAACTGTGTTATAGTCTATTTACTTTGCAAACATAAAACCTGTTTCTCATGTTCTGAGGGGCTACATTTCCCACCTATTCCCCATTGCAACTTTAAAACGCAGAGTTTTGTCTCAGGGATGAAAGAGAAAATGCTGGGCGCCTGGGTGGCTCAGTGGGTTAAGCTGCTGCCTTCGGCTCAGGTCATGATCTCAGGGTCCTGGGATCGAGTCCCGCGTCGGGCTCTCTGCTCAGCAGGGAGCCTGCTTCTCTCTCTCTGCCTGCCTCTCCATCTACTTGTGATTTCTCTCTGTCAAATAAATAAATAAATAAAATCTTAAAAAAAAAAAAAAAGAAAGAAAGAGAAAATGCTAAATCTTATTAACATCTGTATAGATTTCCTGTTGCTGATGTAACTAACCCATTACCACACACTTAGTGACTTAAAACAGCAGGAGTTAATTATCTTATGCTTCTGTATCTTAGAAGTTGGACATGAGTCTCACTGGGTCAAAAATCAAGATGGGCCAGGCTGTGTTCATTCTGGGGACTCTGAAGGGAGATTATGTTTTTTGCCTTTTCCAGCTTCTAGGGGTCACTCAAACGTCCTGGCTGTGGCCTTTTCCTGCATCGCCAAGTTCAGTCCCATTGCCTCTCTCTGACCCTTCCGTGCTCACACCTCCCTCTGACCATGCCTTGGAGAGGCCTTCTGCTTATAAGGGCTTGTGTGATTAGATTGGGCCCCTCTGGATAATCTAGGATAATCTCTCCATCTCAAGGTCTCTTAATTGCATCTGTAACCCCAATTCCCTTATGCCATGTAATGTTCCATATTCACAGGCTTAAGAGAATAAGATGTAGGCACTTTTAGGAAGCCGTTTTTCTTCCCACCACAATATCTTTATATATAATTACCTCCCTGAAATAATGCCCCACCTATAAAAATTGTGTATCCCACAATGCCCAATATTAGTTCATTATACCAATTTGTATTGTTATAGTCTCAGATGTCAGAGATAGGAAAGAAAACATCAAGTCATCACAATCACTTTTTAGGAATCAAAATAAAATTTCACCTGCCACAGATTTTCATATGTGGAAAAAATAACTGATCTCATAAATCATCAATGATGTATTCTTTAATGTTACATTCTAAATAGTTGAACATATTTTTTAGAAGGAATTATTACTGGAGAAGATTATTTCCAAATGACATATCTGATAAAGGATATTATTCAAAATATATAAAGAACTTATAAAACTCAACACCCAAAAAATGAATAATCCAATTAAAAATGGGCAGAAGACATGAATAGACATTTTTCCAAAGAAGACATCCAGATGGCCAACAGACACATGAAAAGATGTTCAACACCATTCATCACCAGGAAAATGTAAATCAAAACCACAATGAAATACACCTCACACTGATCAGAATGGCTAAAATCAATAACACAAGAAAAAGCAAGTGTTGGTGAGGATGCAGAGAACACTGTTCGTGAGAATGCTGGTGCAGTGGCTCTGGAAAACAATATGGAGGTTCCTCAAAAAGTTGAAAATAGAGCTACCCTACAACCCAGCAATTGTACTACTAGGAATTTACCCAAAGAATATAAAAACACTAACTCAAAGAGATACATGCACTCGGATGTTTATAGCAGCATTATCAACAATAGCCAAATTATGGAAACAAGCCAAGTGTCCACTGACTGATGAGTGGATACAGAAGATGTGGCATATTCTGTATGCACATTCTGTACACATGCACATACATCTGTATGCACATTCTGTATTATGGAATATTACTCAACTATACAAAGAATGAAATTTTGCATTTTCAGTGACATGGATGGAGCTAGAGGGTATTATGCTAAGAGAAGTTAAGTCAGTCAGAGAAAGATAAATACCACATGATCTCACTCATATGTAGAATTTAAGAAACAAAACAAACAAGCAAAAGGGAAAAAGAGAGAGAAGCCAAGAAACAGACTCCTAACTATCGAGAATGAACTGGTGGTCACCAGAGGGGACATGGGGGTGGGGGGATGGGGGGAAGACGTGATAGGGAGTCAGGAGGGCACTTGTCCTGAGGAGCACCGGGTGATGTATGGAAGTGCTGAATCACTGTATATTGTACACCTGAAACTAGTATTACACTGTGTACTGACTAACTGGAATTTAAGTAAATAATAAAAGTAAGAGACAGTAAAGTAAAAAGAAAAGGCATTTTTACTGACTCACTTAAGCTCATGTCCATATTTTTCTGTTGGTATTTTTCTTTGGAGACACAAAGACATGAAAGAGTTTGAGTTAGAATAACCCGTGTAGCTAAAATTTAATATCTTCTTTCCTATTCAAAGTTCCCTGATAAAAGGAGCTATTTTAAATTTCTTAATAAAGGTTAGGCTTCTGGAGCACCTGGGTGGCTCAGTCAGGTAAGCATGAGACTCAGGTCATGATCTCAGGTCAGGGAATCAGACCCCACAACTGGCTTCACCCTCAGTGCTGAGTTGGTTTGGAATTCCCTCTCATTCTCCCTGGCCCCATGAGCTCTGTCCCCACTCTCTCCTTTAGGAAAAAATAAATAAATAAAGGTTGAGCTTGCCTTTCCTAGTGAGACTACTATTATACATTTGATTTAAACCTATTTTTATTATACATCTATGGTATCTATAGCAATTAGAATCATATCCCGTAAAGGCAGAAATAAAATTAAATACACTGTTTGATTTTTTTGTTTATTGGTTTCTTTTAAGCAAGCTCTGATTGGGATATACAGAACAACAAGCCAATGAAATGGTTAATGACATTTCTCTATGGACATCAACATAGATGTCAAAAAGTATTAGAAAGTTCTAGAATGCTATACAGGTTAACAAGTTACTCTGACTTCTTTTTGGAGCTTTTAGTATTTATTTATTTATTTATTAGTATACATGGAACTCAGTACGTTTATAAACCAGACCAAACCAAACCAAACCACATAAAAATAATATTGTGAGGATTTCTCTTTGTTTTGAATACTGTTCTCAATACTGAGAAAACCAGCAGAACAAACCAGATTTGCTTTACTAAAGTGTGTGTAGAGTCCAAATCTTTTGACTGCCCTGAATCCAGACTAGCACTTGAAAACAGATCCCAAATGTCTTTGATACACCACTGTCTCTTCGAATTGTAGCCAGAATCTCATTTATTCATTCACAGTACATGATGATATTCAGTGCCTTCTTTTTGGTTAATGCAACAAATGTTATTTACCAGAAAGGCAATCTTGATGGCCTTAAAAAAGAGTCCATTCAAAGATATAGCTCTGGATTTAACATTCCATGTGGTTTTCACAGACAGTGACTTCCAAATATTTGATTATTTGTCCATATTTTTATCCAGGTTTTAATTCATAAATGAAGTTTATTTTAAAAAGAAAAAGAAATAAGAAATAAAGCTTATTTGTAAATTTTTGAGCTTTTGTCTTTCATATGTATTAGGTTTATCAAAGGTATCAGGGCTCACAAGTTCAGGTCATGCATAGTTTTAAGCATATTGAAACTTGACAGAAGGTACGTTTTATTGCTACTGTTCTTTTATTGCCCACATCATTCAGGTATGAAGGGAAGTGTTCAGGATGCTGCTTGATTCATGTAGAGATCATATGGAAATTTCTGGCAACATCTGAACTACAGCTATATTTCCATATCTATCTATCACCTATCTATCTATCTATCTATCTATCTATCTATCATCATCTTTTGTTTTCCTTTTGCTTCTTGGGATTTCAACTGTATTTTGTAAATCTGTGAATCTTTTGTGGTTCAACTGCCTCCTTCTTAAGATTCTGTCCCACTGGTGGGTATTCTGGCCAGTTGGCTGAGTTGGACTATTCCAGGATACACGAAACTCTGTATGCCTTGTGTGTGGGTCCATAAATAATCCTTTGGTTTTCACACAGCACAGCAGGGTACGGTGGGGGAGGCAGGAATGTGGCAGATTTCTGAGATGTTTAGCAAGGCATTCAGCCTCATCTAAAACCTGCCCAGTTGGAATTTGGGGCTCCCACTGAATAGTTGAGATTTAACTGTTCAAACTCCTGGCCAGGGTGAAAGAAAAGGCCAGGCTTCAGGGTTTGTAATAGAAAGCAGATGTTATTTTAATGAGAAGAGAGTATTATAGTCCAGTTCCCCATGAGGGTTTCTACCAGGTTGGACATGCCTTCTTGTTGAAAGAGACGGGAATCTTCATAACAGATTAGTAGAGCTGCTTTCCTGGTATAGTGAAAGTAACAGACTTGGGGCAACAAAGGAACTTCCACACCAAATGCATGAGACACTAAGTGTTTCTTGGTCCTTGTCCATGTGGTGTATTCATAAGAATCACGGGGGAGTAAGCATGTATGCCTCGAATTGTATTAAGTCTCTACCAGGTATAGAGGGTTGTCAGAATAAATTAAATTAAAATTGCTTTCTCAATTACATCAAGCATCAATGTGGTAAAGCACAAAAATGATAGCAATTTAGCCACAAGTGTTTCCAGCAGACCACGAGCCGGACTTCATTCAAGTGTACAGATAAATCAAAATCACTACAGTTAAGAGTTTAGGGATAGCTACACTATGTGAGTGTACTGGAAGCTATCTGGAAGGTTATTACAACTGTGATATTTAACAAGGGATTACTGCTTCCCTGTGCATTCTGGGTATGACAGCGAGGTCCCTCGTAGTGTTGCTAGAATCATATTGCCTCCCGAGAGGACTTCATCTAGGCAAACTTCAAGGCTAAAATTTATTTACAGATTAGTTGTTTCTTGGGTGTTCAGTTGTATCAGTTCTTTGAGGATGTTGGATACTAACCCTTTATCAGATATGTCATTTGTAAGTATCTTCTCCCATTCCAAGGTGGCCTTTTAGTTTGGTTGTTTCCTTCTCTGTGCAGAAGCTTTTTATTTTGGGGAAGTCCCAATAGTTTATTTTTGCTTCTATTTCCTTTGCCTTAGGGGACATATCTAGAAAAATGTTGCTATGGCCAATATCAGAGAGATTACTGCCTGTGCTCTCTTCTAGGATTTTTATGTTTTCAGGTCTCACATTTAGGTCCTTAATTCATTTCGAGTTTATTTTTGTGTATGGTGTAAGAAAGTGGTCCAGTTTCATTCTTTTGCATGGAGCTGACCGGTGTTCCCAAAAACATCTGTTGAAGAGACTGTCTTTTTCCCATTGTATACATTCTTTCCTCCTGTGTTGAAGATTAATTAGCCATAGAATTGTGGGTTTATTTCTGGGTTTTCTATCCTGTTCCATTGATCTATGTGCCTATTTTTGTGTCAGGACCATGCTGTTTTCATTACTACAACTTTGTAATATAACCTGAAGTCTGGAATTGTAACACTTCCAGTTTTGTCTTTCCTTTTCAAGATTGCTTTGGCTATTTGAGGTATTTTGTGTTTCCATAATAGTTTTGGAATTACTTGTTCAAGCTATTCAGATGGTCAAAGACACATGAATAGAGGCTACACATCACTCAACATCAGGGAAATATAATAATAATAAAAATGAGATATCACCTCATACTTGTCAAAATAACTAAAATCAAAAACGCAAGAAAAAACAGGTGTTGACAAGGTTGCAGAAAAAGGGGAACCCTCGTGCACTGTGGGTGGGAATGCAAACTGGGACAATCACTCTGGAAAACAGTATGGAGGTTCCTCAAAAAGTTAAAAATATAACTACCCTACAACACAGTAAACACACTACTGGGTATTTACTCCCAAAATACAAAGACTCTAATTCAGAGGGATATATGCACTCTGAGGTTTATTGCAGCCTTATTTACAATAGCCAAACTATGGAAGCAGCCTTAGTGTCTATGTCTGTGTCTATATATTTACATATATGTGTGTATATATATATATATATATACACACACACACACACATGCACCACATCTTCTTTATCATATATATATATACACCCCATTCTAGATTTTAATATTATTTCATTATATATAATATACGTAATGGAATATTTTTCAGTCAAAGAAAGGAATTAAATCTTGCCATTTGCAACAACATGGAAGAAGCTAGAGCGTATTAGGCTAAATGAAATAAGTCAAAGCAAGAAAAACACCCTAGGATCTCATTCATATGTAGAATTTAAGAAACAAAACAAACGAGGAAACGGAAAAAAAAGAAAGAAAGAAAAAGAAAGAGGGAGAGAGAGTCAAACAAAGAAAGAGGCTCTCAGGTACTGAGAAGACACTGGTGGTCCCCAGAGGGGAGGGGGGGATGGGCGAAAGAGGTGATGGAGATGTAGGAGGGCTCCTGCTGTGGTGAGCGCCCGGTATTGTGTGGAAGTGTTGGACCACTCTACCCTACACCTGAAATTAATATAACACTGTATGCTAACCATACTGGAATTAAAATTTAAAAACTTAATAAAATAAAAATAAATAGAATTTATTTTATCTATCTACACAAAATCAAGATGATTAAAATACGGGGAAAAATGCGGGAGAGATAGAGATACCGAGCACTAAATAAATAAAAGGTTATCTCGGAACATGTCCTATAAATGCATCAATCTAACTTGTGAAGTAAATTCAATATTCAAAATGGATTTGAGAAAATCATTATCTTATGCAAGCTGGTTTCGGAGAGACGTGCACATAGACATGAATGCATTTAAAATATTTTAGTGACATTAAGATATGAAATGAATTAAATTGGTTAAGAGCAGTATCACTAGTAGTGCCTGTTTTACTGTGTAAACACATTTTTATATTAAAAAGTGACTTCAATAGTTACTCTAACAACCTATTACTATGATACAAAGTATGAAATATATGACCTGACTATGGGTAAAAGCAAGACTTTATATTTTGTTGACATAAAACACACAATATGGGATTTTGTGCTCAGGTAAGCAGTGGGATGCTAACAGGTTATGGGGTATCATTGTGTGTGGGAGCTCTCCACCAGCAGCAAAGAAGAAACTGGATCTGTCAGGACTGTTTTCCTGAGGCATGGTGCAAATAAATCTCCACCAAGGCTCATACTTAGTTATACAGCTGCAGAGAAGGTCTAATCTAGGATTTGTGCCAAATGTTATATTCTATACAGGAAAATGGGACAAATCTGCAAAATTCTAGATGCAGCTGAAATTAGTAATTTATGTCTCAGTTGTTCAATTAGATTTAATTTGATAATTCTTATTAAATTCAGAATGACATTTAAAAAGAGTTCTGGTGATTTCCAGTCTTTCTTTTTCTACTATGAGGCAGAAAGATGGCTGCCTCCATTGCTGAACTTGGTGGACGCAATATATGAGTGTGTGTGTGTGTGTGTGTGTGTGTGCATGTATGTACATATACACTTACAAGAACTATCACATACACATGCATATAAATGCATAAAATAGAGCTTAATCAATGTGTACTTTCCATCTGTTTTCTGAGCTCACGGGGTTGATATGTGATGAATATGGGCCTTTGTGTCTTTCAGAATATATTCCTTCTTCAGAGGATTAGGAGGACGGACAGACTTACTGAAAAAGTAATGCATGGTTTTCTGTCAGATTGTCTTTGTGTGACATAAAACTCCATGGCATGTGTGCTAGAAAAGGTCATGATGACAAGCTTATCGCTGCAACTCTGGAGGCTTCTGTAGGGTGAATGGCGAATGACTTTATATTCTCACTGTACAGAATGCCGGCAACAACAAAATGTATGTGTTCTTTGCATTTTTGCAAACATTTCCCACAGCTTCATCTGCCCCCCACCTTCCTCCAGCCATTCTTGGGGACCATCGCCCATCTCCTGATCGAGTACATTTGGAGGAGAAATGTGCCATCCACCTGAGCACTGGTTAGTACAACATCAATACATATGTATTATTGATAATGAGGACATATAAAAAAAGCAGAACATCAGAAGTGCCACACTCTTTCCGTAGGAACGGATAATGGTCAATCAAGAAACATTTATACAGCAGTTAAAATCTTGAAGCACTGAGGTGTATAAAGAGCAAACAGACTTTGCCCTCCTGTAAAATTATCTTAACTGGAAAGATCAAGAGATAAACGATCCCTCACTAATAAGACTGAAGAAAAAGGAAGAGCCTTGGTCCCTGGGTTAGCAAAGGCACTTATCATGACTAAGTGCAGAAAGGGGGAGTCCTTGGCTGGGAATTTTCATGTCGCACAAAAGCCCTTCCACTTGCTGATGGGGCCCCAGGATGGAAACAAGGTCGGTAAGTGCCCTCGGATCCCTGCCCAGTGGGGATGGGGAGTGTTGCATGCTAATGAGTGGAATCATATACTGAAACGGAAAGATATAGATGAGCCAATTAGACAGTCTGTCACCATAGCAAAGCCTGCTTGTGATAAATAAGGGCAATTTTCTATTTTCTCGAATCTATTTCAAATGTCAAAGCTCTCACCAAGTTCTGAGGGCTGTTTCTTGTGTGTGCGTTCAGTTCCCCGCCAGGAGGGTCCGCGCGCCGGAGTGAAGGGGGCTGTCCGGGGCTCACTCTGCAGCGTCTGAGCTGGGGGACACCGGCCATGGCGGCTGCGTTCCCGGAGTCTCCTCCATTCGCCTCGAAAATGGGGACGACGATGCCCACTTTGAAGGATTGTTGAAAAGAGGAACGCAAACTGTGTATGTGGAAGTTTTCTCTAAAGAAAAACACCCCGTTTTCTATTACCCAAATGCCCTGCCTTTAAAAATGTAGGATGAAAACAGAAAAACCAGGATAACCACTTTAGAGACACTACAGAGAACAGAAGAGCTCTACCGGAAAGACCAGGAGGATGGTGTGCACACACTTCTCGAAAGGAGAAGAGTTTCCAAGTGGAATAAATCCACCAAAAGGCACTTTGTCTTAAAAAAAAAAAAACAAAAACCCAAAGAGATTTCCATGAACTCAAAGGACTTTTCAAAAGCCGCCGGAGAGAGAGATGAAACTGTGGGAAGTGACCACAAAAAAGTTATCTGTAGCAACTCAGGAAGAGCTAACAAAGCATCCTTCTCAAAGAGCGGGACTTAGACTACAGGGATAATAAATGGCTTAACTAATCACTAACTTCAGTAAGAAGACAGTGGACGCTAATGGGAGCTTCACCGGAGCTTGTCCAGCCCAGTGGGACAGCAAGAGAGGTGGGGCTGGATAACTTCTATCCCCATTCTTTAAAGGGTAGCCTGCATTAGAAGCAGCCCAGGGCCTGCTGACTTGCGTCGACTGGAGAGAAGTGAAGACAAAATAACCCACCTGTGAATACAAGCTGATGTCAGAAGTTGTTTCATTATAGAGTGGGAATAATTCTTGCTAATCCAGTTATGGTTGCATTCTTGAGTAAACCTCTCTTACAAATACCTGATCTAGGAAGGTGTTCCAAAAGTTCCCAGCATGGAATACACACACAAACACACACACACACACACACACACACACACAAAAAAAAAAAATACATAATATATATATACATACGCATAATATGCTATACATATGCATATATAATATACATATATACATATACATGTGTGTGTATATATTTATTTATATAAATTATATACAATTTATATTGTATATAAATACAATACAACACAAGTTTAGGAAAAGCACAGGAAAAACAAACAAAACTTCGACACTTCACCAGGAAAGGTAGTTACTGAGTCAAATCATTTAAACAAAACATACAACAATGGATGAAAATAACTAAAGGAAACACTAAGCTTTGAGCAGAGCTAAAACCTCAGCAAAGACAAGGAGATGAAATATAAGCTACTTAAAAGCAAAGGAAAAGAAAAGGAAGAATTTTTTTTTTTTTTTTTTAATCACAAACCGACTGTCAAGTCATGATCGCCACAAAGAAAGTAGACCTTGTCCATAACAGGTAGGACTAGATTAGGAAAGTAGCCTAAGTGAATAAGTAGATAGAGAGATGATTAAAAGGACTCAAGATGGACAAGGAAGAAGAGAAAAAGATCCAAAGTCCACTTAATTGGTGTGCCTGAGTAAGAGAAGCATATATGTGCACTGAACAGTATTAAAAATGTCATTTAGGGGGAGCTTGGGTGGCTCAGAGGGTTAAGCCTCTGCCTTCAGCTCAGGTCATGATCTCAGAGTCCTGGGATCGAGCCCCGCATTGGTGTCTCTGCTCAGCAGGGAGCCTGTTTCCCCCTCTCTCTCTGCCTGCCTCTCTGCCTACTTGTGACCTGTCTGTCAAATAAATAAATAAAATATTTTAAACAAAATGTCATTTAGAAAGTGACACAGAAATGACAGGAGGAGAAAACTTGAATATGTAGGTTAAAATGGTTCCATTGTCCTAAGAATATTTGATGTAGAGGGGCGCCTGGGTGGCTCAGTGGGTTAAAGCCTCTGCCTTCGGTTCAGGTCATGATCCCAGGACCCTGGGATCGAGCCCCACATTGGGCTCTCTGCTCTGCAGGGAGCGTGCTTCCTCCTTTCTCTCTCTCTGCCTGCCTCTCTGTCTGCTTGTGATCTCTGTCTGTCAAATAAATAAAAAATCTAAAAAAAAAAAAAAAAGATGATGTAGAAAAGTCGACAGGAAACTTATCTCTATTAAGATTTCACAGAACTTTTAAAGATAAACTTTTTTTTTGTAATTGGGTGAAAAGAAAAACAGAAAGTCACTTAGAAGAAGAATCTACATCATAATTACACTCATCTTTTTCACAATGACATTCCCCATTTGAAGAGAGTAGGACAGTGTAAAATATTCATGGAAATAAAAGGATACACCCAATCAAAAATAGCATTTCACTATAAAGACTTCAGAGCACATTTTCAAATGGAAACATAGTCAGAAATTAGAGTTGCTGTGAAACCGTTCTGACAATCAGAAAAAAAATAGCTAATGGAAAAACTGAATGGAGACTATTAATATTGAGCTCTAGTTAATGATGTGTTGGCTGGACTGTTCAAGACGCTACTGATACCTGCAAATTATCCTGAAATGCATTAAGAAAGAAGATGGAGAGATGGTCGAGGAAGCTCTACGTGGATAGTCAGATGCTGAAGCATAGAGAGCAAATGCCAATCGTAGAAGATAGATAATGGTTAGTAAGTGTTAGCTACACAACTATTTTAATTTTTCTATATGTTTTAAAATGCTCATAGTAAAATGATGGGAAAATGAATCAAGAAATCATGGGAAAAGCACTGA